>NC_056498.1:38209301-38220284 GCF_014905685.2 Nematolebias whitei
TATCATCCATCTATCATCTATCATTCATCTATCATCCATCTATCATCTATCACCCATCTATGTATATAACTATATAATTATCTTCTATCAATCTATCCATCAATCATCCATTCATCCATCCATTTATCATCCATCCATCCATTCATCCTTTCATCCATCCATCCATCCATCCATCCAAATCTATCATCCATCTCTCCATCCATCCATCATCCATCTCTCCATCTATCCATCCATCCATCCATCCATCCATCTATCCACATCTATCATCCATCTATCAACATTTATCATCTATCCATCCAAAGCCGAACCTGAGTTGTTTAAAGTTAGAACAAGCAAAACAGAGGCTAAAAGGATCAGAGAAGAATTTAAAACTACCAAACCCAAAATAAAAAACGAAAAGGAGCCAAAGAGTAATTTAAAACAGCAGAAGAATAGCTTAAAGCTAAAAGCTGCAAGGAGCAGAACACAAGCTGAAAACAAAAGGTTCAGAACAGCAACTACAAGAAGCAGAAGAGTAGCTTGAAGCTAAAAGCAGAGGAACAGCAGCTAAAATCAGCTAACAGATGTTAAAATTAGCAAAACAGATGAAAAAATCTGTTAATTCGTAGCTAAAATAAACACTAGCTAAGTTTTTGAATAATTTGAAGGATTTCTTAACATACTTCAAATACTACATTTAAATTTAAATAAATATATCTAGTAAAAAGTTTATATATTAAAAAAAAAAAGTCTTAGCACCTGTCCTCTGAACGAGCTGAATGTTATGATATCCGAACGGTTACATTAGCTGAAAGTTCACTGAAGTAGTTAAATGTCAAAAAACACACAAAAGTAATTATAACCTATAAAATGCTGACTTAGCGTTAACACATTAAAACCTTTAGCTGAGGTCTGTACAATATGACATGTGGCTTTTAGACTTATCCTCTGAGCAACACAGAGTTTGACCTTGACCTTTGATGGCTTGACCTTGACTTTTGGCAGTTTGACCTTGGTCTAAACCTGATGGGAATTACTCAGAATGGTCACCGTTTTTGAAAAATCTTTCATACTTCAGAACATTCAACTCCAAATTGTTTGAAGATGATCTGAAACGTTCTCAGACTGATGTAAACTTCTATAAATGTCATCGTTTGTCTCCATTCGTGTTATTTTTTTTCTAGCAACACGGAGACGTTTGGCATTAAAGATATTGATCTCTGAGCATATGTGATAAATATTTACAGAATATTGATCTTATTTGGTCTTTTCTTGGTTGAAGCTAGTAACAATGATTATCTGAAGAACTGCTGTTTAACACAAAACGTGTAAATTAACTATTCTAGTTCTTATTATTGAGCTGCCTTTGAACATTAGACAGGAATATTGTCCATCACGTCATTGCATCTTGATCTTCAGCTCTCACTAGAGCAGTTTGCAGCAGAGTGTGAAGTGGATGGGATGAGAATCAACACCTCAAAATCTGAGGCCATGGCCCTCAGTCGGAAAAGGGTTGAGGGTGAGATTCTGCCTCAAGTGGAGGAGTTCAAGTATCTTGGCGTTTTGTTCACGAGTGAGGGAAGAATGGAGCATGAGATTGACTGACGGATTGGTGCAGCGTCTGCAGTATTGCAGACTCTGTTCCGGTCTGTTGTGGTGAAGAGGGAGCTGAGTTGTAAGGTGAAACTCTGTTTACCATTCGGTCTACGTTCCTACCCTCACCTATGGTCACTAACTCTGGGTGGAGACTTGGGCAGTTGATCGGTCAGACTGACGGACGGATGGACGGACAGTTGGTTGGTTGAATAGATGGATGATGGGTGGGTGGATGGATGAATTGATGGATGGATGGATGGATGGATGGGTGTATGAGTGGGTGGTTTTTTTGGGGGGGATTGATGGATGGTTGGTTGGTTGGGTGGATGATTGGATGATGGATGATTGGTTGGTTGGATGGATGGTTGGATGGATGGATGTTGCATGGATGGATGGATGGTTTGTTGGTTGGTTGCTTGATTGGATAGTTGCATGGATGGATGGATGGATGGATGGATGGTGTGATGGTTGGTTGGTTGGATGGATGATTGGATGGATGGATGATTGGTTGGTTGGGTGGATGATTGGTTGTTTTTTTGGATGGATGGATGCTGGATGGATGGTTGCATGGGTGGATGAATGAATGGTTGTTTGGTTGGATGGTTGTTTGGTTGGATAGTTGGATGGATGAATGATGGATGGATGGTTGCATGGGTGGATGGATGGTTGGTTGTTTGGTTGGACAGTTGGATGGATGGATGATGGATGGTTGGTTGTTTGGTTGGATGGTTGTTTGGTTGGATAGTTGGATGGATGGATGGTGGATGGTTGGTTGTTTGGTTGGATGGTTGTTTGGTTGGATAGTTGGATGGATGGATGATGGATGGCTGTCACCTATCACCAAAAGTCAGGGATAATGTTGCTCCTGTTTGTGCATCTGTGTGTGCCTGTGTGCGTGCGTGCGTGCGTGCGTGCGTGCGTGCGTGCGTGTGCGTGCATGTGTGTGTGTGTGTGCCTGAAGTCATGATTTTCATCTGAGGGGATCAAATAATTATTCCAGCTCTGTTTGGTTCAACAATGGGTGACTGTTAGTTTTTTTTTTAAATTGTCTATTTTATATTAATGATTTTGCGCCGTCTCTGTTGCCACATGTGCACGTTCGACTGCGTGCACAAGCGTGCGAGCGTGTCAGAGAAAGGTGAAAGTGCTGCTGCCAGGAATCTGCTCCAGCTTCGGGGCTCAGGTGCGTCTGGTTTGTCTCTGATTAGAGTCGACGCGCAGCACAGAGGAAAAAAAACGCCGCCGTTCTCGCTTTGTTGATTTAGTTCAATCTCGCTCTGGTTTGTAATCCCGTCATCTTCCTCTTCATACACGCACACGCCGGCACCGTGTGTTCCATCGTCCTCTCTGAACATGGATCCCGAGCTGCAGTGATTCAGTGGCCTCTGCTCCTCCACACCTGACCACAATGATGAAACCACCACAACCACCACAACAGGATGAAGACGGTGACTGACGGCGTAGTTTACGTAACGGTTTTGACACCAACTGACAGCGTCTGAATATATATATATATTTTTTTTTTATTTTATTTATTTATTTATTTTTTTAAATAGAATAAACGGCTTCAGAGTCTGTGAGACAGGAAAATGAGGACATAGTTCTGGACTAACTTGGAGACAAAAGTACATTGTGTGTAGGCCTGTCATGATAACAAATGTTGCTGGCCGACTAATCGTCTCAGAAATTATTGCGATAAACGATAATATTGTTTGACATTTAACAATAATTAGTTGCCAAATTTAAGAAGAAATGTTGATTTGTTTGGAGTGTAGTACGTTTTATGACCACCTGATGGCAGTTAGGGGTGTAAATCAACATCTTTACCACGATACGATATTATATTGATTTGTTTGAATGACGATACGATTTTTCTCGATATCACAAATTTTGTCACGATACGATTTTGATTCTATTTAAGTAAAAAGTCTGTGATCAATATATTGCAATATCAAATGCCCATCTCATTTACATATACATACATTTACAGAAACAATTAATATATGATTTTACCATTTTATTTCTATTACAGGCACCAGGCATTTAAATAAATTAAAAAGAAACCTTTTTCTTAATTAATGAAAAAATAAAAATAAATGACCTGTTCAGTATAGTCTCACATTTCTCATGTTTAAGTGCATTTTTTGAACCAGTTAACTTAAAAGTGTCCTGATTACCTTTCAGTTATAAAGAAACAAAATAGATATTGAGCTTACATAACATGGCTATCAATCTCGTGTTTCTTCTTCAGGTGAACAACCAAACTTGTGTTTCAGAGTATTTTAACTCACACTGGCACCTGTTGTTGCATACGACATGAGTTTTGGCTGTTGAGCCGTTCTTCTGCTGGAATCCAAAATATTTCCACACAGTTGATTTAAATCCAGCAGGAGAGTGAATTACATTATCCACGATTTCTGCCTCGTCTGCCATGTTGCTGAGGCGGCCGCACAGCGCAGCCGCGCACGGAAATGGTGACACAGACGTGCCTTGGGCATTTCAAAATAAAAGCGTATTTTAAAGATGACGATATGAATCGATGTTTTAGTTTTGCCACGATATAATTGAATCATTAATCATTTAATCGATATATCGATATAAATTGATGTATTGTTACACCCCTAATGGCAGCATAAGACTGTTTGAACCAAAGGATGTATAGTTAAGCAGCATCTCTAAGAAAAATGGGAGGGAGGGCCCTTGGCGTGACATGCACTGACATGTTGACGTGGCGGACGACTGGTAATTTGAGCTCTTTAGCATAGCATTCTTCACGCAAAGCTTTTAATTAAAAAAAATCAGTAAACAAGTTATCCGCTTCTTTTTGCAAAGAAAAACAACTTTTTACACAAAGGCACGGGTTTCAACCGTGAATTTTGGAACTTGACTAGACGGAGGTTTATTCCCGAGGTCGTCCTGTTAGCTTAGCTTGTAGCTTTTCTTCTCAGCTTAGCTGCCTTGAATGATCCAAAAACGCGATTTTGGATGGTTAAAACAGATTTTTAAGAGAAAAGAGAAAGGGGGGAGTCAGTGAAGAGCACCAGAGTTGAGCCGTGTCTTCAGTAGGAAGAGAGAGACACGAAGAAACAATAAAGCCGGTAAATGAAAATGAGGTCAATAATTTTCATTCATCATGCGATTAATTGATTTGTTTATCACTACAGGACTAATCGTGTGTCCAAAAAGTCACAACACTTCAAACTGTCAAGCATTAGGAAGGGTAAGGACTTGACTTGACATTTTCCTCACAAACAAAAATTTACAGTAAAATCTTTATTTGTGCAACAATTCAAGGACTTTGAGTTTATGACTCACAGTGGTGAGTCTTTTCCAACAGGGACAAAACAAATGCGTGTTTATTTTATTTTTTCTCTCTGTAGCAGCCCCACTTCCTGCACCGTTCCCGGGCTAACAATGCACCTGTTCTGCATTCGAAAAGCAGCTGCGTGACAGAAAAGTCTCCTAACGATGTTGTTTCACTTTGCCAATACTGAGACTGGGGCTGTTGACAATGAGAAGCGCAAAGTTTGTGTCCTCAGCCGTGTCTAAGAAGTTGGAAAATTTAACAACATGATGATTTTATTCATTTCAAGAATAAAAACAAAAACCAACAATTTTGTTTTAAGGCAAAATGCTGAAAACGTTATGTTTTATAACCCAAAGGTGAATTGTTTAGCTGTTCTACGGAGTGACTAACGTGGACTGTTTGTAATTGATGAATCTGAAAAAATGCATTGATTAGCAGGAAGACAACTGTCATCCCCTTTCTTTAAAAAAATCATTCTGTTGAAAGACTGCAGCAGTAAAAATACTGAACTGTGCTTTGAACTACGAGTGGCTGATCTGTCAGGTATTTCTGATACATTAAGAGTTTTCCTTTGTTTGATATAAAAAAATGACTATACAGTATTGCCATAATCAAAAATGAATTTTAATGGCTCTTTTTTTAGCTCCTAAATCTAACGCACTAGAACAGGGGAGTCTAGTCCTGGCCCTTTAGGACCACTAACTTACATGTTTGACTTGTATCTTTGCTCCAACACACCTGGTTCAGCAGAAGCCCCTTAACCGTTCAGCACTTTGGTTGGCCTTGTTGCTGTTTTAAGTGCTCTATAAATAAATTGGTATGGTATGGTATGGTATCTCGTCAAATAAGTACGTTCGATGAGGTAAATATAGGGCAGCTGACTTGGGACAAGAAAGTCGAGGTTTGATTCCCCACCATTCCCACGTGTTGTGGTGTCCTTGAGCAATACGCCTAATCCCTAACTGGTTCCTGGGTTCTTACATAGCTGCCCACTGCTCCACCTGTGTGTATCTCAGGTGTGATGGGTTAAATACAGAGAACTAATTTGGCCATTGTATGGGAACATACAATGGTGAGAACACATAGTACTTTACTTTAGAGCAGCGGCATCCCCAAAACATGCAGGGTAGCAGCCCCCAAGGACCAGGACTGGCCAGGACTGACAAGGTCTGGACAGCCAAGAATTAGGAGTTTATATATTTTCGATGGCTCTTCTCGTGCATTACAACCAAACACTGCAAACTGCTTGACGTCTGACGTGAACATGGAAGCTGAAGCTTGAACAGGAGCAACGTTCTCTGCAGGCAGGTTCTATTACAGGTTTGAAATCTTGCCCCCTTCATGTAAATGAACAAGATACCAGTGGTGATAAAATAAAATGCACACCTCAATTTTTGTTCTGTCTATTGCCTCTTGTTGATTTGCGTATTTCTTACCTTGTGCTGTATGTTAAAAAATATATACTTTAAATAAAATACAGTTATTTTGCTAGAAGTAACACCATGGCTGTTTGCTGGAGAGTAGACGGGACTTAAAACTAAATATTCCTCCTGCACAGACTAATATTTTTGTTGTTCTTCTTTTTTTCAACTGTCATGGGGTCGCCACAGTGAAATATCCTCCTCTGCATCCTCTGTCCTCAAGCCAGCTACCTCCATGTTCTCTCTAACTGCTCCCACACATAATTTACATTTACGTTACAATAATTAACATTTCTAGTGTGCAAACTCTAGTATGATAAAAGCGACGTAGCAGTTCTCATAACCAGGATCACTTTTTCTAATTCCAAACAACATAAGAAGTTGGGGCCCCTTGGACCCTGAAACCTTCCTTCAAGGACCTCAGTGACTTGTTTAAGGTCAGATCTCCAAAAGGAGCCGGCTCCACCTTGGCAGATCTGGGCCATCCTTGATGAAATAATTCAATGTGCTTCCATCAGGGTGAACTCTGCAACAATGAGAACAAAACAAAACTTGCCTCGGGCTCTGGCCTGTCTTGGCGGCCGTCACCATGGTCCTCCATCTGACTGCGCGGACTGAGCTATGCAGAGCGGTTCGGTTCCGCGGGGAGCTTTGGGTGTTCTGTGTCTGCTGGACCCAGTTCTGGACGGCAACCATTGTCCGTTGCCGCGGCCGTTGCTATCGTTATGCTGCTAACAGGACCACACTGCTAACAGTACCATGCTGGTAGCAGGTCATGCAGCTAACAGAACAATGCTGCCAGCAGAACCACACTGCTGACAGTACCACGCTGCTAACAGGACCACGCTGTTAACAGGACCATGCTGCTAGCAGAACCACACTGCTGACAGGACCACGCTGCTAACAGGACAACGCTGCTAACAGGACAACGCTGCTAACAGGACAACGCTGCTGACAGGACCACACTGCTAACAGGACCACGCTGCTGACAGGACCACACTGCTAACAGGACAACGTTGCTGACAGGACCACGCTGCTAATAGTACCATGCTGCTAGAAGTAACAGTGTTTTTATAACACTATTTTTATTTTTATTTCTTTTTATTGTTGTTTATTGTTTTCTGTACTTTATATGTTGTCTGTCTAAAACAAGTCTCTCTTGAAGTATTTTTATTACATTTTCCATAAACTTTTAAAATGTTAATGTCTAAGTTGTGATGTTTGTTATGTGTGTTTTTTGTGTTCTATGGTCTTGTCAGCCTCTTTGGGATAATAAAGGAACCTTGACTTCGTTGGAATGAGTTGTACTGGGATTACATTTAGTTTGACTTAGAAAGGTTGTGAATTGCTTTTATACTGAATATATTGATTAAACTGAATGGACATTTTTTTAAAATACAGAATTAAAGATGGTACAGTACCTCTATGAAAAGTCTATTTCCATAGAAAAAGACACTCTAAGTTTTAAACTGAATTCAAAGTTTTTGTTTTGTTCCACATCTTAAGTTTGTTTTCAGATTTACCCAGAGACGAAAGAACCCTGAAATGTCAAACTCTGCAGGAGAGTTAGTCTGCGACGTCAAGGTCAAACATTCAAGTACGAATAAACGTGTTTTGATCGAAGAAAAGTTTCATTTTGATTCCGGCTCTGAGAAAAAAAACAACAACTCTGCAATCTTCTGCTGGAATTACATTCTTTGTGACTTAAGAAAGCTTCGAAAGATAAGTTATATACTCTAGAGAGAGCTGTGCGTGCACTGTAGAGTGAATATGACAAAAACATTTGTTTTCAGAATCAAAACTAATTAAACAGGAAGTAGTTTGTAATTATTGTCATTAGAGGCATATAAGCACTTAATTAGTCATTTTAGAGCACTTATTAACTGCTCATCCTATTTGACATTAATCTACAACTAATGGGTCACAAATTAACTTTTGTATGTTAATATTATAGCATTTGTTGTTTTACCATGGTGTGGATAGAAAGAGAAATGGAGTAGGGGGGGTCCTGAAGGAGGAGTTGGCAAAGAATGTAGTAGAGGTGAAAAGAGTGTCAGATAGGGTGATGTACCTGAAGGGAGAAGTAGAAGGTCTGATGCTAAACATCGTTAGTGGTTATGCTCCACAGGTTGGATGCGATGAGGAGGAGAAAAATACATGTTGGAAAGATCTGGATGAAGTTATAGAGAGTATTCCTAGGGAGGAGAGAGTGGTGATCGGAGCAGACCTGAATGGGCATGTTGGTGAAGGAAACAGAGGGGATGAGGAAGTGATGGGGAGGTTTAGTGCCAAGGAAAAAAAACAGGAAGGACAGATGGTGGTGGATTTTGCCAAGAGAATGGAAATGGCTATAGTCAATACCTATTTCCAAAAGAGGGAGGAGCATAGAGTGACCTACAAGGGTGGAGGAAAGAGTACGCAGGTCGACTACATTCTGTGTAGAAGAGGAAACCTGTGGGAGATTGGGGACTGTAAGGTTGTGGCAGGGGAGAGCGTGGCCAGACAGCATTGGATGGTTGAGTGTAGAATGACTGTTGTTGTGAAGAAGAGAAAAGGAATAAGGAATAGGACCAAATGGTGGAAGCTGAAGAAGTAAAAATGGTGTGAGAAATTCAGAGATGAGCTGTTAAAGGCTCTGGGTAGTAAGAAAGAGCTTCCAAACGACTGGACTACTACAGCAACAGTAATTAGAGAGATAGGTAGGAAGGTATTTGGTGTGTCATCTGGACAGAGAATGGATGATAAGGAAACCTGGTGGTGGAATAGTGAAGTGCAGGACGCCGTTCAAAAAAAGAGATTAGCCAAGAAGAAATATGACAGAGG
Source organism: Nematolebias whitei (assembly GCF_014905685.2). Classification (NCBI taxonomy): domain Eukaryota; kingdom Metazoa; phylum Chordata; class Actinopteri; order Cyprinodontiformes; family Rivulidae; genus Nematolebias; species Nematolebias whitei. The sequence continues at coordinate 38,218,428 of NC_056498.1, forward strand.
ACTGAAGAGAGGAGACAGGAATATAAGAAGATGGGACGTAGAGCAAAGAGGGAAGTAGCTAAGGCAAAGCAGAGGGCGTACGATGAGTTGTACGGGAGACTGGACACTAAAGAGGGCGAGAAGGACTTGTACCGATTGGCAAGACAGAGGGAGCAGGCTGGAAAGGATGTGCAGCAGGTTAGGCTTATTAAAGATAGGAATGGTAATGTTCTAACATGTGAGGAGAGTGTGATGGGAAGATGGAAGGAGTACTTTGAAGAGCTAATGAATGAAGAGAATGAAAAAAAAGAGTATAGGTCATAGAAACTGTGGACCAGGAAGAGGGAAAGGTTAGTGAGGGTGAAGTCTGGAAAGCTCTGAAAAGAATGAAAAAGGGGAAGGCAGTAGGACCTGATGACATACCATTGGAGGTTTGGAAATGTCTTGGAGAGATGGCAGTGAGGTGTTTGACTCAAATATGCAATGGCATATATGAGGGTGAGAAAATGCCTCAGGAATGGAGAAGTAGTGTGCTGGTGCCCATTTTTAAGAACAAGGGTGATGTACAGAGTTGTAGCAACTACAGGGGAATTAAGTTGATGAGCCACACAATGAAGATCTGGGAGAAAGTTGTGGAAGCAAGACTTCGATGAGAGGTGACTATCTGTGAGCAGCAGTATAGTTTCATGCCAAGAAAGAGCACCACAGATGCCATATTTGCTTTGAGAATGCTAATGGAGACGTACAGAGAGGGTCAGAAAGAACTCCATTGTGTCTTTGTGGATTTAGAAAAAGCATATGACAGAGTGCCGAGGGAGGAGGTGTGGTATTGTATGAGGAAATCTGGAGTGGCAGAAAAGTATGTTAGACTGGTACAGGACATGCATGAGGACAGCAGGACAGTGGTGAGATGTGTTGTAAGAGTGGCAAATAGCTTCAAGGTGGAGGTGGGAGTGCATCAAGGATCAGCTCTGAGCCCCTTCTTGTTTGCTCTGGTGATGGACCGACTAACAGATGAGGTCAGGCAAGAATCCCCATGGATGATAATGTTTGCAGATGACATTGGGATCTTTGGTGAGAACAGGGAACAGGTGGAAGAGAACTTGGAGAGATGGAGGTATGCACTTGAAAGAAGAGGAATGAAAGTCAGCCATAGTAAGACAGAGTACATGTGTGTAAATGAGAGGGAGGCCAGTGGAACAGTGAGGCTACAAGCAGCAGAAGTCACAAAGGTGCAGGACTTCAAGTACTTGGGGTCCACTGTCCAGGAAAATGGGGAATGTGGTAAAGAGGTGAAAAAGAGAGTCCAGGCAGGATGGAGTAGATGGAGAAAAATCTAAGGAGTGATTTGTGACAAAAAGGGTGTCAGGAAAGTTCAAAGGAAAAGTTTACAAGACAGTGGTGAGACCCGCTATGTTGTATGGTCTGGAGACAGAGACATGGACAAAAAGACAAGAGAAAGAACTGGAAGTGATAAAGTTAGAGAGGACACACTGAGATTGTTTGGACATGTCAAGAGGAGGGACTGTGGGTATATTGGTAGAAGGATGTTAGAAATGCAGCTGCCAGGAAAATGACAAAGAGGAAGGCCAAAGAGGAGATACAGTATATGGATGTAGTTAGAGAGGGCATGAAGGTAGTTGGAGTGAGGACAGAGGATGCAGAGGACAGAGTGAGGTGGAGGAGGATGACTAGCTGCGGCGACCCCTGAAGAAGAAAAAGCCAAAAGAAGAAGTATGTTAATATTATACCAGATAATGCTTAATAATAATAAAAAATGTTGTTTATTTTAAAAAGGCTTTAAATGGCTCCATCTTGGAGGTCCCATTGAGTAATAATAAAGTTAGCACAAGCAGAGTTATATTTCTAAATATTAAA
>NC_056498.1:38225284-38270471 GCF_014905685.2 Nematolebias whitei
CAGATGGACGCTCATCCTGAGCCTGGTTCTGCAGGAGGTTTCTTCCTGTTAAAAGGGAGTTTTTCCTTCCCACTGTCTCCTTTGTGCTTGCTCAGGATGGGAGACCGTGACAAAGTGAAGACTCAACGTAATCTGCTTCCTTAGATAGAGAACTTTTACTAACTAGCTTTTATTATGTACCGTAATTTCCGGACTATAAGCCGCTACTTTTTTCACATGCTTTGAACACTGTGGCTTATACAATGCTGCGGCTAACTTATGGATTATTTTTTTTGGACAGGCTAACGAGCTTCATGCCACCAAAACATTTAACTTCGTCACACCCGGGCACTCACATAGTTGCCCAATACACGTCTCTCTTGGGGGGGGGGGGGGGGTCCTTGTGACTCAACAAGACTACCTGTATAAATAAAGGTAAAAAAAAACGGACTAATGAAATTACCGTGCAGGTCAAAGTGGACCAATGAAACTTGGGGAAGCTCCCTGCTCTCTCCTCCCCTCCTCGTTGTGCCTCCAGGGAAGGGGAAAACTTTGTTTCATTGCAAATACTTCCTCCAATGAAGTACTTCTAGCCACTCGAAATAATTGCTAATTGTGCATTTAAAACGACACACTGAGCCCGGCGGGAGGCTTGGATGAGTAGCGGCAAAAAATTGTTTACCAAACTGGTCGCATGAGAAGAGCAACTTTTGCTCAAGTCTGCCAGTGGATCCTGACAGTGGAGCAGTGCCAAAAGCACACAGGCGCAGTGTGCAGGAGGAAGATGAAGATGGCGATCACCTCCTGGTAGGCTATTGTATATTTCTTTTTAACCAGCAGTGTTACAGGCACTGTTCAATACAAAAACATTTACTGTATGTATTTGTATATGTTACTGGTACGTATTTAATTAAAATGTTTAAAAAATCTTCTTGTGTAACTATCTCATGTTACAATATAGAAACCGCGGCTTATAGACAAGTGTGGCCTATATGTGTACAATTTATTTATTCATTTTTAATTTAGTGGCCACGGCTTATTATATTCAGGTGTGCTCAATAGTTTGGAAATTACAGTGTGTGAATCTTCTGTTGTACTTTGGCGCTATAGAAATAAACTGAACTGAATTGATTTTGAGCTGATAGGATCTTGAGGAAACTAGGAATTTGCGATATAAACGGTACATGGTAGAAACGATAGACATTTAGTCTATGATAGAGGTCTGTGTTCTACCGGCTAACCGCAGTAATGCTGTGTCTGATGTAAAATCAGAGTTGTCAGATTTAATCGTTACTTTTTTTAGTTGAAAACTGCTTAAGTGGTGTTCAAGTCCTTTCTTCTTTTTTTTCTTCCTTTATTGAAAGGGAGTAATTTACAAAATTGTGAAAGCATATTAACAACCAGTTTTAAGCAACTCTCAGCAGGGCACAAATAAAGTAAACAAGGATAAATAAACTGAAAAAGAAAGTAAGAAGACAAAGTTGTGTGTCCTTTCTTCGAGAGCTAAGTAGCAAAGCTACAAGCTAACTACAGCCGTATACCTACCTATGCCGTACTCATATTCGGACGCATGTGCAAAACGTTGCCTTCCGTCGAAAGTTGTTTTTTTCGTTGAAAGTTCATTGGTCAGCTTTAGAGTGCATTTGTGCTAATATAAAAATTAAAAAAAAAAATTTAAAACCAAGGGTTAAACCTGCTCTCTGATCTGTGAAAAGAACGCGGTGTTGTGTGATTTTACTGCGAGACCCTCTGGTCAAAGCCACAGAGGAAACTGGTCGCCATTTTGTGTCAGCTCTCCTTAAAGCGGAAGGAGACGCCCACTAGAGGTTTGGAGGGTGAAGTGGTTCAGTTGCTGCTCTGTTGCTGTTCATTTATGAAGTAAGAAGACTGGAAACTGTTAAGAGTTAACAACATTCTTTTGTTTAAAACATATGGCTAAACCTACATTTGATATATTTTGCACTGTTTTGTACTACAAGAAGCCTAATACTTGATTTGTTTATTATTTAAAAACTTTCTGGAACTAGTAGTGGAATTTTCTTAATTCTGATTATTTTGTAGTATAGCAGTTTTCCATCTAAATGATGGCAAAAGGACACCATATGCTTTTTTCATTCTTATTGCACGTTTTATACCAAAAACATATCGTGATATATATCATTACCCTTCACAATATATATTGTGATATGAATTTTATGCCATATCACACATCCCTTGAGGAAACTCTGTAATCCTGTCGTGTCAATTTTTTTTTGTCTAGAAGGTCAGATTTATTGGACACAGGCTGTTCTCTGTTCTTCTGGAACTGTTAATGAAATCACAACATATTTAATGGTTTTAAAATCTGTCTTCAGCATTAGTATTAAACATGTCTCCAGTTCATTTCTAACTCTAAATGTGATTTATTCCAGGATGAGGAGGAACAGATGGGATTAAACGTTCCCCGCCAAACGGGGGTTAACTGGACGTTGTGACGAGGGGCGACATATTTACAGAGGGCGAAGGAGGCCATCTCGCGTTACTGACTCTGGCAGCTCAAAAAGCTGTGTCTGTGCCAACAATAAGCAAATCTCCTCGTGTTAAAACTTCCTCCAGTATCCCAGCTTAAAAAAAAGAAAGGAGAAGAAGACCCCAAATCAAAGAAAGAACATCTGGGAGCAAGGAACAAAAAACCCTCAAACAACCGTTAAAAACAGCCCTCAGAGAAATGCGTATCAAAATCTTTTTTACCGAGAAACAAGAGAGCAAAGGAAGAAAGGGGGTGGAGATGAAAGTGTGGATAAAATTGCCTCCGTGGTGTGAGTGCTGCAGGTGGGAGGTAAATGAAAGGTAGACTGGGAATTTGGAGCTCTTATTCTGCAACAAATTAGACCTATATCTCTCGAAGTGGGGCACAAGTGTCCTTGGCTACTCTGCTTCTGTCCCTTCCTTCCCATCTTACATTATTTGATGTTATCATCATCGACTTGAAATAGCTTAATATTTGTGTACTCCCTCATCCAACGGCAATTTCATTCTTGAGAAGGAGGTCGAGGCCCGGGAATAATGCCTCATTGTGCGAGGTGCTTTCAATAAGTGCCTTTGTTGCTCCAAAATCATGACGATAATTTGGTTTTGGGAACAATGCTATTCGTCGGCCAATGTGTGTTCAAGGGCACGGCGCTGATGATGGTGTCCGGGCTCTTTTTTGTCATTTGAGAGCAAGATAAGCACCTCTGGAAAACACCGTGGATGGCTTTATAATGCTGGTTCCATTAGCCGGGATTGCTCGTCCAAGGTTATATAAGGCTAACGATTAGCATTCAAAAGACACTTCTGTTCAATTTCAGTGGTCAGCAACACATTCGTTCAGCAGCACATCGGTATGCAGCTCATATCCGAAGTCCCACTGAAGAGATTTGGCTTGTGCATGTGTGTGTGCGCGTGTGAGTAAACATATCCCCCAAAAAGACTTGGAAAACAAGAAAAAAGGAAAAACATGCAACAAAAATACCTTCGTCTCGAGGCTTGTTCATTGAAGATTCATCAGTTTTTTTTGTGAGCGGACCTAGGGTTAAGAAAAAAAGGGGGGAAAAAGAGAAAAGAGAAAATTCAAAAAAGATTACTGGCAAAAACCGATAAAAAAAAAAAAACAAGAAAAAAAAAAAAAAAACAAGAATACCAAAAAAAGAAAAGAAGCAAGAGCAAAAAAAGACAAACCAGCAAGAATGCATGTGTTCATTGTGCGTTTGTGTGTGTTTTCTTTAAAAAGAGCACAAAAAAGCATCACAGACACAGATTTATGACAAGAAAAGACACAAGATCAAAGAAAACTGATGTGGGTGTGTTTCCCCTAAAGAAGAAAATGGCTCGTTTGTCTCATTTAAACCATTTTTAGCCGTTTCAGTGTAACGTTTTGAAGCGGACCAGGTGGGGAAAAAGTGAAAATAAAACGGCCTTAGTGGTTTGAAGAACAGGACCCAGCCCTTTAATCCACCAAAAAAATGGGGACAGAGATTTAAAAACTCATTGGCGAGAAAAAAACGGTAACCTTGAAGAACGGCAGGTTTGGGTCCCGTTGCTCAAACGCCAAAACTTTAAGCAGACAGAACAAGCGGCTCGTTAATTACGAGACCTTTACTTTTTAAGAAAGACACACTGGAGACAAAGACAAGTTTAATTGGACAGCCCAGCCGAGACAATGACCCTGTAACGGTAAGAAGCATGTGAAACACGACTCGGGTAAAAACAGGAAACAAGCGCTTTAGTGTTTTGCGTTATTTAGTGGTTAAAGCAGGGAGCTTTTCCCCGGGCGGGTAAATAATTACATGGAACAACAGCAGTTTGAAATGACAGGACAGCGTGACGCTAATTGCACAGAGGAGTTCAGGTAAAAGGTGAGTTTAATTTGATCCCCATCAGCCCACGGGCTGGTTGGTGAAAATTAAAAGTGTGAAGGGGAGACGAAAAAAGAACCTCTTTTTGTTCACCATCTGTTTTATTGGACATTGCTGCCGAGCTCATTCTTGTGGGAAAAAAATCATCTCGTTTGAACACATTCGTCTGTTTTTCTACATCCATCAGAGATGTCGCCCAGTGGAATCAAGTCATGTTTCTTATTGACGCAATCATGTGGTGGTAAAAATATTCACAAGCTGAGTATTTATTCAAAAAATACTACCAGAGTACCTTTCATCCAGTAGCGTAGTCTCTTGGTACGCGGGCATACAGCGTATACCCATTAGAAAAGCGTGGGAATTTCAATATACCCACTTAAAAGTGCACAATGACACGAGCCCATGTCACCTATCACTGACAATGCTACGTGTCATGGGCTCGTGTCATTGTCAAAACATCTGGAACATTTTATAGACGCAATGAGCTGGCTCAACCTGCTTTTTGTATAATTAATAATTCTGTACTTACTACTTAATACTTGAACATGTTATGCTTTGATACTGTTTTATCAATTCTATAACATGTTTTTAATACAAAGCCAACTTTTGCACAAAGTTTGTTGTACATTTATTCAAATATAAGCATCAGAGACATTTGGAAATGTTCAATATGCTTAAAAATCTAAATGAATTAACGATTACATTGCACTAACCGGTGTACTTTGGTTTCTAAGCACAGTTTAGCCACTACAAAAGAACGTAGACTACATCACTGCTTTCATCAGCTTTCTTTTTATCTCCTGGACACACCTCAAAAGCTCAAGATTTAAAAAAGAGACTTATTCTTTATTTAATATGCGATAGAAGAACATTTGCTATAGTTAGAAGCAACACGAGCCGAAACATTTCACTGAACTTTTGTTTTGGACTCAGTGTTACCCAATGGCTGCCTTTACCCCCCCAAAAAGTTCACAAATAACCCGTGAAAGGGTTAAACTGGATACAAATACCTTGATTCAGAAAAATACTGAGACAAAAAACTCAACCTTTCACTCGTCTTTATTGTGACTCAGAAATATTTTTGGGAGTTTAAACGTTAAAAAAAAGTTTCATAGTTCGCGCTCAATAATCCAGGTAAAAAAAAAAAATCAGACAAAGTTCAGTCAGGTCATCTGGATTGTTTATTTTTGTTGAAATGTTTCGTCCTTCATCCAAAGAACTTCATCAGTCCGAGGAGCCACAGCAAAATCAGTCCCACAAGAAGCACACTCACATAATGGGCCAACCAGTTTGATGGCGATAAGATGGCTTCTGGAGCCCGCCCTCTCCCCGTCGACTCCTCTGAGGCAGTCGTAGCCATTGTTGTAGCTCCTCGCACTGACGAAGTCCTTTGGATGAAGGGCAAAAGTTTCAACAACAACAAGAAACCATCCAGATGACCTGACAACTTTGTTGGCTTTTCTAACTGGATTATTGGGCATGAACTTTGATGTTTTGAACCACTTTGGCTCTGTCTGCCTCAGAGGAGTCGATGGGGGAGAGGGTGGTCTCCAGAATCAGAATCAGCTTTACCACTATTGCACAGTTAAGTACAGCAAATTTACGTTCCGTACAGCCGTCCAAAAGATGGATGGAAGTGTACGGAAACCATTTTATCACCAGCAAACTGGTGGGCCCACTATGTGAGTGTGCTGCTTGTGGGACAGCTTGTTTGTGGCTCCTCTGACTGATGAAGTCCTTTGGATGAAGGAGGAAACGTCTCAACAAAAAAAGGAAAAGAAACCGTCCAGATGACCTAACTTAACTTTGTTGGGTTTTAAAAATAGTGTTTAAGAAAACTTTGGAAAAAAGTACAACAGTACATAATGTAAGAGCATTGATTAAAATACGGCATGATACAAAATCATTTATTGCCCCCTTGGGAAAATGTGTTTTCGGTTTAGTGCTGTCCTAATAGCTGCCTGCACAAAAAAAATACACAAATTCACCAAACACGCTGTCAGGGGATTTTTGGTCAAGTTTGTGGATGTTTTTAACTACAATGGTTGAGAATGTTAACCGCCCATGAACCATGTGTTTGAGTTGGCAGATAGTTCTTTTCTCTCTCAGATGGGGCTGAATGAGGAGCTGATTTGATCCTGCATGTGCAGCTGTGTGGCCGAGGTCATCAGTGTCTGCCTCTGAGCCGAGAGCTGATAAGGTTATAAAGACAAGCCTCGCACGCCGCCCGTGGCAGATTCTCGTGACCGGGGCTCCATACATGTAGAACGTCTGTGTAACCTGTTGTGAAAGTCTGCTCTGGCCAGTAAAACCAGTTAAAAACCTTCTCGTGTCCTCGAGAGCGGCTTCTTTGAGTAAAATGAACAGAGGATATTTGTATCCAACACACCGCGAGTAAGACTTGATGGAAAATTCCCATTTTGATTTTCACGTTTAGTGGATTTAATGAAGAATCTGTTGATTTTTATCCCACGTAAAAGTTTTTCTGTGTAAACGTATCATAAAGCTGATTTTGTTTGTTGGCTTAAACACAAAGGCAACTCCAAAAACATAGATTTTATCATAAAACTGCACAAAAACACAAAATCTACCAGTAACATAGCAAACGTAACAGCATTTAAGGTTTGCGGTGTGTGGAAAACACAATCCAGGTTCAAAGTTGTGAGAAAAACTAAAAAGTGAACTTTGAGTTGATTGTTTTGACGGATCGGACGATGAATTGCTTCTTGGGATTTTTTGAGCTTGTAAAAAAAAAACTGAGATTAAAAAGTCCTTCCCATCCGTTTTGATTTTTGTCTTATATATATATATATATATAAAACCTGACTTGTTTTTTCTACAATTCTATTTTTTTTTCCCCCTCAGATGTAAACGGGTGTTAAAAATCAGAGAAGCACATTTTTCAGTTCTTATTGACGCCGTATTCAATGTTCGGAGAACGTTGGTTTGAGGAAACCCTGATTAGAAAACACTCCGTCAAGTTTTATTTGTTGTTTGGGAGCACGGGTTTTAAAAATCGTGTTTTTAGTTTTGATAGGGGGAAAAATAAACAGACACAGATTTGATACATTATGATTGGAAACATTAGGGTGAGATAAGATGCAACGCAAAATTAATTATAATGCAGAACAATATCGTGGACGGTCCATTGAAAGAAAACGTTTAGGACTCGATTTTTTTGACAGATCAGTAAAAACCATTAAATCATTCTTACACCGTAATGCTTCAGGAAGTACTGCCATATTAGTTTTATTTAACTTGTTCATTTACTTTAGGAGCTTAAATAAAATAAAAATGAAAGATTCTTTAAGACAAGTTTGGGGAAATAATTTACTGTGTTGATTTACAATATAATGTTATTATTATTATAAAGTTTATTCATTTTTTAAAACAAACAGTTCTGTATACAATAAGAAATACAATCATAAATAAAATGAAAGGCAGCAGAAAGAAGAAATTTTTTTATATCTGCCCCTTTTTACCAAAAAATGTATTCAAACAAAAATAATCTTCAAAAATAACAAAAACTAAAACAACTCAAGAAACAATTCATACAAATACACATTAAGCTATTTCATTTTTTTTTTTAAATCAAATCAACTTTGATCATTCTTTTAAACATACACATTGATTTGGCATTTTTAACATCACTCTCCAGATTATTCCATAATCTAATTCCTTGGATTGAAGTACTTTGTAGACAGTTCCTTCAAACTAGTTCTAAATTTAGGTTTCACAAATATTTCTATTCCCTTAAGATTATAACAACTATCTCTTTTAACAAAATTTAATTGGATATTTAAAGGTAATGTGTTTATGAGCCCTATACATAACTGATAAAATACCATAATCTACAAAATCATGGAACTTCAATAACTTCAGTTGATAAAATAAAGTACTTGATGGGTGACTGAAATGCTTCCTGGTAATAATTCTTACAGCTCTTTTCTGTAGAACAAAAATAAGATTTATAAATGTTTTGCACACTTTCCTCCAAACATCAGTACAATAGATGAAGTGTGGAACAATTATTGCGTTATACAACATATACAGAGCTTTATCATGTAATAACTCCCTTACTTTGTACAGTACTGCAATATTAGCTATTTTTATTCTTACATAATTTATGTGATGTTTCCACGTCAGCTTTTCATCAATGATAACACCCAAAAACTTCCCCTCACTAACTCTACAAATCTCAACTCTGAATGGAGCATCGACAGTTCTCATTCTATTACTGAATATCATATAGTTAGTTTCATCTAAGTTTAATTTTAATTTATTAAGTTTAAACCAAGTTTGCATTTTTACAAATTCTGTCTGCATTAACTCCAACACCCGTTCTATATATTTACCCATACCAAAAGAAAGTGGTATCATCTGCAAATAGAACACATTTAAGGAGTCCCAACACATTTACCAAGTCATTCACATATAAAATAAATAACTCTGGTCCAAGTACAGAACCTTGAGGGACTCCACATGTGAAATTACAGGTTAGATCTTAAATCATTTATTTGTACAAACTGTTTCCTATCTATTAAGAGGGAATATACAAAAAAAAAAAAAATATATATATATATATATATACACCTGTATATAATTTACTACTTATCACTGTCCATTAAGTGCTGCCCTGATAGATGCCTTCACAAAAAAAAAAAGTTTTTTTTTTTAAATCTCAAATAAAGCAAGATAATACCAGCATCATCCCTGAGTAAGACGTTCACGTGAAGTTTTAAAACCTATAAATAAGTAGATTTAGATGAAGATTTGTGATACAAGTGCACAATTTGTCAAACACACTAAGAACAAGACACATTTGGTATATGACTTGTGTTTAAAGGATACAGCACCTACAAATACATAGGTTTTATCATAAAACCTCAGAAGAAAACACTAAAATAACCCAAAAAATATATAAAATATAACTGCAGTCAATGCCAGTTGTGTGTGAAAAACAATATCAATTTGTTGAGTCAGTCTGTTCAAAAAAGATGTTGTTCTTTGGTGTTTTAATGATTTGACTCCTAGATAACCAGAACCACGATGATTGTTTTAAAGGTTTCCCCAAACATTTCTTCAGAGCAGTCAGTCACGGTTCAGTTTAAAGTCCTCCAGACATCAGATCTGATCCATTCTGAGGTCTATACATGTCCCCTGGAGATCTACTTTCTCCCACACTGGTGATGCTCTAGGAGCTGAGGGATCATCATCGTACACCACAGAGCCACTCCTCACCTTGTTTCCAATAAAGTTTCATTTCAGCAGAGCTAATGTGAAACTTGAGTTAGGCAATCAGAGCCGAGAAAGGTTTTCAGAGAGGTTGATGTCTCTTCTTGCTTTGGTTTTAACATGTTGATACAGGAGGAAACAAAAAGTACTGAGCAAGCTAATTCATAGAAAATTTAACTGCTACAAGGAAACCATTATAGGACAACATGACCTTAAGTGAGCTCTAATCACAAAGTACAAGTAGGGCTGATTAAAGTTTAATCTGGTCCAACAGCTATTATTGCTTTTATACTGAAATTTCTCTAAAAGAAATTGCGGTCGTTGAGAAAACGGTATGATTGGAATGCCAAAGTTCATGCTCAATAATCCAGGTATAAATCCAACAATGGTCAGTCAGGTCATCTGGATGGTTTATTTTGTTGCCGAGATGTTTCGTCCTTGATCCAAAGGACTTCTTCAGTCTGAGGAGTCACCAAACAAGCTGATTCCCACAAAACAGCATACTCCATAGTGGAAAAAAAACAGTTTGCTGGTGCTACGATGGCCTCCGGGGCCCGCCCTCTCCTCAGTCAACTCCTCTGAGACAGTCATGACAAGGTGGTTCAAAACACCAAAGCTCATGCTCAATAATCCAGGTAGAAATCCAACGATGTTCAGTCAGTTCTTCATCATTTGTTTGGTAGCTCCTCAGATTGAAGAAGTCCTTTGGATGAAGGACGAAACATCTCAGCAAAAAAAGAAACCATCCAGATGACCTGACAGAACATTGTTGGGTTACAATTGGAAGATTTTGTAGATCTGCAGTTTGCTGATGTTCATCTCTGGTGTTATATTTATATATTTCTTAACATTTTTCCACAAAGTCAACATTTGTAATATACATAAAGCAAAATATCTGTGAACATAAAATATGAAACAATCCTAACACCATTTTTTGTTGTCTCTCTCCAACATGCTCTTTTCTTAGACATTTGGAAAACTCAGTAGGATATTTAGATTTTATAGAAAATTAAACGTGTTTAATGAGGTACAAATACACAAGTTGGCTTTTTATTTTACCCAGTGGGCCATTTTGTCTTAATTATATTGTGATTAAAGACCACTAACTGAACTAAAACATGTACAAAATGCTCGCTGGGTCTATCAGAAAAATCATCACATCATCTGCAAAGATGATCACAGAAAAGATTGCTCTTGAATGACATAAAGCTAATATTTACTGTTATTTACAGATTATTTAAAGCTTTTAAATACACTTTTTCATGATTGTCTGCCACCATGAAAGGTGGGTAATCATGTAATTGCCTGTGTCTTAGTGTATCTATCTTAATGTTTTATGAACCAGAGGATGGATTTTGATGAAGGTAATCAGTGGATATACCTCTACATCTACCACCTGACTCAAGATGGCTACCACAGCTAATCAGCCTTAGCAAACAATAAAATGTCTATAACACAGCCAGTTTTACTGATGTTAAGTTCAAATTAGCAATGGCAGTAGCTGAGAGTTATCCCCAAAATATATTTTGAGTTCTAGCATAAAATAACTTAGTTTAAATCCTTCACAAAGAAGCAAGAGAGCGATTAGCATTTTTTTCAAATATTGATCATTTCACTCGTTTTCTTTTGATGATGAAGTTGCCATGCTTTGTCAACATTAATACTCTTTTAGCAGATTAAACATATCTGTGAACAATTACAATATTTTATTAAGACATAAATTATTAAAACAATTATAATCTTTCATATAAACACAGTTTTGTCCTTTTTTGTGGAACACCAAAATGCTCAAAATTAAATAAATAAATAAAACATTTTGAAATAAGAAAAAATCTTCATTATTATTATTTTATTTCATAATTGTGTTTTTCATAATGGCTTCTTTATTTCATAATGTCACTTTTCAGCAGATTGACTTCAGCTGTCAATCAACGTCAGTGGGCTGGACCTTCACGCCCACTGGCTGATCTTTCACATCCAATAGTTTTCCTGAATGTTCACTGGTACAGCTAGTGTTAATCATAGTTGCCAAGTCCGCTTATTATAAGCAACTTTGGGCTTGTTTTTCTAAAGTCGCTTGGAAATCTTGTGAGTTGCCGTTTTTGGGGCTTGTTTTGAACGTGAGGTTGCTAATTTGGGCTTTGACCTTTTTTCCGAGTGAACCTAGTTGATTATCTCCCAGCTCCGCACCATAAAGCAAAAGACGAGTGGTAGTAGGTAGTTTGTCCCGTCCACGCCCCCGTTTCCTGTTTATCACTCCCGCCTAAGTTGGCGAGGCGACAGGCGCACACAGACATATACAAATACGTCTGTGTGCGCACACCCCAAACACTCATACTGCGGCCGACCACTAGGGGGCTCCACTCACGCAGATGTCAGGATGTTTGGTTTTTTTAAACATGTAGAAAAAAATTACATATGCAAAATGTATTTTTTTATCAGAACTTAAAAGTTTGTTATTCAAAGTGTTTAGCATAATTTTGTTGTTTTTTTATGTGTAATGCCGTAATAAATGTATGTTTATACTGTTTAAAAACGGCCTCTGTTTTACACAATGTGGTGGGTTGCCAGTTGGGCTTGTTTTCATAGAGCTGGTTGCTTGTTTCTATCGCGAAATCTGACAACACTGGTGTTAATCTTGTTACATTCAAAGAACTTAAATGGCGAGTCCTCCCGTGTGCGCTCTCGTGGAGCCGATCACTTTTTGTCACGACACCTGTATCTTCTGAGAACGTAAGCCTTTCAATTTGATCTGCTAAAGTTACCTGACTGAACGAAGTTCAAGCAACTCTGCCATCCTTCATGACTGTTGACCTAGCATGTCGCTGCTAGCTGCTATGCTAGCTGTACCAGTGAGCAGGAGAACTAATGGATGTGAAGGATCAGCCAGTGGGCGTGCAGGTCCAACCCACTGACGTTGATTGACCGCTGAAGTCATTCTGCTGAAAAGTGTCATTATGAAATAAATAAGCCGTTACGAAAAACACAATTATGAAATAAAATATATATTTTTTCATAGTAATGAGCTTAGATACTTATTTCATAATGATTTATTTATTGATTTAATTTTGAGCATTTTGGTGTTCCATACTTTTAGACCTTAAAAATTGGAAAAACTGTTTCAGCCAATTTAGTTTGTTGTAAACTAGTAAAAAAAATATCAGTACAAGGTCTCATTTTAACTTTCCTTGGAGTCAATACAAGAAATATTGAATTTTTGAAGTTTATTTGAAGGCATGTTTTAAAATTAGGTTGTAAAGGACCAGCTAGAAATGGCTTGAGGACATCTTTAGAAATATATGTAAAACCAGGAAAATATTTAACTGTCTTTTCATTGGAAAAAACAAATTAACGCTGAGTAACATTGTCTGTTTCTTTAATATGTATGATTTGTTAACCAGAAGCAGAAATATTATTATATTAACCCTTAAAACTAGAAACATAAGGTTACAGCTCAAGATAGTGCGTTTTGAACCAACGTTTTTCTTCTTTTTCCTCAAACAACTAAAAACGTAGCAATTAACGCTAAACCCCATGAACACAAAAGCGTCATTATCTGTAGCAGCCGATAACCTCCATAACTGATGCTAAAAGTAAAGACATGACGATTGAAGTGCATCAAAAAACGTCTGTCAAAAGCCTTTAAAGGTTGTTTTCTATGTATAATTGAAGACTTGAGCCTGTCAACAACAAGAGAAACTCTTTTTTTTCTTCTTCTCCGGGATAAATAAGGAAGGCAGAAATCAAGCAACAATTACCGGACCAGAAACAAGAGGAGCAAAGGTGTAAACGCGGGACTTGATTGACGTATTTTACTCCGAGTCACGAAGATGCAAATCAGTTTGAATCAAGCTGTGCAGGCCAAAAATAGCTTTTGTTTTCGTGACAATTTATTTTAAATCTTTCACCCAATCAAAGCAACGATGAGTAGTCATTAAGCCCCCCAACGAACACCTTAACCCTGTTTCCACACTACTGTACCTGCAGACGCCCAAAATACCCGTCTTACAGAAATTGTTTTTTGCCTGTCGAGTCCAATAAAGGATGCAAACAAAGACATCCTGGAAGACACGATGGCTTCTTTTAGTGCCGTTAAAAGCTTAATGATGCTGAGGTAGTCGTGTGACACATTTTTCCCAGCAGTTATAATTTTCATAATCCCCCCCATGCTACATTTGTCATGCATAAAGCAACACAGATTACTTCAAACCTCTAGCTGTTTACCATTACTCTCTTCCTACCAGACAGTTTTTTTTCTTCTTTCTCTCTTGTTTGAACTACAAACCGACGGCAGCTCACTTTGTAGCAGACTATACATGGCTCCGTTCCTCCCAACCACGTAAACCTCCGACACACAAACGCCACACTTACTCAGCTGCTAATAAACACGCTCACGAAGCAGACACATGACTCATACTGGTGTGGAAGTGGAATAGAAACACATATATAAATAAATAAAAAGACCTTTGAGACTTGCGTTTGGTTTAAGTTAATACTTTTATTTTACAGTTCTTGTAATATTCAAAGGTATATTTTGTTCCTTTTAGTTATTTAAAAGAATTAAAGCTTTAGAACTTGTGCTGGACTGCATCTGGTGCAGAAAGAGCCTGGAATGACTCAGATGATGGAAATGTATTCAAAATGTGAATGTTATTCTTCTAGATGTTTTTTTGGAAGGTAAAAATACAAAAAAAAATGTTCAATTTATAGAAGTTGAGATAAAAATGTTTTTAAAAAAATCATCCAAGAAAGTTGAAACAACAGTATATCTTGGAAAGAATATGGCTACCTTAATTTTTCAAACTTGAAAATATTCTCAGAAGTTATTTTAAACTACAGTTCAAACCTGTTCAATCTTTCAGACATGATCTGTATTTACAGTCTTACCATGTAGGTTTAACCCACCTTTTTATAAATTGACCATACCGCATGCCCCATGACCATCATGACCCATTAGAATGGAACACTAGAAAGCTCAACCAAGGGCAACTGGATTTCTATTATATCTCAAAGATGTTTTCTTTTCAGGAAGGAAGGGAAGGAGAATGATTTGCATGCAAGTTCAGCTCACACAAAAAACAACAAAATACCTAAATCCAAAATGTTCTAAAACAAGTAGAAGTCCAGTTGCCTCTGATTGAACTCACTGTAAGTACTTATAGTAAGTAGGCCTGTCACGATAATAAATTTTGCTGGACGATTAATTGGCTCAGAAGTTATTGCGATAAACGATAATATTGTTTGAAATTTGACAATAATTAGAAATCCTTGTCAAATTTAAGAAGAAATGTTTGTTAATTTATTTTGAGTGTAGTACCTTTTTTTGACTAACGGATGGCAGTATAAGACTGTTTGAACTGAAGGATGGATAGTGAGGGGGTGAGCAGTGTGTATTTAAGAAAAATGGGAGGGAGACCTCTTGACATGACATGGGCTGTCTCTCTTCAGTTCTCAAAATGGCAGACGCTCGGTGTGGTTTGAGCTCTTTATCATAGCATTTTTCTAGAGGTGTAAATCACCAGCTTTGCCACGATACGATATTATATTGATTTGTTTGTATGACGATACGATTTTTCTCGATATCACAAAGTTTGTCACGATACGATTTTGATTCTATTTAAGTCACAAGTCTGCGATCAATATATTGCAATATCAAATGCTCATCTCATTTACATATAAATAAATTTACAAAAACAATTCAAATATGATTTAACCATTTTATTTCTATTACAGGCACCAGGCATTTAAATAAAAATTTTTTTTTTCTTAATTAATGAAAAAATAAAAATAAATGACCTGTTCAGTATAGTCTCACATTTCTCATGTTTAAGTGCATTTTTTGAACCAGTTAACTTAAAAGTGTCCTGATTACCTTTCAGTTATAAAGAAACAAAATAGATATTGAGCTTACATAACATGGCTATCAATCTCGTGTTTCTTCTTCAGGTGAACAACCAAACTTGTGTTTCCGAGTATTTTAACTCACACTGGCACCTGTTGTTGCATACGGCATGAGTTCTGTCTGTTGAGCCGTTCTTCTGCTGGAATCCAAAATATTTCCACACAGTTGATTTAAATCCAGCAGGAGAGTGAAGTACATTATCCACGATTTCTGCCTCGTCTGCCATGTTGCTGAGGCGGCCGCACAGCGCAGCCGTGCACGGAAATGGTGACACAGACGTGCCTTGGGAATTTCAAAATAAAAGTGTATTTTAAAGATGACGATATGAATCGATGTTTTAGTTTTGCCACGATATAATTGAATCATTAATCATTTAATCGATATATAAATTTAAAATCTATGTATTGTTACACCCCTGCATTTTTCACACAAAGATTTTAATAAAAAAAAATCAGTAAACAAGTTCTCAGCTTAAAAAAAAGATCGTATACCTGGATTATTGAGCATGGATTTTTTTGGTTTTGAACCAGTTTGACATGACTGTCGACGAGGAAGAGGGCCAGCATCAGAGGAGGGGGCGTGCCAAAGACACCATCTTAGCACCAACATAACTGGTTTGTTCCCCTTTGGAGTAAGCTGTTTGGGGGAAGAATCAGTTTTGTGTTGTGTGTTTCCTTAACTGATGAAGCCTTCTGGATGGAAGATGAAACGTTTCAGCAAAAAAAAAGAAACTGTCCAGATGACCTGACTGAAAATTGTTGGAAGTTTCAGCTTCTTTTTACAGAGAAAAACAACTTTTTACACAAAGGCACGGGTTTCAACCGTGAATTTTGGAGCTTCGACAAAACTGAGGCTTTTTTCCCCCGAGGTCGGCCTGTTAGCTTAGCTCGTAGTTTAGCTTCACAGCTTAGTTGCTTTTAACAATCCCAAAATGTGATTTTGGACAATTAAAACAGATTTTACAGAGGAAAAGAGAAAGGGAGGGGTCAGCAAAGAGCACCGAAGTTGAGCTTTTTGTCATCCATTGTCTTCAGTAACAAGAGAGACACGAAGAAACGATAGAGCCGATAAATGAAAATGCGGTAGATAATTTTCATTTATCATGCAATTAACTGATTTGTATATTAACTGTTTATTGTGACAGGCCTAATAGGGAGTTCTATTAAGAGTCTTCACCCCCTACTATAATGTGTCAGAATCATTCAAACGCTGGAAAACCTTCAGTGAAGGCAGTTGTGATGCACCAGTCTTAGTTTTCATCAACAATAATGATTGCTTCTATTTTTGATATTCCTGAGACCCCCACTCCTGCACCCTCACCAGCCTTGCCTGGCATGAGTCTCTTGGACTACATCAGGTTGTAGCTACAGGTATCAATCTGTGCTACATTGTTTCACAATTGTGGCTAGGAATGAGCCCAGAAGGTCCAGTCCTGCACTAAGCTGTGCCGATGTATGTGGATCTGACATCAAACAGGTACAATGTCACTACTGTCACCACGCTCCTCCAAGGACCCCACCACGCTGCCACAATGATAATAAATCAGCATAACCTCGCTCTGGTAGCTGTGTGCAGATTCAAAACCATAGTGGACCAATCACATCAACAAGTGGAAAGCAGCACAATAGTTCAGTGGTTAGCAATGTTGCCTCACAGCAAGAAAGTCCTGGGTTGAATTCCCAGTTGGACCTAGGATCTTTCTAAATGGAGTGTTTGCATGTTCTCCTTGTGTTTGCGTGGGTTTTCTCTGGATACTCCAGTTTCCTCCCTCCGTCTATAAATACACACGTTAGGCCCTTCAGATTCAGGCCTCCCTTGCAAAAGAGACCAGTGATCTCAGTGGGATTCACCTGGTTAAACAAAAGGTAAAGGGAGCCCACTGACTTCCTAATATGCACCTGAAGACAAAACTCGGCAAAGACCATCAACAGTCTGGCTGATGTTTTAAAGATGTAGCAAGGATGTCGACGTAGATTAACCTTGTATGATCTGTTAGCACTCAGAGTACGTGTTTGGAATGACTTTCAGCTACTACCACGCAAACATTCACAGATATACAGTAGATCGACATCAATCCATCCATTATCTTTACCTGCTTCTTCCTATAGGGTTGCAGGAGTCACTGTTCCCAGGAGTCACTATGCGAGAGGTGGGAGACACCCTGGACAGGTCTCCAGTCCATCACAGGGACATATAAGGGCCTGGTATACTCCATCTGAAGACGGACAGTTGACTCGCTGTCACGTGGTTGCGGAACATTGGTTTTCGCACACCTTTCATGGTCTGCGAACCATAATGCAGAGATCCTAGGAAACTCCTCCCGCTGCAGTCTTCGTCATCACACAGGTTTCCTCCTACCAGAGTCTCCATGCCGTCCCTGCATCCGCCATTTGGCTACAGATCTTTCATGAAGAAGTGCCCCACTTTTCAGAAGGCAGACTCCTCCATACACGACGTCTGCACGATCTCCATCCAGGAGTTTTTGATCATTTGACTAATTTAGTGTGTTTGAAGAGGCATACAGCTGAATGTCCAAGCGCATTTCCAGATTGACAAACAAGCCCACAAACTCCTGACTAATCACACAATACTTGGTGCCTACACCTGTGAGAAAAAGTTTGGCCAAGACATGTCGAGAAAGGGCGGGCAAAGGTGCTCTGCCAACAAAATTATGTGATTTTCTCCACGCAACTACGATAATGAGAGCCCATTTCGGTACTTAGGATGGAGTATGCAGGGCCCAATAGAGACAAATGAGACAAACAACCATTCACTCTCTCACTCACACCTAGGGACAATTTAGAGTCACCAATCAGTCTAACATGCATAGTTTTGTTCTGTGGGAGGAAACCGGAGTACCCGGAGAAAACCCACACATGCACGGAGTGAACATGTAAAGTCCACCCAGAAATATATCTGCATATGTATTTATGTATGTATGTATGTATCTTAACGAACCCTTACTGTGAGGTGTGAAAGGTCAATCTGTATATGTATGTATGTATCTATCTTACCTCAGCTTAATAACTCGAACCCCACACTCCCTGTTCTTTGAATTGAGAAAGCTCGTCGGACGAGAAACAAAACATATTTTGTTACAAATAAGTCAAGTCAAGTCAAGTCATCTTTATTTGTAGAGCACAATTTAAAACAGATAAACAATTGTTTTTGTCAAACTTTTTTTGAATTTACCATGTCCAGGATGACTGAGAATCTTCACCAGTGTATTACACCCAGAAAGGTCCTGGGCTGGGATTTGATCCGGCAACCTTCTCGCTGAGAGGCAACAGTTCTACCAACTGCACCACAGTGCCTCCCAGATATAGGTCAATATTTGTGAAATTCATTGATTCCTAAACAGACTAGTATGAAAGAGTATTTCAATTGAAAGAACGTACAAAAGTTCAAATGTTTGATATTTAGTAGAATTTACTGGCCAGATATGAGAATAATTAGCACCTGTGGATCTTTAAAACATGAATAAAATAATGAATCATGACTTTCTTGCAATGAACTTATCAAACACCAAAACATTCTTGAATTTTATTTTGTTTTGTTTCATGCACTTTAACCAAAACAAAGATGCATCTATTGCAAAATATCTATGTATTATAGTTTAAAGTCAGAGTACTAT
Organism: Nematolebias whitei; assembly: GCF_014905685.2. NCBI lineage: Eukaryota > Metazoa > Chordata > Actinopteri > Cyprinodontiformes > Rivulidae > Nematolebias > Nematolebias whitei. Next base: position 38,244,411 of record NC_056498.1, read on the forward strand.
GCTATTTTAATGTGAATCCTACAAAAAAAATGGCATACCTCTTTGCCTTTACGGATTAGTCTCAGTCTGTCAAAATGTTCCTGTTCTTGAAAATCATAATAACGAGGTATGGGGTAGCTCATTTTAGCTGATACTTAACCAGTTTGAGACGATATACGAGAAAACGGAACTTTGACAGCTCGCTTCGGACTCCAACCGTGAAAGGTGGAAGCCTTTTCCGAGCTCTTCCGGATGGTATATATGTGTGCATGAGTGTAAGAGAGATGGAGGTACAGGCAGAACGAAGGATTGGGACATTTCTTTAACATAGATCAAGAAGCTGTGCATAAATTGCAATGAATAACTCAGAGATTGACACATAACTCTGGATGTGTGTGCAGATATGAGTAGGCTATAAATGACTAACTGGGATGAATGAGATGTGCCCCTTTTGGCAATCATTCACCCCCATATGCATTCTTCAATTTCACACAGTGTCACGCTCCGGTGTGTATGTGTGTGTTTAATAATGTAAGACAGCGTTAAGGTGTTCAGATAATCAAGTAGGCAGGGAAGCAAACGTCCCGCTGTCAATCTCCTGCTTCATTATCTGCAGCTCCTTCAGCCACCGAGCTCCCCATGCCTGACGGCGTGAGAATCGAGTCACAGATGAGTTGCTCGGCTGCGCTGCTAACAATCGAGAAGTCCATTTTCAGAAGAGCGGCGGCTCAAATGGGACCCAGAGCGAGCTGACGGAGAGTCTGTCCTTCGAGGTGGGGCGGAGAGATCCATCCGTCAGAAGCTTTCTGGGTGAAACGTTTAGATGTCCGTTTGCAGCTCCTCTCATGTGATTGAGTTTCAATTCACTTTTCTCGGTGAAATAATCTGAGCACAACTAGATGATGTTAGGGCAAGCCATCCACTCACTGTGCTCACTATGCAGAGGACTGTAAAGTGGATAGAGTCAACAGTTGATGTCAACAGTTTCTAACATCGTGTTCACAGCTCTGTGCTGCGAAAACAAACACGGCAAACACGAGTTCCTTCCAGGAATGCGTATCTCCTGCCACCTTACAGTTTTAAAGAAGGCTTTACTAAGGATGACTCACAGCTACTACCACACCCATTTGACTGGCATTAGGTCAATTAGCTGTGGCAGCCATCTTGAAATGGACTGCCCGTGAGGCTGACACCTTGTCTACTTTTAAAATTAGGCTGAAGACGTTCCTTTGTGATAAATCATATAGTTAGGGTTGGCTTGGGTTTCCTGAGCTATCCCTTAGCTGCTCTGCTCAACCTGTTTTGTATTTGTAAATTTTTTTTTCTGTGCTTCACATGTGTTTTAGTCTTTCTTCCAAAAGGGGGTACACCTGCGCCTACATCTGGACCTGCCATTCTGTGTTCGTCTCGCCTTCCTGTTCCTCTCAAACTCAGCCGGTCGAAGCAGATGGCCACTTGTCCTGAGCCTGGTTCTGCTGGAGATTTCTTCATGCAAAAGGGAGTTTTTCATTTCCACTGTTGCTATTGTTAGGCCTGTCACATTAACAAATTTTGCTGGGCGATTAATTATCTCAGAAATTATTGCGATAAACGATAATATTGTTTGAAATTTGACAATAATTAGTAATGTCAAATTCAAAAAGAAATGTTGGTTAATTTTTGTTTGTAGTGCCTGTTTTGACCACTGGATGGCAGTATAAGACTGTATGAACTGAAGGATGGATAGTGAGGGAGCGAGCAATGTGTCTCTTTAAGGAAAATGGGAGGGAGGCTCCTTGACGTGACAAGGGCTGTCTCGCGTTCCTGTTTTTCAGTTCTCAAAATGGCGGACGCTCGGTGTGATTTGAGCTCTTTAGCATTTGTCGCACAACGCTTTTAATTAAAAAAAATCAGTAAACAAGTTCTCAGCTTCTTTTTGCAGAGAAAAACAACTTTTTATAGGAAGGCACTGGTTTCAACTATGAATTTTGGAGTTTTGTCTAGACGGAGGTTCTTTCCCGAGGTCAGCCTGTTAGCTTAGCTCGTAGCTTAGCTTCTCAGCTTAGCTGCTTTTAACGATTCAAAAACACTATTTTGGATGGTTAAAAATGATTTTAAAGAGAAAAGAGAAAGGGAGGGGTCAGTGAAGAGCACCTGAGTTGAGTCTTTTGTCATCCAGTGTCTTCAATGGAAAGACAGAGACATGAAGAAATGCTAACGCTGATAAATGAAATTGTTGTCGATAATTTTCATTTATCATGCGTTTAATTGATTTATTGTTTATCGCGACAGGCCTAGCCATTGTGCTTGTTCAAGATGGGAGACTGCAACGAAGTGAAGAGTCAATGAGTCTGCTGGGTTCCTTAGATAGAGAACTTTACTAATTGGCTTTTCTATGTATGTGAATGTTCCTGTAAAGCGCCCTGAGACAAGTGATATGGTGCTATATAAATAAACTGAACTGAACTGAATTGACTTTAAAGGTTAATCCATTATACAGCCATGTTCAAAAGGTTTCTGCAAAATTCATTCAGTTGGGCAGAATTTATTTTGCTAACAGATAGCTGATTGCAGTGCTCAATGGTTGTAAACTTTTAAATAAAGATGTTCTGCAATCTGTTAGCACTTGGAGTATGCGCTTTTCAATATTTTCAACCATGGCATTAAAAATGACAGGCAGTATGCACTATAAAAAAAAAAAAACAGTTTTAAAATTAAATTACTTTTTTAAATCCTCAAGTAGAAACAGTGCACTTATTTTTTATGGCTTTTAGGAGATTCATTTTTCCACTTTCCTGCTAGATAAACCTTTTTTACCATAGCAAAATGCTTTTCTTAAAGCATAATGATACAAGGACGACTGTGTGAGGCTGGCTGGTTAGTAATAAAACATTTGAGACATTTAGATACATTTAGTTCAATTTTTTATGCAAATTCAAAGAATATTACACAAACAAACAAATAATAATAAACAGAAGGGTCCATTTCATGCATTATAAGTCTGATTTTACTACTTATACAATGATTTAGAAAAAAAGAAAAAGAGAAATATATTGTCACTAAAGCACCCAAATGTTGTGAATTTAGTTCGAAGACGTCTGCCAGCCTTGTGGTTTATTATAAATGAGAGAACAAACTGAACACAACCTCATAAACCTGAATAAAAACAGGTTCAAAGCGCGAAAGCTGTGTTGTGTGCCAATAAAAACATGATTCTATCACAGCCTACTGTGTTGCTGCTTATTGCATGCTTGTTTGAGGACTGCAGGGACTTTTCTCTTTCTCCTTTGTCCATCTCACTTATTACACGGTGACCTTGCCTGGAGCTGTGTTCAGTGAATAATAGGCTTTTGGGGGATTTCGGCATACAGGAAAAAGACGGATGAGTCTGTCAGGACGCTGCCAGAGCACAGTAAAGTCTAGCAGCCTGGTGGGTCTACCAGGGGACAACACAGGTATGGAAGGTTATATGAACTTATACGCTGTGATTTATTACTTTCAGTATGCTCCCATATCGGGGAGGATTATTAAAACAGAAGTGCTGTCTTTAATCTGCCAAACAATTTACAAGATGTATCTGAAAAAGGTTGCTACTTATAAAATGGAGAAATATGGTATGTTACATTTACAAGAATATGATTTTTCAAGTTTAGAATATAGCCCTTTCTCCAGTGGTAAAGTTTTGAAGAAAAAAAAAAAACCACACAATATAAAAGTGTTCATTGTAAAAAAAAAAAAAGTATTTTCCGATTCATAATGTTAATAAAATACAACTTCAGATGAAGAACAATATATTTTACCATATCATAAAGTAGTTACCAAAAACCGGGTCAAAATGCAGAAGCAGTGAGTGAATAACTAAGTTCTTCCTTGTGAGCAAAAAACTTGGTTCTTCCTTGTGGGGGAAGAACCAAGTTCTTCCTTGTGAGTGAAGAACTGGGGGGGAAGAACTTAGTTCTTTGTGAGTGAATAACTAAGTTCTTTGTGTGTGAAGAACTAAGTTCTTCCTTCTTATGTTCTCAAAAATTGAGGCTGATGTTACTGATCATAATTTTTCAATATGAAAACACACATATCCTAAGTCCTTTATTGTGAGTGAAGAACTAAGTTCTTCCTTGTAGGTGAAGAGAAGTTCTTTGTCGTGAGTGAAGAACTAAGTTCTTTGTTGTGAGTGAAGAACTAAGTTCTTCTTTGTGAGTGTTCTTCCTTGTGAGTGAAGAACTGGGGGGAAGAACTTAGTTCTTTGTGTGTGAAGAACTAAGTTCTTCCTTCTTATGTTCTCAAAAATTGAGGCTGGTGTTACTGATCATAATTTTTCAATATGAAAACACCCAAAACCTAAGTTCTTTCTTGTGAGTGAAGAGATAAGTTCTTCGTTGTGAGTGAAGAACTTAGTTCTTTGTGTGTGAAGAACTAAGTTCTTCCTTCTTATGTTCTCAAAAATTGAGGCTGGTGTTATTGATCATAATTTTTCATTATGAAGCTTTCATATGGGAGTTTATACAATCAAAGTAGACATTTTACTCTTAATGAGCACCAAATTAAACAAAAACCAAACACCTCATATTAACAGTTATGCACGGCAGTGGAGAGTTGATTACATGGGCTTGTTTTGCAGCAATGGACCCAGACAAATTGCATTCAATAAGTCGAACATGAATTCCTTAGGAGAACAAAGTATTCTAGAGTCAAATGTGAGGCTATCCAAGCCAAACAGTGTAACACAACTCAACAATAATCAAGTCCAGACCTGAAGCTAACAGTAATATGAGACCCTGACTGAAGTGCACAAACTAAACCACGGGTTATATCCACAAATCTCCAAGAACTGAAGCAAACTAAAGGAACTGAACATTTCTCCACAGCAATCAATGAGAAGGAAATGCAATTATTTGAAAAGGTTCCACAACCTGTTAAGTCACAACCAAAGATCATGTTTTTTAACCCATAATTTCTGCGTTTATGTTTATATTTTGTTAAATAATGACAATAAGTATCATATTGCTTTGTCTGAGGTTGACTGGTGTAACGTTAAGATTAGTCCGTAAGATTCTTTCAAATGATTGACCATATTTAAAAATGAAATGGGGTTATTTACTTTTATGAAGACAGATGGATGGATGGATGGATGGATGGATGGATGGATGGATGGATGGATGGATGGATGGATGGATGGATGAGAGATGATGAACAGATGGATGGATGATGGATGGGAACCTTTGAACCCTTAAAGCCCATATTGAATGATTAAAAGTAAAATGCACCACAACATATTCTGCCTGGACGAACACAAATTTTTGCTAAAAAGCCCATTTTTATTTGCTCTGTAGAAATCAGCCCTGGTTAAATGGGCACCATTTAAATGTTGACCAATTATTCCTGTCTGTCGTGTTTACACACTGAAAGCTTCTCGCCTCTAATGCCAACCAAAATCACTCGTCAGTTATTTGTTTTCATTTTAAGGAAAAGAACCGTAGGCCTTGACATTTTCAATGCACTGTATTTAAATGTCATCTCTCGTTCCGTATCTCTGAACGAATCGAAGAGGGATACATTCAGCAGAGCGACACTGAATAAATCTAAAATGACATCCTGTAGCGCTGCCATTTAAATAAAGTATCTGTTACTACATGAATAACCATGAATAGCCTCTAAGCAGATGATAAATTAATGCATGTAAAATGTAAATGGTATCTAGTTGGGTCAATAAATGCGCCAATAGCACAAATACGGAACGACAGAAGATAATGCAACCTCCATCCTGGTATCTAAACTGTACAACTGTTGATAGAGTTGTAAATAAGATTAAAACAACAACTAAATGCCAATACAGCTGCTGCCAAATATAAAAAAAAATTCTATCAAAACTAACATTAATTTGGGGTTTACAGCACTTTTGAAATAATCTAAGCTGACAACTTGCCAATACGTATATAGAGTTTGAAGAGAACCCCATCCATCCATCCATCCATCCATTTTCTTTACCCACTTATTCCATTTTGGGTCACGGGGGTCGCTGGTGCCCATGTCCAGCAATCACTGTGCGAGGGGTGGGGTACACCCTGGACAGGTCGCAAGTCCATCACAGGGCCACACAGAGACAAACGAGACAAACAACCATTCACTCTCTCACTCACACCTAGGGACAATTTAGAGTTACCAATCAGCCTAACATGCATGTTTTTGGACTGTGGGAGGAAACCGGAGTACCCGGAGAAAACCCACGCATGCACGAAGAGAACATGCAAACTCCACCCAGAAAGGCCCCTGGACTGGGGTTTGAACCAGGGACCTGCTCGCTGAGAGGCAGCAGCTCTACCAGTTGCGCCACCGTGCTGCCCTTGAAGAGAACCACAATCACAAAAAATGTTAAAACTCCTGTCAAAGGCTCAAACAAACATGTGTCTGTTACTCCCTGCAGGACTCCTAATAAGACATGCGGACAGAAACACAGAGCAGAAAGTAATACTCAACTATCCGTGCCATTGAACCATAAACAACAGAAGTTACCAGGCCATCAAACATATTTATCATGAAGAAGATGCACTACATGACCAAGAGTGTTTGATTCCATCTGTTTCCTGTTAAATCCAGGTGCTTCAGTCAATTAGAGAGGACAGACTGGTTTGAACATGTCCGAAGGAGGGACAGTGGGTATATTGGTAGAAGGATGTTAGAAATGCAGCTGCAGGAGAAAGACAAAGAGGAGATGTATGGATGCAATTAGAGAGGACATGGAGGTAGTTGGAATGAGGACAGAGTGAGACAGAAGGATGACTCACTGTGTAGGGAACCGCCAGATGAAAAACAAGGAGAAAAAGAACAAGGTCTTTCAGTCAAGGGTGGGACTAGCCACTCATCTTCAGTGATGGAAAATCCTAATGCTTCAGGATATAAAGACGTTTTGGACAGTGCCATGCTTCAAACTTATTGTCAACTCTTTGGGGGAAGTCTCTTTTCATTCCAAACATGACCCCAGGGCAAAAAGCAAGGCTTTGAAGGCATGGCTTGATTGAGTGTCCAAGAACTTCAGACAAGAAATAAAGGTCAGAATGAGGTTTATTATGACAGGAGCGTGTTGGTTGTGTTCATCTGAGGATGTAGAAATGGCTGAGAGGTTAGCAGAGGTGAGTCGTAAATAAAAACGCTGGATGGAAGAAGTGGGTACAAGATAATGTATGGATGGATATTATTCATAGAACTGAGACTTAAAGTTGCTATCTTTGTTTCAAGTTTCAAATGAGAGGTGGATGATTCCAGGAATCCAGAGAAGGTAGGGATATGGATCCAAAGCAGGGCAGTAATGATAGAAAACGAGGATAGAGCGAGGCAGTGGATTGGGCAGGCAGGTGGAGGTCGAGATGGTGTTGATTTCTTCCAAAAGTCCAACAGGATTTCCAGAAGTTGAGGTACTCAAACATGTCGGTATAAGAAGGATCGGCGTAGAGGGATCAAAACTGGATCACCAGCAAACAACGCCCTCGCAAAGGAACCAGGAAGCTCACAGGAAGGTTGTGAGAAGGCTCATGGACCAACAATGAATCGTGGCAGTAATCAGCTGATCGGGAGCTGTCATAAAGAAGCAGCCCCATGCCACAAAACACGCCAAAAGCTCTCTCCGTACTTTCTGTAAAAACAACAGGAAAGAAAATCACAACAAAACAGCAGAAACCTCTGAGATGATTGTGGGTCAAACTGAAAAGGAGAGAACAGAAGTTCTTGCCCAGCATCAGTGTCGTTGATAAATGTTTTACAAAATAAATGAACAAGAAATTTCCTCAGAAACAAGATCTTATGGAAAAGTAGAAGCTGTGGGCTGTAAAAGGGGGATCAACTCCATATAGTTTCTCATGGTTTGTAGCCCAACACTTTGGTCCATAAACCAACAATTTTCTGTCAGGTCATCTGGACAGTTTCTTTTTTTGCTGAAACGTTTCACCTTCTATCCGGAAGTCTTCATCAGCCAAGGAAACACACAACACAAAACTGATTTTTCCCCCAAACAGCTTACTCCAAAGTGGAACAAACCAGTTATGTTGGTGCTAAGATGGTGTCTTTGGCACGCCCACTCCTTTTGTGGCCCGGCCCTCTTCCTCGTTGACAGTCATGTCAAACTGGTTCAAAACCAAAAAAGTCCATGCTCAATAATCCAGGTATACAATCCAACATTTTCAGTCAGGTCTGAAACTGTCCAGATGACCAGACTGAAAATTGTTGGATTGTATACCTGGATTATTGAGCATGGACTTTTTTGGTCCATAAAGTGTACGACACGTTTTAAAGACACGACTTTTGTTTAGATTTGAGGAAAAGTTTCTGAACGTAAATAAATTCTAAGCCAGTGGTAGTTTGGAGGTGAACTCTCTGCACCCTTGAGTGATTTAAGAAAAAATAAATATGTCTTCCAGCAGTTCCACCGAGTGAGAGAAGACACCTCTGGATGTCTGCATTTTGATTAATGAACTGTAACAGAAGTGGATATTTTGTGGGAATAAGACGAGTCTGCACATTTTTAGGGAAAGTTTTGACAACTCAAAAGTTTTCCTGTGCTGTCATCGTTAACTTGAATATTCCATCCATCCATTCATCCATCAATCCATCCATCCATAATCTTTACACGCTTCTACCATTTTGGGTGGCAGAGGTCATTGGTGTCCATGTCCAGCTCTCACTGTGCGAGAGGCGGGGGAAATCCTGGACAGGTCTCCAGCCCATCACAGGGACACATAGAGACAAATGAGACAAACAACCATTCACTATCTCACTCTCACCTAGAGACAATTTAGAGTTACCAATCAGTCTAACATGCATGTTTTTAGTGTGTGGGAGGAAACCGGAGTACCTGGAGGAAACCCACACATGCACGGAGAGAACATGCAAACTCCACCCAGAAAGGCCCCCAGCTGGGATTTGATCTGGCGACCTTCTCGCTGAGCAGCAACAGCTCTACCAACTGTGCCACTGTGCCGCCCTACAACATATTGTCCAAGTTGGGCAGCACAGTGGTGCAGTTGGTAGAGCTGTAGCCTCTCTGTGAGAACGTCGCCAGTTCAAATGGAATTGAAATGGTATTGGTTTCAAAGTCTAACGCAACAGCAGCAGTGTGGGAGCACGTCGGATTCAAACCGAATGACCGAGGCGAACCGCTGAAACTTTGCGAGCCATTAAGTCGCATTTGTTATAAAACAGTAGCAACTACGAGCAGCAATACAACCAACTTGCACCTGCACCTAAAGCACAAGCATCCAAAGTTGGTTTTGTTAGTATTTTATCTAGACCTGGGTTTTTGATCTGCTCAGAGATGGACTGTAATGAGATTATGACCCGGTTCTGACCAGTTTGGCCAGCAACTCAAAAAAAAAAAAGAGTCTCCCAGGGATTCAATGTCTGTCAAGGAATAGAACTTTCATTTATTTATTTATTTATTGGCTCGCCTCATCACACAAGAGAGACTTTTTCTGCACTGTATCATTTTTCCTGACACGTCAGACCACATAAGATCCAATGAGTTCACACTTGATCCGCCCATCCTTTCCACTCGATAAGCTGTGCTCCCGGAAGAAGGCGGAGCCTAGGCCCCATATAGTTGGAAGGCAATGTGTTATTCGCCCCTTCCGGTCCAAGATCTCACGTCGAATTGTATCGGAGAGGCCAGCGCTGTAAACTGTAATCTTCTCCTGCCTTGATTTAATACATTTGGTAAACTTAATTCACGTTTTCTTGATTTATTGAGATAGTGTGAGTTGCTACTTCTGAGGGGATCTGAGCCGGGAGCCATGTGAGCTGCAAGTGGGCCTGGGGTTCGAGATGAGGCCTGAGGCCCACAGCTAGCAGCAGCAGCTAGCTGCAGCAGCTAGCTGCAGCAGCTAGCTGCAGCAGCTAGCTGCAGCAGCTCGGGAGGCCCGCAACAGCTCACACTGCAACAGATTGGTGCCGAAACCCGGGACCGGTTTACATATTTACTTATGCACTTTTATTTATGCACTTTCGTTTATAAAACTGGCAGTTTTGCCCCACTTCTCTATATAAAACTAGTGATTATTATTTTTGAAGAGCAATTTTATTTACAGACTTCATAATCCGTACTGTTTTGGTTGAATGTAATTTTTATTTCAATTTTGCTTTTGTATTTAGTTTTTATTCAAATGCATTTTTTGTTAACGGAGACTGAGTCCCTTTTATTGTTGTTGTTTTTGGTTGTTTTGCTTATTTTTCCAGTTCCAGTGTTAAGGGTTCTTTTGAAATTTAAGTTTATTGATCTTTGAGAGGATGTATGTGCATTATTATGTCATTGTTACATTAGTTTAAAACATGCTGGTGAAGATTCTCAGTCATCCAGGATATGATGAATTCAAAAAACGTTCAATACAAAAACAAATAAAGTCCAGTTGTTTTTGTATTGAACGCTTTTTGAATTAGTTTAAAACGGTCTCCAAAACAATAATATCATTTATAACAATAATTTCTGAGACAATTAATCGCCCTGCAAAATTTGTTATCGTGACAGGCCTAGTGGTTAATTTACAGAACAGTTTGCTTTTACTGACTCCTGGAGGAAACATTTACTGCATCACTTACTCACGGAACTGAACATTAGGCCAAACAAGCCTTAAAGGTTCTGATTCCATAACTTTAAAGCAAATATGAAGAAAAAGATGGTAGCTAAATACTTTACAGGCTCAGTCTTTGATTTGTAGTGACTGATTTTTTTTAAATTTCTAATAAGCATCTTTCTCTCTCTTTGCTTCTGTCTTTTGCAATTCATCTTATACTTTCATATTTTTCCTTCCACTCCCCTCCTCGTCTCACACCGTCATTTCTTCCTAACCTCCATTCTGTGCGTCATTTTTCTCTCTCTGTCAACTCTCACTCGCTTTTTCGGTCTCTGGGTGCCTCGTTCTTAATCCGCAGACTGAGAGCTGGAGAAATATCGATCAGCGCCGACTGATGGGGGAGGGAGAATCGAGGAGGAAACCAAAAGAGAGAGAATGGATAAAGACGAATGGAAAGGGGCAGGCTTGAATAAGATGCTGACACAGGAGTTTCAAAAATAACCCAACGCAAAGGGCAGAAAATATAAGATGGAGAGGAAAATAAACTAAAGAGGCTGCTATTTGCTCAGGTATGGGTGTGGAGACAGAAAAAACGTTACTCGTGTGTATTATTAAAGGCTGAGAAATAGAAAGTAAAATGACAGGGGGGTGGGGGGGGACTTGAAATGCGGATGAAAGGGAAGGAAAAGTGAGGAAATGATAGAAGGTTAGGATATAACGAGCGGTACGTTGACGTCTCCCGTCGCTGAGGGATAGGAATACTGAATGTAATTTTAAGATGAGTGTTTTTCTGGACTGGAATCGAACAGAGAATGAAAGTAAACCTACATGTTTTTGGTGCAAGATATTTAAGTGGGGGGCCTTGACCACCATATATTAATATTATATAACATCAGGTCTCTCTTGTAAATGAGTCCTCGAGGCTCAATGGGATTTACTTGTCTAAATAAAGGTTGAATTAAAATTAAGCCACCCCAAGGCCACATGATCATTTGAGGAAACTATACTTTTAAGCCCCGCCCTGTCAACAGAACCAAGCACTCTGCCTACCGAAGTGTCCCACCCCCACCCGTGGACAACTGTCGACACTGATGTAGCACTAAGCTAAAGGCGCAAAATACCAGTTGCGCTAGCAAAAAGGCTGCTGACATAGACCTCCGTTTCTCTCACCAACATGGAAGTCGGTACATCACATATTTTTCAAGTTATCCAGCTCACAAGACGAGCAGACGGGTGGAGGGTATTTACAATCGGCAACGTGCGTAAAAAGACTTTTATCTCAAAGAGCTGACATTTCTTGAAGAATGTCTTTCATGTCGGATATTTAGACTACGGTCATTTTATGTTGAGGACCGACAGGGTTGTAACCATTTTCAGAGAATAAAAAAGTGAAAACTCTCAGCTACTACCTTATCAAAGTTTAGCTCAATGTCTTTAAATTTAATTGAGTTAAAGACATTTTTTGTGTGGAAAAGTTAACCGGCTGTAGCTGTACACACACGTACGTTCTGCAAGTTTCATTAGAAGCTGTCCGGTGGTCCATGAGATGTTTCGTACACATGCGCTAACACACGAACACATTATCGTCCACCTTTTTGCCTTTTGGTGGCAGGCGACAGTGTTTTACAGCCAGTTTCAGACGGAGAAGACAGAGACGTGCAGCTCAGCATGGAGGCAGTTGGACTGACATTTACAGAGAGCTGATGACTGAATAAGCATGAAGGTTAGAGCCATTTTCTCCTCTTGTAGACACACACACATGCATGTGCACATGCACTTTATCCCTTCATGCATTCACACAATCAGAGCAAATGTGTGCTTTAGAGCTCAATCTAAATTATCGCTCAATTACACACGATTACTAAAGTACAGGATACTTCTCCTAACCGTACAGTAATTACGGAATTATAGATTATTATCAACCTCAGTCTGTGTCAACAAGAAACATTTATTTTTTCTTCCTGAAAACTTTGGAACAAAAGCGACAGCTGTGAAATCCTGCATTAAGTATTGATAAGGTCAAAACAAAAGCCGAGAAATCCAATATTTGCTACACAAACCCCCCGTGTGAACGCTGCACACAGCATACGGGTTTAAAACAAACTAAAAGACAAGATATTGATCTGAAAATGGAAAAGTATAACACATGTGATGGTAAAGTTTATGTCTTGTTGGTGTATTACCCGTCTTTAAATAATTTGTCTCTAAAAGATACAAACATTTACCAACAGAGACTATTAAGGAGCTAATATCAAGATGTAACAAGTTTTAGCTTCCACTGAAATAAAAGCAGCATCAGATTATGTTACTACGTTACTATTAAACTGAATGTTAGGAGAAAACGCAAACATTAGTGTTATATTGTACGTTTTAGAGATAAAGGATCTTAACTCCTTAAACTGTATCTATAAAAACTAAAAAATATCACAGTCAACATCTATTTATCAAGTCTAGACTGGACTATTGCAATGGTTTATTATCCGAGTGTCCAAAAACGTCCTTATAAAGTCTTCAGTTGATCCAAAATGTTGCTGCCAGATTCAAAATGACAGTTGATAGGAGAGATCATATCTCTCCAGTTTTAGCTTCTCTCCACAGGCCCTGTCAAATTCAGAACTGAATTCAAAATCTTACTTCTAACCTACAAAGCCCTCAACAACCTAGCTCCATCTTATATTGCTGATTTTATCGTTTCATATTTTGCTAACAGAGCACTTTGCTCTCAGACGGCAGGTTTACTTGTGGTTCCTAGAGTTTCCCACAGCAGAATGGGAGGAAGATCTTTCAGTTATCAAGCTCCTCTCTTGTGGAACCAACTTCCAGTTTCTGTCCGTGAGGAGGGCACCTTTTCTACTTTTAAAACTAGGCTCAAGTCTTTCCTTTTTGATAAATCCTATAGTTAGGGTCGGGCTGGGTTTCCTGACCTATCCCTTAGTTATACGCTGCTATAGGCTTAGACTACTGGATGCCAAATCAATGTCATTTCTTCAAATCAACAGTTTGTATTTGTAATTATTTCTATCTTAACATGTTTTTTTTTTTGTTTTGTTTTTTTTGTATTTCCTCCTATTGAAAGTTCACCTGGACCTGTCATCTGTGGTTGTCTTTTCCTACTTCCTGTCCTCTGAAACCCAGCCGGTCATCATCCTGGTTTCATTCAAGAGTTGTTAGATGCTGATAGCTGTGGGCAGGAAGGATCTCCTGCAGCGAATCCAAAGAATCTGGCCACAGATACTGATCCGTCCACCCAGATCCAGCTTGCTATCAGATCCGGCGGGCCTCTCGGTCCTCCTGGGCAGCAGGACTGCCCGATGCTGGGCAGAATTCCTCCTTAAGCGATGGTCACTCCTCCCAACAGTCTGTCGAGCTCCTCGTCACCACGGACAGACAGCTGAAGGTGCCAGGGGATGATCCTGGCCCTCTCGTTGTCACAAGCCGAGTTTCCCACCAGCTCCAGGATCTCAGCGGTCAGGTACTCAAGCACCGTGCCAGGTTGACGGGAATTCATCCATGGCACCTCCTTTTCGACTCATTTTGGATTTGGGGCTGTAGTTGAGGAGATTTCTTCCTGTTAAAAGGGAGGTTTTCCTTTCCACTGTCTCCTTTGCGCTTGCTCAGGATGGGAGACTGTGAAGAAGTGGAGATTCAACACAATCTGCTGCTTCCTTGAATATAGAACTTTACTTATTGGCATTTATAATATATGTGAATGTTTTTGATCAGCGCCCTGAGATATCTTCTGTTGTGACGTGGTGCTTTAAAAATAAACTGAATTGAATTGAATAAGGACTGTTGTATTAATTATTTATAGGAAAACAAAATAAATATAAATGAAATATCCATCTTTGAGTTCCTGCCTGGACCGAATTAAATGATGCGACTTCTTCATCCCATCTTCATCAACACCCTGTGTCAATCAGAGCAGCCGCATCACGTTTTCTTTGTTGTTGTTGCACTTTTTGACATTTCCTGTTTTTTCTGCCGAGCCAGGAGTGCTCCTTATTAGGCTAACCTTTGAAGAACAAAGAGTCTTTATGTTGTTTGACATATGGGGAAGGTTGAGGAGGTGGATGTAAACAGTAGCTGTTTTTTATTTTTCGGTGGAAGGTTGTTACGCTGAGCTATCCAGTTGCCATTTCATGTAGTATTTCATCTCTGAGGTAATCTCTGCGGTGTATAGTCTTCCCTCGCCTTCGTCCGTGGAAAGAAAAAAGGGTTCAATCTGTGTTTGAACAGTCATCCAAGCCCTCGGCTGTTTCTGCTGTAAATAAAGACCCGTTGTTGATCTGTGCAATAACCTTCGAGTGCAGTCCAAGATCACTGCGGCTCTTCATCTTGGCTTTGAACTCATCTTTGTGCTGCGACGCCTGAACTAGTTTCCACCTCATGTAACACAAAGGCTTCCTCTTGTCTTCTGTTGGACCTTTGACCAAACATTAAAACGCATCGACTGTTTAAGTTGCCGTCACTTCAACTGGATCGTTGTCTGGCCTAAACGTGGTGAACTGAGAGCAGCAGAAGCTCTGATGGTCACATGAATGTTTGTTTCTACAGCCGTTTTATATAAAAGATACAGGTTAAAACCGCAACTGTGTGAAAAATGTGACAAATATAATAAATGACTTTCTGTGATCTGTTGAAACTTTGAATATTTCTATTCAAAAGTAAGATGGGGATGTAGAGGGCTGGGTTTTCTCATATGTTTTATATAAATCTTCACTATTTTCCCAGTACATTGTTTTTTTTTTTTTTTTTTAAAAAACATCGTCTATGTTGTGGTACAAACTGCTTCCAAAAGTCATAGTAAAAAGCAATAGTGAATGGTTGTAGTTTTCGTGATGAGTGTTTTTCTGGACAGGAATTGAATGGGGAATGCAAGTAAACCTAAATGTTTTTGGTGCAAGACATTCAAAAGTTACACTGTGGGGAAGAAGACATTTTTGTTCTTGTCTGAGGCGGTGCAGAATGACGGATCCTGGCGAGTGAAGGGAGCAGTTTTATCCATCACCAAGAACAAAGATGGAGCCAGAGAGTGGCCAAGACCATCGTATATTAATCTTCTGCCACCACAAGGGCCATCTGAATCATTTCAGGAAACTATACTTTGAAGCAACTTAAAAACTAAAACGCATACTTTCAGGGCAGCATGGTGGTGCAGTTGGTAGAGCTGCCGCCTCTCAGCAAGAAGGTCATCGAATCAAATCTCGGCCAGTGGACCTTTCTGGGCGGAGTTTACATGGTCTTTCCGTGTATGCGTGGGTTTTCTCTGGGTACTCCAGTTTCCTCCCACAGACCAAAAACATGCATGTTAGACTGATTGGTAACTCTAAATCAGGGCTCTGCAACCTTTACGATCAAAAGAGCCATTTCTGCCCCTTTGTTCACTAAATTAAATTTGTCCGGAGACACAATAACTGCTACAACTGGGATTTTCAACTGGTGGCCCATAGACCACTTTAAGTAATGTTTCTAGTGTTCATTTATTTGCAAAAAAAATTAAAGGAAAACTGCTAAAACTAGCCCTTTTAGTTGTTGTTATAACAACCAATACAAAAAAAAAGAAAGAAACTGTCGAGATGACCCGACTGAGCATTATTGGATTTAGTCAAAGCTTGAAAGAGCCGCTGCCGAGGGACCAAAGAGCCACATGTGGCTCCAGAGCCGCAGGTTGCAGACCCCTGCTCTAAATTGTCCCTAGGTTAGAGTAAGCGAGTGAATGGTTGGTTGTCTTGTTTGTCTCTGTTTCCTGTGTGTCTATGTGTCCCTGTGATGGACTGGAGACCTGTTCAGGGTTGTCCTGTGATGAACCAGATCTGTTTGGATGTTCCCGCCTCTTGCACAGTAACTGCTGGATATGGGCAGCAGTGACCCCCGCAATCCGAAAAAGAAGAAACGGGTAAAAGATAATGGACGGATGGATGAAAGCATACTTTTCTCAAATGATTGGGATGGCTGGTTTACATGTGGTGATGGCCATCTTGGGTAATGACATGGCAATCCAGTTTTCAATTCATTCAACCTTTATTTAAACAGGTTAGTCTCACTGAGCCTCGAGGACTCGTTTACAAGAGAGACCCGTTTTAAACAAAGAACCCAGATGAGGTACAGACAACAATAGATCGTGTAAAATGAAAAGTAAATAATTTATATTAAAATGAAACAAAAACAGTTACACTATGAAGCGATGTAAATATGAATATGAACTTTCTTACGCCTATTTGTAGCCAAACACCAAAATGGAAGTTGGCACGTTGTTTATTTTTCAATCTATCCAGCAGGACGGACAGACGATATTTCCAATTCCCCGTCTTTGGTCTGCGGGCGGGGACAATAATCATGATAGTAAAAAAGATGCTTTAGTGTTTACGCATCGGGACCCTAAGAACACGATGCCCCGCTGTTTTTAAAAACTTTTACAACAGAGTATCTCTTTGAGCTGTGGCTCAGTGGTTGGAGCAGTCTTCTTCCAACTACAGTCGGAGGTTTGGTTCCACCAGTCACATGTCAAAGTGTCCCTGTGCAAGACACTGACCCCCTCGTTGCCTCTGATGTGTCCCATTGGTGTGTGAATGTGATCTAAAGCACGGATCAGACTCCGTAGATTGATTCATTCAGATTAGTTTGGTAGAAAGCTGCATGGATGTGTGTGGATGAAATAAGATTGTGTTGTAAGACACGTTGAGTAGCCCGGTTGTCTAGAGCAGTGGTTCCCAACCCTGGGCCTTGAGGAACACCATCCTGCATGCTTTAGTTGTTTCTCTGCTCCAAGACACCTGATTCAGCGGTTTAGTTACTTCCTTAATTTCAGCAGAAGCCTGTTAATGACTCTTTCTTTCAAATCAGGTGTGTTGGAGCAGAGAAACAACTAAAACATGCAGGATGGTGTTCCTCAGGGACCAGGGTTGGGAACCACTGGTCTAGAGAGACAAAGTACAGTCCTTTATTCAGTCTATTTGTTCTGAGAGGTGGAACCAAAAAAGTGAAACTTGTTAAGAGATGCTGACCATCTCTCCTCCCTGCCTCCATCCCGGTCCATGTGTGTCCTCCAGATGAACCGGTTAAAAGCTCCTTCCACTGCAAGCTGCAGCGACGGGGCATCACTAACCGGTGGGAGGCTGAGGCAGAGCTGCTAATGCTGACAGAGTGGAAACTTTAAGGCAGCGTCAGAAGAGTGAAGGGACTCATTTAGGTCAAAGAACCAGGAGGTGCACCAGGATGTGAAGATATATAGTTAAGACATTCATTCGTTGTTATTGTTCTTCTGTTTCATTTTCGCCCGATCTTCTGCATCCAGCTCTTCTAATTCATTAAAGGCAAAAGCCACTCCTAAATACGCCAGTGGAGATTTCCTATTAATATCAATTTGTCTCAGTGGGTTCTTCTAAAATGAGAGCAAAACCCCAGTTAGACTTGAAAAATAAGCTAGGCTTCTGGGAAATAAAGCGGAGCTGACAGCAGCGGAGTAGCAGGACGGATGTTGTTCTAATGCTTTCGGACAGTTCAATCGCCATCTCTCGATCAGCCTGCCTTATCTCGGCGCGCAACATCAAAGCAAAAACACCAAAAAGTTTAATCTGCTGTGTCACCGAGAGACTCAACCTGAAGGGGGAAAATGAGGTGGGCTCAGTGGACCGCAGAGAATACTTAAACGGATAACGTACTTAATTCAGAAAACAGTTTAAAAAAAAAATATGCCTAGTCTGTTTATTTTAACTGTGCTGCAGTACCTTTATTTGAGGAAAATACAGACAGGATGTGTTACTCTGGGCTTTTCTACATGCTACTTTGCACATGCAGTACATTTAGGGTTCTGTTCTTGATCCAGGTATTGTTCTCTTCATATGCTATTAATCACCTCCAGATGCCTTATATTCGTCATCAAACACTTCAAATGGAGCAGAAATCCTGTCAGGACGGAAAAACTCATCTACATTTTTTGCATTTTATTAAAAAAGTGAAGTTGTCGCCTTAAAGCTATATTAAAAAAAAAAAAAAGAAACTTTTGATTCTAAATCTTCTTTCAGCTGTTCTCTCTTCAGGGGTCTCCACATCTTCTTCCATCTCTGTCCTCTGTCCTCACTCCAACTACCTCCATGTCCGCTCTAACTGCATCCATATATGTCATCTGTCTTTTTCCTGGCAGCTGCATTTCTAACGTCCTTCTACCAATATACCCACTGTCCCTCCTCTGGACATGTCCAAACCTCCTCAGTCTGGTCTCCCTAACTTTATCTCCCAGTTGTTCAACCTGTGCTGTACCTCTGATGATCTCATTCCTAATCTTATCCATCCTTGTCTCTCCTAAGCAGAACCTCAACATCTTCATTTCTGCCACTTCCAGTTCTGCCTCCTGTCTTTTTGTCCATGTCTCTGTCTCCAGACCATACAACATGGCTGGTCTCAACACTGTCTTATAAACTTTTCCTTTGAACTTTGCTGACACTCTCTTGTCACAAGTCACTCCTGAAACTTTTCTCCATCCTGCCTGGACTCTCTTCTTCACTTCTTTACCACACTCCCCATGTTCCTGGACAGTGGACCCCAAGTCCTTGAAGTCCTGCACCTTTGTGACCTCTGCTCCTTGTAGCCTCACTGTTCCACCTCCTCCCTCTCATTCACACACATGGACTCTGTCTTACTACGGCTGACTTTCATTCCTCTTCTTTCAAGTGCATACCTCCACCTCTCCAAATTCTCTTCCACCTGTTCCCCGTTCACACCACAGATCACAATGTCATCTGCAAACATCATAGTCCACGGGGATTCCTGCCTGACCTCATCTGTTAGTCGGTCCATCACCAGAGCAAACAAGAAGGGGCTCAGAGCCGATCCTTGATACACTCCCACCTCCACAAAACTTCTGGTTGTATATAAAGCTGTAAAATAAATAAAACTGTTGTTTTGCACAATTACATGGGTAATGTGAGAAGTAAAAAGGATTTTATATGCAGCCAGTTGTAAAGAGAAGCTGTAAAGTAATTGTTCAAGTCTTTAGCCTGAACAGTTCTGAAAATGAGCAGCCGACCGTCCGAACTCTTGGCAAACGTTACAGTTCTGTTAGCTCTAATATAGTAGCCAGTGAGAGGACTGGATGAGCCAAAACCGGTCACTTAAACCAATTCAACCAAATCCTTTCTCCTGTCATTGATGAGCAACACATTTCCAGTTAATCAAGTAAACAGCTCAAACAAGTGGAACAACAGTTACCCTATTTTTTGCCCTATAAGTTGCAGTTCTTCACATAATTTGCATGCCCTGTGACTTATATGTCGAAGCAATGTATTTATGGATTTTTTATAAACAAATTTTTGGCTGAGATATGACCGTTTTCATTCATTCTGTCTGAAAACATTGAACAATAACATTTTCAGCCACTAGATGGCACTTTAGTATGGCATGTCGTTGTATCATGTAATAGGTAAAAGTGGCTATTAATGACACAATAGGCTTGCCATAGCCTGCCACAGTCGTCTGCCTGGAGCAACCATAAAATCAGATTAATTTCGCTGCACCGCCTCGGTGAAATCAGAATCAGAATAAACTTTATTGGCATTGCACCGAGATACAACGCGAATATTTACGTACAGTCATCCGAAGATGGGCGGAGTGAACGAAGCTGCAGCTAAAATAATTAGCGTGGCCTTCTTATTCTTATTCAGAATAATATTTTGCTTAGATAAGAAAAGGAAAGAAAACATGAGGAGAGACGGTATAAAAAAAGATCTCTCAAACCGTGCCCTAGACAGGGCACAATTTGAGGCATCAAAAAAAAAACCTACCACAGCAAAGCAACATAAACAGACGTTATACATTTACATATAGGCGGTGAAAACATTGAATTTTTAAGGGAAAGCCATAGCATAGTCCAGAGTTTATAAAAACTGAGTGAAAACAGAAATGGACCCAATGAGAGGTCAGGATGGAGGTGGAGAACATAACTAGCTCCTTCTAAACTGGTAAAGTACCAGTTTCACCACACAACATTAATAAACCAACATCTTGTTTATACATATACTTTATTTGGCGACCAACACGGTTTCCTTTTTATCATTTGCTACAATATCCAGATTAGAAATGCCATGTCCTACAGTAAAGTTGCACTGAATTTAAGAAATACTTGTAAAAAATATATATACAAAATCCTGGGTACTTCCTTATTTTCGAGCGAGTACCCAGGGTACTCAGTTTTATCTTCCACTGCTGAAAGGTGATAATGATAAAGATGCACAAAACGTGTTCTTTTAAGGTTTGACCAAAACGAAAACAACTCTTCGCCTTCTCAAACTAAGAGGATCTCGGTCTAAACCTCTGGCATGAAAGGCAGCGGGTGGCGTGTATACATTCAAGGAATTCAAGCTTTTTTATAATTTAATTTGTTTAAAATGTTTATTTTTGTACTTAATAATTTGTCTTTCACCATACTTATGTTTCCATTAAATTGATCTTGGCAGTTTTTGGGTTGTAAAATTGCCGTTTTCTGCTTTTCTTTGTTGTGAACTCAGAACGTTGGACATCTGACAGGCATAAAGCATGTATACCGCCCTGTAAACTGTGTGAAACACTGTGTTGAATTATGAATGTCAACATGCGTGAATGTTTCTTAAAGAGTGTCGGCCCGAGTTCAGCAGTGCGCTGTTGACTTGTGGTGATTTCAGTGATGCAACAACCTCCTCATGCCTGAACGCACAAACTGAGGAGGCCTCACCTCCAGATAACCTCTGTCTCCTTTAAACCGCTCCTTTCCCCCTCTTATTCTTCGTGCACCTTCCATTCAGCACTGCAGGAGGCACACTGAGCAGCTCTTTGTGTGTGTGTGGGCAGGAAGAGTAATTTGCATTCATTGCTTGTGGCCACCTCGGCCCCAGAAGCCCTAAAGAGATGGCCCTTTGAGCTGCATTGAAAGCGACGGGGTGGATTATGTATGTGCGAGTGGTTTGTTGGATGAGAGGTAAGAAAAGACGTGAGGAAAAAGGAAACAGAACTCGCGCCGCATAATGAGGACTCCATGTCAGCGCCCCTTTATTTCTGTAAAATGTGTGTTCACATTCATGTGAATCATCAAAAACCTCGAGTCGTTTCTCTCCTCTGACGGCTGAATTGATATTTCCTGTCTGCCTCTTTGATCTTTTAATACCTGCAGGTGATCGGGTTCTGTTTTCAGGTGGAACCGAGACACAGCAGCTCCAGTCTGGGCTCTGACTCCTCCTTTATGAATGTGTTGATATACAACATAAAACAACCCAACAAGGTTTGATTCTCCAAGCTGTTGAGTTTATGCGCTGTTGAATGCAGTAAAAATTAATACCCATTTAGAATTAAGATGCAAATGTTTAGCATCAGTGTTACTCAGTGTTGCAATAAAAAACAGTTATAATGTACTTATTCAGCTCTTTACTCCGTTTCACAATGAGAGCCGCTGGTTTCATCAGTAACACACAAACAGGGGAGTCGACCGGCGGCTCTGCAATGAAAAACGCCTGACTTAGCGTTTCAAATGTGAGCGGTTCAATAAAGAGACGCACCGGCAAATACAAACTGAACTGTGAGCATTTTATGGTTTTTAGCTACTCATTTCAGTTGTAAAACTAAGGCTGCGTCAGAAAGTATTTCCACAGGGGTGGGATACTGTTTTTGGGAGGCAATACATAAAACAGACCGGCTCATACTTGGTATTTACAAGGTATGCACCTGAAGGGAAGTGGTTTGTTGCCTTGTACTTTCAGAACACACAACTGGTACCTGGGTTGTACCCAATCCAGGTAAGTACCTGCTAAGTAGTAGATAGTAGTGGCATGCTCCACTCTAAAAGTTTTGGAGCCATGAGGTCAATTTTTTTTTCCCTGCATATCTTCCTAATTCGAAGGATTTTTGATCAGCTGGTCTCTCAACAAAATTGATCAACTTCTCTCGACAGGAAGTCAGGGTAAGGAGGACCCTCTTACCTCGACAGAAACAAATTGGATCCATGATGACAACTAGATTCTGCTGTTTAGGTTGGTGAAATCTGGATTGTTTACAAATTCATGTGGATGTGTCGAAGCTTGGCAGCACTCAGACTGAATTATGTGGAGCTGCGTCAGAGCTGGGGCAGGCTGTTATCAGGACTGTGAACTTTCTGACAGCACCCATGAATGGTTGGGAATAATCTTGGAGAAAGCTGTAAGCTCGACTTTCGGCGTAAGGAATCAATTCGGCTGTTTGGAGTCACCATCAGAGAAATGTACCAGAGAGACTTTAAAAGGCAGAAACGGCAATTTACAAGTTCTGCCTGACCCAAACTGCGGCCTTGACAGTAGACTCATCTCAAACTCTCCTGGCATGTTTAGGAAAAACAAAGACGCTTTGTCTCCTCACCCCTCCTTTCCGAAAGGTAATGGACATGTGACGGAACCTCAACCGAGCTGATGATAACAAACACCTCTTATATGGACATCGGTTGAGGGGGGCTCTGGACTATGCTATGACTTTCCCTTTAAATTCAATGCCTTCACGGGCCTATATGCATCATGTCTATTTATGCTGCTTTGCTGTGGTAGTTTTTTTTTTTTTTTTTCTCAAACCGTGCCCTGTCTAGGACAAGGTGTGAGATATGTTTTTTATACCTTCTCTTTTCAGGTTTTCTTTCCTTTTTTCATCTAAGCAAAAATATTATTCTGAATAAGAATAAGAGGGCCGCGCTAATTAGCAACAGCTTTGTGCACTACAGCCATCTTTCGGACGACTATACGTACATGTTCTCGTTCTATCTCGGTGCAATGACAATAAAGCTTATTCTTATTCCATTTACCTTTTGTTGTTAATTGAAGACATTTGGCTTTGGCATAAAAATGATGAAAATGAGACAAAAGTTTACCATTTAAGTTTTATTTCCAGGTGTTTACACCTGGAACACAAACACAACTTAGAAGATAGCATTATTTGTAACAGAACACCAATTCTTAGACATGCAGGTATTTTTTGTTGTTGTGTACTACTACATTATCTCCTCAGTTCCAGAAATGGGTTTTGTCTGTGCAGACGGCATTTGTAATCTAAAACCAACATGAAAACCTGAGAACAGTCTTTGGGTGAAAAACTAGGTGAAAGGGGTCAAATCAACTGGAGCCATTGAACAACCAGCCCAACTATTGGAAATGTTCCAAAGGAGAAAGAAACCACTAGTGGACTCAGTAACAGACATCATGAAGACCAAGGCAAACATGAATAGTTGATAGACACAGTAAAACAGCTTTTAGCGGCATCAGCACCAACCTTCACAGTGCAGGAGTGAAGGTATCACAATCTAGTGATCACAAATTACAGAGGCCACATGAGAAGATGCAAACCACTGATTGGCAAAAAGAAAAGGAAGGTCCAGCTAGAATTTAACCAAATGTACAAACTTAATCAAAGATTATGGGGTCAAGGTTTTCTGAACTGATGAGACACAGATGAACGTTTACCAAAGTAATGGAAAAGAACATCCTAGAGTCTACAGAAACCCTTCATCAGAGTTCAGAGAAAAGAAGACTGGCCGAGTCCATCTGTAGACTTAAATCCTACTGAATTGTGTTTTACCTGCTAAAGAAATCGAAGGAACTAACTCCTAAAACAAACTATACGAGGCTGTACTAAAACCTGAAAAAGCAGCAATAACGAAGGTTAAACGTTTAACGATGTCAGTGTGTCACAGCTTTGATGTGGTTACTATTATTCCCTTTAATCTACATCAAGCCTATCTGTTCCAATACTTGTGTTCGCCAAAAACTTTGGTGTCCCGTCACAAAGAATGCTGATTTTCTAAGTTGGGTATTTGATCCAGACATAAACGCCCGGAAATAAAAGCTGAAATGTTGCTCTTTTGTCTCATATTCTTCTTTTGAGATCAAACCTGTTACCAAACTAGAACAAAATGGAATTAATTGAGGTATGCTTAGAGTGGATTTGAAAGTATGTGTTGGGGATTATGCTCAGCTACTACCACTCCAAATATCCAATCAATATTTGTAAAAATAACAACGTTATGGCCATTTTTGTGTTTGTTAATACTTAGCTGTGGCAGCCATCAAGAACTGAATTAACTCTAAAATCTTTAAAACTAAGGGCAGCACGGTGGCGCAACTGTTAGAGCTGCTGCCTCTCAGCGAGCAGGGCCCTGGTTCAAATCCCGGTCAGGGGGCTTTTCTGGGTGGAGTTTGCATGTTCTCTCCGTGCATGCGTGGGTTTTCTCAAGGTACTCCAGTTTCCTCCTACAGACCAAAAACATGCATGTTAGGCTGATTGGTAACACTAAATTAAAACTGGGTGTGAGTGAGAGAGTGAATGGTTGTTTGTCTCATTTGTCTCTATGTGTCCCTGTGATGGACTGGAGACCTGTCCAGGGTGTACCCCGCCCCTCGCACAGTGATTGCTGGACATGGGCACCGGCGACCCTCATGACCCAAAATGGAAGAAGTGGATAAAGATAATGGATAGATGGATCTTTAAAACTTTGAAATGGAATTTGGTGAGCATACTTTGAGGGTCTCAGTTTTGATCCACACTGCTAACAGGGCCATGCTGCTAACAGGACCATGCTGCTAACAGGACCATGCTACTAACAGTACCATGCTGCTAACAGGACCATGATGTTTACAGGACCACACTGCTAACAGAACCACACTGATAATAGTACCATGATGCTAACAGGACTATGCTGATAACAGGACCACACTGCTGACAGAACCAATCTGCTAACGGGACCACGCTGCTAACAGCCCAATACTGCTAACAGGACCATGCCATCAACAGGACCACGATGCTAACAGGACCATGCTGCTAACAGGATCACACTGCTAACAAAACCACACTGATAATAGTACCATGATACTAACAGAACCATGCTGCTAACAGGATCACACTGCTAACTGTACCATGTTGCTAACAGGACCACAATGCTGACAAAACCACATTGCTAAGAGGACCATGCTGTTAACAGGACCACACTGCTAACAGGACCACACTGCTAACAGAAGCTCATTTTCATTTCATGTACCCTTTATTTATACAGGTACTCTCATTGAGCCACGAGAACTAATTTTCAAGAGAGACATGTTTAGGGAGCAGATGGTGGGGGTTAAGGGCCTTGCTCAGAGGCCCAGAGTGGGGCGAATGAAGATGGAGGGAGGTGTGGGTGTTCCACCTTTGTTGTTCTGTCATTGCTGACAGAGCCACTCTGCTAACTGGACCACACTGCTAAAAGAACCATGCTACTAACAGGACCATGTTACTAACAGGACCATGCTGCTAAGCGAAACTCATTTCTAACAGAACCACTCTGCTAACAGGACCACACAGATAACAGGACCATGCTGCTAACAGTACCACACTGTTAACAGCACCCCGGTGCTAACAGCACCACTCTGCTAACAGAACCACTCTGCTAACAGAACCACTCTGCTGACAGAACCACTCTGCTAACAGAACCACTCTGCTAACAGAACCACTCTGTTAACAGAACCACTCTGCTGACAGAATCACTCTGTTGACAGAACCACTCTGCTAACAGAACCACTCTGCTAACAGAACCACT
>NC_056498.1:38270481-38272305 GCF_014905685.2 Nematolebias whitei
GAACCACTCTGCTAACAGAACCACTCTGCTAACAGAACCACTCTGCTGACAGAATCACTCTGTTGACAGAACCTCATTGCTGACAGGACCACTCTGCTAATTGGACCACACTGCTAAAAGGACTATGCTACTAACAGGACCATGCTGCTAACAGGACCATGCTGCTTACAGGACCATGCTACTAACAGGACCACGCAGCTAACAGGGCCATGCTGCAAACAGGGCCATGCTGCTAACAGGACCATGCTGCTAACAGGACCATGCTACTAAAGGACCATGCTGCTAACAGGGCCATGCTGCTAACAGGACCATGCTGCTAACAGAACCACTCTGCTAACCGTAACATTGTTCTTATAACTGATTTTTTTTCAATTGGTTTTTATTGTTGTATATTGTTGTCTGTACATTATATGGTGTCTGTCTAAAACAGGTCTCTCTTGAAAATGAGTCCTTGGGACTCAGTGAGAGTACATGTATAAGTAAAGTTAAGTAAAATAAAAGGAATGCTACTTTACTTTAATAACTTGAGTTGGGTAAAAGTAACTCCAAGTAAACAAAAATGCCACAGTCGAGAATAAAACTGGATCTCTCCAGCAGTTAGAGTTGCTCTCTAAACTCAATGCTGTGTGCACTTTTAGGAACTACCAAGCCTTCAGTCACTCTTCAAAGGTTGTTGCATCTAATTTATGTCCGTCCAATTGTCTTGTCCTGCTAGGGACAGAGGATGGAAGTTATGTGCTATGTTACGCCTCTAAAATCAGCTGCCTGGAAATGATCTCAAAAGGCAGGCTTTATAAGAACCGTAGCACTGTAATCCTTTTTTATTCCTACTAAAGAATCTCATTAAAACCCCAGGAAAACGTGTTGCCTTGTAAAAAAATAAAAAAAATACAATTTGCCTCCTTTGAGATGTACTTTTAATAAGTCTGAGCACATTTACACTTAAAGGAGACTCTGGAAGAGGCTCTTCATTAAGGAATCCTGGATCAGAAACTGCAGCAGCTTCATGTTAGTTCGTTTCCACAGCATGGGGGGTTAATGGGAGCTGCATCTTAAATAGGATGTTTAATTGATACGATAGACTGTATCAGACTTCATCAGATCCCATTAGATACACTTGATCAATCCCAGACTTAAATCAGATGATATCCCAGATTGTGCACAAGAAGCTAGAGGAACATGGAGAGCCAAAGCCTGGGGGCTTACTAATAAGTCCTGGTAAAGTCAGTTCGTTCTCCAGGGGCTCAGGAGATCATTTAAATGGGCCGTCAGAGGCTGGGTCCTATTTCTGCCTTCACTGCTCATCCACATCTCATGCCTTGATGACTGGGAACCTTTAAGAAAATATCTGAGGAAAATTTCAGAGAGGAAATTAATGACAGAGGCAAAACGGCGAGAAAGGTTAAATAAAATGGCCAGAAATGGGTAAAAGGATGGATAAACTCAATGCATTCCTTAAACGAATGTATTTTCAAGCCAGAGTTTTCAGGAAATATTTTTTTTAAACAACAAACATATAGCTGTTTTGATCAAGATTTAAAAGAATGTAATGCACAATCTAAAGCAGGGATGCCCAATAACATTCTATCTTATCTTTACGTTAATTGCCATCTACCAGTCAATCGCCATCTACCAGTCCATCGCCATCTACCAGCCAATCGCCATCTACCAGTCCATCGCCATCTACCAGTCCATCGTCATCTACCAGCCAATCGCCATCTATCAGTCCATCGCCATCTACCAGCCAATCGCCATCTATCAGTCCATCGCCATCTACCAGTCCATCGCCATCTACCAGCCAATCGCCATCTATCAGTCCATCGC
>NC_056498.1:38272315-38301097 GCF_014905685.2 Nematolebias whitei
CCATCTACCAGCCAATCGCCATCTATCAGTCCATCGCCATCTACCAGTCCATCGCCATCTACCAGCCTATCGCTATATACTAGTCAATTGCAAATGTATTATGGGTAGATGGCATGGCATAAAAAAAATAGATGTCAGCCGATCATCCATCTATGAAATCTTTCTCTTGATTGACAGACAGGGCAGACAGTCTGAGGCTCCGTTTACACGAAATGAAACGTTCGGTCGTTAATTTACAGACAACAGCCCTCATTCTCTCTGAAATCGAAGATTTCTGAATCCAGGTCTCAGTGTGGAAATTTTTGTGGGAAGCCACCACGGAGGTGTGGAATGCTCCACCAGTGTGGTTGCACATGCACTACAGGTGGCTACAGTCCAAAGTTCGTCTGCACTAACAACAGTTGCGATAAATGGCAGAGAGCAGAGTGTTTTTGTGCTATTCACTCTTTGTCAGCATGTAGGAGCAAAACTAATAAAATCCAGGGTCCAAAGAGATGTTAGAGTATTTATCAGTTCAAACTTGGCATCAGGGTTGCCAGATCAATTTAAAATATTTTATTTACCCCCTCCTTTTCTGTGTGCATGTTCAACAAATACAATGCACACCTCATCTTAGAATATCTTTTCTCAGCACATATGACAGTTTAGGTCAAAATACTATCATTTTAAACCCACGGTACTATAGTTCATAATTTCTTATCTGGCAACCCAACTGACATGGAAACTACAACGTTTTTGTGTAAACCCACTAATTTTTGTTCATTACCTCCAAAAAACATTGAAAAAACACAAAAGTTTCCAGAGGTTGTTCCCGTATAAACAGGGTCTTATAGCAGGTAGATCACTTTGACCTGGTCATTTTAAACGTAGCTCACATGCTGAAAAAGTGTGGGCACCCCTGGTCTAAAGTATGCGATTTTTGTTCGATGTCTGTAAATTTGGCTGAATTAGAGCCACTTTTGTTCTGCCGCCGTGACCATCTTTGATTCAACTTCATCCATGGTTCACAAGATATTTTGCTAACAGTCACACATGGACACACACAGGCAAAAGCATGATCAGAAAACTGGGATAAAGAAGGATAAACAAGAGACGTGAATGAAACTAAATGAGTAATAACAGATTACTGAGATCACGTGACGTGTGTGTGCATGCGTACGCCCACTGGATTACTGAAATCCACCCACACATGCACATTTCCTCCTCAGTTTCCCTTTTATTCTGTCAGTCGTTCTGGCTTGCAGGCTATAAATAGCTGGAACTGAGCTCTGGTTAATTCTTTCATTCAGGCTGTAGTAAAAAGACAGAGTGCATGCGGCCTCTGATCCGCCCCGACAGGAAGGAACTGAGGAAGCGGAGATGAAGGCCAAAGCAATCCTTGACACCTCTGTCGCCCTTTCCTGCCTTTTCGGTACAAGAAAGTATCCCCACACTTCTCCACAGCAAACTTCAGAGGCAACCTGAGGAGTGCAAAATGTAATCAATATAATATGTCTGCAAAGTCTTTGTCAGTCGTGTCATTAAATCGTCGACACGATGCATCGTTAAGGCAGCAAAGATAATGCGTTGATCAATTCTTTAATTACAGTCAACAACAGTAGGAGCAGAAAAACAAGACTCCGAGAGGAAGCCGGTCCAGAGTCAGGGCAGGAAGAAGCAAATCAAGGCTCCATGCCCTTTAAAGTCCTACATTTAAACATGAAAAGCTGTTAAAGTTGTATTTGGTGCATCGGTTCGAGTCAGTTCTCTCAATTTAAGGCCAGAGGATCCTGACAGTTAAGTGAAAATAATGAGGATCAGAGGGTAAAAAACAGACAAATCACAGAGTTCATGTTTCACCAGCTGGAAGACAGCAGCTGAACCCTTTGGAGTTCAAACCGATTTATAAATGTCCTTGTTCAAGTCCAACCAATCGCCGCTCTCTGGAGATTCTCTTCAACCGCAGTGAAAAAAGATGTTGCTCTGTGCTGCGTTACATGTTTGATTGCTCTCAAATGTTGTAGGATACGCCCGACCATCAGTGTTAATAATAATGAATATTTGATAGTGATTAGAAGTTTTGCATTTTTGTAGCAATACCAGAAAAAAATTAACTATGCATTCAGTGAGCAAATAATTACTGCCTACCCTCCATGTGATGGTTTAAACTAGCAAATAATGTAAACTTTGTTATGCACAGTGTTTAATTTGTAAACGATGCCGGTACACAAATAGCGAGTGGGCGGGGGCGGGGGGTACTGTGGGTCCTCCCCCAGAAAATTTTGAATAAAGTAAATGCCATTTCCTGCGTTCTGGTGTGTTTTAACGGGCTTTTAAACATCTACGTTTACCTACATTTGTAAACACTTGATTCAATAACTAGTTTAGAGAGCAACAAAAAGTAGCCTGACCAACAGCTCCCCTTGTGTGAATAGCGCACGATCTGCTTCTCTCAAGCATCTGTGCACCTGCTACAGTATTTCCATTGACACTTCCTTTATGCGCTTCACTTCTCAGTTGTTTAGTTGAACAATGAATTTTTAAAATTAGCGTAAAGTGGACTGTCTTTTCGACATTTTAATCGCTGTTATTTTGACAAATTTGCACCGTTGTTTTGATATGTGACATACGTCATGTACCCATCAAACATTTCTCTCATATTTTTAAGAAATAATCAAAATTTTATTAATGACCCACATCAACTGCAAAACTGATTTGCAATTCAGTTGTGCTGTCTAAAAATATTTTAGTGTTTTTAATTAAATTGCCCGTGATTTTATACTTTTAGGGGCAGAGATTTTTTTAAAGGTAGAAGAAGAAATGCTTACTTGAAGAGGCAGTTCTGATTAAGAAGTTCGTAAGTAGCTGTTGTGTTTAAAATTTGTGTTTATGTAATTATTTTCAGATTACATGTTCAATATAGGTTTTATACTTTCAAGGAAATCAAACTTGTTCGTAACTTTATTATTAGTAAGCCTGAGAGTTACCAGATCCAAGCAAACAAGGGCTGGAATTCACCCTGTCAAAATATCCTGTTCCAGCAGGATCTGGCTCAAATTAAGCCCTGGTTATGCATCAGTACAATATAAATATTTATCAAATTGACAGAGTTGTAGTTATTCTTGTGTTGGCTAAGGTAGGTTAGTTGTGGCAGCCATCTTGAATCAGGATGTCATCAAATCTAGTGATTTCTGTCCAGATGACCTGATTTAACCCTTTTATATTCGTCTACCTGGATGATTGAGCCTACAAACTTTTTTTTTCTGAGAATTCCTTTAAAATCCACCAACTGGGTTTTAAGGCATTTTGCTAACGTTCCAGATAAACCCACACACATCCACGAGCAGAAGCCGTTTCACCTTTGCTTTCGGCAGCAGACGGTAAAATCGCTCCCTGGAGTCGTTTTCCACTTAGTTTGGCTGCTGTGACAGGCACAACAAGCCTGTCAGCTTCATCTTACCACAGAGATTTACACAATACCTGGAAAATAAAACATCTCACGTTTTAAGAGCTGAGATAGAGAGCTATGATTTTCTAATAAGAAAATACAGTTGCAAAGTCATTATGTGACTCCAGCAGGAGTTGCATACTAAAGTGTGTTAAAGTTGATGTTAAGTTCATTTCTACGACACTACTGCTGCCTGAGCAGTATTGTAATGATATATGCTGTATTTTTGTATTGTTGTGTTTGTCAAAAAGCTTTTGGGCCTCTCATGACATAGTAAAGGCCACCAACATAGTCGGGCATAATTCACTCTGCGGAGGTCCGCGCATTCTCGAGGCGGACTTAACGCGGACTCAATGCGGACTTGAAGCAGATGTCCAACAGCCATGTCCGTGCAAAGATAAATTTTTATGACCGTGTGCGTGTACTCGGTGTCACACAATAAACTGTCCGGTGAGAAACGTTGTTCACATCGAACTGTTTTGTATGCAACACCAACACTCAGATAACGGCTTTCAGAGGGCAAGACATTCATGGGAGGAAATAGCTCAGATTCTGGGTAAGGATGAGGCACTTTGTCGAGCTAAATGGAAGTACCTCAGGGACAGATTTGTTAAGGCAAGAAAGAAGATGAGAGGAAAAAGTGGGGATGGGGCAAAGGGAGGCATCTCACCTATTTTTTCTATGCCGTACGCTCGAGTATGAAGTCTCAACCGTCTGCAGACAGTACACGTAGAGTCCACGCGGTTCACGGAGTACACAGTACGCCTGGGTATGAGGGGGCCATTAGGGGTACCACCTCTGACCTATTTGTTGTAAGACATTTGGAAAAGTCCAGCCTCTAAATGCCACCAATCATCTTCCCTTGGCTCCTTTTTTCCATGTTCAACATACACAGCTTATCTATCGTACCTGCACTCCATTGAGTCATTACTCTGTGTATTTTGTAGTTTTTGGTTCAGATGTACACCTTTGTTTTCTCTCCAGTTCACAGCCTGTTGACTGTTTCTTTTTGATTTTGACCATGATCCTTAAGTAAAGCCAGCAGCTCTTCCTTAGTTGAACAAAAGTTGTTTGGCAATGTCAAGACTCTTTAGTCTGTATTCATGACGTTATCTACCGCCTCCCTCACACTTTCAAATGTAGACTTCAAGAATGCAGCGTTTTATGAATGTATTATTTTAGATAAATCAACAGAACTGATGTGATTGTATCTAAAACCTTGCAACTCAAGAGATAAACCAAACAAACCGGTTGTTGTTTACCGGACTGAACCTCTAGAGAGCAGAAAGAATGAGACAGAGCACAGAAAAAGGACAAAAACAAGGCAAGACATGGGATGAGGTGCAAAAATAAAAGTTAATTCAGTCAGACTTGGTTTGAAAGAGCAGGACAGGAGTTGTTCTGACCTCCATCGTCCACATGAACCATCAACAGATTGCCGGCTTTTAATTACACTCTTATTGCGTCCTTGTCTTACTTGTCAGCTTTAGTTCTGGTGAGCAGACTTGCATTAAAGAAAACTGTGGGTTTTATGATGAAGAACTGTATGTACAAGAAATCATTCAGGTCAGAGGATGAGTATTCCAGTTGCATCGAGGTGCATGATCTATTTTTTCCTCACTCACCATCAACCCGTTTCTCCGGTCTTTGTACGGTGACAGGTATCAACCCAGGCTGACATAAAGAAAGAGCCAGAGCAGAATAATCAAGGATTTTTCTGCCACTAGAAGCAAAATACCTCATATTTCTGCTGCTGCTTGCTGGCACTCATCCCTCTCTTTCTATTATTTATCTCTTTGTTTTGGACTCTTATTTATTCATTCGTCTGTAGCCCTTTGACGACGCTGCAGTGGGGTCCGCAAACGTCGAAAGCTTTATTGTATTAGTATTGAATTCTTCTTGATGAATCTCCTCAGAAAATTGAAATATTGCAGGACGGAGAGACGCGGGGGTTTGAGCTTGATGCATGGAGATGGATGAAGTATCGGAGGGAATAATTTATAAGGCTTTCTGCTCGCATCCTTGCCGCTCGGCCGAAAAGGAGCGCCGCACTGACAATGCTGAGGTTGGCAGTTCGAATCTCCAAGGATTATCTGGCAAAACCAATGTACGCCCTATTTGAATGGACTAAATGAACAGAACTAGCATCTTAAACGGCACTTATGTAGAGGCTTACTGAGGTAAAACGTTGACCAACCACAGAGTAGATTCTTCTGAAGGTGCTGGGTTTGTGGTCTTTAACTGTTCTGGTCGTTTATTTTTACAATACTTTTGATTTTTATTATTTATATAAAAACGCGATGAACACTAGAAGTAGTTAGTTTTTCATGTATCTTACTTTTGACCGCGCTATGAGCTTTTGGCCAACTTGACCTTAATTTTCGCTGTATAGGTCGCAGATTTTTGCATAAATTAGCATGTCTGCGACTTATACAGTGAAGTGACGTATTTATGTTTTTCCCATATTTATAACCCAATTTTTGGCTGTGATCTGAAGATTTCATTCAATCTGACATGGAAAATATTGAACACTACCATTTTCAGCCACTAGAGGGCCCTCAATTAATATGGCTAGCCAAGTGTTTCATTAATAGGTAAAAATGGCTATTAATGAGACACTTGGCTTGCCATACAGAGCCACCTTCGTCTCGCTCCAGAACTCCTGGAGCAAACGTCAAATCAGCTACATTTTGCCGCGCCGCCCAGGTAAAATGCAGCTGATTTGACCATTAAAGTGCATTTATTAAAGAAAAGTTCAACTGAGACACACCTTTACTTTAATTTCAAGTAAACAAATAATTGTTTTTAGGTGGTTATCTTGTTACATTTCGAAGAAATGCAGAGTTGTCTGTCTGTGCACTCCAGCAAATCAGCTTTTGAAATGCAGCTGATTTGATCGTCAAAGTGCATTTATTAAGGAAAAGTTCAACTGAGAAACACCTTTGATATAATTTCGAGCAAACAAATAATTGTTTTTAAGTGTTAATTTTATTACATTTTTTGTTAAAGTCCTCCGTGCATGCTCCCGTGGCCGCCATTTGGCAGCCAATCAATTTTTGGCACGACACCGGCCCACATTTCCAGGTGGTCACAGTTGACGTGTCACAAATGCAACGTGTCAGCGGTGACGCATAATAGATGTGACTTATACAGGGAAGCAACATATTTATATATATTTTTTCACTTTATTAGACATACTTGGACTGATGCAACTTGCACGGCGGTGTAACGTTTACGGCGGCGAGTATGGTACTTTTCACTCTATAGTCATGTGTGGTCCTGACACCTACATGTATTAGGTCTATTTAGCTCCTGCATCAAAGTATAAACTTTCTTGACTCAGAACTGATTTGAGTAGGAAAAGAAGCTGCAGTTGGTCTGTCCATACAAATATGTCAAGCAAATTAAACACAGTTTCTGTACTCACCCTACTGAAACTGCAACAGCAGCACTGAAGTAGAAGCTTCTTAATTTTTATATTTGAATGTCTGCAGCATGAAGCAGATGCATCTCTCCTACAAGTCTTGACTCGTGTAACTCAATTTGAATGTTTGAAGTATTGCAGCTTTAAAATTCAACTGAAGACCACGGCTCTTCATTGTTGCTGGTGAAAACATATTGGTCCTCATAACTGCTCCTTGGTGGAACAAACAGTCCTTTTAACCATTCAAAATTATTTTAAAGTGGTCTGAAACTGATTTGGAGTGACTGAGGATGAAAAGTTTGTCTTTTTTGCCTGATGAGCCCTTTGATGTTAAGTCTTTTTTGGGTTGGCAAAATGGGGTAGAGGTAGGGCAGCCAACTCGGGGCCCGAAAGTCCCAGATTTGATCCCCAGCCATTCCCACATGTCGTGGTGTCTCTGAGCAAAATACCCAATCCCTAATTACTCCCAGGGCGCTTACATAGCTGCCCACTGCTCCACCTGGGTGTATCCTAGGTGTTTGATGGGTTAAGTGCAGAGAGCCAATTTCACCATTGTATGGAAACGCACAATGATGACAACAAATAGCACTTTATCTTAAATATGTTAAAATTCAAATATGGGTTAGCTGAATAAAGTAAATGTTATAAGACAAAACATTTGTAAGGTTGATATTTTGTGGTTTATGTTTTAGTCAATAAAAGTTAGGCTGATAGGTAACTGTAAATTTTCCCTAGGTGTGAGTGAGAGAGTGAATGGTCTTTAGTCTCATTTGTCTCTATGTGTCCCTGTGATGGACTGGATACCTGTCCAGGGTGTCCCCCGCCTCTTGCACAGTGATTGCTTGATATGGGCACCTGTCACCCCCGTGACCCAAAAAGGAAGAAGTGGGTAAAGATAATGGATGGGTGTTAAAGTAATTTAGGGTTCTTCCAGGAAGTTGCAAGCTTTGGTCACAAGAGTGTAGTGTTGCAAGGGTTGTTCATTTTTCCGAGTCAACCCAAATGTATCCAGTTTGGGTTTGTACTCAATGGTGAGTGTTATTTGTACTTAAAAAGTGAAAATCTTAAATTCCAAGTCAGAAAATTTAACTGGAACAATTCAATTCAGTTTATTTATATAGTGCCGAATCACAACAAAGTTGTCTCAGGGCACTTTACAGGAACATTCACATACATAAAAGCCAATTAGTAAAGTTCTCTATCTAAGGAACACACCCCTAAAGTCAGGACTCCAATTCAAAAAGAAGGAAGCCGTTTGGCCAACACATACCTCAATATCCAATATGGCTGCCTTATGCAAGAAAAGTGCAAATGGCTGCAGGAAAACACATTTTATTTCTGCCAGTCAAAACCATATTAGTATACTACCTCAATTAAGAAACGGGCTGCTACACTGTTTGAATGCATAGAATGTAGGGATACACGATATTGGATTTTTGGCTGATATCTGATATGCCAATATGTTAAAACTTGTTTGGCCGATAACCAATACGATACTGATGTTTAATATACTTTCCTTTGTCAGAACATATTCCTCTTATTTAGGCTTATTTGCTACAAAAATTGTGTAACCGCTGTAAGAGCTGGTGGCATATTTTCAGTAACAACCATATGATATGCATAGCACATTAACTTATATTAAATGAAAAGTGTTAAATGTTATTTATTAGCATTAGTCACCTGCGATGCTGTCTGACTTGGGGAGGCTTGTTCCAGGTTCCTATAGCTGCAGTGTGGGATCCTCTGCACTCCTGTGCATGAAGGACAGCCTTTTTAAGTTCAAAGTTTTTGTCTATTCATTGTGCCGTTAGACTAATCATACTAACGGGGCTAACACTTGACGTCCAAATGTCTGTGGTAAAAGTCACCCAAGTGCTATCGGCTGTTAGCTTCTCAATGACGTTGGAAATGACGGCAGGTAACTCGGGTAAGGCTACGTAGGAAAAATATCTCAGACTGGGGACGATGTAGCGAGACTCAACTAGTCCAAAAGTCTTCGGAATCCGACATCCTCAACAACAACAAAAAAACTTCCACACTGTCGACATTTTGAAATTTTCCTCTCCGCCATGAGATCAGGTAGGCGCGAGTGACGTCATCACGTTGTGCTGCCGCTGCAGGCATCCTTGTCACTGGGTTGTCATACAAAAACAGTGTCTTTTATATCGGTGAGTTCTTTTGATGGAATGACCGGTTTTAGCTTTAACGCTAATATCGGCGGATACCGATACCATGCTGATAATATCGTGCATCTCTAATAGAATATGGATAAATATTTTCTTACATTACCATTAAGTCTCTTGGCTTTGAGTTGCAACACATGATTATGTTGACGGTGATGTCATTCTAAGGTCAATGGAGTCCAGCACAAATGGGGATGTGTGAGGGATGATGGAGAGCACGACTTGTTAAAATACGATTGTAGTTACATTTAAACGTTAGCCAGACCGGTGCGTTTCCATCACTGACTGCACAGAAGGTTTGTACATGTATCTAGTCTTCAACTAGAACCCATAACTGTGTTTTTCTGTGCATACTGTGCGTTTATTGGATCCCTTCAAGATTCCGGGCTGATTCAAAAGCTTTGGGGCGAGACGTTTTTTGTTGTTTGGACAAAAGAACAAAAACAGTACAAATGGCTGCACTTGTTCATTGTTGCTGTCATGAACAATAAAGTGCCACAAAATCAAACACTGCAGTAATTGCATCCCTTGAGGCAACATATTTCTCAGACTACATAAAGAAAAACACCTTAAAAAATGCCATTTTCTTCTACTTCTTTTGCTCTGTTGAGTTATAAATTGGTTGATTGTAATTTCAAGGATGATCAGAAACGGAATGAAAAATAAGTTGCAGCTGAAGCACAAATGTTTCATAGAAAAGATGAAAGAGATGAAACAGAAGTTGGGATTACAGTGTCTGCTCTTCTTTTTGTGACTAAACAAAATCAAGAAATAAGAACTGGTTTATTTAAAAAAAACAAAAAGCATTTTCAAATGCTTTGGGTTTATCCAATTAAGCTTTCTTTGCTTCACATTTCATAATTTTACCAACATCTCAGCCTTTCATTCTCCACCAGGTCCAGTCTACCAAGGCATTGCTATGATAAATCCTGTGTACAGGTAATAATTTCCACATTTCCTCTAAGATCAGGTCGAGCTCATTCACCATGAAGGCTTGCTCTTTGTTAATGGCTGCCAACTGCTGAGAGAAACATGGCTCTTTCTGTGGGCCCTGGGCGGTAGCAGCCCTTCCTTCCCTTGGCTCCTCCATCGATCCAGCGTGACTCTACAGGAACCACGTGAAAACCTCTTTCTATGATTTATGGGATGTTGTCTCCAAGGGAACCAGCGGGGACCCTGCCTCCCTGTGTTTGGTGAGGGAACAACCTGCCAGCTCCCCTCAGGCCCAAAGAACAATATTCTACACTACCGCTATAGAGAAAACAAGATGGGTTATAATTAACACCGTGCATTAGGGTTGAACTACAAAGTTCATTTTATACAAACAGAGATCCAACTGGAAGCAATCTGGGACCATCCATCACTAAGAGCAGGTGGTGAATTTCTTTTTACTTTATACGTCTGAGGTAAAAACTCACATAGAGCATTGTGTATTATACCGTGTTATATGGAGGCCAAGAAAAACAGTGTTCAAAGTAACTCGCCTGCTTGGCTGTTTGGTTCCAGGACAATCGCTTGAGTAAATATAACAAATGAGTTTGGAGATTCTCCCATATCTTGGTGAAAGTGGATAAAGA
This sequence comes from Nematolebias whitei, assembly GCF_014905685.2. Taxonomy (NCBI): domain Eukaryota; kingdom Metazoa; phylum Chordata; class Actinopteri; order Cyprinodontiformes; family Rivulidae; genus Nematolebias; species Nematolebias whitei. Next base: position 38,282,927 of record NC_056498.1, read on the forward strand.
TCTCAACAGCCAAACTCAAAGAGTTGTCCATATTGTACGAGGCACTGCTATCGTAGTCTATAAAATTGAAGAAGGGTTTAGTGAAGTAGTTATGATTAGTTAATGTTATTTGGCAGACCAGTAAGTTAGTTATCCAAGAGAAACTCTCATGAAAAAGTCAAGCTAAAGGCTACTCTGAGAAAAGTCCATTCAAGACTGAATTTCAATCTCGGCGTTGCCCGAGCGCTTCAGTAAACCACTATAAAATGTAATTTTACACCTTGTCCTCTTTGCAAGAGAAATTTATTCAAGTCGTCACTATTTTCCAAGATATGTCGGTACATTTTTATTGCTACATTTAGTTTCATGAAACAAAGGTATTCTTAAGCAAATTTGCCATGAGTCACAGTTTATTTTTGTTCAAATGAAAAAGAAAAACAACTAAACACAACAAAGTGCAAAATTTAACAGAGATACGCTATGACTTTAACTACCCTGTGATGTCTCTGTAAACCAGATAATACTGAGCAAGCAACTTCTGATCAACTTAGTTGATTAATGTTAGCTGTTAGCACAACTAGCTGTTAGCAGCAAACAGCTATTAATTAAGCTAACACAGTTAAGTTAACAGTTAGCTTAACTAATAGCTGTTAGATTATGTATTGCTAGTGACTTGACTATGTTAACTGAGTAGCTGTTAGGTTAACTAACAGCTGTTATCTTAACAAGTAGCTGTTAAATTGAGTATGCATTGCTAGAGGCTTGACTAGTAGTTAGGGTAACTGAGTAGCTGTTAGCTTAAGTAATAGTAGCTAGCTTACCCAATAGCTGTTAACTAAAGGTGTTAGCTTAACTAATAGCTGTTAGAGTATGCATTGCTAGTGGCTTGACTAGTAGCCTAGTTTGGTTAACTGAGTAGCATTAGCTTAACTAATAGCAGTTAGCTTACCTAATAGCTATTAACTTAACAGCTAGCATAACTAATAGCTGTTAGCTTAACTAATAGTTGTTAAATAGAGTATGCATTACTAGTGACTTGACTAGTAGTTAGGTTAACTGAGTATAATTAGCTTAGCTTAGCTGATTCTCCACATTGACATCCCCCGCCTTATAGCAGGTAAGATACTGATCGCTCAATATTATTCCATAACACCTCACTTAAAAAAAACTGAATATTCCTTTTATTGTAAAAAAAAATCCAACCGTTTATATGAAAAAGTATACAGAGTGTTTTGGAACAAGAGAGAGCAACATTTGTTATTCTCTAAGATAATTAGGTAGTTTAATAATAAAAGTACTTGTTAAAGGAACTCATAAATACTTATCTGTGTATGATGTTAGGGTTGCTGTAATTGGGATGCTATAACCTTGAGGAAAAACAAAATCGTTTTTGTTTTATTTTATTCTAAAATGCTGGAACATAATCATTTAGGAGTGATGCAGAGTTAGAGAAAAACAACAACACATGGCTTTCTTTGCAACTCGCTAAGCACTTAAGTATTAATTAAAGAGCCACGAGTTCTTGCCAAATGGTACAGAATTTCTTCAACTGTGAGCAAACACATAAACATGTCAGAGCGTCCCACGTTCCTCCGTTTGCACTGATGGCAGCATAAAGAAGTAGTTCTGCAGGATTAATCCACTTAGAATAAAGGGGGGTAACGATTCGGTTTAAATGGGGCTCCTAAAAATATATGAGAAAAAGGCCTCGGGAAACGGAGAGAAGCAACATTTGGGTTTGAAAAACAGAGTCGGAGTGTCCAATTGTGCCCATTTTTGAATTACCAGCCAAAAAGTCTTGCTTCTCCTCTTTTACTCCTTCTGCTCGTCTCCTTCCCTCAGCAGGACGTGTCAACAAAATATTCAAAAGCAACGTAGGTAAAGTAGAAGAGGTGCAAAAGAGAGGAGACATTAACCTGCGCACCTCCCTGGTAATGATTGCTGGAACCACGGTGAGCGCTCGGGGAATACTCATGAAATGCCACTGTCGGTTGTATTTGTGCAACATTCACACCAGCAGGAGACTGTAAGTGACTGGCTGGAATATATTTCTCTGTGTGACATTTACATTTCCACCACAGCGTGGGAAACGAGGAGGAAAAAGCTGATGTTAGGTGCAGTATGCTGCTGGAGCCCCTGCAGCTAAAAGCAGTGGAGACGAGGTGTCAGAAGGCTGAGGCTGCGGTGTTTGGTGGGTGGAGGTGCAGAGAAAAGTTAGTCAGGAAGGGAATCAGTTATCCACCTTACTCCTGGGGTCTCTACTGTATAAATGATTATAGGTGCTACTTCCTGTCAGACAGGAAGTAGCAGTAAGCATTGGTTAATTATGGTAACGGAGCATGGAACACAATTTATTTGAAAGTAATTTGCATTCAGTTTATCAGATAAAACACTGATTTTGTTTCGTTTACATTTATTTAGCAACCAGAAAGTTTACTTACTTATGATGAGGAATTAAGAAGAACGTGGCTGAAAAACCTGAACTTGAGACCACCCAAAAACTCTGTTTGTGAGCTCATTTCACTTTGTTGACAAACGGCCGACGGAGGAAAACCTGCTTCCTACTTTGTGGCTGGACTACAATAAACCACCGGAGAAGAGACGAGAACATCAGGTGTGGTTTCGAGTGTATGAAGTAGAGTTTATTTGGGCACAAAAATCCAACCTGACCCGGCCCCAGCCCGTAGCCATCATTTCCAACCCCCACCCCACCCGACGAGTTAACAGTAATTACAGGTCAGAACACACAACAACATTTTTTAATTAAGCTTTGACTGCTTATATAGTTATTAACGGTTGTCGGACATGCGCAGCTGAATAAAGGGGTAGAAGATCAGAGCTGAGGTGGTGTTTGGCCTTTCATGGCTGTCAAAGCGTATTATATCCCTGCTTCTGCCTGTATTCTGCATTATTCAGACACGGACCCTACTCTGACATTTCTGCAGGATGTTTTGGGATCTCACCTGTTTGGGTCGTCGGCCGCACACGTCCGCTAAGTGCAGCGGCTGAATGAACGTCCATTTGGGCTGAAGCTTAACTGAACTTTTTTTTTTTTTACCTCTTTCAGGGCCGGTCAGTGCACGGTCAAATGGCCGCGTGATGCTGGTGATTGTACGGCAAGCCATGTTGCCATATAATTGGATCGTCAGCTGTACGTGTCCGCTGATGCAATCAAAAACCTGACACCAGCCCGGTCCGCACATTAAGCACATTATTATGGCCCGGCCCTAATCCGGTTCAGGTTAGAAATGACAGCTCTAACATGAAGGGCACAGCATTGTAGCATTTGTTTGTCTTCGGTATTACGATTTTCTCTGCAATTAACCCAAGCTCGGTGATGGAGGACTAGAAGGCTTTGGCTGGGCTCTGTCTCTGCTTTAAGGTAAATAAGATTGTGTCCCACCTCTTTTAACAAAACACCACCGACCTTATTACTGCAAAGATACTGATACACCTCAGAGCTTTTCAGGCTGTTCATCACTACACCGTCCGAAGAACTGAGTCAGTCAAGTAGCTAAAGATGCTAGTACAGTAGTCCCCAACCTTTATTGCATCGCGGTATCGGTCCGCGGCCCGGGGTTGAGGACCACTGTGCTAGTAGATGTAATCTGCAGCCACTTCTTCAGCTCATCCTTCGTCCCTCGTCCGTAGTAGGCAGCGATTTGATTACAGTACTCCCTCGGTACTTCGCAGTTTGACTTGCGCAGACTCTCTGTTTTGTGGGTGTTCAACGTAAGATTGTGTGATTGATGGAAGGCGACCAACCAGAGCAGGGGTGTCAAACCCACTTATAAAAATTAAAACCTTTATGAAACTAAAGGCCAGTTTCAGAATCCACATTAACTCAAGTTAGAGACCCAGCATCTTTTCTTGGTTGCAGGTTCCTCAACAAGAGTTTGACTGGTCTCATTTGATGTTTTCTGTTGCACTTTTAACATCATAATCAAAGATTACTGAAAAAAATAAAGTGATAAAAGTATTTTACATTTAAAATAACATCTTGGGGGCCAGGTAAGATGTTAAGGGGGGCCACATTTGGCCCCCGGGCCTTGAGTTTGACACATATGAACCAGAGCATCGTTCTCTGTATCCCAGGTGCTGATTGTCTCAGTAACCGTAGCATCAGTCTGTCTGTTCTCTTTTGCAGTGCTCTTTTAGAGCATTTAGAGTTTAGAGCATTATTAACAACATTGCAAGGGTGTGGGAAGTGTTTATAAAGCCTTAAAATATAGTAAAATAAATATATCGTCCCTACTTCGTGGGTTTCCATCCAACGCAGTGGGTGTCTGGAATGTAACCCCTGCGATTAGTGAGGGACGACTGTATATGGTCCAGTTTGAGCTCTGACAGGTGGTGTTCCTACATGTTTAAATTAAATCCACAATGCTTGGAGAAAATACATTAGCTCGTACCGATACCACATAAACAAACGCCGGTTCTGGTCCGCGCCGGAAGTTACACCCATAATTCACACAAGGCACCAAGTGGGCTAGGAATAAGGTGGATAGTCTTATAGTGTCAGACACAACAATGTGCCAAATGAAATGGATCAGTTTAGTGTTTTGTTGTTGTTGTTGTTGTTGTTTTCAGAAGAGGATTAGGGCCAGGAAATTCTGAGAAAAAAAAAAAGAATTCTGACTTTTTTTTAAATTATGGCACCAATTGTCATGCAAAGTTTTTGTACAACGCTCTGATAAGATTCTTTACCAATAAAGTATAAATTCCTGAAGTGTAAGCAGAAGAAGAGTCTGCTCATCACATGACAATGTTTGCATCTTTAGTGTTTTATGCAGAGGATATGAGTTCAAAAGACCTTTTTCGTTCATAATTGGACCTTGGATGCAACGAGTGACATCTGAACAGGAACCGTAGTCTTTGTGGGTCCAACAACCCCTCTCCTTGACATTAACAGTAACAACACTTGTGTTTTTAGATGTCTCTAAGGCAGCAATACGCATAAAAAAACATCAAATTCCCAGATATTCACACATCTTCACGTAACTTTTTCAAACATTTAGTCGACAATTTAACTCTGCAAAGTTTCTCTGAGACTTCGACTGACTAAATAAAACATATATTATTCAAATTAAATGAGTTTTGTGCAGAATTTGCAGGTTTCAGCTTCTACACGTTCACATTTTGAAGATGAGCTCAGAGACGTTGGACGTCTACGGACGTCTGGATGCGTGTACAATCTGCACTCTGGAGGGATTTCAGGAAAAACAGAACTTTTAAAGTAAAAAGAGGCACGTTGAGCGAAACAAGACAAAATTATACAACATTTGATGTACTGTACAGTATAATCTGTAAAAATGTACAGATTATAAAAATCAAGTTTAGTTGCAATAATTTTGGAAAAAAGCAGGCAGCTCAAAAGTTAGTGACATCGTGTTCTATGGCAAAACCTAAAAATAAAAAATAAAAATCACAAAACCTAAGCAGTGACTGTGTAAAAAAAAAAACAGTAAAAAAGGTATTAAATTCCTACTTAAGTCAAGAAATTGAAACATTCGGTAACATGTAAACTACCGTAATTTCCAGACTATAAGCCGCTACTTTTTTCAGACGCTTTGAACCATGCGGCTTTTCAAAGTTACAGGTAATTTATGGATTTCTTTTTTTGATGGTCTAACGAGCTTCATGTCACCCAAACATTTAGCCTCTTCACACCCAGGCACTTACACAGCTGACCAATACATGTCTCTCTTGGGGGGTAGGTCCTCATGACTTAACCTGTATAAATAAAGGTTAAAAAAATCTGACCAACAAAATTACTGAACAGGTCACAGTGGACCAATGAAACGGGGAGGAAGAGGACAGCACAAGTTTGCGCAGGAGGAAGATGAAAATAGCGCTCAATCACTTCCTGGTAGGCAACCAGCCGTGTTACAGGCACTGTTCAGTAAAATCATTTATTCAACGTATTTGTGTATGTATCTTCCTGTGTAACTATTTCAACGTGGACATAGGCCTGTCATGATAACAAATTTTGCTGGGCGATTAATTGTCTCAGAAATTATTGCAATAAATAATAATATTGTTTGAAAATTGACAATAATTAGTAATTATTGCCAAATTTAAGAAGAAACTGTTAATTTTTGTGTGTAGTACCTTTTTCAACCACTGGATGGCAGTATAATACTGTTTCAACCACTGGATGGATAGTGAGTCTCTAAGAAAAATGGGAGGGAGGCCCCTTGACGTGACATGGGACGTTGACTTGACGTTCCTCGTTCCTGTTTTTTGGTTCTCAAAATGGCGGACGCTCTGTGTGGTTTGAGATCTTTAGCATAGCATTTTTCCACACAAAGCCTTTAATAAAAAAAAAAATCAGTAAACAAGTTCTCAGCTTCTTTTTGCAGAGAAAAACTTTTAATCAAAGGCACGGGTTTCAACCGTGAATTTTGGAGCTCGACAAGACGGAGGTTCTTTCCCCGAGGTCGGCCTGTTAGCTTAGCTCGTAGCTTAGCTTCTCAGCTTGGCTGCTTTTAACGATCCAAAAACGCGATTTTGGACGTTTAAAACAAATTTTAAATAGAAAAGAGAAAGGGAGGGGTCAGTGAAGAACACCCGAGTTGAGCCAGGGTCCTCAGTAGAAAATGAGACACCAAGAAGCAAAGTCGATAAATGAAAATAATGTCGATAATTTTAATTTATCGTGCAATTAATTGATTTATTGTTTATCGTGACAGGTCTACATGTACAGGCATGGCTTATAGACAAGCATATGTATACAATTATTATTAGTATTATTTTAATTTAGTGGGCGGGGCTTATATTCGGGTGCGCTCAATCGTCTGGAAATTACGGTATGTTTAAATCATGTTTCTATTCTGATGTATGCTACAAAGCTACAAAAAGTCCTTGGGTTTTCTCACTCATTGTGCCAAAATCTTGTTATCGAGATAGCTTTATTTTTTTCTGCAATTATGCAGATGCCATTTGTTGTACTTCTACCACAAGACATAGCACAATTACAAATTGTGGCAGAACCTGAAGAGAAATAAGCATGAAGGGTAAAGTTTGCTTTAATGCCCATCCATTGGCACCCTTAGTCAATAAGAGCACAAAGATAACCTGCTGAAAATATTATCTTTGGAGCTTCTTGGTTCATTTTCTTGCAGCTACACCACTTTATCTGCACAATACAGAACCCCTCTTTAAAGTTCCCGTCAGAAAATGTCCAGTTGACTTAGAGGTCAAAACTTACATCTTTTGCGAAATCTGCCAACTGGATTCTTACAGCCTTAAAATCCTACTTTACTTGGAAAGGTCCTGGCTCGTTGTAGCTTATAATGGAGATAAAGAAATGAAAAGACAAATTTCTAACACGTCTTCTGATACCCCAGGGAAGACGAGAGAATAGAGAGAGTGGGCTGATGGGAAATTTCTATTCCACATAGCAAACCTGCTAAAGGATGGACACTTCTTTTTTTGGCTCACCCTGTTGATTTTGGGCAGGCAAAAATATAAGTTGTGATAAAAATGTGAGAAAAGTCAAAAGATGTCAAATACTTTCCTCAAAAATCACCAACAACAGGCTCGTTAGTCGACTTAAATTCAAATCGTCTGCATATAGTTGAAGTCCCACAACACATAACGATAAAATCAGACTTTATTCCTGTTGCATTTTATTAATTGTGAAGCATCAAACCACACAAGCAGTTAAACTTAGTTGGGTAATTTTGTAATCACTTTGTCATTCTTTATTGCATGGACATTTGAATAGGCCTGTCACGATAACAAATTTTGCTGGGCGATTAATTGTCTCAAAAATTATTGTGATAAACGATAATATTGTCTGAAATTTAACAATAATAATTATTTGTCAAATTTTAGAAAAAACGTTGATTTGTTTTGAGTGTGATTCGTTTTTTTGTATTAGACTGTTTGAACCAAAGGATGGATAGCTGAGCGGCCTGTCTCTTTAAGAAAAATGTGAGGGAGGCTCCGTCACATGACATGGGCTGACATGGTGTAATTTGAGCTCTTTAGCATTTTTCACACAAAGCTTTTAATAAAAAATCAGTAAACAAGTTCTCAGCTTCTTTTTGCAGAGAAAAAAACTTTTAAACAAAGGCACAGGTTTCAACCGTGAATTTTTGGAGCTCGACAAGACGGAGGTTTATTCCTCGAGGTCGGCCTGTTAGCTTAGCTCGTAGCTTAAATGCTTTTAACGATCCAAAAATGCGATTTTGGACGGTTACAACAGATTTTAAAGAGAAAGGGAGGGGTCAGTGAAGAGCACCGTAGTTGACCCATGTCTCCAGTAGAAAGAGAGAGACCATTAAGAAACGATAAAGCCGATAAGTGAAAATGAGATCAATAATTTTCATTTATCATGCGATTAATTGATTTCTTGTTTATCGAGACAGGCCTACATTTGAAGTTTCCATTTTGTAATAAACCTTTACATGACCCTGATTTTTTTAGACCACCATCTTAACCAGCACTTCCTAAAACAAGAGCTGTTGTCGATCAATGAAAGCTTCCAGGTTAAATTAAACAAATTAAACAGAAATTTGGTTTAGAATAATAAAGGAGACAAGTGAACTTGCTGTGCTGTATTTTTCTTCTAAAGCAGCAAATGTTCAGGCTGAAATTGCGAGCTTCAGGGAAATTACCACTCCAACTATTCCCCCAACAAAGCCCTTATGTTTGAAAGAATTTGTGAAATGGTTATCCCGCTTTTTAAAAAGCTTTTTGTCTTGTAGAGCACTCTACAAGACATGGATACTTCCACAAAGCATAATTTGCAAAAGTAACCACTTTGTTTGATCCTGTGATCCACATTTAAAAATGGTGTCATTTGTGAATGAAAACTGAGATTTGTTAAAACTGTATCCAAAGTGGAGACGTCTAACATCTGCCGCTTTTAATTTATTATTGACAACAAAGCCAACCAAGGTTTTGGAGTAGCAAAGAAGTACAAGCGACTTCACAAATGACTTATGCTACTGTACATCCTGTAATGAGGGTACTCAGAAAAAATAATAAAAACAATGTTTTTACCCAAGTACCCTGACTTTTCCTGATCGTGTTACCAGAAAAATTCATCAGTCAACAAAAAAAGACAACCATTGAGAAGATCTCATCAATGATGTCAAAAAAAATAAAAAGATGTGAGGGCTGTTTACGGAGAATCGTCATGCTAAGCACATCCTTTTGTTATTTTACATTTAATGCCACCTACTGACCGGTTATGTGTATTTCAGCATCCGTCTTAACGTCTGTGTTCTGGACGGACATTCATTTAAATACATTTTAAAAGGTAGTTTTAAAAAATGACTCGGATAGTGCACTTCCTAGTTCCCCAGTGTTTTGTGTCATCTTTACGGACAGATAGGTGGTAATGATTCTTTGTTTCAGCTCGGGACTAAAGAAAATCCCTTTTAATATGAATCAACTCTAAGATCACCAGGAACTGCTAAGTCCTATTTAGATGATCTTTGCTTTAAAGTGGGTCATAATTTTTCTCTCTTCTTTCCTGTTCATGGTGGAAAATCTTTCAGACCAAAGAAGAACCAAAAAGAAAGAAAAAACAAACAGCTCTGATTTTTCTACCAGACACTAATTTTACTAATGAACTGTCTTGTGTGACTCAATAGGTTTTGTACATTTTGACAGGTGCAGACACATTAACTCTTAGGGCAGGGCTTAGTACAAAAATGTGTTCATGTCTGTCACCATTGCCAAACAAACTCGCACACCCATCCACCCCCACCTCCACCAACCCCTTCAGTTTACTTACCATCCTCTGTGGGCACGTAGATATTGAGGTAAAGGCAGTCCTCGCTCTGGTTCTGGATGTATCCCGCCGCCACGTCCAGGTTATCCGTGAACCAAACGGGAAGCATGATCTCTGGCAGCACCCCGTGGACATTCTGCGGGCAAACGGGGGCAAACTGTGTGGCGTTACGGATCTCCTGCCAGGATCCTGGAGCTTCAGGTGGTTGAAAGCGACGGTCTCCAATGGGAGCGGTGGCGTATGGCACACCCAGGTACTGCTCCACGGGGCCTAAAATCTCATTGTTCAAGTCCTTCTTGATGCCTCGAAGCTTTCCGTAGTTGGTGCTGACTATGGGGTGCTTGGAAGGATCCATCCTTTGGCACGAGGCCAGACTGATAAACAAGATGAGGCCTAGAAGACTCATGAGGCACCAGTCTGTCAGGAAACTGAAAGAGCGTGTCCTGGACAACAAAGCCTGACGGCTTTGTTTACTCAGAGTCAAAGGATGAGGGTCCGGGGCTGGAGTCATACTGCTCAGCCAACTGCTTCTAGTTTGTTCTTTCAAAAACAATGTAGACCCAACACGGAGAAAATACAGCGGAGCAAGATAAAACAGCAAATCAGGTGACTGGTGATAGTCAAGACCAGGCAGAAGGTATCGTGGAATATAAGGGTAGTTGGGGGTCTGGAAAAAGGGGGGTGGTGTCTTGGTTTGAAGTCCAGGTCAATGATGAATCCAGTTAACAGCGATCCGAAACGCTTTCCTAACCATGGTTCTGTTACGTTCCATACTGATCCGTCTTCTGCTATCCAGATAATTGGATTGATGACAAACTCTGCAGTAAGAGACAGGAGGAGGAGGGAGGCGATTTAAGAGGGTGGTGATGAAGAAAGATGAGGGAGAAAAAGAAAGACAAGCGGGGTTAAAGCATAGCTGAAACACAAATAGTTCCTTTAACTGCTGCCAAGTTGAAACAAGAGACAATAAAACAAATAAAACAAAGATGAAAGCCGTGAAATAAGACTTTTTAAATCTAGAGGGCGTTAAGGTAGATTGAGTGAATAGGGTTCATTTTGGGAACACTTTGTGGTAATCAGCACGTTTCACTTCACAAGACCAAAACATTTCTCAAACTTGTAAGAAAACAAAATAAACTTGTACAATATACAATACGTGTGAGACAATTTTTATATTTTTGTGAGGAATATTTCATTAATGCTTCATGCAGAATGGACATTTTTACAGTATTTTGCCCAGAAACTACAAACTGGACACGTTCACTGCAGGCTGGACCAAATCCTTAGTGATCCGAGTTTAACATGCCAGCTCATTCATTCCTTTATCTCTCCAAACAGATAACACATTCCGATGGTTGTTGCACCATGACGAGTCTTCAATGGACAAAACCGCTACCAGTCCCTTCATCTTTATTCATTCCCCCAAGGCTTCAAGGTTGCTTTTTACAGATAAAAGTACAGTAGACCAGAGTGGGCGAAGACCAGAGATTAGAGCAAGCCTTTCACTGCCCAGCAAGGTCAAAGGTCAATAATGTGCACCAGTAAGCAGCTTATAACAGGCTGGGATGGTTTCTGGTTATACTCAAAACACAAGGATGGTAATACACACACATACACACACACAGGCTCTGTAAGCCTTCACTGACCCACACATGAATGAGAGCCCACGGACAGAATATTCATTCATGTAATCTAATGCGGAAATGTGGAAATCCCTCATGTAACGGACCCAGAGTCAATAAATGCACGAGGAATGGACCAGATTATGTCATCCTAACGTTGTTGTGTTTTGGTCAAGGATATTCAGTACTGACCAATAGTTTTAATTCACACCTAACTTTTTATAATTTCCTTCCAAATTAGTGTTTGTCAAACTCTGTTCTCTGTGGTATTTTTCATAGATTTAATTAAAGGAAAGTGAACAAACTGTACCTTTGTGAAAGGCTGCTAGCAATATGTTACTAGCTAGCAGCTAGCTAGTAACATATTGCTAGGTAGCTAGAGAACCAGCTAGCTGCTAGTTGGCTCTCGAACTAGAGAGTCATTTGTTGACTTGTTAGCCGTTTTTATTTTTTATTTTATTTATTTACAAACCGGATTCCAAAAAGTTGGGACACTAAACAAATTGTGAATAAAAACTGAATGCAATGATGTGGAGGTGCCAACATCTAATATTTTATTCAGAATAGAACACAAATCACAGATCAAAAGTTTAAACTGAGAGAATGTTTCATTTTAAGGGAAAAATCAGTCGTTTCCAAATTTCATGGCGTCAACAAATCCCAAAACAGTTGGGACAAGTCCATTTTTACCAATGTGTGGCATCCCCCCTTCTTCTTCCAACACTCAACAGACGTCTGGGGACAGAGGAGACCAGTTTCTCAAGTTTAGAAATAGGAATGCTCTCCCATTCATGTCTAATACAGGCCTCTAACTGTTCAATCGTCTTGGGCCTTCTTTGTGGCACCTTCCTCTTTATGATGCACCAAATGTTCTCTATAGGTGAAAGATCTGGACTGCAGGCTGGCCATTTCAGTACCCGGATCCTTCTCCTACGTAGCCATGGTGTTGTGATTGCTGCAGAATGTGGTCTGGCATTATCGTGTTGAAAAATGCAGGGTCTTCCCTGAAAGAGATGACGTCTAGATGGGAGCATATGTTGTTCTAGAACCTGAACATAGTTCTCTGCATTAATGGTGCCTTTCCAGACATGCAATCTGCCCATGCCAAAAGCGCTCATGCAACCCCATACCATCAGTGATGTAGGCTTCTGAACGGAGCGTTGATAACAACTTGGGCTATCCTTGTCCTCTCTGGTCTGGATGACATGGCGTCCCAGTGTTCCATAAAGAACTTCAAATCGTGACTCATCTGACCACAGAACAGTCTTCCATTTTGCCACACTCCATTTTAAATGACCCCTGGCCCAGTGCAAACGTCTGAGCTTGTGGAGCTTGCTTAGAAATGGCTTCCTCTTTGCACTGTAGAGTTTCAGCTGGCAACGGCGGATGGCACGGTGGATTGTGTTCACTGACAATGCTTTCTGGAAGTATTCCTGAGCCCATTCTGTTATTTCCTTGACAGTGGCATTCCTGTTTGAGGTGCAGTGATGTTTAAGGGCCCGGAGATCACGAGCATCCAGTAGAGTTTTACGGCCTTGACCCTTACGCACAGCGGTTGTTCCAGATTCTCTGAATCTTTTGATGATGTTATTCACGGTTGATGATGATAACTTAAAAGTCTTTGATATTTTACGCTGGGTAACACCATTCTGGTATTGCTGCACTATCTTTCTGCACAACAATGAAGGAATTGGTGATCCTCTTACCATCTTGGCTTCTGAGAGACACTGACACTCTGAGAAGCTCTTTTTATACCCAATCATGTTGTCAATTGACCTAATTAGTGTTAATTGGTCTTCCAGCTGTTCGTTATATGCTCAATTTCCTTTTTCCAGCCACTTATTGCTACTTGTCCCAACTTTTTTGGGATTTGTTGACACTGTGAAATTTTGAATCAACATATTTTTCCTTTAAAATGTTACATTTACTCAGATTAAACTTTTGATCTGTCATCTATGTTATATTACGAACAAAATATTGACTTTTGCCATCTCCACATCATTGCATTCAGTTTTTATTCACAATTTGTTTAGTGTCTTAACTTTTTTGGAATCCGGTTTGTATTTGTTTATTTATTTATTTGTTTTTTTCAAAGATATCTTTGCTACATGCAACACTGGTTCATCCCTTGAGTTAAGGAGTTAGTTTTAAGCCAGAATGATTCATGGGTCAAAGTCAAGTAACTTAAACAAGAAAAAAAAAAACATTATCTGAAATTTGTCAAGCCTTAACAGTAAATAAGTGAAAGCAGCAGCCATAGTCTAAAGATGAAAACAAGATCCTTAAGGACTACTAACTGAGATGAGATAAGAAACACATTTTAATTAAAAAAGAATAAAGAAAAACATTTAAATAGGATTTGTACAAGGGGTAAAACAGATTTATGTGTACTGAAAATTCAGGTTTTTTTGTCTAGCACCAATTCACAACAAATGTCAACTCCGGGCATGCAACTAAAACATTGACATGCATTATAAAATGCAAATTAGTAAAAGTTATCTCTCTCTAAGGAAGCCAGCAGATTGTGCTGAATCTGCACTTTGTCACAAACTCCCCTCCTGAGCAGCACAGTGGTGACAGTGGAAAGGAAAAACTACCTTTTAACAAAAACGTTCTAAATTCCATTTTGAGTTCCCTGTTTACAACTTTGGAAATGAAGCAGACGACGCTCTGTCACTACAAGGTTTGGGTGTGCAAAACACAAGTTACTAATAATAATGTTGTCATCATTGTATGTTCCCATACAATGGCAAATTTGTCTCTCTGCATTTAACCCATCCACCCCCAGGTGGAGCAGTTGGCGGCTATTGGGGGTGCCTGGGGAGCAATTGGGGATAGGGTGTCCTGCTCAAAAATACCACGAGATGTGCAATGACTGGGGATCGAACCTGGGACTTTCGGGTCCCAAGTCGGCTGCATTGCCTCTCAGTCCCCCCAAAAACTAGAAAACTACAACTACAAAAGTTAACGGCAGGATGCACAACTACAAGTTACTTTAATCTACGAGTCATCCAAGACTTCTGCTTTTGCTTCCACAAAGAATGCACATTAAGGTGGGCAACAGTTACCAATACCCGAGTGCTACATCACCTAACTGGTAGATTGAAAGTCATGTTTTTCCATCTTGCCTCACTTACAATAACATCTGACAGAGCAGATCCAGAAGACAGTGTGGACAGAAATTAGAGAGATGCGAAGACACAATTTTACACTCAAAACAAAAAGATCTCATCTCTACTGTACCGAAAGCAGATCAAACCATAGCTGTAAAACCAATGAAGGTATTAAACTGTAATCTCAGTGCAACGCTACATCCTTCACAAACACGCGCACAGCAAAACACAAAGTACAAAGAAATAATGGTCTTTTTTTATTCACTTTTGCACATTCCTTTCTCGGCTGATGGCATAATTATCCATTTTAGTGCCATCATTAACGGAGCTATTGCCTTACGTACGTCCAATGAAGCACTTCTGTGTTTTTGCTGTTATTTCCCTCCACCTCTCCAACTGCCATTAAAGCCATTTGAAAATGAAAGTATGAGAGTTGGGTATCCCGAGGCTAGACAGCAGATAATTGGAGTCTAAAGACTGATGAGCAGATAATACAAATGAAGCTCATTCGTGTAGCAGTAAAGTTTATGTATAACAAGCTCTTTGAGGGAAGGATATCCTTGGAAAAGTGTGGTGAAAACAGATTCCTTCGGACCGTTATAATTGCTACCCGGTCCGTAGCGTCTGTAATTGCTCATTGTCTCCTTGTGCAGGAGTGGGTTCTGACTAAAAATACTGGCGTCAGCCGTTGTTCTTCTCAATGCGGACTTTTGTACTGCCCACGCGTCCATGTGTGTCTGGATGTATACATGCTCTCAGAGAAGCGAGGCAGCACAACGCGCACTCTAATTAAACCATGGAAACTCTAGAGGTCGGCCTGCTTTGAGCCGAGTGCCTCACCACCAAACACATACACACACTTTCATGTATAAAAGAGACTCGGAGATCTAGAGATGAAGACAGGAAGGAGGAAAAAAAAGAGAAACAAACGGCAGGGAGATGAAAGGTGGAAATGTAGATTGAGAGGAAACAGGTCCTGTTAATGAATGGTCCTTCAGCATCCTCAGGAAAGGCAACACGAGAGCTCAAGAGTCTCTGGAAGTGGACATTAATAGTCCCGGTCCCAAGAGCTGGTGAAGAAGGGGGGTCAAGTGGACTCCCCCTTCTTTTAAACTCACTCCTCAAATGTGAGTAGAGGCAGAGGTCCTAATAAGTTAGAATCTCTGGTAAAAAGCCAAGACGCTGGCAGCCTCGAGTCTTCCTGGAAAGACCTCCAGATTTTCTGGGTACATCTGAGGGTTTAATTGCTAATTGGCTCAATTAAATGGCCTAATTGGTCCAGCTTCGCTGTGAGCAGCGAGGAAGCTTAAGTGATTGATGAAGCAGAGACGAGAGGGGAAGGTGCTGATGGGAGGAGAGCTGAGCGATGCAGTCAGATAATTCACTGGAATGTTCGGCATTTTAGCATCATACTCTAGTGCACGGCTTCAAGGAGCAGGTTGCTCTAAAATAGAGCATTGTGCGTGCACCTGGAACTTCCACACACATACACACCGATGCGCACTCATCCATGATTCATGTCAGCTTGCAGAAAGTTTTCTTCAACCTCCCGGGAGGGGGACCAAGAAGAGGAGGGAGACCACACAGGTCGCTCAGCAGAAGACCACAAAAATAAACCGTACTTACTTGGCCCGCCTTTTTCTTATTTGGTATTTATGATCTCAATGAGGAGTACATAAAATCCTCTGGGAAGGAGTTTGGAAAGACAAGAAGATGCTGCTTTGAGTTCTTTACCAGCCTCTTTACTACTGCAATGGGTTTATATACCTCTGTGTCACAGAGGCTGAACGCAAAACGATGCAGTAAACCTGTTTCATGGCAGATATTTATACCAAACATAGCAGGACTAGTTATGGTACATTAAACAAGAGCAACATTCTTATTGTGCACGGTGCATGATGGTTATCTGCAGAACTGTGTTAAATCTATTACTTCAGAAGTCTGCTGTGGAATAGATACAAAAGCAAATTAGTTTGGCATACAGCCTTTGGGTTTATTTCTGTCATGGATAATCTTGAGGGACTGAGGATAACGATACATTGAGCTCAACACTAAGACAACATGACAATAAAACTAATCATGAATAACAATCCCAACGGGATTAAACCACATGGAGAATTTATAGCCGGGACTCTGCAAATAGATCGATCATGAATGTTCCACCAATGCAAGGGCAATTATAGGAGGCTGTCACCAGCTGTCATTGTCAGGCATTTTTTTGATGACTACTAATGGAAATATCCTCGGTGTGCTCTATCAATCTCCACCTGAGCAAAGCTGCGTCTCCTGAGGGAAAAAATTCAAACAAGCAGGCTTTTCCTGGAGATAACTTTTCAGTTCAGCACCTTCAGCTAAGTTTACCAGCTGCACATTGTCTTCCAAGTATTTCTTCTATGTCTTAAGTAGAAATGCACAGATACTACATTTCGCCCAATTGTGTACAAGTAGTTAATTCGATTCAGTTCAGTTTATTTATATACAAAGTAGCACCAAGTCAACAGAAGTTATCTCAGGACACTGAACAAATACTGTACATTCATACACTGTACATAAACATTCAATTAGTAACATTATTTATCTAAGGTAGCGTAGGGTAGCCAGTAGATTGCATTGAGTCTTACATTTGGATACCGGCCAGTACAAATACCAATATGTGAACTAATACATGCCTTTAAACTAGGAGTTACCAAATAAAGTAAGCTCCTCTGATTTTACATGCATTTTCCGCAAAAAAGTAATAGTCTTTTCCAAAATGAATTACACGTCACAAACCTTCTAGTAGATCGTGACAAAAGGGTGGCAGCAAAGGTCAAAGGAAAAGTTTACAAGACAGTGGTGAGACCAGCTGTTGTATGGTCTGGAGACAGTGGAATTGACAAAAAGACAGGAGACAGACCTGGAAGTGGGAGAAATGAAGATGTTGAAGTTCTCCCTAGGAGCGACAAGGATGGATAAGATTAGGAATGAGATCATCAGAGGTACAGCACAGGTTGGACAACTGGGAGATAAAGTTAGAGAGGACACACTGAGATGGTTTGGACATGTCCAGAGGAGGGACAGTGGGTATATTGGTAGAAGGATGTTAGAAATGCAGCTGTCAGGATAAAGACAAAGAGGAGGTATATGGAATATATGGATTTTGTTCTAGAATTGCGTCGGTCAAGGTGCTGCATGTTGGAGCAGCTCTGTTACTTTCATTCTGGGATATTGCTTTTGAAAACTTTTATCTCTCTTTTTTCTGGATGTAAATCCCTTTTTTATGATTATTTCTCTTGATATCAGATTCTGTGCAGCTGGAAGGATTTTTATTGAAACGTTTTTGCTTTTGGACATTTGTTATGATGCGTAACCATGACAACGAGGTGTTTTTTTACAACCGGGAGCAGCTGATTAACATCTCAAAAGCTCAAATAGTATCTCAATTAAAGCCCCAAATCACAAATGAGTTAAAAAGGAGGTGCCGTTGATGCATCCCCGTCTACCTGGCAGAGGCACTTGAGTACATGACTGCCGAGATACTAGAGCTGGCAGGAAACGCGAGTTGTGACTACAAGAAGACCAAGATCATCCCCTGACACCTGCTGCTGGCTGTCTGCAATGACGAGAAGCTCAACAAGTTGCTGGGAGGCGAGACCATCGCTCAGCGAGGGGTTTCACCCAACATTCAGATGGTTCTGTTGCCCAAGAAGACAGAGAAATCCACCAAGTC
>NC_056498.1:38301197-38302425 GCF_014905685.2 Nematolebias whitei
AAAAAAAAAAAAAAACTGTCCAGATGACCTGACTGAAAAATGTTGGATCATTTACAAAGTTTGACCAAAACTGTCACGTCAAGCTACTAGATTAGTAAAATAAGGCGAGCCAAGAACATTAAGAACTCTAAAGAAAACAAATAAATGTATAAAACCAGTTCTGAAATGGACTGTAAGCCAATGGAGAAGATTCTCCACGTTCTGGACATTTTTTATTTTATTTATTATGTTACAGTTAAGATTAGAGTTAGTCAGCTGTATTAATCCCGGTGGGCAATTTGTTAGTCTCATCCTAATCTAAACACAAATACATTGTCAACAAACCAACAAACAACACCTATATGCCATCCAGTGTGAGCCGCCCTACACAAACTATGCAATATGTGTATTTATGTACAAATTAACTCCCTTTTAAGTCGGACCAACTCATATTTTGCTGCAGTTTACAGTATTTCTTCATTTTGCAGCAGCGGTCGTGTTGGTAGCTGTTGGGAATTAACAGAATATTCAAAACAGGCCTCCCAGAATCTGTCACATAAAGGATTAATCAGATTTATTTTTTTTAAATCCTATAAATATTTAAGACAATCAGACTAAATAGAAATCAGGATCTTCAACTAAAGGAAAGATGAATGTACCGATAAATCAGACACGTGAAATATGTTGAAGTGTTACTTCAGAGCTCTGATTAATAATTAAATGTGTAACTGCAGCTGAATATCCAGTATTAGTACATAAAGTATAAAGCACTCCTGGAATGCAGAAGTTGGTAACTTTCACAACAGACTCATACATGTGGGCAAAAAGGATTTAATTCCTTTAGTTAACAGTAAATATAAATAATAAATAAAAAAACTGACTTTTTATACTTCAAATCCAGTTATGATTTTTATGAAAACCATGTTAAATGGATTTGTGTTTACATGAGATGTAGCAACTTGCAACCTGTAAGTTTGACCACATCTGCTCAGGAGATGAACAGCTGGGGTTACAGTTTTCAATTCAATTCAAAAATTCTTTGTTAATTCCAAAGGGAAATTAAATGTCGTAGCTCATCGTCCTGGTTTCATTAAAGAGTTGTTATAGATGCTGATGGCTGGTGGGCAGGAAGGATCTCTTTAAGAAGTCCGTCTTAGAGCAGATCTGAAGAAACTGTTTGCAGATGTTGATCCGTCTACTTGGACTTGGTGGATTTCTCTGTCTTCTTGGGCAACAGAACCATCTGAAT
>NC_056498.1:38302525-38304789 GCF_014905685.2 Nematolebias whitei
TTGTGTACTATGTAATCCCATTTTTGTTTGTTTCTCAAAGTTGTGATGGCAGACATTGGAAATAAAAATTTAGCATGTGATTTTTTTATCTAATGTGTTTCCAAACATTGTAAGGGCAGAAACTGATTTTTACTTAAAGATATTGATGTTCCATATTTTCTTAACAGAGCACTTCACTCTCAAACTGCAGATTTACTTGTGGTTCCTAGAGTTTCCAAAAGCAGAATGGGAAGAAGATCTTTCAGTTATCATGTTCCTCTCTTGTGGAACCAACTTCCAGTTTCTTTCCATGAGGCTGACACATTGTCCATTTTTAAGACTGGGATTAAGACTTTACTTTTTGATGAAACCTATAGTTAGGGTTGGCTTGGGTTTCCTGAGGTATCCCTTAGTTATGCTGCTATAGGGTTAGACTACTGGAGGACAAACTGACCACATTTCCTTAAATGAATAGTTACAAATGAAAACAAATGAATAGTTTGTATTTGTAATTATTTATATCTTAACAAGTTGTTTGTTTGTTTTTCTTTCCTCCTATAGAAAAACCTGCTCACCTCCATTCTGGATCTGTCATTCTGTTTCCATTTCTCCTTCTTGTCCTGTCAAACCCCAGCTGGTCGAAACAGATGGACGCTCATCCTGAGCCTGGTTCTGCAGGAGGTTTCTTCCTGTTAAAAGGGAGTTTTTCCTTCCCACTGTCTCCTTTGTGCTTGCTCAGGATGGGAGACCGTGACAAAGTGAAGACTCAACGTAATCTGCTTCCTTAGATAGAGAACTTTTACTAACTAGCTTTTATTATGTACCGTAATTTCCGGACTATAAGCCGCTACTTTTTTCACATGCTTTGAACACTGTGGCTTATACAATGCTGCGGCTAACTTATGGATTATTTTTTTTGGACAGGCTAACGAGCTTCATGCCACCAAAACATTTAACTTCGTCACACCCGGGCACTCACATAGTTGCCCAATACACGTCTCTCTTGGGGGGGGGGGGGTCCTTGTGACTCAACAAGACTACCTGTATAAATAAAGGTAAAAAAAAACGGACTAATGAAATTACCGTGCAGGTCAAAGTGGACCAATGAAACTTGGGGAAGCTCCCTGCTCTCTCCTCCCCTCCTCGTTGTGCCTCCAGGGAAGGGGAAAACTTTGTTTCATTGCAAATACTTCCTCCAATGAAGTACTTCTAGCCACTCGAAATAATTGCTAATTGTGCATTTAAAACGACACACTGAGCCCGGCGGGAGGCTTGGATGAGTAGCGGCAAAAAATTGTTTACCAAACTGGTCGCATGAGAAGAGCAACTTTTGCTCAAGTCTGCCAGTGGATCCTGACAGTGGAGCAGTGCCAAAAGCACACAGGCGCAGTGTGCAGGAGGAAGATGAAGATGGCGATCACCTCCTGGTAGGCTATTGTATATTTCTTTTTAACCAGCAGTGTTACAGGCACTGTTCAATACAAAAACATTTACTGTATGTATTTGTATACGTTACTGGTACGTATTTAATTAAAATGTTTAAAAAATCTTCCTGTGTAACTATCTCATGTTACAATGTAGAAACCGTGGCTTATAGACAAGTGTGGCCTATGTGTGTACAATTTATTTATTCGTTTTTAATTTAGTGGCCACGGCTTATTATATTCAGGTGTGCTCAATAGCTTGGAAATTACCGTGTGTGAATCTTCTGTTGTAATTTGGCGCTATAGAAATAAACTGAACTGAATTGATTTTGAGCTGATAGGATCTTGAGGAAACTAGGAATTTGCGATATAAACGGTACATGGTAGAAACGATAGACATTTAGTCTATGATAGAGGTCTGTGTTCTACCGGCTAACCGCAGTAATGCTGTGTCTGATGTAAAATCAGAGTTGTCAGATTTAATCGTTACTTTTTTTTAGTTGAAAACTGCTTAAGTGGTGTTCAAGTCCTTTCTTCTTTTTTTTCTTCCTTTATTGAAAGAGAGTAATTTACAAAATTGTGAAAGCATATTAACAACCAGTTTTAAGCAACTCTCAGCAGGGCACAAATAAAGTAAACAAGGATAAATAAACTGAAAAAGAAAGTAAGAAGACAAAGTTGTGTGTCCTTTCTTCGAGAGCTAAGTAGCAAAGCTACAAGCTAACTACAGCCGTATACCTACCTATGCCGTACTCATATTCGGACGCATGTGCAAAACGTTGCCTTCCGTCGAAAGTTGTTTTTTTCGTTGAAAGTTCATTGGTCAGCTTTAGAGTGCATTTGTGCTAATATAAAAATTAA
>NC_056498.1:38304889-38306090 GCF_014905685.2 Nematolebias whitei
TGAGGCTCAGTATGGTGGCCCTGAGGTGTAAATGAACAACATTTGAAAAAACAGAATTACATTTCAAGAACAAACAAAATTAGATTTGAAAAAAAGAAAAAAAAAAAAAAAACGGAATTGCATTTGAAAAAACAGAATTACATTAAACCAAAGTGGAAGTGGCTGGAATCACATTTGGAAAAAAACCCATTGAATTTCATTAATTCCGTTTTTTTCAAATGGGATTCCGGCCACTTCCACTTTGGCCACTTGTGCTTTGGCTGCTTCCGTTTCGGCCACTTCCGCTTCGGCTTAATGTATTTCCTTTCTTTATATATATATACATATATATATATATGTATATATATATAAAATTCCGTTTGTTTAAATGTTGTGTTTTTGTTGTGTTTTTTCTAATTTAATTCCATTTTTCTCAAATGTGATTCTGACCACTTCCGCTTCAGCCACTTCCATTTTGGCTTAATGTAATTCCGTTATATATATATATAATTCCGTTTGTTCAAATGTTGTGTTTTTGTTGTGTTTTTTCTAATTTAATTTCATTTTTTGAAATGTAATTCCATTTTTCTCAGATGTGATTCTGACCACTTCCGCTTTGGCCACTTCCGGTTCGGCTATGACTTAACGTAATTCCGTTTTGCTCAAATTCAATTCAGTTTTTTTTTTTTTTCAAATGTTGCGTTTTTGTTGTGTATTTTTCTAATTTAATTAAATTTTCTGAAATGTAATCCCCTTTTTCTCAAATGTGATTCTGGCCACTTCCGTTTCCGCTTAGACTTAGGCTTAATGTAATTCCATTTAGTTTTTATTTATTTTCAAATATAACTCCGTTCTGTTCAAATATAATTCTGTTTTTTCAAATGTTCATTTACAGCTCAGGGCCACCATAGCTCAGCTACTACCACATCAAATATTAGCTCAGTTTATGTAAAATTAGCAGAGTTATTGACCTGGTTGTGTTTGCTACGGTCCATTAGCTGTCGTGGTCGACTTCAAAACGTTAAGAGGTTGTAGCTGTATGTCCAATGGCTACTTTTAAAACACATCCAATGGTTAATGAGATATTTTGCTAACAGACTCACACAAAAAAAATACATTTCATGATGTTCTTAAATTCTCAGCTTCTTTTCAGTAAACCATTTCTGACGCCACCTTTCAGCTCAAAGCTCCCCGAGCACATTCCCAAACCCACCAATAACGA
>NC_056498.1:38306190-38307779 GCF_014905685.2 Nematolebias whitei
TTCAGCTCAAAGCTCCCCGAGCACATTCCCAAACCCACCAATAACGACTTTAAGAAGTTCACCTCCGCCACGGCAGCAGAATCTGCACCAACAGCCTCGCCTGTAATTGCTTCTCACCTCTTTCTCCTGTATCACCAGCCGGACTGACAACACTTAGTACGTTCAACTTAATGACGGATAATAAACTGACTTTGACAGGCTGAGGAGCTGGCTAATAGCTGGAATCCACGGGAAGGTGCAGTTAGTCGAAGTTACTGCTTTATAATGGAGTCCTAGTCAGAAATACTGAGCATGAAGTAAAACGTTAACTTTGTCAACAAAAGCATGCACTTAAACGCACCGCAGTCATTATGGTCTGAAGGCTGACATCCTTTGTTCTTACACGTAAACATCAACACGCCCGTGTTAGAGCAATCTACGTGACGGGAGTTTGAGGCATCGATTGCAAAGTAATGTTTGAGGCCAGCGGCAGAGTGGATGCCGGATTGTTCAACAGCTAAAAGCCGTTTCGTCTCGTCAGATTCCTCAGCCTTGCCGGTACATAGACCGGACCGGAGCGTGTTTGTATGTTTTGTCATCCAGCTGACAGCGTCTGTGTGGGATCTGGACGGACAAGAGCCGGCGGGCAGGTCACAATTGGCCCAGGCTGCCGTCGCTCTCCGTTTTTATTTTGTCGTTATTTTCCATCTGTGCTCCAGAGACAGAAGTCGTTCGAGTCAGAGCGGCTGAAGGAAGGACGTATGTGGAGACAAAAGTCCTGAGCCGTGCACGGCGGTTCCACTCAGCCAAGATTTTGTGTGATTTACAGTTCATGTCCAATTCATTGTCGTGCGCACACCTTGTTGATTTATGACCCAAGTCAAGCAACAAATATGTGTATTTTTAATTACAAAATCTCAAATTAAAAGCTCTCCACATCTGTGTCATCTCTTTTCAGCTTCTCTTCTGGTTTTGCTTTTGCGCTCTGCAGCAGTTTTTCTTGTAAAAAGTTGCTTTTTCTTTTCTTTTTTTTTTGCATCCTGGTCTCCAAAGTTAACGAAAAAATTAGAAGCACTAGTAAAATAATCAAGTAAAATTGCTATTTATACAGTTTTAGTTCGTCATTTTCTTACATTCTGCTCCGTTTTCTGTTTATATCGCTCACATTTTTCTTATTTTTAGCTCTTTCGTGTGTTTTCTTTGCCTCGTTGTCTCGGTCGTTAAAATCGTTTCAGTCTCAAACGTCATCCCAGTTTAAATAAAGGTTGAACAAAAGAAACGATTTGTAATGAATTGACTAATTATAGATTCTCCCCTCCACACACACACACACACACACACAAAGGAAAGCAGACATCTTTAGGTAATGTTTTATATGAAAATAAAGCAGGTCGATTTATTTCATTTCTCCATTAAACATCTAAATACTCCAAGTTAAAACTAATTAAAGCGCTCAGACTCCATGCTGGCTTCAAACAGAACTGGAATATCTCGCTGGTTGTTGGCGTCTAACATCGTTACATAATTCAATGAACGTGCTCCTTTTTTATTAATAACACACGACTCGGACTCGGACTGACTCTCTGACCTTGACCTTGACCTTGAACCTG
>NC_056498.1:38307879-38309788 GCF_014905685.2 Nematolebias whitei
TCCATCCATCCATCCATCCATCCATCTCTGTCCATCCATCCCTCTGTCCATCCATTCCTCCATTCATCCATCCTTCCATCTGTCCATCCGTCTCTCTGTCCATCCATCCCTCTGTCCATCCATCCATCCATTTCTCACTCCTTCTGTCCATCCATCCATCCATCCATTTCTCACTCCTTCTGTCCATCCATCCCTCCATCCATCTACCCATCCATTGTCTTTACCCGCTTCTTCCTTTTCAGGCTATGGGGGTCACTGGTGTCCATATCCAGGAGTCCATAAAATTACAAAACAAATCTATATTTTGTTTTCTGACAGTTTTGAGTTGCATGAAAAAAAAAATTAAACTTTATTTTCATTCGTTTTAAACAAAAGGATCCTCTAAACTTTTATTCTTTGAGAACACCCGTGTTATTTATATCCAACAATTACAAACGGCACATGCTTTGATCAGATAAACGAGGCGTTGGAAAGTTGAGGTGACGTGTTGCCTCCTGTTTCAGCTTGAACTGTCTATTAGCTGTGGCAGCCATCTTGAATTGGACTCACTTCAAAAGTTAGATGTTCATCCAATGATTATCCTGAACGTTTCATTTAATTCCACCCAGTGGTTCATGAGATATTTTGCCAACAATCTCACACACATGAACAGGACGGCCTTACACGGCAGGAGATACCTCTGGTCTTCAAACTTAAATCATCACGTCACTAATAAACAAAAACTACTTTAACCACGAAGAAGGGCTGCAGGACGATCTGCAGTGAAATTTTAGTAACGATTTGCAGAAGCAGATTAATTTTCAGCGTTACTACGAGCCGCAGCTGCAGCAGTGATGGATGAGCGGGACGTGCTGTTCATGAACGCGTATTTAGGTCACCGAGAAGACATCTGCCCACGTGAAACTACTGCCTCGAAAAATAAAACAACAAAAAAATCTTTTGTTCCGTGATGCAGAATCGCCGCAAGCCGCCGACTCGTCTATCGCACGTCTATTTGTGTCCAGGGTTTATTGTCGTCTCGGCTCTCAGCCTGCATGCGGCCTGTTTAGAAAGCAGACTGGTGTGACGGTGGGAGACAATGAGCTGATGGACTGCCAGCTACAGTTCAGACACAATGGGAGGCTGCAGAGACAGACGGGGGAGAGTCCAGGAGCTTTCTCTTGACTGAACAAACGCACGCAGTCAGGAGGAGGTGGGCTGCAAAGTATGGCTGTTAAATACGTGAGGGACGGGGGGGATGTTGGGGTTGAGGGTCGACGAGGCGTACAACTGGAAACAATGCGTTTTAAAGAGTTAAAAGCAAATATTTACAGGGCTTTATTTCGGACAGGGTGCAGTGGTGCTGGTCGATGCGTAGACGGTGGAAGCTGAGGAACACGGAGGGGTACGGGGTGGTAATTAGACTGCAGCGTATTAATCACAGACTGGCAGCAACACATGAACACAGTCCCAAGCAGCTGCCACGCTCTGACTGGTTATCACCCGCCACCGAGAGACGAGGCAGGGCTGCGACTGTCCTGCTCGTGTTTGTTTGTCTTTACCAGGGGTGTCCCATCCTGGTCCTCCAGCTGTGTTGGAGCAGAGAAACATCTAGAACATGCAGCATAGTGGCCCTTGAGGCTCAGGATTGGAAGTCTAAGCCGTTAGCAAAAAAATCCCATGCATTACTGAAGTGATCGTAATGAAACCCGTGTTCAATGTACAGGTTGTGGGGAGTCAAAGTGTCAGTAGTCCTGGTGGTCATCGGACCCCTTCGTAGTGTTGTAGTACTCAAGACCGGTCTTGGTCTTGAGACCAGTCTCAAGACCACTTTTTGATGGTCTTGGTCTTGTCTTAGACTCGGCCGCATTTGGTCTCGGTCTTGTCTCGGTCTTGGACATTGAGAACTCTGGATTTTATTTCAAGATCA
>NC_056498.1:38309888-38311210 GCF_014905685.2 Nematolebias whitei
ATATATATATATATACATATACATATACACACACAGGTTAATGTTTATGAGGCTCTTAATAATTTGGATTTACAACAGTTTAGAAATCCTTCTCCACTGAAATTATTATACATTTGTCCTTTCTTCACACGTTGCTGTTGAGGGTTTAAAACAAATGCATTTTTTAAATGTACATTTTTTTTTTACCTGATTTTTTTTTTTTATAAATTCACCCACGAGCATTTTGATAAATTTGGGCCACATGTGAAAAAGTTTGGACACCCTTGCTTTAAAGGCTAAACTGATTGTAAACATCTACATTTAAACATTTGCCAATAACCGTTGAATTCAACTCTGTCTGTTAGCAAAATATCCAATACCAGCTGGAAAGATTTTATTGAAACTTTCAGAAAGGAATCGATGCATGTGTATCTACTACTAGCTAGTTTCAGACTCAAAACATTTCAAAATGTCTGCCATAGCTACATGACTTTAGAAAACCCAAAAATGGCTACAGCTCTGAATTCTGCAGCTAAAGTTTTGTGTGTAGCAGCTGAGAGTCGTTTGCAGCTCATATTCCTGGATCATCATCATCAATCTCAACATAAAACGGTCTTCGTCTAAACTCTGGCGTGTACTTTCAGATCCAGACTCTGCACCGTCGTCTTGCTCTGATTACTTCCTGTTCCCTAATAAAGTGCCCGGCATAAATCTTCCTCCTGCTCCTGAACGACGACACCCCCTCTTGCATATTTTCCACTGGGAGCATCCAGCAGAGGCAGAGGACAACATGATCCAGCCCCGGGGGGGCAAAGCTCCTCTGCAGACCGGAGGACGGTGCCTCTGCTCAGTGAAAAAGGCGGCGAATAGTTAAAGTGCCACCATTAAACACATTTATCATAAATATTTTACTGCCTTCTAAGTGGTTCTGACCTTGGATCAGGAGGATGTAGGTCACACCACAGCATGCGGGGAGTTTTAGATCCTTCAGGAGAACTTTATGGTGTTAATTAAATTCAGATGGAGGGGCTTGTGCGTGTATGATCAAAAACTTTCTTTGCACTTCCTCTCCAGCGAACGCTGCACTTCACGACAAGACACCATCAAATCACCAGGATGTTCAGGCACCATTGACAAAGTGTCTGCAGTAAGCAGGTTTTGATAAATACAGCCGTGATAAAGACGTTTTTATCAGATGATTACATTTCGATTGGCTGATATTTCTTTAATTACACCAGCAGTGAAGGTTCGATTCATCACTGGCCACCTCGGTTCAAATCACGGGTCTTTTCTGATCAGGTGGGTAAATTTGTGACGATATTTTTTAGCGAGACGGGATCCAA
>NC_056498.1:38311310-38313862 GCF_014905685.2 Nematolebias whitei
CAGGTGGGTAAATTTGTGACGATATTTTTTAGCGAGACGGGATCCAAAGATTTGTAACAATGTCCAAAGACTGATCAGAAGAGAAGCTAAAACAGAACAGACAGTACGTCCTGTTTGTAAAGACGCCCCAAACGCACCATTGAGCAACGATAAGGGACGATTAGAGTTTAAATAGTGAGAAAGTTAACTTGTAAATTTAAAAATTGAATTTACATTTAACTCAGCTGGTTGACATAAAGGCAGCACAGTTGGTAGAGCTGTTGCCTCTCAGCGAGCAGGTTGCCCCAGTTCAAATCCCGGTCTGGGAGGAGTTTGCATGTTCTCTCTGTGCATGCGTGGGTTTCCTCCAGTTACTCCAGTTTCCTCCCACAGACCAAAAACATGCACGTTAGGCTGATTGGTAACTCTAAATTGTTCCTAGGTGTGAGTGAGAGAGTGAATGGTTGTCTATATTTGTCTCTATGTGTCCCTGTGATGGACTGGAGACCTGTCCAGGGTGTCCCCCACCTCTCATACAGTAACTGCTGGATATGGGCACCAGTAACCCAAAAAGGAAGAAGCAGGAAAAAAAATAATTGATGGATATTATACAGTATTGTATGTGCATATATATATGGTGGTGGCCATCTTGGATTTTGACGTGGCAACCTCATACTTGAACAGAAACTTCATACACCTGAATAGTGAGTGGTGGCGCAGAGGTTAGAAAAGTAGGGCCTGTCGGAAGGTTGCTGGTTTGACTCCCTGGACTGATAACATCAAAATGTGGGTGGAACAGTTGAAACCTGCCTCCACCATAATTTGCCCCAATCTGGGCCCTTGAGCAAGGCTCTTAACCCCCACCATCTGCTCCCAAACAGGTCTCTCTTGACAATGAGTCCTGTATAAATAAAGGTTAAGTAAAATAAATGGGGAAAAAATACAGCTATACACTTGTTTTTCAAGTTATCATGTTCACAACATGCATGGACGGACTGATGGAGGGACAGAGCGTTTTTCTAAGTCCTCCTCTTTGCTCCACGACGAAGGACGAAAAATCACCAAGAAACAAAACGTGGAAACTAAAAGCGCGTTCATACCAGAGCTTTAAGCTGAAATCATCTCGTGCTGAGAGGGGAGTTATAGCTGTTTTAGGTCAACTTCTGCACAATCCCATTCGATACTGTGAGATCTAATGAGACAGCAGAGTACTCAGACTACAACAAGGCCATTGCTCTCAGCTACTACCACACCAAATGAAATCTTAATATTTGTAAATGTGACTAAATAATAATAGTTTCATGATGGCTAACAATGATTAGCCATGGCAGCCTTCTTAAAGTGCAGTGACGTTTATCATTTGTAGATGTGCATCCAGTAATTCCTTTCAAACTTTCATTAAGATCCAGCCATTCAGCAGATATTTTGCTAACAGCACAAACGAGTAGATGGTTCAAATGACTAACCCGGTTGGCTGCACCAAGCTCGTCCCACCGTCTGAACTTCTAAAACCAACAATTTAGAGAGAATAAAGAGGCCAGAGCTCTGGGTAAGGGTGCAGCCACCGTCAGTAACGCAGCACAGATCTACACCAAAGCCTGCAAAGATAAAAGGAGGGTCACTTTTAAAAGTAGGTGAGTAGGACACACTGATGGGGAGGACGTACCCGAAGGCGGCACGAGGCGCAGACACAAAAACTCTCCACGCTGTGTTTGTAGAACAGGGTGAATGGGGTCGAAGCGAGCAAAATGAATAGCGCCAAAGGGGCAGCCGGCACGAAGCGGATGGTGCACGAGGACACATGGGGTTGAGTGAATAAGCACTGCAGCTACAAGATGCTTATTTGACAAGCAGAGAGGCACTTGGACTTTGTTTACAGTCAGACAGAGAGCGGCAGCCGAGGACAGATAAAAGCTTTCCATTAAAATATTGATTCGAGAATTAGGCAAAGACCAGTTGTGCGAACCAAAATAAATCAGCTATTTTCAAAGCGTGGTCCCGACAAGGCTCCAGAGAAGGAGGACCTCAAGGTGTCAACAGAGGGATTAGAAAATTTGATCCAAATTTGATTTTGGAACGAGAGCCCTCAAATATGGATTAGATGGTTAAATCATTTCTTCTCTGCTCAGATCATCTGTTTTCCGAAAGTTATCTCTGTACCTTAATGGAGGAGCACATGAAGGGTTTTATTAAGTTAAACGTGTAATTTAGAAGACGTAAAACTGTTGTGTTTAATCTCATTATGAATTATTCTGTAAGGTTTGGAGGGAAGCACACACAAACATGAAGTTAAAATATACTACAGATTAATACGCAGAAAAAGTTGACAGAATAAATTTAATCTGGTAAAAACAAGGATTGAAGATTATTTAAGCAAGTGGTGAAAAATACGGATTATCAGGGGCCACTGTCGTGCACGTTGTACGTGTTTCTGTGCTCTACAGGATGTCTTCAAGATCTGCAAAAGCCTGTTAATCACTCATTTATTCAAATCAGAAAATCATCTCCAATATGCAGGATAGTGGCCCTCAGTGACCAGAATTGACAACTACTGATCTAAAACATTCAGGAGA
>NC_056498.1:38313962-38316737 GCF_014905685.2 Nematolebias whitei
ATTCAGGAGAGTGGCCCTCAATGACCAGAATTGACAACTACTGATCTAAAACATTCAGGAGAGTGGCCCTCAGTGACCAGAATTGAGGACTACTGATCTCAAACATGCAGGAGAGTGGCCCTCAATGACCAGAATTGAGGACTACTGATCTAAAACATTCAGGAGAGTGGCCCTCGATGACCAGAATTGAGGACTACTGATCTAAAACATGCAGGATAGTGGCCTCCTAGAACCATGATTGGACACCACTGATTTAGGCCTTTACACGGTCTTGTAAATGGAAAAAAAGTTTGTGTTACTTTAGTTTTTTTGTGTTTAATTCATTATATATAATATTATATAAATATATTATATTGAGTTTATTTTATCTCAGGATAGAACATTTGTAGCTGCAGAAATGATAAGAGCTAAATATAGTTTTTATACACCCATGGAAAGGCAGACATGACTTGGAGCTATAGAAATAAACTGAACTGAATTGAATATTGTTGGGCTGTAGCTAAATTGATAAGTGTATCTTGGACAATTAGAATCCAGAGGTCTGACGAGCACATGACACTGAAAGATGAAGTTCCTCTCTTTTGACTGAATGACCAAACGTGAAGTGGGAGTGATCCAAACGTGGCAGAAAGCCACCAAGGGCGTGAGACGAAGAAGAAGTCTGAGGGTTTGGAGAGACGCCATCCTGATCTCGCTGTCACACACAGATGGTCAGAGAGTCACTCGAGCAGCTGATGTGTACGACTGTCTGCCTCCCAAACCCAAGGGCATGTCCACGGGCCCCGCGCTCCTCTCGGCCCGGCTTTATATTGATTTACTTTAATGCATCGCAGAAGTTTACAACATCTAGAAAGGAGCGACGGATAAATATCAGCAGAAAGGCCACGGTGAGAATAATCTTCTCATTATAATCAGCAGTAATAACAAGCTGCGGCTTCCTCGCTCCTACGGATCCCCGTTTGGCGATTAACGAGAACGATGAATATTCATCCGGTGTCTTTAATCTATAACTGAACCGATCTGAGGAGGTTTGCTTTACTGCAGGAAGAACGCTGCAGGAGGACGAGGTGCTCGTAAACACGCTTCACATAATCAGCCTGATAATAAAGGAGCATTTATTTGATTTTATACCGTTTCGTGATAAAGAAAATGTCGGTTTTATGTGAAATCATCTCAAAGTAAAACGGTTTTCTTTGTAAAAATAAATTAAGGGGAAGAGAATCGTCATAGAGAAGAAGCCGGAGATTTGTAACTTTTTTTTTTTCCTGTCTCGTTGCCATTCAGGCTGTGACTTCATTTATTTATAGCTCACAGTTTAAAATAATGTCATAGATGAAATTAAATAATCCCACTCTCTCTGAATCTGCCAAAAACCAGGTGGAAGCTCACGTCACGTGTCGACCTACATCAGGCCGGCCGTAGTCTGTGGAGGTAAAAAGATCAGATGGAGAATGGCAGAGATGACGTTCAAGTGGAAACTGTAAGATTCAATCTGTTTCTGAACTCAAAAATGTTGAGAATTAATATCGGGGTTCAAGCAGAGCAGTGGATCTCCCTAGCATTTTTTTTTCATCACTCGCTCTCGAGCAAGACGGATGCTCTTCTTCCCTCCCCCGTCTCCCTCCTGCTTTTTTTTTTTTTGCTCTCCTTCTTTTGTGTTGGAGCTTCTATTTGCACATCTTCCGAATTGTAAACTGCCGTCATGGATCTGGTCAGTTGCACTTTAAACGCAATTGATACCATTTTTTCAACCAAGTGACAGGGTCCTGGAGAGCCCTCATGCACCGCTGGGATGCACGCGGCAGGGTACGTCATGGATCCGTGGAGGGTTTGGAAGTTGATGTGCCTTTCTGTATTGACTAAGGAGGTTGCCGAAGATGTTTATATCATTGGAATAATGATAGCAGGGTTTCTGCTTTTTGGCACCGGCTGATACCTATGTTAGCGGCAATTAAAAGAAAACGGCGGCAGCAGTTTAGGCCATGGTACAGCTACCGACCTTGTGTGAAGGTTTGGTTCGTGCTTCGAGCACTCAAAATCTGACGATTTACGAGCTCAACCGTAACATGGAAGCGATTTGTGAGAATCGCAGGCCACTTGCGGCTTCTGGGACTCGCCAGCATTTTGAGGATGACCTTGGAGGGAGCTAATAAGCACGGACCAGTAGAATGCCCACAAATCTGGCCATTTTGAATATCAAAAGTACCAGCAGAACTCAAGGCTGACGAGAAATAACAGTCTGCCTGAAAAAAAAAAATCAACAATTGTGGCTTATCTGAATCCGACTCCCCCGCTTGGCCTCGAAGCAGGCCTCGCTCTCTCAAACGAAAGGCCAAACTCTCTCACTGATCTGCTGCAGCCATATGTTCCCCAGAGCTCTCTGAGGTCAGCACATCAGATGCTTTTATTGGTTCCAGGCACTCATTTTAAGCTCAGAGGTGACATAACCTTCTCTGTTGCAGGTCCAAAACTGTGGAATGACTTACCCCCCTGCATGTCAGGCAGTCTCCCTCGCTTAGAGTTTTTAAGTCTTGTTTGAAAACTCACTTTTTATTCCCAGGCTTTTGACACTGTGGGAGTTGATCTTAACTCGTCTGTATTATATAATGTTAGTCATTTAGTTCTTATCGTTACCTCTGTGGATCTATGTATTTTATCCTGTGTGATTTGCTTGTTTTGTTTATGCAGTACAGCACTTTGGTTGACCTTGTTGCTGTTTTGAGTGCTTTATAAATAAAGTGGTATGGTACGGTATGGTACAGTATAGTACAGTAT
>NC_056498.1:38316837-38318818 GCF_014905685.2 Nematolebias whitei
GTCGCACTCAGAAGCCAGGAGTCTCTGATGATTCTTCTTTTGCTTTATTTTATTTTTTAATCAGCCAAACACCGTAAGGCAAAGAAGGGTGATAATGTTTTGGCCCGTGTGTTTGTGCATTCATGCATTCATGCATCTGTTAGCAAAATATTTTGTGAACCACTGGATAGAGTTTGATGAAACCTGCAAAGAAAAATGGATGAACTTCAGCAGATTAACGTTTGGAGTCAATCCAGTTAAAGTTGGCTGCCACGGCCAGCTGGCCCTAAAAGAATGAACCATCAGAAATCTAAAAAAGTTAAGTCAGGTCCTCTGGATGGATTTAAAAACCTGTCCCCCTCTTACAACGCTGCTATTGCTAGTATCACTCAGCCCTCTGTGAATAGCAAGCGGCCGTCATGGCACTAACGATCAGTCGTTACGTTGATGGTCCTCCTTTATCATGTGAACAGCTGTCCAGATGACCTGACTGAAAAATGTTGGATTGTATACGTGGATTATTGAGCATGGACTTTGTTGATGTGAACAGCTAGTTCTGGATGTCAGCAACAAACTGGTTGATCCACTACGAGAAGGTGCTATTTATAAGACTGAGTTTGTTGCAGCTCCTCAGACTGAAGAAGTCTTGGATAAAAGATGAACGTTTCAATAATTAAATATCTATTTAATATATATATATATTAATCTGTCCAGAGGACCTGACTTAACTCTGTTAGCTTTTCCTAACTAGATTATTGAGCATGCATCAGGACAACCGTCAGATAATCACCTCTGGCATGAAAGGCTGCGATATAGAAGCAGTGACCAAAGTCATCAAACTGAACATCTGGAGGCAAACATAAAACTTAGACCTTCCGTAGCCATTACTCTTTTAAAAAAAGTGTTAGCAGCTTGAAATGTCAACATGGCTGCCATAAAAACACTTTTTTTTGTTTCATAAAAGCAAACAAGTTCATGTTTTTAAGATTTTAATTAATGAAAAAACATGTAGCCAATATTAGCGCTGAAGCAAAAGGCAGCCATTTTTATTTTTCTGTTCCATACAATGACAGTGTTTCCCTTAACATTATACAAGCAGGGCGCCCCACCCCATCAAAAGAAACAAGCGCCCTGCCTACCAAAACCCCCACCTCGTCGACAACTACCCGCACTGACGTAGCGTTAAGCTAGTGGCGCGCAAAACAGACATGTTAGCTAAAAAGCTATAATTATGGATGTATGACTATTTGAGATCTCCACAATCATTGGTTGACTTTAAAAAGGCTTAAAGAGCTTTCGTTTTAAGTAAACCTATTGTGCCTCCACATGATTTTATCATTGATTTTAGTTGATTTTTAATCACTGATTTTAGTTGATTTTGTCATTGATTTGAGTTGATTTTATCATTGATTTTAGTTGATTTTATCACTGATTTTAGTTGATTTTTATCATTGATTTTAGTTTATTTTTATAATTGATTTTAGTTTATTTTATCACTGATTTTAGTTGATTTTATCACTGATTTTAGTTTATTTTTATCATTGATTTTAGTTTATTTTATCACTGATTTTAGTTGATTTTATCACTGATTTTAGTTGATTTTATCACTGATTTTAGTTTATTTTTATCATTGATTTTAGTTGATTTTGTCATTGACTTTAGTTGATTTTTATCACTGATTTTAGTTTATTTTGTCATTGATTTTAGTTGATTTTTATCAATGATTTTAGTTGATTTTATCACTGATTTTAGTTGATTTTATCATTGATTTTAGTTGATTTTATCACTGATTTTAGTTGATTTTATCACTGATTTTAGTTGATTTTATCACTGATTTTAGTTGATTTTATCACTGATTTTAATTGATTTTATCACTGATTTTAATTGATTTTATCACTAATTTGAGTTTATTTTAATTATCGACTTTAGTTGATTTATCACTGATTTTAGTTGCAATTTGTAGCACTTTGAGATTTTTGGTAATGAAAAGTGCGTTATAAAT
>NC_056498.1:38318918-38331410 GCF_014905685.2 Nematolebias whitei
TTTTAGTTGATTTTATCACTGATTTTAATTGATTTTATCACTGATTTTAATTGATTTTATCACTAATTTGAGTTTATTTTAATTATCGACTTTAGTTGATTTATCACTGATTTTAGTTGCAATTTGTAGCACTTTGAGATTTTTGGTAATGAAAAGTGCGTTATAAATTAAATTAATCATTATTATTATTATTATTATTATTATTATTATTATTATTATATTATTATTATTATTATTGTATGTGTGATACATTGAAATGTATTTCAAAGAATAGGTGGGTCAATTTAGATAAAGGGTGAATGAAAACAGTTGTGACATAAAATGGAAATTAATTGTTAAAAATATTTAAAATAGTTTTCTGGTTAAAATAACTTTCTTTAAGGATTTTCCTGTTTAGAGTCATTTATCTATGATCGACTTGTTGAGTTCTGATGGTCTATGATCGATTAGTCATGGCTATGGGGCTTGAAGGATGGGGCACTATCACAGTAGTGCTCTGTCGCCCTCACACTGAGTTGTCTCTACCCCTAGGCTTGAAAACTGACGGTGCAACACAGACGTGTCTCCATCCTCTCATCCACCCCCCCCACCCAAAACATTTAATGATCATATTAGTCATTTAGCTAAATGCTTTTCCTTTTTCTAAAATAAAACAAATTATTACACATTTATAACTCATAAATCTTAAGATTTACTCGCTGTGGGAGTGATGGTGCAGAGGTTAGAGAAGGTGGGCTGTATCGGAAAGTTGCCGGTTCAACTCCCAGTACCGACAACATCAAAATGTAAGTGGAAAAGGTGAAGCACCCACACCTGTCTCCACCCTCATTTGTCCCAAGGGCATCCGGTATAAAAATAATTGTTACGTCTTTGTGTGAGTTAGTTTGCTGTGGCGACAATGAAAAATTATATATATTAAGATGTCAAAATACCATTTGAAAATATAAAAGTTTTGTCAGCCATCTTGAAAAATGGCCATTTTGACATTTTAAGTCCTGCACCAATGTCTATGCGTGCGTCCACATTTAAAAGATTGTTTCAATTATCCGCTCCACTAATACACTTTCCTACAAGAACTTCTCGGCCTTTTAAGTTTTAATCAGTGCTATTTCTGTACGAGCAAATTAAAAGTTTTCAGTGTGTATATTTGCAACTCGCTGAGCGTCTTCCTTTGCATCCACAGAAGCCGTCAAATAAAAAAAAGTAGGTTACTCCGACTTGTTTATCCTCCCAGCCTCCCAGTTTTGTTGGCTTTCACTCTTTTCCCTTCCTTCCTCTGTACAGCGTCATCGAATATGCACCGCGCAGCTTGTTTGATCCCTTTTGCAGCCATAAAAATGAGTGACCGCAGACCCAGATTTTAAAAAGGTGAAGGTAAAATGTCTGCAGATCGGCACCGAGCAGGACGTCGCTCTATTTGTATCCACTTTCGTGCCGTCTTCCTTCGAGCTGCCGTCGGTTTTTGGCCGCCTTCCTTTGTTTTGACTTCCATTTAGGCATCGCTCGCTATTTTTCGCTCTCCCCTGGGTGCAATTTTCTCTGAGCTATATTCCACGCTCAATACTCATCTACTTTTCTCCTAAATCTTGGCGCCCGTGTGAGTTCTGCAAAGCCCTTTTAGCATGTGGCTGCAGCAGCCCTCTGACCACGAGGACCGGACAAATCCCCTGCTCGTGAAGCCATAATCTTTATAGCTCCTGACAAGAATAATTGTCCCGTAAGGCCAACAGGACCACTAACTATAAACTTTGTTTCCCGCCTTCAGCTGCACGATTTAAACTGAAGTCTTGATTTATTGGTAAAGTAATCTAATGTAAAATCAAAGATAAATCAGGCGTGCTCTTCTTGGATCATACACTCGCTGTTTGATTTGTGCCTAAATCAAGGTTCAGGAGCAGGAAGTGAATGCATTTACTGTTGTTGGAGGTGCCTCAGAACCACAATCCAGACCACCAAATACCACCACAGAAGCCAGGGGGTGATCCAGGATTACGGCTGCCGGCCGCGATGAGCCTCTGTAATTAATTACAGCAGCCAATAATAATTAAGGCTGGGGCACCATCGAGTGGAAAGCCGAAAACCGGCGTCTCATCTGGCATCCGACTACGACCTCTGAGCCCCGAGGGCGCCGCCGGGCCACGCTAGCACCTGCTCACAGACTAACAGCTTGGTGTGGATGGATGTTGGCAAAGGAGCGGAGATTCGGATGAAAAGCAGGAGAAAATGGGTCAGAGTGCGGTCTGACATGGGGGGAGGTGTCGATTCGCCACAAAACACCAGAGTCAGCCACGAGTCACTGAGCCTGACTGGTCTGCTGGGCTGAGGTTCATCTGCTTCTTTTCAACTGGAACTCAGAGGTTTGGCCAATATTTTAGACGCCCTTACATCCAGTAATCCAGGCAACTAGAAATTACATTTCCTACGAGAATGTTTATTGCTGAAAAACAGCTGAAATTATCTGAAAACATGCTGAAATAGAGCTGAAATAGAAGAACAAGCCTAAATTACCAGAAGAAGGCAGAAAGAACACATATTTAGTGAATCAGGTTTAGATAGGCAGAAATTGGCACAAAAATTGGGAAATTAGCTTAAAAAATGAGCTGAGATTAGCTAAAAAAAAATCAATAAAGTAGCTAAAAAGGCTTAAAGAAGCTTAAACTAACAGAAGGAAGTGGAAAGAGCTTAAATGACCTAAAAATGTGGAATTAACAGAAAAAGCTAAAATTTGCATAAAACAGCTAAATAGTAGCTGAACTAACATGCTAGCATAAATAAGCTGAAAAAAGCATAACAAGCTGAAATTAGCATAAAGAAGTTAATTAGACTGAAAGTAGCAGAAATTACCATAAAAAACTTGAATTAATCATAAAACAGCTGACATTAGCTTAAAAAAATGATAAAAAAGGTAGCTGAACAGGTAGAACAAGCTTAAATTAGCAGGAGGCAGAAAGAACACGTTTGCCCAATTAGGCTGAAAGAAGCAGAAATGAGCACAAAGTGGAAATTATCTGAAAAAAACTGAACTTTGCCAAAACAGCTGAAAAGTTGCTAAAAACAACAACAGAAAGAAGCTTAAATTACAAGAAGGAAGTGGAGAGCACATTTTTGCTGAATTAGGCAGAAAAAAGTTGAAATTAATGCAAATATATTAATGTGGAATTAGCTGAAAATGCTAAAAATTAACATAAACAGCTAAATAGTAGCCGAAATAGCAGAAAAAGTTTAAACTTGCAGCTGAAAGGAGCATAATAAGCTGAAAATAGCAAAAAGAAGTTAGAAGAAGAACAAAAATGTTGTAGTTAGCAGAAATAATCTGAAAGGATCACAAAACAGCTGAAAGTAGCTGAAGCAAAGTTTAAATTTGCACAAGGGAGCTGAAATCCATGATTGTGATATTATCCATGCTGCTGATCTCATGCTGCTGATTTATTTCATGTTGCTGTGTTCATTCGTCCTCATCTGCTCACACAGACTCATGTTCGTGCTGCTGTTGTTCGGCGTTTTGTTTTTATACTATTAGTGTTTAGTGTATTTCTTAGTTTATATCTTAGATCCTTATTACGGTTTTTCTGTTACATTTTAATAATTTTGTTGGATGTAACTGGGACCCTGTGTACACAATTTCGTTCCACCTCATGCTCCACATGTGATGTGTATGACAAATAAAGAGCCTTGAACCTTGAAAGAAGCTGAACCAGAACAAAATGTGACAAGGAGCAGTGAAATGAGCTCAATTCATTTTTTATGAAGGAAAAAAAATGGCAGAAAAGTCTAAATATTTCAAAAAGCTAAAGTTGCACCAGTGCCAAAAGTCACATCAGGATTGTCCTGAAATGGATGTTTTGATTTGTGATTTGTTGAAATAGAACAAAAACTGTGGAACGAAAAAGATGCTGAAAAACGTACAGGCTCACAATAGAGTGAATGCTTCTAAAGATTCACACTATTAAAACATGCCTCCTGCAGGTCAGAGTTCACCACGATGGAAACTCCTCGTTTTCCTTGAAAGCTGAAAATGTCTCGCGTTGTGTTTGAGCCATCTTGTGTACAGGCAGCTGCTTCAGTAAATAAGAAAAACAACTAAATGGGTTATTTCATGTGCCATTAGAGGCTGTTTCTGGCCTTGCCTTTAAGAATAGAGAAAATGTGATTTTCATTGGACTGGATGATGAATAGTTTAGTAAACAGTGTACTCGGCCCATCTGCCCACACTTCTGTTTATTCTTATTAATCCATCTGTGCCCTTAATTACATGAAAAGTGCACGAGGTTTAACTTGTGAATCTTTCACAGCTACTCTGTCGTGTTGGCTGCATTTAGTTCTGCCTGTTGCTTCAAACTGCCGTTCTCCAAACAGAACAACATATAAAGGAGGTTTTTTTAGGCGTATTTAGAAAAGGTTTCCTCGTTCGAGGAGCTCTGAACGCTGCGGCGTTCCAAGCTTTAAAACTGTAGTCAGCTGATCTGTTTTGTAAACAAGAAGGGTCATTTTTAAACAGAGAAGTTGTTCCGTTCAACTTTTCAGCATGTCAAATGCAGTGTTGCGTCGAATCCTTGGTCATTCACTCCTCCATGCCCATGATTAGAGCCCAACCAATATACCGTTCACCTTAAGTTTCATTTTCAGCGCAGTTGAAGCAGCGAGCAATACTATGTGGCATAATTTGCTGAACAGAGAATGGTAAGTTTATTTCAACTGATCTGTAAAATTAAAATAAATCAACAATAATACATTTTCTTCAGT
Organism: Nematolebias whitei; assembly: GCF_014905685.2. Taxonomy (NCBI): domain Eukaryota; kingdom Metazoa; phylum Chordata; class Actinopteri; order Cyprinodontiformes; family Rivulidae; genus Nematolebias; species Nematolebias whitei. The sequence goes on from NC_056498.1 coordinate 38,323,662, forward strand.
CCAACCTGCTCGTCGTTAGCTGCGTTCCTCTCAAGTTAGCAGGCTAACGTTTAGCATAAGCTATTTTCTTGTAAAACTTTATCCAGAACAATAAATCTAACGTAGCGGTAAAATGTCTCAGTGTAAAATGTATTGTTTGAAATCTTAACTTCTCTGCACAGAAAATTTTGTTCCGCCTCATGTACCACATGCGATGCTAATGACAATAAAGAACCTTGAACTTGAAAAAAATGCCACTTCAGTCAATACTAATGATGCCTTCACCAAACGTGACTGACTGAACAATGAACAGGAAGGACGTTTTTATGATTAATTTATATTTTTGTAAACACATTTGATAACTTTAAGGGAACGGTGGACGATTAAAAACATAACGCATGTTAGGAAGACTGTTTCTAGACTTCAAGTGTTAAAACGGTGTTAAAGCCATTATAGCGGTTATCTGTATAAGCTCTCCCCTCCCAATATCGGTGATAGACAAAATTTCCATATCGGTCGGGTTCTACACGTGATTTAAACATCTCCCATGTACACCAAAAAACAAAAACCCTAAATACCCCGAAGAGGAAGCGCAACAAGCATGTGAGTTCAGTTTGCATAAACGGAGCCTCTTACTTGTCCACACAGAGACGATTTTTTTTAAAACAACCGTTTAGTTTGTCGTTTCTGAAAATATCCTCGTAAACACTGCTCCATTTTTACAAACGTCATGCGTATGAAAACACCAAAAATGAACCGAAAGCAGTGTTTGAACATGTTCAAAAAGTCCATGCGATGATTTTTCTCTCAAAGTAGTCGCAAATGTGGAAGAGAAAATGTTGCTCATTGCCAAGAATGCAGTTTTGAAAGCCGCCGTCGAAACGTGGCGACCTGAAATGAAGCCGCACGGCTCGCTGGTCACAAACACTCCAGCCCGAACGTTTCTTTCCATTTTGAGTCACCAATGAGTCTCTCAACAGTGTGACGCAACCTTTAGGTTAGAGGTGAGCCTGTGGCAGCATAGTTTGCAAAAAGTTGACTGTCTACACAAAAACACAAGGGTGGTGTTTTAAAATGTTTTCACTCTGGAGCCCGTTTAAAAAATATAAGTACAGGACTTCTAAAAGCGGTTTATGCATGGACACAAAGTTGAAATAATGAATTACCGTAATTTCCAGACTATAAGCCGCTACTTTTTTTTTAACACATTTTGGGCCCCACAGCTTGTACATTGCTGCAGCTAATTTATGAGTTCTTTTTTTTTTTTTTGACGGGCTAACGAGCTTCATGCCGCCAAAACATTTAGCCTCGTCTAGGGGTTGAACGACTACATCATTTAAAAACTCGACATTAACTTAATAAAACTCGAGTGGAACTCGAGTAGTTGATGACGTCATAGGATCTCAAGATGAAAAAAAAAATAAAAAAATAAAACCGAAAAAAAAAAATTATTATTTACCAAAAAAAAGACCAACAAAACATGGGGAGAGTATATTTATGCTCCTACCATTTGTCATACTGCAATAAGTCACAGGAAAAACTAAACTATTAGTTATTATTATTATTAAACTGCAAAGGTGAAATAAATAATGTGCAGCACGTCAAAAAACAAAACTTAAAACAGTGGGGCGGACGACCACCCCGCACCACCGCCAGCTGTGGCGCGCATTAGGTTTAGTTTTAGTGATTAATATGTTTATAGGTTTTTTTATAGGTTTAGAGATTAATATTTTTTACTTTTAGTTTGTGAAACAAGGTCAGAAGAAGCTGGTTCTGGTTTGGTCATTGGACCCGGTGTTACACCATATTCTGTGACGTGCAACAGTGCATGCAACACCGCCCCCTATCTGCCCAATGAGGTAACAGGTCACAGTGGGGAGGTTCTTTGTTTCTCCGTTTCTCCCCCCGTTCTCTCCTCCCCTCCCCGTTAAGCCCCCAGGGAGGGGGGAAACTTCATTTATGCAGCATGGCACCATTGCTTTCTTCTGCGCAGAGTGCAAGAGGAAGGTGAAGATGGCGATCAGTGACTTCCTGGTAGGCTACTGTTTTTTTGTTCTTGTTTTTTTTTGGACCAGCCATTTTTCCTGGCACTGTTCAGAAAAAATAAATTAATTTACTGTACGTATTTGTGTATGTTACTGGTACGTATTTAATTAAAAGTTTAAAAAAAAAAAACTTTCTGTGTAAATATTTCATGTTGCCACGTGGACTTATATTAAAGTGCGGCCTATACATGCACTTTTTTTTAATTAGTGGGCGTGGCTTATATTCAGTTGTGCTCAACAGTCCAGAAATTACGGTATTATATCGTCATAAAACACCGTTTCATTGTGGATGACCTCTAAAACCTTTAAATGTTGTTGTTTGTTTGGACTGTAAAAATGTAAAGAACTGGTTTAAAGAGGCTTCCATTAACTTGAGCGGTTTGAGCACGTGCACCGGTGGTTCACGGCGTCTACATCTGAGCCAGAACAACAAAATATCGTCACATGTGTTACATTATTAAAACTGATTGCTTTAGTATCCACTACAAATACACCGTTCACACGCCGTGCCAAGCGGAGGGACCTGCCAAAACATTCAGCCCTAATCACAACACATTTGAACATCTTCCTCCCCTGCACTCCCCCTCGTTTCCCCCGCCTCCCTCTCGATTCACCCGTCGGGCTGCGCTCCCTGGGCATCTGGCAGGGCCTGCTTAAAGCTACACGAGGCGCTCATCTGCACGCCCCGCGCCTGATGTGGCCACAAACACGACGGCGCTCGTTTGTTCCGCTTCCCCTCAGCGCCAGCTCCGCTCCGGTCCATCAAGTGAAAACGCCAATCTGGTCACATTTGGGAGAATTGCCTGATAATATGATTCAGACGGCTCCCGAGCAGCAGGGCATCCCTCACAAACAGCGTTAGTGGATCTGCGTGAGCGTTCTGCGACGACCGCACCGACTCGCATATGGCTGCCTTCTGCTCCAAAAACTCCCAGCCGAGACTCGAACCCGCGCACGTGTGTTCGCAGCCGTGATTGCACGTCACAGTGAGCTTCCACTCACGAGCATTTAAAGGAAAATTAAGCGCAGCTTTGATTAACGTGCAGTTACAACGCCGGGCGTCAGGAGGTGAAGAACTCGGAGAAGAAGGCTGTGACAAGATGAACCATGACGAAAAACACGAATTGATGTTCTCAAGGGCGCGGCTCGTTACCTTTTTTTTTTTTGTAGCTCGTTATCTTAACGTGCAGGAAACCAAACAGATCCAAACGCGTTCATATCCGAGTGCTTTAGCTCTTATTATCTTGTGTGAATGTTCGTGAAGCATCCACGCTGCTGTGATCCATTTTTCTTCAGTACATCTTTCAGCATCTTTCTCAATTCTACAGTTTTTGTGCTATTTCAGCAAATCATAAATCAAAACATTCAGCTCGTTCAGAAGGGTGACAACTTTAGCTTTTTGAAATATTTAGCCTTTTCTGCCACTTTTTCGCTAATAGAAAATGAATTGAGCTCATTGTACGTCCTTCATATCTTTATATCTGTTTACAAACATTTACTGCTCCTTTCACGTTTTGTTCTGCTTCAGCTTCCTTCTGCAAAATCATTATTTTTAGCTACTATAAGCTAATTTGAGCTGTTTTGTGCTCCTTTCGGATTCTTTCTGTTAACTACAATATTTTTGTGCTTCTTCTAACTTCTTTCTGCTCATTTCAGCTTGTTGTGCTCCTTTAAGCTGATTTCTGCGTTTCAGATTTTTTGCTATTTCAGCTACTATTTAGCTGTTTCTATGCTAATTTTAGTTTTGTTTTTTTTTGTTTTTTGGCTAATTCCAAATTTTTGGCACTCACTTCAACTTTTTTCGTCTAATCCAGCAAAAATGTGCTCTCTCCACTTCCTTCTGCTAATTTAAGCTTTTTTCTGCTGTTTTAGCTACTTTTCAGCTGTTCTTTTGCCAATTTTTTTTTGTTAAGATAATTTCCACATTTTTGTGCTCATTTCTGCTTATTTAAGCCTAACTGGGCAAACATGTTCTTTCTGCTTTTTTTGTGCTAATTTCAGCTTGTCCTCATTTTCAGCTACTTTTTTAGCATTTTTGAGCTAATTTTAGCTGTTTTCAGATAAATTCTAATTTTTCATGTTAGTTTCTGCTACTTTCAGCCTAATTAACTTCTTTATGTTAATTTCAGCTTGTTATGCTCCTTTCAGCTTATTTCTGCAAGTTTCAGCCTTTTCTGTTATTTTAGCTACTATTCAGCTTTTTTATGCTAATTTTAGCTTTTTCAACTGATTCCACATTTTTCAGCTCCTTCCACTTTCTGCTAATTTACGCTTCTTTCTGCCTTTTAAGCTAATTTTCAGCTGTTTTTTGCTAATTTCAATCTTTTTAGCTAATTTCTTAATTTTTGTGCTCATTTCTATTTAAACCTAATTCAGCAAATACGAGTTCTTTCTGCTTTCTTCTGCCAACTTAAGCTTGTTCTTCCATTTCAGCAAGTTTTTTTTTTAGCTAATTTTAGCTGTTTTTCAGCGAGTTCTTCAGCAACAAGCATTCCGTTTCTCTAGTTTGATTAGTCACATTTTAGTCTGGTCCAATCAAATATTTAACAATAAGAGGAAACCAGAGGATAATCTAAAGCTTTGTCACGTCTTTTGTGTTTCACTTTCAGGTCAGTAATGGAGTTGTGAGCGATGCGTTCATGAACACGACTCGTTCTCGTCACCTGATGCTTCAGCAAAACGAGACCCATATGGACGTCAGCCAGGGAGTGAGCGCAGAACAGAGGTGAATATAACACCGAGGGTGGTGACGGCTCGTTATGCACACGTGCAGAAAAGGTGTTTTTTATTTATTTAGTCTCAAAGCAAAGATCTCAGAAGTCTCACATTCAGCTTTAAACATCTGCTGGTTTTAACACGTTTCATTTAAATCTGATGAGAGCAGCAAGGATTCTGAGAGCTTGTAAACTAATCCTGAAACGCTTTAATTTAAAAAGCAAGAAAACTAAAATCAATGAGCAAAATAAAATGTTCTTGTTAAATGAAAAAAGACTAGATATTTATATTCTAACTGCCCGAGTAGAGGTTTGCATTTTAAGCACGAACGTTGTGTTTACTTACAGCAGGGAGCAACTTTTACAAGATAAAGAGACATTTCCACCATTTTCTTACTAATTGAAGTTTGTCCAAAACTTTCTTTAAGCACAACAATAACTCGCTTCTGTTATTTAAACATATATCGCAATAAAAATACAAAAACGTAAAATCAATGTTTGACATTTTCTGGCGTGAGGATAAAGGAAAGGAGCTAAATTACTGATAAAATTTTAAAACGGAATTACGCCGACTGTGTGAGATTTTTTTTTTTAATCTGTGTTTGTGATTAAATAAAAACTGGGTCCAGTTTGTTGCATATTTAATATTAATATTAGTCTCTGTATTAATTAGTGTTTTAATTAAAGGCTGTCAGAGTGTTTCACCGTTTATATCTGACTGCACAAGTGTGTGTCTGTGTGTGTGTGCACGCGCATGTGTGTGTGTGTGTGTGTGTGTGTGTGTGTCCTTGGCAGAGTGTGATGGCCGAGCGCTGGGAATAATTAACTTGTGTGACCCAGCCACTGCAGAGACCGGGTAACTGCTGTGACTGGACCGCCTGTCAAACAGACCGGTCATCACACTCCTCAGGCAGCACCAGATGAAGGGGAGCCTTAACACACACACACATGCACACACGTGCACACACACACAGACAGACAAGTCGAGCCGGATCCAGCACAAAGCTGCCGTGCATAAATTAACTTGTTAACGACTCTATAGGTTGAACAAAGACACACAAGCTCTACAGAGTCCGTACCTGTCTCCTAAACCACCACATGGTGCACGTGTTGCTGACTCTTCAACACAACACACACACACACACACACACACTTTCACACCAAGTCACTGCAACGGTAAAGACGTGCTCACACACACTCCGGCATGAGGCACGAAGCTGGCTATTCGTTAGCACCCCTGACATCTCTGACAAATTGACTCCTTTATGTGAGTGGAAGTGTGCAGAAAGGTGGCAGGGCTGGGGGGGGGGGGGGGGGGGGGGATAGAAGGTGGATCATCTCATTCACACGGTCTGAAGGAGAGGGATATCTTTCGGAAACACACACAGCTCCACCTGTGACGTCACCAGCATGTAGAAAGAGCTGCTTCGGTGATGATGAGCTAAGATGGAGGAGCCATGAGGAGGGAGGGGGGGATTAGACAGGAGGATGAGGGGAGGAGAGGTGTCGGACAGAGGGATGGATGGAAGGTAGGGGCAAATAAGAGGGAAGCAATGAGGCCGTTTGAAGGATCAAAGGAAGCAAAAAGAGAAAAGATCATTTCAGACAATTTGGAAAACATTTTAGGGGCCGAGGGTGGGGGGGTCATGTAGGACGGCTCAGTCTCTAATGAGAAGACTCCTCGTTTTTACTGAACATCTGGATGAGTTCAGTTAAGGTACAGGAATGTTTCATGAACTCATTCTGCCCTTTAGGTGAAAAAAGTAAAGCTGTTCATTGTTGAACGTTTCTCACGTGGTAAACCGTATTTTTGTGGTTTCGTGTAACGCTTTTATGACGACATGAATGCGATGATGGGCTCACGCAAAGGTCTGCGACCTTTCTGATCCAAAGAGCCATTCCTGCCCCTTTGCTCACTAAATAAAACGTGTCTGGAGCCACAAAACCTGCTCCAACATCATGAATTTCAACATGTATTGATGTTTTTACATTTTAAGACAAAAAAAGACCATATCATGTAAAAGAAGGAAGAAACATATAGTTTATACTGATTCTGATCAAAATGAAAACACTGAACTCTGCAGGCCTATGTGAGGAATAATAACTATCGGGTGGGGGTGTGGTAGCTCAGTGGTCAGTGTCACCGTCTGTAATCCTGAGGTTGCAGGTTCAAGCCCAGGTTGCGTCAGGAAGGACAAAACAAATTGCCAATGCAAGTGGTGGCACCTGAAGAAGGGAGCAGCCGGAAGAAAATGACTAAATTACTTCAACAATTTCTTGCAGGATCGATAAAGTTCTTATCTTATTTTACTACTAGTTATCAGGAAAACTTTACAAATATTTGACAATAAAACTGACAAAACTAGCATTTTTTGTTGTGGGTATAAAAATCAATACAAAAACATTTTATAATCCAACAAAGTTCAGTCAGGTCATCTGGACGGTTTTGTTTGTTGGTGAGACGTTTCATCCTTCATCCAAACCAAATCTAAGGTTGGTCTTTATTAGTCATCTGTAATGTTCGGTAAGGAACTGATGTGTTCATTCAGCCATACTGGACCAGCCCAAACTCTATTTAATACGGATGCATGATATTAGATTTTTGGCCGATATCCGATATGCCAATATGTTAAAACTTTTTTGGCAGATAACCAATAACAAATACCAACAAAAACAGTGCCATATATACATATATATATATATATATATATATATATATACACACATATGTATAATTGCGCCTTTTATATTGTGAGTTATTTATGTCTGATATTTAACTTTATCGGTAATATGGGCTGATATGCCGATAATATTGTGCATCCCTACTATTTAATCTTTAGCATCTACCAATGTGAAACTTTAAAATTATGAAATAATTGGAAAAACTTGTTGGCAGCACTTTTCTACCAACTTACCGTAATGTCCGGACTATCAGCCGCTACTTTTTTTCACAGTTTTGAACCCTGCAGCTTACACAATGCTGCGGCTAATTTAAAGATTTTTTTTTTTTT
>NC_056498.1:38331510-38332533 GCF_014905685.2 Nematolebias whitei
TCCAAAAAAAAACAAGAACAAAAAAACAGTAGCCTACCAGGAAGTCATTGATCGCCATCTTCACCTTCCTCTTGCACACTGCGCAGAAGGAAGCAATGGTGCCGTGCTGCATAAATGAAGTTTCCCCCCTCCCTGGGGACTTAACGGGGAGGGGAGGAGAGAACGGGGGGAGAAACGGAGAAACAAAGAACCTCCCCACTGTGACCTGTTACCTCATTGGGCAGATAGGGGGCGGTGTTGCATGCACTGTTGCACGTCACAGAATATGGTGTAACACCGGGTCCAATGACCAAACCAGAACCAGCTTCTTCTGACCTTGTTTCACAAACTAAAAGTAAAAAATATTAATCTCTAAACCTATAAAAAAACCTATAAACATATTAATCACTAAAACTAAACCTAATGCGCGCCACAGCTGGCGGTGGTGCGGGGTGGTCGTCCGCCCCACTGTTTTAAGTTTTGTTTTTGACGTGCTGCACATTATTTCTTTCACGTTTGCAGTTTAATAATAATAATAACTAATAGTTTAGTTTTTCCTGTGACTTATTGCAGTATGACAAATGGTAGGAGCATAAATATACTCTCCCCATGTTTTGTTGGTCTTTTTTTTGGTAAATAATAAAATATTTTTTTTTTGCGGTTTTATTTTTTATTTATTTTTTCATCTTGAGATCCTATGACGTCATCAACTACTCGAGTTCCACTCGAGTTTTATTATGTTAATGTCGAGTTTTTAAATGATGTAGTCGTTCAACCCCTAGACGAGGCTAAATGTTTTGGCGGCATGAAGCTCGTTAGCCCGTCAAAAAAAAAAAAAAGAACTCATAAATTAGCTGCAGCAATGTACAAGCTGTGGGGCCCAAAATGTGTTAAAAAAAAAAGTAGCGGCTTATAGTCTGGAAATTACGGTAATTTATTATTTCAACTTTGTGTCCACGCATAAACCGCTTTTAGAAGTCCTGTACTTATATTTTTGAAACGGGCTCCAGAGTGAAAACATTTTAAAACACCACCCTTGTGTTT
>NC_056498.1:38332633-38337170 GCF_014905685.2 Nematolebias whitei
ATCCAACCATCCATCATTCATCTATAGCTCCATCCATCATCCATCCATCCATCCATCTTTAGCCTAATAGTCTGTTCAGGCTGGTGCTAATCAACAGCTGATAAGGCCGTCGTTCTAGCCATCCATCCATGAAGTCAGTGTTAGCATTTAGCGCAAAATATATTTTCACTCCATGTTTTCAAGCCTACCATGTCTGTCATTTAAAAACTTAAAAACATGCCCTGGAATATTATAAAACTGTTGTTAATCTCATTAGCTTGAGTCAGAGAGGCATATAGCTTTACCACGTGAAGCTTGTTGGTACATTTAATATTAGCATTTTGAGCTTCACAGTGCGCTAATAGCATTTAGCGCAAACAGCTTTCTTGTTTCAAACATTTTAGTCCAAACGATTCCCTCAGAAGACACATTTAAATGTTTCTTAATGGCTTGTAGCCGCAGTCATTAAACAAGAGACTGTGGCAGACACAACACTCCAAGCTGTGGCGTTCGTTCCCGCTTCCTTTCTGTGAAGCGAGCCACATGTCGATTTCCCTCCGTCTACACCATATGCAGCATTAGCTGCCCGCTGCTCAACGTGCACGTGTTCGAGTCGGCGTGTTATGACTCGACCGAGCTCCCCGAGCTCGGCTCAGCCACAGAGCCAGGCTCGTGGCAGCCTTTCTTTATCCTCCAGTAAACACACGTACTCTTATAGGATGCACTCAGTAATATGTTTTATAAGAACCAATAATGCTTGAATTGCCTTGTTTTTCTTTAACGGTCTCAAACACGCGATAAGAGACAAACAAAACTCTTAAACTGATAAGTTTGTGTCTTTGCTGTTGTTCATGTCATCAGAAGACGAGATAACGGGACAAACATGAACATTTATTTACTTGATTTATGCTTCTGCCGATGCACTGACAATCAAATGGTGATGTTTTAATGACTTGTGCTGAGTCTTCTCAGCTTTGCTTGAAATTAAAAATGAAGTCCTTCCCGGTATTTTAACACGGCGCTCCTGCTGCACCATTTTCATCTGATTGAATTTTATTTATTTTATTTTTTAAAGAGATTTGAGGAAGGGAGATGGAGAGATGGTGTTGACAGCTCACCCAAACCAAGCTGCCTTTGAAGATATCAGAGCAACTGCAGCAACGCAGCAAACCCCCCCCCCCCCCAAAAAAAAAAAAAAAAAGAAAGAAAAGATAAGGCTCAAGCCAAGATATCAAACAGCATCAGCAATAAGGAGCTGCCACCAGCAAACACTTTTTACAGCCAGCCACGGGCTGCGAACCAACTGCTGCCAGACAGCTTGGGGCCACCTCAGGCTTGGATATGTGTACGGTGGTGGGGGGCGTTGGGGGGGGACAAATTGCAAATGTCAAACCATACACCAGTTGACTCTGCCCTGATTTATGATGCATCTTGGAGAAATCCACGTCTGAGCTCAGACTGGGCTCTAATATAGTCGGCCTGCTCCCGGGACTGACGTGGGATGATGTTTTCTGTCATCAGCATTTTAACGCTTTTCAAAAAAAATGTACCAAAAGATGAAAAGAGGAGTTCTGATACATCCATTCACTTTCTTCACTCGCGTCTTCCTTTTCGGGTCACGGGGGTCACTGGTAGGGCTTAATTTGTGAACCGATCGATGCTGGAACGCAAATTTTCTGGGGCTCCTCCCCCAGAAATTTTTGAATAAAGCAGATGTGATTTCCTGCATTTTGGTTTATTTTAACAGGTTTATTTAAACATAAACGTTTACCTCCATTTGTAAACACTCCGCTTCGGTCAAGCATCCCCCTTACTTGACGGTTCAGTGTTCATTGTTGTCCAACCTTGTACGCTTGTGTCTGTTGTGTTTAAAATGAGTGTTTATGTAATTATTTTCAGTTTGCATATCCAATATAAGTTTTGTTCGTTCAAGGCGGTCATATTTGTTCAAAACTTTATTATTAGTAAGTCTGTGAGTTACCGGATCAAACCAACAGTTAGCGGAACGCACCCTGTCAAAATAAGGAAGTTCCCCAGTGTTTCCCCCACCATTATACAAGTGGGGTGCCCCACCCCAGCCTACCAAACTGACTGCCACCCCCTCCCCCCGGCATACAAGAACACACATGACATAGCATGCTCTAGCTAAAAAGCTAAAGACGCCTCTTCCCTCATGCTGAACGCACCCCTCCACGCCCTCGCTCAAAAACTGTTGGTACTAGCTGTGCTCAGACATGTCTCCGTTCCCCCCGTCAACAAGAATCATGGATGAGATTAGCACCCCACCATGGCAAGTTAACTAGGGGAAACGCTGTTCCCGGATCCTGTTCTGGCAGGATCCAGCTCCAATTAAGCCCTGCTCAGGTGCCCATGTCCAGCTATCACTGTGCAAGGGGGACACCCTGGACAGGTCTCCAGTTCACCACAGGGACACATAGAGACAAACACTCTCACCTAGGGACAATTTAGAGTTACCAATCAGCCTAACATGCATGTTTTTGGTCTGTGGGAGGAAACTGGAGTACCCAGAGAAAACCCACGCATGCACGAAGAGAACATGCAAACTGCACCAGACAGGTCCACCAGGCAAGGATTTGAACCAGCAACCTTCTCACTGAGAGGCAACAGCTCTAGCCACTGTGCAACATAAAGTAAATAAAAATTACATTATTTGCATTATTATTGGTTTTAATGATCATTAAGTGCTGACGACTCGAATAAACTCGGCAGGTGTTTTTCTTTGGACGCCCTTCTCGATGCTAGTTGGGCTCGAACCTGCAGCCTCAGGATCACGAGACTGCCAAGCTAAGTCAGTCCCATTTTCTTTATTATCATCCCTTAAAGCCTAAACCTGCTGCTTGGCTAGGCCTGGCACGATAACAAATTTTGTTGGGCAATTAATTGTCTCAGAAATTATTGCAATAAACGATAATATTTGAAATTTGACAATAATTAGTAATTGTCAAATTCAAGAGAAATGTTAGTAAATTTTTGTGTGTAGTACCTGTTTTGACCACCGGATGGCAGTATACGACTGTTTGAACCAAAGGATGGATAGTGAGGGAGCGAGCAGCGTGTCTCTTTAAGAAAAATGGGAGGGAGGCCCCTTGATGTGACGTGGGCTGCCTCTCTTCGGTTCTCAAAATGGCGGACGCTCTGTGTGGTTTGAGCTCTTCAGCATAGCATTTCTCACACAAAGCTTTTAATAAACAATCAGTAAACAAGTTCTCAGCTTCTTTTTGCAGAGCAAAACAACTTTTTACACAAAGGCACGGGTTTCGACCGTGAATTTTGGTGCTTCAACAAGACGGAGGTTTTTCCCCCCAAGGTCGGCCTGTTAGCTTAGCTCGTAGCTTAGCTTCTCAGCTCAGCTGCTTTTAACGATCCAAAAACGCAATTTTGGATCGTTAAAACAGATTCTAAAGAGAAAAGGAGTGGTCAGTGAAGAGCACCGGAGTTGAGCCTTTTGTCATCCAGTGTCTTCAGTAGAAAGAGAGAGACACAAATGATAAATCTGATAAATGAAAATGAGGTCGATAATTTTCATTTAACGAGATTAATTGATTTATTGTTTATCGCGACAGGCCTATGCTTGTCGTGCAACTCTTTCACCTTCTCTGAACAGTTCCTCTGGGGTTCATGCATCAACAGCATGTTATGGTTCCTGCAGCTTGTTCCTTATGGCAGGAGTACTCTTACTCCTAGCTGAGGACAGCACAACACATCGCTGCCGGCAGTAGATTCATCATTTTCCTCATAATGCTGGATATGAATCACGCTCTCCGCGCTGTCCCCCATTGAAGGAAGTAGTCAAGAGTTGCGAGTTTGCTCCATTCCCTATCCATTTCCTCTCCCTCATTTATCTCCGTCTACCTCAGGTTGTTTTATTTTATTTTTTTATATAATCCTCAAATTTACCGTCATCAGCACGAAGCCGCGGAGGATGTCTTACTTTACAAACGAGACAGAGATTAAGATGCACCAGGAGGCAGACAGCTGAGCTCGTTACGTGTCAAAAATGAGGTAATCAGCAAAAATGCTTTCTTGTCCGGGACTCTCGTGTTTATGGGGGGGAAGTTTTTTCACGTCGCACCTCGGGTTTAATTTTAAATTACGTTCCATGCCTCATTAAAGCGTTGCCTCCAAATGTAACGTTACCTGTGAATGATTAATGCTCTTCAACTTCAGGCAAGATTCATCAGGTGCGAGAGTTTCAAGCAGAACTGGAAACCTCGTGATTTTACTCACTGTGTTTTTTTTATTTTATATATATTTTCATTCTTTGAGCCTCAATTTATTTTAGAATTCAAAACATGGCTTCATTTGCAAGCTTGCTTTCGTCTCGCTGTAGTTTCTACTAGCTGTAATCTTTAACTTTGATGAGCAGAAGCCACAGTTTGACATTAAAAAAGCATAAACGGTGCAACCAGTCGTTTATCTGGGAACAGATTTCAGCCAGTTTTCTGTTTTGTAGTTTATTTTAGCTTTGGCAGCCGAACAAAATGTCTGACTGCACCATTTTTACATTTTGACAGAAGAAAACATTGTAAAAAAAAAA
>NC_056498.1:38337270-38338937 GCF_014905685.2 Nematolebias whitei
AAAATGAATATTAATGCTCAAAATTGCTTCTCTGCTTCCTGTCTGCCGTTTCTGTCATAATTAAATTAGGAGCTAATTAAATTGTTTTATTAGTTTAACTAAATCTAAAGACCAAAAAAAACAAAGAATATCAAAAAGACTGCTGGGTCCACATCTCTAAAAAACTATCCTTGTTCTCCTGATGAATAAATGGTGAATGGTAAATCTTACATTTATAGAAGGAATTTAAAAGAAAATACAAAAATTGTGGGGTCAAGATCAATAAAGTGTGTGTTTATTAGGGTTGTGACAGCGCCAGGCCCAGCGCTGGAACACTAGCATGTAATCTTGTGCTGTTTTTTTTGTTTTTCCTCCTCCCTGAAGAGCAGCAAACCTCCTCGGTCACGCCTCGGGGCCATAAAGAGGCATGCAATGAACAGTCGTCAATCCAGTTTGGGACTATTGACCTGAAGATCTGGGCGGATAGTGGGAGCTGGACGATTTGAAAAGGAGAAAAAGCAGCAAATCAGTCTCACATGCTCCAGGTGGGCAGTCATAATAAACTGAGGTTTCTGTCCCCCGTCATGGAGAGAAGAGATGGAATTGGAAATATGTTGTAGTAATACTTCATGAAGGTCATCATGAAGGTCCTAGAGAGAATTCTGTTGACCCACCTGACTAGACAAACAAGCACATATCAGGACCCACTGTAGTTTGCTTATCAGCGTGGACTTGGAGTTGAAGATGCCATCATACACCTGCTTCAGCAAACTCAGTGTCATCTAGAAAAGGCAGACAGCTCTGTGAGAGTCATGTTTTTTGATTTCTCCAGTGCATTTAACACAATCCAGCCTGATCTGCTTTGTCAGAAACTCCAGAAGACTCAGGTGGAGGCCTCAACAATCGCCTGGATCAAAGACTACCTGATGGACAGACCACAGTTTGTGAGACTGAAGGGTTGTGTGTCTAACCAGGTGGTCAGTAGCTCAGGAGCACCACAGGGTACTGTACTCTCACCATTCCTTTTCACTCTGTACACCTCAGATTTCCAGTACAAAACAGACTCCTGTCATCTGCAGAAATATTCAGATGACTCTGCAGTGGTCGGGTGTATCAGAGATGGACAAGAAGCTGAGTACAGGGAACTGGTGGACCTCTTTGTGGCATGGTGTGGAAACAATCATCTCATCTTGAACGTGAACAAAACAAAGGAGATGCTTGTAGATTTCAGGAGAAACAGGAACAGATCCAACCCTATTTCCATCATGGGAGAAGAAGTGGAGGTGGTGGAGAAGTATAAATACCTTGGAGTTCATCTGGACAACAGAATGGACTGGAAATGCAACAGTGAAGCCGTCTACAAGAAGGGACAGAGCAGACTGTACTTCTTGAGGAAGCTGAAGTCCTTCAACGTTTGCAGCAAGATGCTGCATATCTTCTATAAGTCTGTTGTAGAGAGTGCTATCTCTTCTGCCATCATCTGCTGGGGGAGCAGTACCAGAGCAAGTGACTTAAAAAAGATCAACAAGCCCATAAAGAAGGCTGGCTCAGTTCAGGGGACTCCTCTAGAACCTTTGGAGATGATTGTACAAAGAAGGATTCTTCATAAAATCAAGAACATTATAGACAACCCTCAGCATCCTCTTCATCAGACTGTCATACAACAACAGAGTGTCTTCAGTCAGAGG
>NC_056498.1:38339037-38345728 GCF_014905685.2 Nematolebias whitei
CTCTGATGATCTCATTCCTGATCTTCTCCATCCTTGTCTCTCCTAAGAAGAACCTCAACGTCTTCATTTCTGCCACTTCCAGTTCTGTCTCCTGTCTTTTTGTCCATGTCTCTGTCTCCACACCTCATGTATACCTATAGGTAGCCACTAAAATTGCTAAATAACATCACTCTTTGGGTTTAAATCAGTGTTGGTGCTGGAAACACAGAAATCTCAACATTTAACTAAAGCTCATCATCTGTCAATTGATTTGACCAACGCAGCTTCTATTACCCATGAGCCCCTAATGAAAAGTATGTGCGTACATCACAATTACAGCCATCGAGAGGACAGCCGTGGGATTTATGTCCAATCTGACTGATGGATATCTGCCAGTTAGACTTCAGCAGGAACCATGAAACCTGCGGGCACTGCCTGTTAATGTTTTAAATTTCCAAACTGCAGCTGCCGACAGGCTCTTAAACAAAGTAATCAGTCGGTTCGGAGTGCCTCGGGAAAATGAGAGGTAATGCCTCCAACACCTCCGTCCTCACTTCTTTTTCCAGCCGATCAGAAAGCCGTCACGCCACATCGCTCCCCGTAATGGTTTCCACGTCTGGACTCCGAGGCATTTAAATGAACAAAAGAACAGTGGCCCCGGTGTGGAGCTGTAGGTAGTCTGCCTATCTGCAAACTGAAGGAGCGACTCGCCCAACGCAGGCAGATTGAGGACACATCGATCATAATCTGTTCAGCTTGTAGAGCCTCTTCGGCCATATGGTAGCTGCAATTACAGCTTTTATTTCAGCTTTTTATCGCCCCTCTGTAAAGGAGAGCGCAGAAATAATGAGACACGATGTATTTTAAACGTGTTTCTCTCGCGTCCTACAATTTTCGCCTGAATACAAACAACAAAACGCCCAGGTTGATGTTTTTGTGTCTGTGTGTCACGGATCTTTTTCTCTCCATCAAATCGTGTCTATAAATAGCAGCGGCGCTGCACGCCAGCTCCGCAGCGTAATGTGTTATATAACCTCGTCTAAATGCGTCCAGACTGCATCAGCAGCAGCAACGGTGCCGCTACCTGTTTTACCGCTGCAAGGCTCAACCCTTCGCTCTCCTTCCACGCGCACCCGGACGCAGACGACGCGCTCGTCTTCGTGGTTCATGCAGCGTTTTGGATTTCACTTGAAATTATTCAGAAAAGGTAGAAACATAAATGAAAGAAGTGACCGTGAGTCATTTCCTGTGTTGCTCTTAATTATGATCCTGCTGAGAATCATCATCTACATTTGAGGTTAACCCGTGAAATAGCTGCCAAAAACATTAAAAAAATCAAATAAAAAGCTGACAGGGAGCATTTAGAAACTGTGAAGTGGGCTCCTGTGAACGGTTAGTATCTTACCTGTTGTAGATGGCTCTTAGAACCAAATCAGTTTGGATTTTTTATTTTTTTTAACCCGATTAATGAGAAAAACAGCTGATCTGTGGGAAGCTAAGAATAAAGTGAAATGCTGGCGCCTTAATTATCGTTATAGTACCAAATACCAAAGTTCATGCTCATTAAGCCAGGTATAAATCCACCAATGTTCAGTCAGGTCATCTGCATGGTTTCTTTTGTTGCTGAGACGTTTTGTCCTTCATCCAAAGGACTTCTTCAGACCAAAGAGCCCACCAAACCAAACTGAATCCCACAAACAGCTCACTCCCAGAGTGGAAAAAAAAACCAGTTTGCTGTTGCTAAGATGGCCTCCAGGGCCCGCCCTCGCCCCCGTCAACATTGGAAAAATGGAAAAATGGCCACTGCAGCTAAACTTTAGCATAAAAATTACTGTAATTCAGGTAATTTTACAGATATTGAGATACAATTTGTTGTGGAAATACTGTATTTTCCGGCATATAAGTCACAGTTTTTTGCATGACTTAGCATGCCTGCGACTTATACAGCAAAGTGAAGTATTTATGTTTTTCCCATATTTATATTCCAATATTTGGCTGAGATCTGATGATTTTGTTCATTCTAACATGGAAAATATTGAACACTACCATTTTCAGCCACTAGAGGGCCCTCGACTATGGCAAGCCAAGTGCCTCATTAATAGATAAAAGTGGCTATTAATGAGACACTTGACTTGCCATACTAAGCCACTTTCGTCTCGCTCTGGAATTCCTGGAGCAAACGTCAAATCAGCTGCATTTCACTGCGCTGCCCAGCCGAAATGCAGCTGATTTGATCATTAAAGTGCATTTATTAAGGAAAAGTTCATCTGAGACACACCTTTACTATAATGTCGAGCAAACAAATAATTGTTTTTAAGAGTTAAAGTCCTCCCGTGCACACTCCCACGGCCGCCCTTTGGCAGCCAATCGATTCTTGGCACAACACCGGCCAACGTTTCCAGGTTGTCAGCGGTGACTCATAATAGATGTGACTTATACGGTGAATTGACGTATTTATGTTTTTGACTTATACGGCGGTGCAACGTGTACGGCGGAAAATACAGTAACTGAGATTCCTTCACAACACATAGTTTAAGCAGGAGATCCCCAAAAATGGCTCCAACACCTAAACTCGGGCATTTTTTTTTATGAACGACAGCGGATGATATTAGTTTATTTGATGCTGTAATTAGTTCTGCTTGTGTAGAAAAAGTTTTAGTCAAACTGTGAGGAGTCATGTATCAGTTTAAAACTTATCCAGAGTAGTGGACGTGAGATACTTTTAGACAGCGGATAGATGAAAGTACGTCGGACTTCTTGTGCTGCTCCCACGTGGACAGAACTGAATTTACAGGTTAATAAATTACACATTTTACGAACACGCGAAAAAAACTACAGCCGTTTGTATAAACAGTGAAGGCGCTGCCATGTTTGACTCGTCGACGAGTCACCGCCTGCCTCCTTTGGCAGAATTTACTTCACCTCGGAAGAAAAACGTTTAGAAAAGCCTTTCAGGAATCACTGACTTTCATTTTCCGCTCTCGGTGAGTCAGCACTCCGTGTGTGGATTAACTGTCCATAAAAGCCGGCACTCCACACGCACGCTCCGTCATCCTGCTCAGGGTCACGTCCACACACATCATGTTGCTCCATCTTCATCCCACCGCACGATTCCACCCACTTACCTTTACTGCGACGAGGTGGGTAAACATCTCCTCTGCACTGAGGGGGGGTTGGAGTAACTGCGGTCTTGTCTTGGGAGAAGTCTGGAGGAGATGCAGCCTTTGGCGACAGTATCGTGTCTCTCATCTCTAACAGCTTAGCGCTGAATTATGGTGGACAAAAATATAAACACAACACTTCTGTTTTTGCTCCCGTTCTTCATGATATGAACTCAAAGATCTAAGAGTTTTTCTATAAACACAAAATACCAGTTTTTTCTCAAATGTTTCTAAATCTGTGTAAATCTGTTAGTGAGCACTTCTTTGCCGAGATAATCCATACACCTCACAGGTGTGGCATGTCACGACGCTGATTATTGCACAGGTGCGCCTTGGGCTGACCACAATAAGAGGCCACGCTAAAACGTGCACTTTTATCACAAAGCACAATGACACAGATCTTGTAAGTTCTGGTAGATTGTGCAGTCGGCATGCTGACTGCAGGAATGTCCACCAGAGCTCCAGAGCTGTTGCTCATGAATTGAATGTTCGTTTCTCCGCCATAAGTTGCCTCCAAAGGTGTTTCAAACAATTCGGTAGTACATCCAACCAGCCTCACCATCACACCGGTCCACGATCACATCCAGCATATTCACCTCCAAGACGTCTGTGCCCAGCCTCCCGGAGAGCTGCTGCAACAATCAGTTTAGATGACCAAAGAATTTCTGCACAAACCATCAAAAACCCTCTCAGGGAAGCTCCTCAGCCTCATCAGGGTCTCCACCTGACTGCAGGTCATTGTTGTAACCGACGTGAGTGTGTACATGCTCATATTCAGTGGTGTATGTCACGTTGGAGAGGTGTTCTCATCACAGATGAATCCCAGTTTTCACAGTACAAGGCTGATGGCGTGTATGGCGTTGTGTGGGCGAGCGGTTTGCCGATGTCACCGTTGTGAATCGAGTGGCCCATGGTGGCAGTGGGGTTATGGTATGAGCAGGTTTATGTTATGGACAACCAACACAGGGGCTGGTGTGGTACGTGGTCTGTGGTTGTGAAGCCAGTTGGATGTAGGGCTGGGCAATATACTGAAAACTTACAGACACCGAAATTTATAACAACGATCGACGTCATTTTGCCCATGTCGGTATTTTTGTTGTTTTAAAAAAATAAAAGTTGTTTTGTCTTTTGGCTGTTTTGTTGAATTGCGCCACTCAAAGTGGCTGCATGTTGGAGTAGCTCTCACATCCATTCTGAGATTTTGCTTTTGAAAACTTTACTCTTTTTTTCTGAATGCAAATCGCTTTTTTCGGATGATTACTTCCTCTGGTATCAGATGCTGTGCTGCTGGCAGGATTTTTACTGAAACCTTTTTTACTTTTGGACATTTGTTATGATGCGTAACCATGACAACAGGGTGGTTTTCTACAACTGGGAGCAGCTGATTAACATCTCAAAAGCTCAAATCTCAACTACAGTCCTAAATCCCAAATGAGTTGAAAAGGAGGTGCTGTGGATGCATTCCCATCTACCAGGAGGCAGTGCTTGAGTTCCTGACTGCAGAGATCTTGGAGGTAGCGGGAAATGCAGATTGTGACAGCGGGAGGACCATGATCATCTCCCTGCACCTGCAGTTAAGTCTGTGGCAATAAGGGGCTTGGCAGGCTGCTGGGAGAAATGGCCATCGCTCAGGGAGAAGTTCTGCCCGACATTCAGGCAGTCCTTTTGCCCAAGAGGACCGAAAGGTCTGCTGGGTCTGGGTGGACAGATTGACATCTGTAGCCAGTTTCTTCGGATCCGCTGTGGACTGCTACAAGAGATCCTTCCTGCCCAAAGACATCAGCATCTAGAACAACTCTAATGAAACCAAGATGAGCTACAACAGCAATTAATTTCCCTTTGGGATTAATAAAGTATATATGAATTTGAATTGATTTTGAATTTGCATAGGTAAGCTATGCTCATGTCCCTTTAAGACGCTGCGCTACGTGCAGTCTGTAGTCACGTGACTCCGCCCCATCCCGTCTGTAACAAGAAGTGAAAGAGTCGGTGCGGTTGAGAAACTGGAGGAAATTTCAAATGTTGAAGTGGCAGCAGCAGCGGCAGAGCTGGTCCAGGAGGAAGAGGAGCAGCTAATTTAAAAACAATAATGCGTTAGCCTTTAACTGTTATTAAGAGATCTTTACAGAGAGGTAGGCCTTTGCACATGACATCATATTGGCACAACTCATTGTTTACCTTTCCAAATGGCAAATGTGAAATTTATTTTTCATTATTTAGTTTTATTTACAAGGGAATACATGACAACTCAAATGTGACCATTTCATTTATAAGAGATTGTATTTTTTATACTTTGTCTTTGCAGGAAAGTTATTTTATTCTTCTATATTTGTTCAGTTGTGCTTATTTGTTCCAAAACTATTAACAACTAAAAGTGTACATTTTCTTCATTTATTTGCAGAAGCTCTAGTTTTAAAGTTCATTAAAGTGGCAATAAAAAGGGAATTATGCCATCAATATAACTGGCTGTGAATTATTTATGCCGGCCTATTACATTATTTTCGGGGGTTGCAGTTATCGTCCATTTATCTTTATCGAGGTGAACTGTTTAATATATTGTGATATTAGTTTTAGGCCATATCGCCCAGCCCTAGTTGGATGTATTGCCAAATTCTCTGAACATGGACTTTCCTGCAGTCAGCAGCCAACTGGACACTCCCTCAATACTGGCAACATCTGTGTCATTATGCTGTGTGATAAAACTGCACATTTTAGAGTGGCCTTTTATTGTGGTCAGCCTAAGACACAGATGTGCAATAATCATGCTGTCTAGTCAGCATCTTGATCTGCCACGCCTGCGATGTGGATGGATCATCTCAAGAAGCGCTCACTAACAGATCTTTGAACAATATTTGAGAGGAAAAGGCCTTTTTGTGTTTACAGAGACGATCATCGAAGAATGGGAGCAGAAACAGAAGTGTTGCGTTTGTATTTTTTTTTTGTACGTTCATCTTAAATGGAATTTCTGTATCAGTTTTGGGTAAAACTGTAGAATTAAAGTGTTTAAAATGTTTCTGTGTTTATTGCTAATCGTGAGTCAACGGATGTTGCACATATTCCAACATTTGACTCCTGGTGTGTTTTTGTCCTGCTAACATACAGTATTTTGCTGTCCGCCTTAGCGTGTTGTTTTTATCTCCGATAAACCCCATGAATCTCCACCTTTCATGGTTCCCCCCCACCTTTTCGCTGTTCCTGCTTCCTTGTCGCTGTGGTTCAGCAGACACACAAAGCCCAACGCTGACCGCAATCTGTTCAGCTGCACCTGGGCAGGGCCACACACGCACCTCGGAGTCGATTCTCCGCCTCACACCGCCGGCCGTGTGCTGCTGTAGGCATGGCAACCATCTTGATAAACGCACAGAGGATTCCTTAGCCTTTAATCAGTGTCACGTTAATGATCAATGATCAATTATTCAATCAAGGCCTCTAAAACACAAATTGTACGTTATACCAGCAGCTAAAGCTCGTCTATACGGACTAGTCTCTTTCTAGTCCCTGATTAAAATGAATATTAATGCTCAAAATTGCTTCTCTGCTTCCTGTCTGCC
>NC_056498.1:38345828-38347481 GCF_014905685.2 Nematolebias whitei
AAAATGAATATTAATGCTCAAAATTGCTTCTCTGCTTCCTGTCTGCCATTTCAGTCATAATTAAATTAGGAGCTAATTAAATTGTTTTATTAGTTTAAATAAATCTAAAGACCAAAAAAAACAAAGAATATCAAAAAGACTGCTGGGTCCACATCTCTTAAAAACTATCCTTGTTCTCCTGATGAATAAATGGCGAATGGTAAATCTTACATTTATAGACGGAATTTAAAAGAAAATACAAAAAGTGTGGGGTCAAGATCAATAAAGTGTGTGTTTATTAGGGTTGTGACAGCGCCAGGCCCAGCGCTGGAACACTAGCATGTAATCTTGTGCTGTTTTTTTGTTTTTCCTCCTCCCTGAAGAGCAGCAAACCTCCTCGGTCACGCCTCGGGGCCATAAAGAGGCATGCAATGAACAGTCGTCAATCCAGTTTGGGACTATTGACCTGAAGATCTGGGCGGATAGTGGGAGCTGGACGATTTGAAAAGGAGAAAAAGCAGCAAATCAGTCTCACATGCTCCAGGTGGGCAGTCATAATAAACTGAGAGGTTTCTGTCCCCCGTCATGGAGAGAAGAGATGGAATTGGAAATATGTTGTAGTAATACCTTCATGAAGGTCATCATGAAGGTCCTAGAGAGACTTCTGTTGACCCACCTGACTAGACAAACAAGCACATATCAGGACCCACTGCAGTTTGCTTATCAGCGTGGACTTGGAGTTGAAGATGCCGTCATACACCTGCTTCAGTAAACTCAGTGTCATCTAGAAAAGGCAGACAGCACTGTGAGAGTCATGTTCTTTGATTTCTCCAGTGCATTTAACACAATCCAGCCTGATCTGCTTTGTCAGAAACTCCAGAAGACTCAGGTGGAGGCCTCAACAATCGCCTGGATCAAAGACTACCTGACGGACAGACCACAGTTTGTGAGACTGAAGGGTTGCGTGTCTAACCAGGTGGTCAGTAGCTCAGGAGCACCACAGGGGACTGTACTCTCACCATTCCTTTTCACTCTGTACACCTCAGATTTCCAGTACAAAACAGACTCCTGTCATCTGCAGAAATATTCAGATGACTCTGCAGTGGTCAGGTGTATCAGAGATGGACAAGAAGCTGAGCACAGGGAACTGGTGGACCTCTTTGTGGCATGGTGTGGAAACAATCATCTCATCTTGAACGTGAACAAAACAAAGGAGATGATTGTAGATTTCAGGAGAAGCAGGAACAGATCCAACCCTATTTCCATCATGGGAGAAGAAGTGGAGGTGGTGGAGAAGTATAAATACCTTGGGATTCACCTGGACAACAGACTGGACTGGAAATGTGACAGTGAAGCGTCTACAAGAAGGGACAGAGCAGACTGTACTTCTTGAGGAAGCTGAAGTCCTTCAACGTTTGCAGCAAGATGCTGCATATCTTCTATACGTCTGTTGTAGAGAGCGCTATCTCTTCTGCCATCATCTGCTGGGGGAGCAGCACCAGAGCAAGTGACTTAAAAAAGATCAACAAGCTTATAAAGAAGGCTGGCTCAGTTCTGGGGACTCCTCTAGAACCTTTGGAGATGATTGTTCAAACAAGGATTCTTCATAAAATGAAGAACATTATAGACAACCCTCAGCATCCTCTTCATCAGACTGTCATACAACAACAAAGT
>NC_056498.1:38347581-38362782 GCF_014905685.2 Nematolebias whitei
CGTCTACAAGAAGGGACAGAGCAGACTGTACTTCTTGAGGAAGCTGAAGTCCTTCAACGTTTGCAGCAAGATGCTGCATATCTTCTATACGTCTGTTGTAGAGAGCGCTATCTCTTCTGCCATCATCTGCTGGGGGAGCAGCACCAGAGCAAGTGACTTAAAAAAGATCAACAAGCTTATAAAGAAGGCTGGCTCAGTTCTGGGGACTCCTCTAGAACCTTTGGAGATGATTGTTCAAACAAGGATTCTTCATAAAATGAAGAACATTATAGACAACCCTCAGCATCCTCTTCATCAGACTGTCATACAACAACAAAGTTTCTTCAGTCAGAGGCTTCTTCAGATCCGCTACAAGACACGCTACAAGAGATCCTTCCTGCCCACAGCCATCAGCATCTAGAACAACTCTTTAATGAAACCAGGATGATGAGTTACAACAACATTTAATTTCCCTCTGGGATTAATAAAGTTTTTTTTTTAATTGAATCGAATTGAATTAGCATGACAACTTGAGAAATACGTGAGGTACTGAGTTACATTTCGGTGTGTGGCTACATCGAACTGTAAGGGACGGGAAGTCTGAGATTGTTATCATTGTATGTTCCCATACAATGGCAAAACTAGTTCTCTGCATTTAACTCATCACACCTGAGAGACACCCAGGTGGAGAGTGGGCAGCTATGCAAGTGCCCAGGGAGCAGTTAGGGATTGGGTGTCTTGCTCAAGGACACCATGAGATGTGGGAATGGTGGGGAGTGGAACCACAACTTTTTGGTCCTAAGTTAGCTGCCCTACCTCTACCCCATCCCCCCCCCCCCCCCCCAAGAAAGGTAAGAAAAGTAAGAAAGGTTGCTTTCAAAAATGGGGCTGCCAGGTCAAATTCCAAGATGGCTGCCACCATAAATGCATCCATGTAAATCTTTCGAGCAGGATAACTTGAAAAATGAACAACATGCCAACTTCCATTTTGGTGAGTAGCTACATCTAGGAGTAAGAAAGGTCTAAAGGTATGAAGACATACATGTGCGGGCGTGTGCGTGGGCATGCGTATGTGTCAACTGGCCGCACTGATTGAGGAGACTATGCTTTCTAGTTTTTATATTACTTACAAGTACACAGTGTTTCCTCTAGTTTGCTTGCCTTGGCAGGGCACTCATGGGGAGAGGGTCGGAGATATGTTTGTGTTGCGCACTGTTTGTACCGATAGTTTTCGAGGTGGGGGTGAGGGGTGTTGGAGACGGCTCAGCATGAGTGGAGCACTCTGCACTATCTCTCTAGCTTTTTCAGCTAGCACGTCTGTATTGCTCACAGGGTTATAGTTCAGTAGGCAGGGCACTCAGTTCTGTTGACAAGGCGGGGCACCCTGCTTGTACAATGGTGGGGGAAACATTGGTATAGTTTCCTCAAATGATTGAGGTGGCCGAACAATAATCTATGGGGTCAAGGCCACCTTTCACCACCATTGCACCTGGTAAAGGTTAAAGTAGCTTGCCAAACTTGCCAGGATCCATCACTCTGCACCCCCTTGGACAAGCAAAAATCTCTCTTCTTCTACACAGATAACTCCTACCCATTGAATATATTTCACCAAAAACATTAAGGCTTACTTGCATTCCCTGTTCAACTCCATTTCAGAAAAACACTCGTCTCCAAAACTACAAACATTCACTATTCATATTCCTCAGCGACGGGGAACATTGGCGTACCGCTTGTTTCTGGAGCGTTGTAGTGACTTTGTTAGCCAATGAAACGGCTCCACGTTGAGATCAGTTAATTACATCTAAATCAAGTTTTAACTTTGTCCTCAGTGGTATGGATGTGTTGATAATCAGTTTACTTTGTGCAGTTCTGAACGTTACCTTTCTGCTGAAGTAATGAACAGCAGAGTTTTCAATAGTATGGCCGCCCAATTAGAAAACTGCTACATTTGTTCATTTCGGTCCGTTGCCTATTAGTCTCAACACCGATATAGATGCTTGTAATTATTCTCCTGCTAAATGCACCACTAGATTTTTAAAACACAGCCAAAGGGCCATTTGTAAAAACAGGATCCCGGCACACACAGGTTCTGACTGTTTTTTATTTTATTTGCGTAATGAATATGTGGCGTTTGACTCGTTTGATACGTTTGGTGACGTTCCCAAAAGTAATGGAGCTAGAATGATACCAGAAGAATGCAGTGATTGAGACAAATTGAGCTCCGCTGCACAGTGCACAGGAACCATACATCAGCCACAAGCAGCAGGTACGCTGCTCCGGAGAGAATTGATGGTGAACGTAGAGAGGAATTCGTCCTCTCGTACATGGCTGGGGCTGCTTCAACATGTCTGAGTTAGGTGCATTAAACTTTCCAAAAACAACTCTACCCGGGCTCTAAACACATCAGTCGGAATCTGATGGAGTTTACGATAAACAAGCGATACGCCCATGTCCCCCGTGACTGAAGGATTTGAAAAGTGAATGTTTGTAGCTTTCACAACGAGCGTTTTCACGATGGGAATTCACCAGGACATGCAAACCTTAATGTTTTTGCTGCAAGATAATCAATCGGGTAGAATTAACATTTAGAAGAATAGAGGTAAAGTGACGGACCATGGCAAGTGGAGGAAGAAATTGTATCCACCACCAGGCACAAGGGCGGAGCCAGTGCGTTATAGTTTAATCTTCATCCACCCCAATCATTTGAGGAAACTATAATTTTAAGGTGCATAGAAACTAGCATAGTTTCCTCAAATGATCAGGGTGGTTAGTTTACATCTTTACATGGTGGTGGCCATTTTGGATTTAATGTGGCAATCCTAATTTTTGATAGTGATCTTTCTCACACTTAGATGCAGCCACACACCAAAATGGATGTGGATACCTCACTTGTTTTTCAAGTTATCAAGCTCACAAGAAGAGCACATGGAAGGATGGATTCCCAGTCCCCTCAAGGCTCAGCATAGGAGAACAGTAAAGGAGGACAATATATCTTACCAGAGTTAACCCTCATCTGTTTTATTACCCACTTGTTGTCAGTGTTGGGTATTTTAGTAGAAAAACACGTTTCATTCCAGTTTATCAAACAGCTTTCAAAATCCTAAAGTTCCCTGAAAACAAGGAATAACCAGGATTCTGTTTTATCTTGGGACTATAAAATAAATAGAAGAAACACACAACCTTGCTTTTTTTACCCCACATAAAAATTGACAATCTTGAATAAAGAAATTAGAAAATAAAGTACATCTGAAGAAATCTATATTTTAATGCAAATACCAGCAAAAACAGAATTTAGCAACCCTAACCCTAAAATAAACAGTATTTTCCACTTGGTGATACATTTTGCTGTTATTCAAAAAGCCTTGTATGTGAATTAATACAGAATTAATTTTGTGCACGACACACCAACAGGCTCTTCTGCTTTTCAAGTTCACTTAACAGAAGTCTTTTTATTAGTGGGCTTCGTCGCCTACTGAGGAATACTCAACGTACGTGTTCCAAAGGTGGCAAACTAATTAGGGGACGTTAAAACGAGTAGCACACTCCAACTTCATGAGGAAATCAAGAAGTTCAGTTATCAACGTTTCAGCCTTCAGGCCTTTAGGTCAGCGTATGGACACCATGACGTCCTCACCTTTAAATTAGTTATTAATGAGGTTCTAAAGAATCTATTTACTTTTTCTGTATATCTAATGGGTAACTTTGGAGATGAGTAGCATGAATGTATGTCATGGAGATATTTCCGCCCCCAACATATTTTAAATTACAGGCAGCTGAACTGCAGTGATCCTTGCAGTTAGTTAAAAATATTTTTCCCCATCATAATGGGAGGAAGTAATTCTTGCTACCTTCTGACTTAAAACACTGTAATCACTCCCAGGGGTAACATAAATGCATCTAATTTATTTGTACATTTTTAGTTACCAACTAAAGTCGGTACAAAACATTGGTTTCAATCATTTTTAAGTTGGTTTGGTCCAACTAAGTTCATACAACTATAGCTTCTAGAATAAATAAAAAAAAAAGGTTTTTGTTTGTTTTTTTAAAGTACCGGTAGTTCTGTGTTTCTGCCGATCAGTCAGATATATTAGAGAACAATACCTCAAGTGATATTAGGCTCTTTAGAAGTGCAAGGTGTCCACCAAATTATAAAAAAACTGAAATATGCGATCTGTCGCATCAAATCAAGGATTAAGTCACAAGGTTTATATAGTGGAATATAAGCAGCGATATTGGTTGAAAAAATGTGCAATTTTTAGATTTTGTCTAAATATGATGAATAAATACCTTTTTTATAGGTCCCTTGAAGGAAATGTCCAAATTATAATGCCTAAAGAATGTTTTGAAGCACTTTTCTGAGCAGTACCAACAACTAACAATGATTTGGGGCAGAAAAGTCCAAAATTGTCTCGACTTTCCCTGAGCGCTACCAAAGCTATTTTCAAAACCAGCTGAGAGATCCTGATATCTAAATACAGTTTGAGGTTTCACCTTTCAAATGGCCTCAATGAATCCTCATGAGACTACACTCGGATTAGGATTCAGATGGATTTTGCAGGAGTTTTCTTTATTAGCAAGACAAATAAGCCATTTCTCTACTCGTGATATCAGGATGATCTAGCCAGGAATCTGAAATATTAGGGATGCACGATATTATCGGGATAGTATCGGCCGATATTAGCGATAAAGTTAAATATCGGACATTGGTCGTTCCATCAAAATAACACCGATATAAAAGGCGCTGTTTTTTTTAAATATATATTAAATATTTATATAGTGTTACATAATTTTCAGCCCCCTTTTCGGCATCTTGCATTTGGTAGCAGGCCAAATTGACAAAGACCATGCAGAATAATATAACATTTCAACTCCACAGCAGAGAAAGTTATTTAGTCTCTGTAAACAGATCTAGGGAAAAATATCGGCATTGGTATCAGTTATCGGCTAAATAAGTTTTAACATATCGGCATATCAGCCGAAATCCCAATATTGTGAATCCCTATGGAATATTATTTGAAATTTGATCATTTTTTACCAAATATGACTTAATCCATGATCTGATGTGATGGATCACATAAAAGTTAATTTACCAAACTCTTATTGACATCTGCTCAGAGCTTAGGCAGGTGTTTGAGCATTTATGTGACCAGTCTTAAGAAGAGGAACAAGAACAACAAGAACAAGGAATTGCTATACGTCGTCATCATTGTATGTTCCCATACAATGACAAAATTAGTTCTCTGCATTTAACCCATCACACCTGAGCTGCACACAGGTGGTACAGTGGGCAGCTATGTAAGGGGAGCAGTTATGGATTAGGTGTTTTGCTCAAGGACACCACAATGTGGGCAAGGTGGAGTGCTGAACCTGTGATTTTCTGGTCCGAAGTCCACTGCCCTGCCTCTACACCACAGCAGCCCCATAAAGCTTACGGCATCTGGTATTCCCAGACTGTCTCTCATCCTAGTACTAACCAGGCCCAACCCTGCTTATCTTCCAAGATCGGACGAGATTGGACGAGTTCAGGATGGTATGGCTGTAAGGTTAAATAAGTTAACCATAAGTTAATCTGCTGCACATGCCTATCTAATGATTACTTTGAGTTTCAATAATCTTGTCCTTATTTTGCAAACCGACAGACAAATGAAAGTACACACGGACAATTACATGATCACCTGTCTTTCATGGCAGCAGATAAAAAGCCCTCAAGGGTTCAAACTCATGTCTACGGTCAACAAGTACTTTGTATATTCTACTGCTTCAATCAGGCACATGTCAATCAGGAAATTATTGTACCTTAATATACGTTCACATTTCGATCACCCATTTATTATGGGGCAATAGCGATGATGTGTAATCTAAGGACATGCTGAGTAAATGGTAGCAGCGTAGTGATCTGACTGGTCAAACGCTGACCAATGGTTTCTCTCCCAGTGAATGCCTACAACGACATGAATGTTTTCAGGTGTCAGAATGGTGTCCGTTACTCGAGAGGAGGCAACTCCACACACTGCTCAAAAATCTAAATGAATATTCCTCGTATCGAGGTCAACCATAGATGTGTCACCCAATCGTTGGTAAAACTCAGCTATTGTAGCTTCTCTGCATGTCCCAGTAGAGTCAGCCTCAAACATGTGCATATGTGAACACACTAATGCACAAACGAAGCTCATCATACTTGAAGTTAGCCCTGTGACGACTCACACAAATGTGTTTGCATATCTTTGTTGGCACATGGCACGTCCTCTGGCATAATTGCCCTTTTCGCCCGCTCCCATGCACGCCCGGCAAAAACGTCTCATTGAATATTTAAAATGCACACCGATGTCATGATGACAGAGACCAAGAGCGTGCCTCTAATTATTCAGGCTTCTACCTCCGAGTCAATGAGGCTGCCGAAGGGGCCGTGGTGCCTTCCTTCCACGATAACTCCTCGTCTCCTTCCACCTCTACCTCTGCTCTCCGAACGCTGATGAGCCGCAAATTCTCCCCTGCCTCCTCAATCGTTCCAAGACTGTCAATCTCCAAACGACATTAAACGCACATTGCCTGTTTATTTACAGTGTACCGGTGTAGTCGGGAAGCAGAGTGCAGCACAGAACAGAGAACAATATTTAAATGACTGTGTCACCCTGCTGTTAGATGTGGAACGCCGCCACAGCTTTGGCACGAGGCGCAGCTATGAATATGCAAAGCAGCTGCTGTGATGTGTAATTTACACAGATGCAGATGTGAATGTATATATAGCTGCATATGTAAGTAAACAGGGAAGTGCAGGAGAGCATTTAGCTAAAATGATCCCGTTCTCTTTGCTAGAAAGCAGCTGATCTACGGAGTGCTGCAGCGCTGAAAATAGACACATGGTGCTCTGCTGAATAAAAGATGACAGAACAATCCAGCCGCCAAAGACAACCTGGATGTGTGTGTGGACTGTTGGTATGTCTGTTTCTAGCACTTACGATGACTTATTGCATGCTCATTTTGTCCCAAGATATTTGTCCTTAACTTAGAAATACCCTGTTTCCTTCCTGCATGCAAAAATATAACATAACTAAAGAAAATGCATGTCCTGCAAAAATGCAGTGGGGAATGCTTATTGCACAAGAACTTGCTGAAAAACAACTGAAATTGGCACAAAAAATGCTGAAATGTAGCTGAAATGAAGAACTAGCTTAAATTAGCAGAAGAAAGCAGAAAGAACACATATTTGCTGATTTGGGTTTAAATAAGCAGAAATCATTACACACATTTAGAAATTAGTTAAAAAGACTGAAATTTGCAAAAAAACCCAAAAAAAAACCTGAAAAGTAGCTGAAAAGGAAAAACGAAGCTTAAACTATCAGAATGAAGCGGAAAAAGCTGAAATGAACTGGGGGGGGTAGCTGAACAAGCAAAAAAAATAGCATAAAACAGCTAAATAGTAGCTGAAGTAGCAGAAACTAGCAGAAAAAAAAGCTGAAAGGAGCATAACAAGCTGAAATTTGCATAAATACGTTAATTAGCCTGAAAAAAGCAGAAATTACCATGAACTTTTTTTTCAGAAAACAGCTTAAATTAGCTAAAAACTGATAAAAAAAAAAGTTGCTGAAAAGGTAGAACAAGCTTAAATTAGCAGAAGAAAGCAGAAAGAACATGTTTGCACAATTAGGCTAAAAAAAACTAATTAGCACAAAAAAGGAAATTATCTGGAAAAAAGCTGAAATGAGCAAAAACAGCTTAAAAGTAGCTAAATAGCAGTAAGAAGCTGAAATTACAAGTTGAGAGAGCACATTTTTGCTGAATTAGACTGAAAATTTTGAATTGAATGCAAAAAATGTGGAATTAGCTGAAAAGCTTAAATTTCCATAAAAACCGCTAAATAGTAGCTGAAATAGTAGAAAAAGCTGAAACCTGCAGAAATAAGCTGAAAGGAGCTGAACCAGAAAGGAGCTGTAAAAGGTTTTGAACAGATCTAAAGATACGAAGGATGTAAAATGAACTCAGTTCATTTTCCATGAGAAAAAAATGGCAGAAAAGGCTAAATATTTCAAAAAGCTAAAGTTGCACCAACACCAAAAGTCAGAGCAGGATTGTCCTGAAAGAGCTGAACGTTTTGATTCATGATTTGTTGAACTGGCTTGAAAACTGCGGGACGAGAAACGTGCCAAAAAATGTCCGCAAGAAAAATGGATCACAGTAGAGTGAACGCTTCATAAACAGTTAAAGTAGTAACGGTCCTTGAAGGCCTGTTGCACGCTGCCTTTGATGCCAGAGTTCCTACTTGGAGTATGTGCTGTGAAAGACTCAGCTAAAACACAAATGCTTTGTATAAAATGACTGAACTGCAGCTATGTTGGTGTTTTTTAAGACCAGCTGGCGGTGGCAGCCATCTTGAATCAAGTTTACTCCAAAAGTTAGTACATCCAATGTCTTCTGAACAAATTCTTTGTGTTTTATCCAAAATACTTTTTCTGTCTGGTGCTTCAACTAACTCAGTCTTCTAAGCAGCACCTTCTCAGAGTGGATCAACCAGTACGCTGATGACTCAACCTTGTTACATTTATCTACGAGGATTATTGAGCATGCATATGGTTAGTACATCCAATGATTACATCCTGCTAGTTTGAATTAAATTTGTCCTGTGGTTCATCATTTCTTTACCTGAATACAAGCAAAAACATAAATCGCCTTCACCTTTCGGTGACGATCGATAAAAATTGACAAAAATTTCTAAATAGATATCTGCAAAATCCCCTTTTTTACTTCACTTTAGCGTGCATAAGTCATTTGTTCTTGAGCTGACCTAAGAAAAAAAATAAAAAAGAATATTATCAAAGATGACTTATTATTTCTTCAAATTATTCGTCCTAAATCCAAGTCCGCACCATTAGGCAATTAAAAAGGACATTTGCTTCCCGACTCCCCGGCAGATTCTGCGGTCCATTTTTCCACCAGCACTTGAGAGCGTGAAGAGTTTATTCATTCTTCTCTGCACACGGCGAGCCAGGAGTCGGCTGAGCTCCGAACTTGAAGAGCAGCGTGGGGTGACGGCGGCTGCTTCCCATTTGGCTAATCTGTATGCTTTCTGATAGGGAGGCTTAAATCCTCCAGTCTGCCCGGGTGCCGGGGAAAACAAAGGCTTCACCTAATAACACATCCTTGCAATATTTCACACGGTACTTTGATTTAGATTTTGCTCCCCAGGCACGAACCAGCTGGCTGGGAACGGTGGAGGAGATGATTGGAGTCAAAGGACAGAAATAGACGCGTTTGTTTACTGACCACACATGACGCTAATAATTAAGCCATTGTTTGTGTGCAGTCGTTTGTTTGTTTGTTTGGAAGGTGGTTTTCTGTCGTAACGGTGTCATTTTGTGAGAGGTTCATTCCTGAATCACCTGTTCTCTCCGACGTCAACTAATCAGTAGCTGTTGGTCAAAATGAGGTTAAGGTTAACCCAGGGGTTGTTTTAAAATACACCAAGCGCCATCATGTGTGGGTTTTCTCTGCGTGGCCATTAGAGATGGACGGTAATGATATATACCAGGGTATCCAAAAGCAAGCATTGATATTGTTTGAAAACAGTCCCTAAAACGTAGCAGCGGTCCATACAGTGTATTATTTCAGCTCGTGTCATGTCTTCTTCAGTTTTTTGGGAACTGAAGCCAGCAGGACCTGGTTTACAGAGACTAGAAACAAAATAAGAACTATAAGTCAACAAGAGTCGACGCCTGATAACAACTATGCAGTTGTGTTTTTTTACCCAAAAGCATTGACCCATTTGTTTCTTTACAAGGAGGGGGCGGGACCTAAATCGTGTTCTGGAACCAGAAGCCAGTCCCATTCATACTTCAACTTCAGGGTTCACGTCACAGTAATGTAATGCATCCATTTTCTTTCTCACGCTTCTTTCCAGGTTGTCGTCTATCTCCTGTAGTCAATGTGCAAAAGTATGGAGGACACCTTGGACAGGTCACAAGTCCATCACAGAGACACTTACTTAGTTACCAATCAGCCTAAATTGCATGTTTTGGGTCTTTGGGAGGAAACTGGAGTACCCTAAGTAAACCCCTGCAAGCACAAAGGTATGGAAAGCCATTCGGGCCAAATACTCATAAAAATTTCACATGACTTTGACGCATAAATAATGCATAAACAAAGTGTTAACACAAACTTTACATATTAAGGGTTAATTACTCGCTATTTTAGGGCGCCAATTCACCTGTTTATGTCCCTTTTGCACAACTTCACTTCCTGGCAGTTTGACTCGTGTCTCTTCTCACTGACCGTTTCAGATCCAGGGCTAGACCACTTTGGAAAGAAGTGGGGTTGCCTCCCACCATTCAATGCCCAAATAACCCGCTGACCCTTGGGCGGCTGTGGCTGAGTGGTTAGAGCAGTCGTCCTCCAATGCAATGTTGGGGGTTCAAATACACCAGCAGTCACATGCCCAAGTGTCCCTGGGCAAGACACTGAACCCCTCATTGCCTCCGATGCGTGTCCCATTGGTGTATAAATGTCATAAAATACTGATTAGTCTCTTTAGAATGAGTTGTTCAATTAACTTTGTATGGATCTAGTAGAGTGCTGTATGAATGGGTAAATGAGGACACAGATTGTAGTGTAAAGCGCTTTGAGTGTCTTGATGAGATAGAAAAGATCTATACAAGTACAGTCCACTTACCTATCTGCATCGTGTAACATTCTCTCTGAGAAACTATAGCTCCATCCACTGTGCCACCATAGAGCTTGTTTGACTCCTTCATAGGCATCGCAACCATTATATGTGATGGGGACATGTTCCCCTCCCACATTAATTTTTTTTTATTTGGACCCCCTCAGTTTACTATGAAACATTAGTTCAGTCGGCGCTGTTTCTCTTTCTTCATGAACGAATCCCTTCCACTTGATTAATAGGAGAATACTCAAGCCATTAAAACTCCACTCCAGGTTTTCCAGGTTACCTCCAACTCTACACACAGCACCAGCTACGTTTCTCCTCTACGTCTCCTGCCTCGACAGAAAACGCGCACAGGTGGAGGAGATGGAGACACCTCTGTGTTGCTCGCTCGCCAGTTTAGCGAGCGTGTGGGCAGTTGTTGACCGGGGGGTTGATCATAAACATATATTCACGGTTAGGAGGATGCTTGAGAGGAGCTACGTCTGTAGCATGTTAGCTCAGCAGTAACTGTGACGCTGCAGGTGTAAGAGACGCTGTGTGTTCAGGTGCATTAAAGTTGAAATGTCTTTGAAACTTCCACACCTTATTGTCCTCAAGCTTCATGAGAAACCATTTAGATGAGTAGTGTTGAACACAAGTAAAAAAGTCTAGAGGTGATGTTTGTTATTTCTCTAACAAATGGTGCCGACCTGATGCTCCGTATTAAAGTGTATTAAAGTTAAAATGTATTTAAAACCCACAGCTGAATTTACACAAACTTAGTGAGAAACATGTTTTAAATGTGTGGAATTAAAGGAAATCTAGGTGAAATGCTGCTTTTTGTACACTTTTTTTACGCGCACATCATTGTGCCCCCCCCACACACACATTACAGATGCTTCTGACGCCCTTGGACTCCTTATTTATATTTTACATATTTATTGTTTAAAATCACAACGCCAAAACAATTACTGCATTTTTATTTTAAGGTTGAAGTGTTTAAAATCACCTCAGTAGAACAAAATCCAAGAATCCTTTCCAGACTGACAGTAATAACCTTATATTACAGTGTAATTTAAGGAATGCCTAACAATATTTAAAAATGAATACCGCCCACCCGTTAACGGCAACTATTGTCTTCTAACGTATGACAAGCGTGAGCTTGAAGTACGACCTTTCCTGCACCGTGCTTACATTTCTCTCGTGGAAAACAGACAACGCTCCTACTACACATTTTGCTCAATGCTTTAGTGTCTAACTTTGTAGTTTGCATGGACCTTGTGTTTCCTGGCATTTCGTAAGAGTTTGTTATTGCAGCAGGCCTAAGGCTGGGATTGTAAGGCTCCCTTTATGCTCTTGGTGCTACAACTTTCAGATTCAAAGATTTCCTTGCATCAGAACTGTGGTTTGATGGAGCCTAAAGGTGAACGTTGGGGATGATCCTTCGAGCTGAGATGAGGGATTTGGCAACTGGAGAACAAGAACCAGCAGCTCAACCACTAGCCGTTTCTCTTCGCTACAGTGCGCTTCAAATGGAGGTTACAGTCACTCATGGACAGTTCTGGTCATCTGACGATACTGGAGCTCAGCCCAGTACAAGATAATGTACAAAAAGCAGCTCGGTGGAGTCTGCTGTGATAAAGCGGTAATGAAGCAGATGTCGTTACAGGATGACAACGCTTGATTTCCAACTCATGACTGTGCAAGTCAACATAAGGTCGTTTATTTTCTTTATTAAATTAATTAGCATGTTTTTGATAACAGCCAAATGAGAACTATTTCTATGTAAATCATTTAAAATAGGGTGGAATACTTATTTAAACACAGATTAAGGTCAGTTTAGTTTGTTTGTTGTCTGGTATCTCAAGAAAAACATTTTGGAACATTGTGAACTGTGTGGGTTCTGTCTGTAAATATATGCTCACATTTAGACCAACCTTCAGGTCATTATCTTCTTGGATTTGTAAAGTAATTATGTAAAGACAAAGATGAAAACGAAGACGGGACAGAGCTGTTTTATAGCCTCTTGCTTTTTACTAATTCTAACAAGATGAGTTGTTTTTGAACGCGTTTATTGTATTCCATGAAACATAAAGGGTGACCAACGGAGATGAATTATGCAAAAGTATTGAAATGATTAGATAAAAACAAGGTTTTTGCAGTTTGCAAGGTGGTACTGAATCTCATGAACCACTGAACTGATGGGAAACAATTCCAATCCCCTTCTTCGCTCCACAACAAGAAGTGTCCTGATAATCTGGTATTAGTATCAGATTTTAGCCTCGTTTTGGGAGAGCTCAAGCACCACCCCTGAAAATAAAAGAAACCATCATTAGGATGGTGTAAGGAAATTCAGTTCTCAAATCTTCAATTCACCAAAATATTTTATACATTTGGAATAAATGATGATGGTCTTAAAAATCTAGGATGTTTTTAAAAGTCAGATCCTCAACGCCACCTGTCAATCAATCCAGCAGGCTTGTCAACAACTGACCAATCAGCGACCTCAATTTGTCCTGAAGTGAAACGCCTCTTACCTGCAGGTGCTACAGCCCCTTTTCAGTGTTGCCAAGTCCACTTTTATAAGTGACTTTGGGCTTGTTTTTTTCTAAAGTCGCTTGCAAATCTTGTGAGTCGTGTTTTTTTTGGGTTTGTTTTTGTATGTGAAGTTGCTTATTTGGGCTTTGACTTTATTTCCAAGTGAAACTAGTTGATTATCTCCCAGCTCCGCACAATAAAGCAAAAGACGAGTGGTAGTAGGTAGTTTGTCCCGTCCACGCCCACATTTCCTGTTTATCTCTCCCGCCCAAGTTGGCGAGGCGACAGGCGCACCCATAAACATAAAAATACGTATGTGGGCGCACACCCCAAACACTCATACCGTGGATGACCACTAGGGGGCTCCACTGACGCGCAGATGTCAGGATGTTTTGTTATTACAAATATGTAGAAAAAATTACATATGTAAAATGTATTTTTTTTTATCAGAGCTTAAAAGTATGTTATTCAAAGTGTTTAGTATAATTTTGCTGTCGTTTATGTGTAATCCCGTAATAAATGTACATTTATACGGTTTAAAAATGGCCTGTTTTACGCAATGTGGTGGGTTGCCAGTTGGGATTTTTTGGGGCTTGTTTTTATGGAGTAGGTTACATGTTTCTATTGCGAGATCTGGCAACACGGCCCCTTTTCCATTGACAACATTATCGGGGTTTTACATCACAAACGCTTTGCAATCAGAGGGATTTTGTGGAAAAATCTTCGGAAAAAAATGTTTAAACATTGTCACTGGGGAACGTAATTTAAACCCACCTTACCCTGAGTGTTTAGAGGACGTAATACAGTTTATTCAAAGTCTAAAACTAAACGAAGTTTGGAAAAAATGTAAAAGATGATAAAGCCCTGTGGCCGACCTCATGATCAGCTGAATACAACAGAGATAAACAGGAAGTACCACGTGTTCATCTGTACGAAGGTAACTCCAGGTAAATCCTCCACTTCCTGTCATAATTACATTGTATGCTTAATGGTCAAATTAAAGGTTAATGCTTAAAGCTACTGTATTTTCCACTGTACACATCGCACCGCCCTATAGGTCGCATCAGTCCAAATATGTCTAATAAAGTGGAAAAATCTATAAATACGTCACTTCGCTGTATACGTTGCATCTATTTTGCGTCACCGCTGGCAACCCGGAAATGTGGGCCAGTGTGCCAAAAATCGATTGGCTGCCAAATGGCGGCTGCTGGAGCGTGCACGAGAGGACTTGAACAAGAATTTAACAAGATTAACACTTAAAAACAATTTGTTTGTTTGAAATTATAGTAAAGGTGTGTCTCAGTCTAACTTTTGCTTAATGAATGCACGTTGATGGTCAAATCAGCTGCATTTCAAAAGCCGATACGCGGAAACATCAACGCGCAGAGGGAGACTCGCCGTGCATTTCTTCGAAATTTAACAAAAATAACCACCTAAAAATATTTCGTCATTATGGCAATGGTTTGTCTCAGTTGAACTTTTACTTAATAAATGCACTTTAATGGTCAAATTAGCTTCACTTTGCCGGGGCGGCACGGCAAAGTGAAGCTAATTTGACGGTTGCTCCAGGCAGATGACGGTGGCAGGCTATGGCAAGTCGATTGTGTCATTAATAGTCACTTTTACCCATTACATGGTAATGGCATGCCATACTACTTGAGTGCCACCTAGTGGCTGAAAATGGTATTGTTCAATATTTTTAGTCAGAATGAATG
Source organism: Nematolebias whitei (assembly GCF_014905685.2). Taxonomy (NCBI): domain Eukaryota; kingdom Metazoa; phylum Chordata; class Actinopteri; order Cyprinodontiformes; family Rivulidae; genus Nematolebias; species Nematolebias whitei. The sequence continues at coordinate 38,362,453 of NC_056498.1, forward strand.
AAAACGGTCATATCTCAGCCAAAAATTTGTTTATGAATATCCATCCATCCATTATCTTTACCCGCTTATTCCATTTTGGGTCACGGGGGTCGCTGGTGCCCATGTCCAGCAATCACTGTGCGAGGGGCGGGGTACACCCTGGACGGGTCGCAAGTCCATCACAGGGACACATAGAGACAAACGAGACAAACAACCATTCACTCTCTCACTCACACCTAGGGACAATTTAGAGTTACCAATCAGCCTAACATGCATGTTTTTGGTCTGTGGGAGGAAACCGGAGCACCCGGAGAAAACCCACGCATGCACGGAGAGAACATGCAAACTCCA
>NC_056498.1:38362882-38364710 GCF_014905685.2 Nematolebias whitei
TGACTTATAGGGCGAAAAATATGGCAGTTGTGCTTTGTTTTGCGTTTTATATCTAGATATGTTGATATGTTTAGTCTTTGTTTGCGCTGATCCTTTAAAAGTCCTATTTGTGACTGGGTGCCTCGTTTACGGCCGTACCACCCTGAACACACCCGATCTCGTTCGATCTCGGAAGCTGAGCAGGGTCGGGCCTGGTTAGTGCTTGGATAGGAGACCGCCTGGAAATACAGGTGCTGTACGCCTTTACACTTCTCACAAACCACACCACGGGGTGCGTTATTCAAGCCAAGAACCATTGTCAGTACTGGGGGCTAAAGTCAGATCCTAGAAATGCCCCTGGTATCAGGACCAACACCAGCTAGAAAAGCTTCAATACTTCAAACTAATTACCAATTTTATGCTAGGTGACATCATTTTCTCTTGCATTTTGAAAATATCCATAGGCAAAAAATGTAAACGTGTCCATAGCTTAGGAATACTTTTAGGTAAACGCAGGTCGTGCAAAGACAGCAGACTGTTTGCTGTTCTAAAGAAAAGAATCATGTTTCTAAAGCCATTGTGTGATGTTTAAGTGCTAACTCCTTACCTACTCTGTGTGGACGAGTAGTCATACTGAAGTACTTGACTTGTGTCGATTGTACAGTTCCTAGTGGGTTTTTTTTCACTCCTATAAACTCCAAACCATTTTCTGTAATCTCTTCCTAAATTCCTCCCAGCGCACTTTATTTTCTCTCCTGACAAAATGACGCCGCCGACGCCACAAAGTGGGTTGGTGATTTTCAGTGTTTCCATATAGAGGAGAGAACCCGAGGACAAAACTGAGGACACAGTGAAGGCTATTTTACTGCAGCTCTTAGTAAAGAAAGTAAAGAAAAAGATGCATGCTGGGAGAGAAAAGGAGTGCATGGTGAATCTATTATTCCAGGAGACTTCGGATGTTTTGCTCGAGGCAAATGTGACTTCGCTAAAGCCCGTTTTCGAGAAAGGCTGCTGAATCTGGGCTATTTTAGGTTTCTGCCTGGCCGCCTCCTTCACTCTCCATCCTCTTCACCTCTGCCCGGCCCTTTAATAAAGTGAGGAGGGCCACTCTTACCGTTGAACCACCCCTGCGCCCGCAGATATTACAGAGTCTTCACAGTTCACCTGAGAACCCTCTGACGGACTGAGTGGAGGTATGTGTGTGTCTCACGGCATCGTGCAGACGGAGTGATTTAGCCCGACCGGCAGGTTTAGTAATACAGCTCTTCAATTTACAACTGGACTGTCCGAGCCGGTTATTCAGCTCCAAGTCTGGCTCTAAAAGCTCTAAACGCCTCGACTGATGACTTGGAAATGCTCAAGTGCAAAATTTGGCCTTTGCAAAGTATCTGTGAGCAACAAAAGGACTCCGATCCGATAAAGGTTTGTTTGTTTCTGCACGAACAGAACAACCTGTGACGGGTCATTTTGGCTCCGTGAGGCTGTTCTTAGTCACCGCCGAGACCCAAAACGAGTCGCTGCACAAAGCGAGTCCAGCATGAGCAGAGCGTGACGCACTGGACCCCTCATCCCAAAGCTCTAAAACCCAGACGTGCCGTTCTTCGACTCCCAAAAACATCAGCGATGTGAGCAACAACAACAACAATCACTCTGCTGATCAATTTGCTGCATGATTACAGAGGATTAATGGGATAAAAATGGCACAAAATGTCATTTAAGCCTATTGTGACAAATCCATATTTATTTACAAAAACTACAGAAAACATTCATTTATATTATTTTTAAAATATTTGAACAAACCTTTAGATATAAATGGCATATTTATGCAATATAAAGTCAGATATACTGA
>NC_056498.1:38364810-38366074 GCF_014905685.2 Nematolebias whitei
CCTCTTACCTGCAGGTGCTACAGCCCCTTTTCAGTGTTGCCAAGTCCGCTTTTATAAGTGACTTTGGGCTTGTTTTTTTCTAAAGTCGCTTGCAAATCTTGTGAGTCGTGGTTTTTTTTGGGTTTGTTTTTGTATGTGAAGTTGCTTATTGGGGCTTTGACTTTATTTACAAGTGAAACTAGTTGATTATCTCCCAGCTCCGCACAATAAAGCAAAAGACGAGTGGTAGTAGGTAGTTTGTCCCGTCCACAACCACATTTCCTGTTTATCTCTCCCGCCCAAGTTGGCGAGGCGACAGGCGCACACATAAACATAAAAATACGTATGTGGGCGCACACCCCAAACACTCATACTGTGGACGACCACTAGGGGGCTCCACCCACGCACAGATGTCAGGATGTTTTGTTTTTACAAATATGTAGAAAAAAATTACATATGTAAAATGTATTTTTTTAATCAGAGCTTAAAAGTATGTTATTCAAAATGTTTAGCATAATTTTGCTGTCGTTTATGTGTAATCCCGTAATAAATGTACATTATACGGTTTAAAAATGGCCTGTTTTACGCAATGTGGTGGGTTGCCAGTTGGGATTTTTTGGGGCTTGTTTTTATGGAGTAGGTTACATGTTTCTATTGCGAGATCTGGCAACACTGCCCCTTTTCCATTGACAACATTATCGGGGTTTTACATCACAAACGCTTTGCAATCAGAGGGATTTTGTGGAAAAATCATCGGAAAAAAATGTTTAAACGTTGTCACTGGGGAACGTAATTTAAACACACCTTACCCTGAGTGTTTAGAGGACGTAATACAGTTTATTCAAAGTCTAAAACTAAACGAAGTTTGAAAAAATGTAAAAGATGATAAAGCCCTGTGGCCGACCTCATGATCAGCTGAATACAACAGAGATAAACAGGAAGTACCACGTGTTCATCTGTACGAAGGTAACTCCAGGTAAATCCTCCACTTCCTGTCATAATTACATTGTATGCTTAATGGTCAAATTAAAGGTTAATGCTAAAAGCTACTGTATTTTCCACTGTACACATCGCACCACCCTATAGGTCGCATCAGTCCAAATATGTCTAATAAAGTGGAAAAATACATAAATACGTCACTTCGCTGTATACGTTGCATCTATTATGCGTCACCGCTGGCAACCCGGAAATGTGGGCCAGTGTGCCAAAAATCGATTGGCTGCCAAATGGCGGCTGCGGGAGCGTGCACGAGAGGACTTGAACAAGAATTTAACAAGATTAACAC
>NC_056498.1:38366174-38369005 GCF_014905685.2 Nematolebias whitei
GGGTGGGGGAGTAGACAGAGCGCAACCTCCATAGTCATCGCTTTACATCTAGCGCATTTGTATTACATGCCACTAGCTTAGCGCTACATCATTGTTGTCAGTTATTGACAGGGGGGGTGGGGGGGGAAGACTGAGACGCGTCTGCAAACTGTACCAACAGTTTTTGAGTGGGTGGGGGGGTAGACCGAGCACTACCTCCATAGTCATAGCCTTTAGCTAGCGCAATTTTATTGTACGCCACTAGCTTAGCGCTACACCAGTGCTGGCGGTTATTGACAGGAGAAGTGGGGGGTGAAGATGGAGACGAGTCTTTGCGCAATGTTTGTATGGACAGTTTTGAAGCGGGTGGGGGGGTCATTCAACCTTTATGTAGACAGGTTAATCCCATTGAGCCTCGAGGACTCATTTACAAGAGAGACCTGATTTCAACAAAGAACGATGACAACAATGGATCTTATGTTTTTCTGCTTTGATACACCTGACTTGAATAAAGGAGCAATTAACAGGTTTCTGTGAAACAGGAAGACCTGCTGAAGAGCAGGCAAACAACTAAAACATTAAGGGTAGTGGCCCTCTAGGACAGGGGTGTCCAGTCCTGGTCCTCGAGAGCCACTTGATGTTTTTCTGCTCCATCACACCTGATTTAGACCAATGGGTCATTAACAGACTTCTGCATAACATAAAGAGGCAAGTCAACGATAGAACCAGGTGTGTTGGAGCAGAGAAACCAGTAAATCATGCAAGATAGTGGCCATTGAGGACCAGGATTGGACAACCCTGCCCTTGGACAAGGATTGGGCACCGCTGTAAGAGATCATGCATTAAATTCTGGGGTTTTAGCAACAATTTCCTAAGTTTAAGAATTTTTTTTTTGGTTTGATGGACCATGACTAAACCTCATCTGTTAAAGAAGTGACCCATAAGACACTTGATGGTTAACATCTTGTACCAGATATGATCTGCAAACCTCCCCATAAGGAAGACGCAAAGCTTGTCATTAGCTCTGGTGCTCTTGTTAACTTGTGAGCACATTGGTGTATAATAATATAAAGAGGGATAGAGCCTTTTCCCTCTGAAGCATGAAGCCCGAATCCAAGTTCCCGGATCAATAACTCGTAAACAAAATGTCTCTTTCTAACTGCAGGTGGACAAGGAGCTACAAGCTAATTCCAATGGAAATGAGCCGCTCTCTGAGCCAGACAAACAACATTAGGGTACTTAAGCGTCCGGCAAGGAGACGTTCGCAGAGACGACCTGCAAAGTGAAGCTCTGAAATCTGCAGCAGCCTCCTTCAGCTTTTCTTTTGGGTTAAATTATTGCTCAATTTTATTACATTTCTACAGTTGCCCTAAGGTCTAAATGAACAACATTTGGAAAAAACAGAATCACAAAAACATTTGAAAAAACGGAATTACATTAAGCCAAAGCGGAAGTGGTGTTTTTTTTTTTTTTAATCGGTGCTAGCCTGCTAACTGTACCTCTGTTGTGTGTGTACTGTACATTATTCTGTTGTTCTGTTTTATGTTGTTAATAAAGTAGAAAAAACACCACTTCCACTTTGGTTTAAAGTAATTCCATTTTTTCAAATGTGATTCCGGCCACTTCCGCTTCGGCCACTTCCATTTTGGCTTAATGTAATTCCGTTTTTTTTTTTTTGTTGTTTGTTTTTTTCAAATGTGATTCCGGCCACTTCTGCTTTGGCTTAATGTAACTCAGTTTTTTCAAATGTAATTCCCTTTTTTTGTTTGTTTGTTTGTTTTTTTCAAATGTGATTCTGGCCCCTTCTGCTTTGGCTTAATGTAACTCAGTTTTTTTCAAATGTAATTCCCTTTTTTTGTTTGTTTGTTTTTTTTCAAATGTGATTCTGGCTCCTTCTGCTTTGGCTTAATGTAACTCCGTTTTTTCAAATGTAATTCCTTTTTTTTGTGTGTGTGTTTTTTTCAAATGTAATTCCGTTTTTTTTTTTTTTTTTTTTTTTTTTTTTTTCAAATGTGATTTTGGCCACTTCTGCTTTGGCTTCATGTAATTCTGTTTTTCAAATGTTGTGTTTTTGTTGTGTTTTTTCATATGTTGTTCATTTACACTTTAGGGCCACCATAGATTAAAAAAAACAACAACAAAAAAAACAAAGAGGAAAAGCAATTTTTTTTTTTTCTTGGTTGCAAGTCTTTATCTTTGTAAAGCAGTCCTGGATTATTTATTCTCTGTTTCGTCATGTTAATGTTGGAAAAGAAAAACAATGATTGAACGTTAAATGTTCCACAAAAATGCTCTTTCTGTACCACATCTGTCTAAACGGCCGCCGTCCTGCATCTTTTAATTACTGCACGTCGTTAGCTGAAGGTTGTGGATTGTTTATTGAAACGGATCGATGCAGATATTTGATCAGTTACACGTCGATGTCTTCCCTGCTCAACGAGTCACGCAGCAGCTCGTTCAATCCATCCGTCCGTAAAGCTCATTTACAGCCTCCCAGTCAATCTGCCTCTTTCTGTTTGCCGCCCTATATGTTCCTCTGACTCACTCTCCGCTCAGCTCTCCCTCTTTTTCCTTTAATCCCTCTCCACAAGCACCGACGCTGCATTGGCTCCAACCCTCTCAGCAGCTGAGCGAAAAGAAGGGAAACCAAAATAAAAAGAGGCGTGAGAGGAAATAAAAACGACGATGGAGCGGGTCATTAGAAGCAGATGAAAGTGGGCGATGAGAGGCCGGATGTTGCGTCACTCGTCCACTCATATGAAACGCAGAGGAAGGAGTCAGAGAGCAGAGGATTGATGGGTTTAAGATGCAGAGAGCCGTAAGGAGGCAGAGGTTTATTAAAAGTGCAGAGC
>NC_056498.1:38369105-38370282 GCF_014905685.2 Nematolebias whitei
CTGCATAAACATCAAACACAGATCTGTAATACCAATTTCTATGCAAATCAAACAACGCTCAGTGTACAAAGCTCTTAATAACGATGCATCATCTTCCAAGGTTCCTCCACAAGCTCCTAAAAGCTGTACTGACTTTTTAAAGTGTACATGAACTGGTTGAAAGATAAATTTCAGAGTACATTTTTTATGGTCCAATCTTATTCTCTTCATCTTTTTGCTGGAATTTGAAAAATTTTAACCATTAAGTAATGATGTTTAAACTCATCTGGCCCAGTCAAAACTGTAAAAGTGTCATGTGCTAAAGTCGATTTTGTCAATAGTGTGAACGCTCATGAAGCATTCACACTATTGTGATCCATTTGTCTTCCGTCAAATCTTTTGATCGGTTATCTTTTTACTGCTCCTTTCACATTTTGTTCTGCTTCAGCTTCTTGCAGCTTTCTTGTGCAATTTTAAACATTGTTTCAGCTACTTTCAGCTAAATTCAGCTGTTTTTCAGCTGTTTTATGCTCCTTTCAGATTCTTTCTGTTAAATACAACATTTTTGTGCTTCTTCTAACTTTGTTCTGCTAATTTCAGCTTGTTTTGCTCCTTTCAGCTTATTTATGCAAGTTGCAGCTTTTTCTGTTATTTCAGCTACTATTTAGCTGTTTTTATGCTAATTTTAGCTTTTTCAGCTAATTCCACATTTTTGTACTCATTTCAACTTTTTTCAGCTTATTTCAGCAACCAAAAAAAGGCTCTCCACTTCCTTCTTGTAATTTCAGCTTCTTTCTGCTATTTTAGCTGCTTTTCAGATGGTTTTTGCCAATTTCAGCTTTTTGCAGATTTATTTTTTTTAGTGCTCAGTTCTGCTTCTTTCAGCCTAATTGGGCAAATGTTCTTTCTGCCTTTTTATGCTAATTTAAGCTTGTTCTACCTTTTCAGCTAATGTTTAGATTTTTATTTTTTTTTGCTAAATTTAAGCTGTTTTTTTGTCAATCAGCTTTTTGCAGATCATTTTTAAAAATTTTTGTGCTCATTTCTGCTTCTTTCAGCCTAACTGGGCAAATAAGTTCTTTCTGCTTTTTATGCTAATTCAGGCTTTTTCTACGTTTTCTGCTACCTTTTAGAAAAAATTTAGCTAGTTTCAGCCATTTTCATATAAATTCCAATTTTCCGTGGTAATTTCTGCCAT
>NC_056498.1:38370382-38379061 GCF_014905685.2 Nematolebias whitei
CAGCCATTTTCATATAAATTCCAATTTTCCGTGGTAATTTCTGCCATTTGCAGCCTAATTAACTTCTTTCTGCTAATTTCAGCTTGTCATGCTCTTTTTCAGCTTGTTTCAGCTAGTTTCAGCTTTTTCTGCTATTTCAGCTACTATTTAGCTGGTTTAATGCAAATTTTAGCTTTTTCAGCAAATTCAACATTTTTAAGCTGATTTTATCTTTTTCCATTTCCTTCTAGTAGGTTAAGCTTCTTTATGCCTTTTTGGCTACTTTTAGAGGGTTTTATTTTTGTGCTAATTTTAACCTTTTTAGCTGATTTCCTAATTGTTGTGCCCATTTCTGCTTATTTAACACTAATTCAGAAAATACGTTCTCTCTGCTTCTGCTAATTTAGGCTTGTTCTTCCATTTCAGCATGTTTTTTTTCATAGCTAATTTCAGCTGTTTGTCAGCAAGTTCTTCAGCAATAAGCATTCACTGAATTTTCACAGGAAATGCAATTTCTCTAGTCCAACTCTGTGTTTGAAGATCTATTTTTAAACTGGATTACGGCACCAACCAGTGTGACATGTAATCTATTTTCCTCTCTGACCTTACTTGGCGTTGGCCCTTGGATGTCCTCGCCAGTTTCTGCCCTTCATTGCCTACTGATGCCCAGCCAAGCCTCGCACACACACACTCCCCAGGGTCCATTCTGCTGATGACGAGGCCGGCTAATATCTGCTTATCTTGCTCCCACACTACACCCTGACACAGGGACCGTGGGCAATCGCTGGTCAGGAAATGCAGAGTCAGGGAAAAACAAGATGGAGGAGGAAGAGGAGGTGTCTCGCTTGTCATCGTGGAAACTGTGAGCTCTTTTGCTAATCTGCTTCATTTAGGACGACGCAAAGCCACAATCATTACTTGTATCTTTTATTAGGTTAGAACGTTGACCAAGGAAGTACCCGTTAATCAGCTAGTGACTGTAAGCTGGATCAAACAAAACAAAAAAAAAATTGAAAATCAGCCAGCGTGAATCGACTTCCTCTAGGAGTGACTCATCGCTGGTGTGTCGGTAATTAAAAAAAATAAAAATTCTTGTCTGGGGCACATTACTGCCAAGTGGCTTTTAAGAAATAACATTGGAACACTTTGTATTGGAAGGTTTACTTAGTGAAAATGCCTCAAAGTTAGCCGTTTTTCATTATTCCATTTGGGCAGCGAGACATAGTGCTGGGTTCACCACGACGAAGGCGTAGTAATAAATTAACCTCCTCAAGAAGGAACGATACGGCTCGTACCAAGCAGACGACCCGTAAATCTACCGGAGGGAAGGCGCCAAGGAAGAAACTCGCTACCAAGGCAGCCAGGAAGAGTGCCCTGTCCACAGGAGGCGTGAAGAAGCCCCATCACTACACACTCTGTGGCTCTGAGGGAGTGTTGGATAAATAAATACCCTTTCATCATCTGCTTACTCTAATGAGCCACTCTGAGGACATGAGAAGATGTTTAACCGGTCTTTTACTCGCAAGGGTAGACCGTACGAGAAGGCTTTCACAGATGTGTAAAAAGTTACATGTTTAGAGCCTCGTCAGTGGGAATCTACACTGGACAATGAGGCAAGAAGTGTTTTTATAATGTTTATCAGACAGAAGCAGGTCAAGACAACCTCAGCTTCACAGCTTACCGACTCTGAGAAGGCCTTCGAGTTTATCAGGTGCACCTGCAGGCTCCTCTCTGAGAGGAAAAACAACTTTCTAATTTAACATTAGTTAGTGACAAACATCCATAAACCTTTACCTAAACTATATTCTATATTCTGATTTACTTAATTTTGTATATTGCTTTGTGTGTTGCCTGTTGTTCTGTCTGTACAGCACTTTGGTTGGCCTTGTCGCTGTTTTAAGTGCTCTATAAATAAAATGGTATGGTAAACTTCCTTGGCAAGGGGATCCATCGCTACCAGAGGTCCACAGAGATGCTTAGTCGCAAGTTTCCTTTCCAGCGCCTGGTGAGAGAAATTGATCGGGATTTCAAGACCAACATGGGGGCCAAGATAGGGTAAAGGCAGGGTGGCCGACTTGGGACCAGAAAGTCGCGATTTGACTCACAGCCATTCCCACATGTCGTGGTGTCCCTGAGCAATCCCCAATTGCTCCCCGGGTGCTTGCATAGCTGCTCACTGCTCCAGCTGGGTGTATCCCAGGTGCGATGGGTTAAAAGCAGAGAACCAATTTAGTTAAATGGGAACATACAATGTTGACAGCATAGCACTTAAGATGGATCTGCACTTCCAGAGTGCTGCCATCGGAGCTCTTCAGGAGGCCAGAGAAGCCTACCTGGTGGGTCTGTTTGAGGACACCAACCTGTGCACCATCCACGCCAAGCGTGCCGCCATCATGCCCAGAGACATGGGAGATTTATACTTTGTTATTTTAAAAAGAACAAAGTCCCATTTTCTTACATAAAATGCCAGGAAATAAAATATAATTTATACTGAGAGCATCCAGTTTGTGTGTAACTGCTGCAACTTCAACTTCAGTGTTCCGTCATGGAGTCTAGAAGTTTATTACATGTTAATGGTTAGAGTCCTGCTGTCTTAAAACAACTCCAGTCTGAAAAACTGTTTGCTGAACTTTTATACCTCTGTCATTTCGACATTACTTGGTTATTCTGACCAAAACGTATCTCTGCAGACAAATTTGGAAGACGTATCAGGGGGGCCACATCTGATTGGACAAGGCGTATTTTTTTTATTTAGCCTTTATTTATACAGGTTAGTCTCATTGAGCCACGAGAACTCATTTTCAAAAGAGACCTGTAGTATCCGGGGACCATATATGATTGGACTATAGGAAAATGGGCGTGTCTGGCAGGCCACCTCTGATTGGATGAAAAGAAAAATGGGCGGGCCGGGGGGCCACCTTTGATTGGACAATAGGAAAAATGGGTGTGTCTGGAGGGCCACATCTGATTGGACGATAGAAAAATGGGCGTGTCTGGGGGGGCCACATCTGATTGGACAAGGCGTATCCGGGGACCACATATGATTGGACTACAGGAAAATGGGCATGTCTGGCAGGCCACCTCTGATTGGACGATAGAAAAATGGACGTGTCTGGCAGGCCACCTCTGATTGGACGATAGAAAAATGGGCGTGTCTGGAGGGCCACATCTGATTGGACAAAAAAAAAAGGCTGAACGAAAAAAACTGTTTGTGTTAACCACAGGCATATCATGTCTATGGTGTTAACTGGTTCGACATTAGCGGTGTCTCAGTTCGACATTAGCGGCGTCTCCATAACTTCTCTTTCCGCCTCTCTTAACACAGAACTTCCGGTTACATTTCAAAATAAGAGCAACATAACTGGGTAATGGGGAGAGCTAAATGTTTGTTTTTGAATACCTAGCCATTACATTAAAAAACAAAATTTTGGTTGTTGAAAAATGTGAAAATAGTTACAATCAATTCATAAAGAAAGAAAAATAAAGTAACCAAAATATTAATGACACTTAAACTGGCCTTGGGACAAAGGATGTTCCGTTAACTTCAAATTTCCTTGTTCAACCTTTTAAATCAGTCACTGCAGATGAGTGATTGTCAGTTTCTGTCAGATTTCTGCAACTGGAGCAGGTATTTCTGTTTACTGGTTAACTAGCTGCTGTCACTGCTATTTGTGCTTTCAAATACCCACTAACTTCTTTGTAAATGACCATGTTGTGCAAAATTAGCAGTAATGTAAACGTTTTTAATCTGATTTGGCCTCGACTCTACTCAAGTTTGCACTTAGCTCATCAGATTTAATCTTGTTTTCTCCTAACCAAATTCATTCAAAGAACTATAACAATGAAGTTATGAATTGTTTAAAGTATTCCACAGAGCACCTCTTCAAAAGATTGGAACTACTGTTTTAAGTCTGGATTTTAAGTCATATATTATGGCCAGATTGTTTAGATTTTGGCATAGGATCTATCCCATACAATTTCAGAAATTGGGTGAAAGAAGTAACAGCAGTAACGATGAATGTGTTTTGTATTGTTGTTATTATGTGGTGGAAAATCAACCTGCAGACTCCATACCCTATGGGTTGTTCTTACAGTGCATTTGTTGCACTCAGAAGTTGTCATGATCCTCAAACATCTTATGAATAGTGTTAAAGAAGATGTAAAGTGTATTATTCTGCTGAAAGAATAGCATTTCCTTAAAAGGGTGTGCATCATCTAGCAAATACATAGAGTGGCAGGTATTTGTACGTTTCCCAGCAAAATCTTGTGTGTACGTTGCAGGTCGTCATAAATGTAGCTTGTCAAATGTCTCAGTTGTTCACTTTTTTTTGTCCAGGGACTACATTTCTTTACTCGTAGATAGTTGATCATGAAAGTCCACGCAGTGCCGGGGCTTCATGAGCATCGCAAAACTTTTTTGGTTTCTGGGACACTTTTTACACATTTCCTCCAACACAAACTTTGGCGGCAACATTTAAAATTTATGAAATATCGTCACTATTAAAGGTCTTTATGGATAGAAATATAAAAAAGTTAATTATTAATTTTCACAAGTTGTTAAAGTTACATTAAATGAAGCACAGGAGATGTAAAAAGCTCATTAAAGGAAACGTCTCTCTGCTCAGGTATGTGTGCTGGTCACATCGTGGCGTAGGTTACTGCTAGCTACCAGGGCATTGGTGATACGTTCAGACTTTGAACGTTAAAGGTGTGCAAATAAAAACAACATTTGGAAGCTCTACAAGTTTTATTTGTCCAATAATCTAGATTAGCGGTAAGAAAGCTTTTTTTTTTTGCATCGTAGACCTTTATGGGAAGAAACTTGTGTCATCAGAAACTGAATTTGAATTGCTCAGACTGAATCTGTATTCGTGTCATTTGAAATTAAATCCATTGGTTTGAAAATGGATTTCCCTGAACTGAAGCTGAATTAATTTGCTTTGAAATTGAATTTCGCTGTGTTGAAAATTCAGTTGGACTTCTTTCATTTTCAGTTCTAGAATTCAATTTCAATTCCAAAGTTCAATTTTTTTGTGTCAAAGAAAGCCACGGAGTAATGGAACGCAGATTGATACATTTGTGTTTCACGTCAGTGAAACTTCCCTTATGGAAATGTAGGTGTGGGGTTCAGACTGAAGGAGGCGCTGACGCTACAGAGTGGATGCAATCCAAAAGTGAAACACCAAAGAAGAAAAGGAACTTCCTTTACGGCATATTTTGAGCTGGAGCAGTGGCGTGCACATGAACCTGGCATGAACTCGTGCGCGCCACTGCTCCAGCTCAAAATACGTCATAAAGTACAGTACTGTACATGTACATAATATTTTCTAAAAAAAATTAAAAAGTGCCGCCATTTTGTAGTTTTCTTTCATTAAGCCTTCACTGTTTTGCCACTCTAAAGAACTGTGTTACCCAGAAGCCATCAGTTCACTTCCCAGCAGTCAACACTGCTTCCAACTGCTACTTGCTGCAAATGGAGGGAAAGTTTTGCAACTCAAAGTCATGCTGCACAGGGACTTTTTTCATCTATCGGGTCGGACAGAACCATGTCGCTCCTGTTCTGCAGAGCCTGGTAATTAATATTTAGTAGCTACATATTTGATGTTGCTTGCTGTTAAAAATAGTAGGTTTAAGAGTTTAGAGGACTGATTTGTGGGCTTCATTGCTGCAGGAAAGGTCTTTAGAAACAAACAGAGTCCGAATAGAACAGAGCTGGACTGGAACCAGAGCTGTTGCTGTTCTGCAGAGCTAGTAAGTAAATATGTTGTTAAAATGATGTAGGTTTAAGAGTTTAGAACATTGCAAGAGTGTGGGAAGGTTTTCTAAAGCCTTAAAATAAAGTTTACTGTACGTGAACTTGAACTACTGTATCCCTACTTCGTGGTCTTTCAATTACCACGGAGGGTAGGGATCCACCGCCATAAACGAGGGACTACTGTTATTAAACTCAAGTTTTAATACAACGAAATAATTTCAAAGCAAATTGATTCAGTTTCAATTTAGTGAAATTCATTTTCAGACCAATGGATTTAATTTCAAATTACGGGAATACAGATGAAGTCTGAGCAATTCAGTTTCTGATGGCACAAATTTCTGCCCATATACCTTTTTTTTATATAGTTAATTAGTTTAACCTTTAATTTAACCAGGCAGGACATTAAGAACGGTTCCGTTTCACACAAAACAACTTTAAAAACTGTTTTCCAGTGAAGGTCATTTTTAAAGGGTTAGCTTGTAGGACTGCATGAACAGCTTCACATTATTTTAAGCTGAATGCTCTTCTAAAAATTTAAATACACTTGTGTATAAACCCTTTAAGTTAAGATCAAACAAACACTTTTGTAAATGATCCTTTAAAGCATGAAAGGCCCAACAAGTCAAATATAAAAGGATGATTTTACAACCATCGTCCAAGCTGTCCTCTCTCCACTTCCCTCTAGTATGGATGCTGACAACTTGTTCAACGTTTGGTTTACCACTGGAGCCTCTGAGGACTCTAACCTGTGGAGCTAACCACCTACCAACCACTCCAGCTCCTCTCCACAGGTGTTTGAAACCTGCCCTGTGTGGCCGAGGGCCGCTGCAATCGTCATTATCTCTACACGAGGAGGAGAACGCCTGGCGCTGCCTAATTAACCGGGGCCAACTTCAGTCCTCTCAAACTCTTTTCCTGAACCGCTCAAAAGCAGGGTAAGAGGTAAACGTGTGTCTTTGTAAGTACAACATCTTATCCACTGCGTGTAAATAAGGATTTGTGAGGTTGTGTTTTGTATTTCGGTGCCTCTGCACATGTTCCTAAACCCTCGTGGGGCCTTCTAGTGCCTCTCCTGGAGTGTGTCTCTGCAGCCAGAGCGTGACGCCGCACAGATTTTCCTTCTGTTAATGAAGAGACAGGCGGAGATCGTTCAACTTGGGCCACCATGAGAGCGCTCCAGTCGAAGAGGTCCACTTTTTTCTGACCCCAAACGCTTCAGTGAAACACGCAAATAGATCCTGACAAGAAGAAGAAACACTTATGGGTGTTTCAAGTCCTACGTTTTACTTTTTTAAAGAGGTTTTGTTGTTTACTTGCCATTTTGGCCAGGTCAGTCCAGAACAAGGTGACTGTTGGAGACCTGAATTTAGCTTTATAGGCACAGAAAATTAAATACATTCACCTAAATATAAAAAGAGTACTGCATATGTACATTATACACTCGTCGACAAACGGTAAAACCTTGTATTTAACTTTGTCTCGATTTTTGACCTTGCCTTTGGAGCTGAGGTGAAAACTGTATGCGACACTCCATCACGGGCCGAGATGGTGCAGACGTTTTGAACTCATTTACCAAAAGGAGCCAAAATTTTAAAACTTTGTTTGAGCCACGGACCACGTTCAGCTGATACATTAACTCAAGACAGAGACTTGATATCTTTTCTTGGTTGCAGGTAGGCCTGTCACGATAACAAATGTTGCTGGGCGATTAATTGTCTCAGAAATTATTGCGATAAACGATAATATTGTTTGAAAATTGACAATAATTAGTAATTATTGTTAAATTTAAAAATAAATGTTTTTGAATTTGTTTTGAGTGTAGTACCTTTTTTGACCACTGGATGGCAGTAAAAGATTTTTGAACCGAAGGATGGATAGTGAGGGAGCGAGCAGCAGGTCTCTTTAAGAAAAATGGGAGGGAGGCCCCTTGACGTGACATGGGCTGTCTCTCATTTTTGTGTTTGAGCTCTTCAGCATAGCATTTTTCACACAAAGCTTTTAATTTAAAAAAAAAAAAAAAAACAGTAAACAAATTCTCAGTTTCTTTTTGCTGAGAAAAACAATTTTTTACACAAAGGCACGGGTTTCAACCATGAATTTTGGAGCTTTGACAAGACGGAGGTTTATTTCCGAGGTCGGCCTGTTAGCTTAGTTTGTAGCTTAGCTTCTCAGCTTAGCTGCTTTTAACCATCCAAAATCACAATTTTGGATGGTTAAAACAGATTTTAAAGAGAAAGAGAGGGGTCAGTGAAGAGCATGGAGTTGAGCCTTTTGTCATCCAGTGTCTTCAGTAGAAAGAGAGAGACACGAAGAAACAATAAAGCCGATAAATGAAAATGAGGTCGATAATTTTCATTTATCATGATATTAACCGATTTATTGTTTATTGCAACAGATCAAAATGCAGGTTCATCAACAAGAGTTTGATCTGTCTCACTTCAAGTCTCTCTTGTAAATGAGTCCTGGAGGCTCAATGGGATTTACCGTCTAAATAAAGGTTGAATGAACTTGACGTTCTGTTGCTCTTTCCACATCAGATTCAATAACGACAGAATGACCAAGCCTTCTTTCTGGCTTCACGGTCCGAAAGCAAGAAACGTTTACACTAATATATGTATTTATCCGTTTTGTTTTTAAAGAAAAATTTAAGAGACAATAATTTACATTTAAATTATCATCATGGGGGACCAGATTTGACCCGTGGCTCTTGAATTTGACATGTGGTGTAGAGGTAGAGCAGCTGCCTTGGGACCAGAAAATCGCAGGTTCAACTCCCCACCATCCCCACATGTTGTGTTGTCCTTGATCAAGACACCCAATCCCCCCATGGACACTTACATAGCTGCCCACTGCTCCACCTGCGTGTATCTCAGGTGTGATGGGTTAAATGCAGAGAACTAATTTCATTGTTGGATGGGAACATACAATGATGACAACACACAGCA
>NC_056498.1:38379161-38381545 GCF_014905685.2 Nematolebias whitei
GATAATTTAACCAAACTTCACACACGTGCATTGATACTAGATAAAGTCACGTCAAGGGGCCTCCCTCCCATTTTTCTTAAAGAGACCTGCTGCTCGCTCCCTCACTATCCATCCTTCGGTTCAAAAATCTTTTACTGCCATCCAGTGGTCAAAAAAGGTACTACACTCAAAACAAATTCAAAAACATTTATTTTTAAATTTAACAATAATTGCTAATTATTGTCAATTTTCAAACAATATTATCGTTTATCGCAATAAATTCTGAGACAATTAATCGCCCAGCAAAATTTGTTATCGTGACAGGCCTACCTGCAACCAAGAAAAGATATCAAGTCTCTGTCTTGAGTTAATGTATCAGCTGAACCGTGGCTCAAACAAAGTTTTTAAATTTTGGCTCCTTTTGGTAAATGAGTTCAAAACGTCTGCACCATCTCGACCCATGATGGAGTGTCGCATACAGTTTTCACCTCAGCTCCAAAGGCAAGGTCGAAAATCGAGACAAAGTTAAATACAAGGTTTTACCGTTTGTCGACGAGTGTATAATGTACATATGCAGTACTCTTTTTATATTTAGGTGAATGTATTTAATTTTCTGTGCCTATAAAGCTAAATTCAGGTCTCCAACAGTCACCTTGTTCTGGACTGACCTGGCCAAAATGGCGAGTAAACAACAAAACCTCTTTAAAAAAGTAAAAAGTAGGACTTGAAACACCCATAAGTGTTTCTTCTTCTTGTCAGGATCTATTTGCGTGTTTCACTGAAGCGTTTGGGGTCGGAAAAAAGTGGACCTCTTCGACTGGAGCGCTCTCGTGGTGGCCCAAGTGGAACGATCTCCGCCTGTCTCTTCATTAACAGAAGGAAAATCTGTGCGGCGTCACGCTCTGGCTGCAGAGACACACTCCAGGAGAGGCACTAGAAGGCCCCACGAGGGTTTAGGAACATGTGCAGAGGCACCGAAATACAAAACACAACCTCACAAATCCTTATTTACACGCAGTGGATAAGATGTTGTACTTACAAAGACACACGTTTACCTCTTACCCTGCTTTTGAGCGGTTCAGGAAAAGAGTTAGAGAGGACTGAAGTTGGCCCCGGTTAATTAGGCAGCGCCAGGCGTTCTCCTCCTCGTGTAGAGATAACGACGACTGCAGCGGCCCTCGGCCACACAGGGCAGGTTTCAAACACCTGTGGAGAGGAGCTGGAGTGGTTGGTAGGTGGTTAGCTCCACAGGTTAGAGTCCTCAGAGGCTCCAGTGGTAAACCAAACGTTGAACAAGTTGTCAGCATCCATACCAGAGGGAAGTGGAGAGAGGACAGCTTGGACGATGGTTGTAAAATCATCCTTTTATATTTGACTTGTTGGGCCTTTCATGCTTTAAAGGATCATTTACAAAAGTGTTTGTTTGATCTTAACTTAAAGGGTTTATACACAAGTGTATTTAAATTTTTAGAAGAGCATTCAGCTTAAAATAATGTGAAGCTGTTCATGCAGTCCTACAAGCTAACCCTTTAAAAATGAGCTTCACTGGAAAACAGTTTTTAAAGTTGTTTTGTGTGAAACGGAACCGTTCTTAATGTCCTGCCTGGTTAAATTAAAGGTTAAACTAATTAACTATATAAAAAAAGGTATATGGGCAGAAATTTGTGCCATCAGAAACTGAATTGCTCAGACTTCATCTGTATTCCCGTAATTTGAAATTAAATCCATTGGTCTGAAAATGAATTTCACTAAATTGAAACTGAATCAATTTGCTTTGAAACTATTTCATTGTATTAAAACTTGAGTTTAATAACAGTAGTCCCTCGTTTATGGCGGTGGATCCCTACCCTCCGTGGTAATTGAAAGACCACGAAGTAGGGATACAGTAGTTCAAGTTCACGTACAGTAAACTTTATTTTAAGGTTTTAGAAAACCTTCCCACACTCTTGCAATGTTCTAAGCTCTTAAACCTACATCATTTTAACAACATATTTACTTACTAGCTCTGCAGAACAGCAACAGCTCTGGTTCCAGTCCAGCTCTGTTCTATTCGGACTCGGTTTGTTTCTAAAGACCTTTCCTGCAGCAATGAAGCCCACAAATCAGTCCTCTAAACTCTTAAACCTACTAATTTTAACAGCAAGCTACATCAAATATGTAACTACTAAATATTAATTACCAGGCTCTGCAGAACAGGAGCGACACGGTTCCGTCCGACCCGATAGATGAAAAAAGTCCCTGTGCAGCATGACTTTGAGTTGCAAAACTTTCCCTCCATTTGCAGCAAGTAGCGGTTGGAAGCAGTGTTGACAGCTGGGAAGTGAACTGATGGCTTCTGGGTAACGCAGTTCTTTAGAGTGGCAAAACAGTGAAGGCTTAATGAAAGAAAACTACAAAATGGCGGC
>NC_056498.1:38381645-38383368 GCF_014905685.2 Nematolebias whitei
AAAATAAAATTGTGGGTGGGGTAGGTGAAACACCCACACTTGCCCCCACCCTCATTCGCCCCACTCTGGGCCCATGAGCAAGGCCCTTAACCCCCACCATGTCCTCCCTAAACAGGTCTCTCTTGAAAATGAGTTCTCGTGGCTCAATGAGACTAACCTGGGCTAAATGAAAAAAAAAATTATTATTTTTCTATTTCAGGTATGACTTTTTAACAGTCTAGTCATTTGAATAGTAAAATATTTGCATGATGGTTAAAAAACAAACAGCATCCTTCACAATAAAAGTCCAACCAACGAAGCACAGTTTACCAGACATTAAACTGACACGGAGAAGAAGACGAAAAAGAGAAATTCTAACTTAAAACACAGACAGAATCAAAACTCCTTGGCAGTAAGAGTAATGGAAGAGATTCGCTTTCTAAGTTCACAGCCAAAGAATTCAAAGGAGTTGAGATATATTTGGATTAAAAACAAGAAACGAAGAAGCATGCCACGTCTGGCAAACGCTGCAACTCCTTGATGTACTATGGATGAAGGGATACGGGCTGCGTTTAGGGTCAGTGAGGACGGAGGCTCGGATGTATGGATGTAGCGTCGTACGTTGGTTGCTTCCCTGCGTCAATCTTGGCAACGTAAATTGACACACGAGCCAGTTAACTGGCGCCAAGAAAACTATCTTTAATTATTCTAGCCGACAACGGTTTTATCAAGTCCACTGATACTAGAGGAGCCGTAAATTTAACACGGTGTGGCAGTTTGTAAGACTAAAGTTAAAGGAGAAGGAGTGATTAAAAATCAAACACTGTCATGCCTGTATAATGAAACAATTGCTGTATGCCTTTTCTTTCCACTTCACTGTAAGACGACTCAGTGTTTCCTCTACCATTATACAAAGAGGGCATCCTGCCAACCGAACTGTACCTCCCCGTCGACAACTGCTGGCACTGACATGGCTAAGCACCGACTAAGCTAGCTGCTGACCCACGAGGTCTCAGGGTTAAGGCTGAGGCCTTGTGGTTCATTTTTACCCAAGGGCAGCAGGAGGATTAAAACTTGTGCCTCTTCTTGCACATAAATGAAGTTCAATGTTTCCCCCAGGTAACTTGCCTTGGCCGGACGCTCAATCTCTTCCATGGATTTTTTCGAAGAAGGGGGGACACAGATACACATGTCTGTGTTGCGCGACGTTTGTTTCGACAGTTGTCGACTGGGGGAGGAGGGGTAACGGCTCAGCATGAGGGAGACAAAGCGCAACATCTGTAGCTTTTTAGCTAGCACGTCTGGTTTAATTTTCTGGGAAGGCATCAATACGTATCTGGAATGAGGTGTTATTTAGTACTCTGTTCTACCTGATGTGACAACGATCCATCCATCCATCCATCCATCATCTTTTACCCAATGTGACAACAATAAATCTATCCATCCATCCATACGTCCATCATCTTTTACCCAATATGATGACAATAAATCCATCCATCCATCCATATGTCCATTCATCCATCCATCCATCCATCCATCCATCCATCCGTCATATAATAATAATAATAATAATAATGTCATCACAATGTCAGCACTGTATGTTTCCATACAATGGCGAAATTAGTCTCTGCATTTAACCCATCCACCACCAGGTGGTGCAGTGGGCAGCTATTGAAAGTGCATATTTTACCCAATGTGACAATGGTAAATCCATCCATCCATCATCATATTTTACCCAATGTGA
>NC_056498.1:38383468-38388108 GCF_014905685.2 Nematolebias whitei
CATCCATCCATCCATCCATCCATCCATCCATCCATCCATCATATTTTGCCCAATGTGACAATGGTAAATCCATCCATCCATTAGCTTTTACCACGTGACAATGATCATCCATTCAGCCATCATCATCTTTTACCCGATGTAACATCCATCCTTCCATCCATCCTCTTTTACTTGATTCTTCCTTTTCGGCAAGAGGTGTGGAACACCCTGGACAGGTCGCAAGTCCATCAGAGGTAAATAAACCCAAACAGCAATAGTGATTATTGTGTATTTGTCAGATGACTTGAAAACGTACGACTTGAAGACCCACGTTAAAAACATATTTTCCTGCTTTTAGTCATGTGGCTTCTACTACACCTATTTTTTGTAATGTTTTATTATCAAAATTTGACAATTGGTTTTAGAAATTAAGTCTACTTGGTAGTAGCACGGTGGCTCAGTTGGTAGAGCCACACCAGTGCCCCATGACCCAAAAAGGAAAAAGAAGGTAAAGATAATGGATGGATGGATGGATGGATGGAAATCTACTTGGTTAGGTTCATGAAATAAATGTGAATACCATGGACTGCTGTATAACATTGGTTTAGTGCAGTGGTAACCAGTCCTGGTCCTTGAGGGCCACTGTCCTGCATGTTTTAGTTGTTCCTTCGCTCTTCAGCTAATCTTCAAGTTCTATCAAAGCCCGTTCATCACTCGATATTTAAATCAGGTGTGTCAAGGCAGAGAAAGACCTAAAATAGTCACCATAGTCATGGTTAGCTGTTAAATATTGATAGAAATAAAAGCTACGTGGTTAGGTTTGTGAAAAATGTTGAGTCTGATGTATCTTGCTTCATTATATAAATCCAGTATATTAGCTTGACATTGTTATACAAAATTGTTACATTTGGTCATCAATACATGATGGTTTGATTTCGAAATCAGAGCTTCTTGGTTAGTCCAACAAAGTTAAGTCAGATTGGACGGTTTCGTTTTGTTGAACTTTTCGTCTTTCATCCAAACGACTTCATCAGTCTGAGGAGCCACAACAAACTCAGTCTTATAAATAGCACCTTCACATAGTGGGTCAACCAGTTTGATGGTGCTCAGATGGTTTCTGGAGTCCGTCCTCTCCCCCACCGACTCGTCTGAGGCAGTCATGGCCAAAGTGGTTTGTCTTTTGGATGAAAGACGAAACGTTTCATCAGGAAGAATCCATCCAGAGGACCTCACATTGGTGACCATACTTTGTTTGACTTTTCTACCTGGATTATCAAGCATGAACCTTGATACTTCTTGGTTAGGATGAGTAAGTGTATTTCTAGGGTTAAAGGCAGCGCTTCATTATGTTAATCCATTTTATTGGGTCTTGATGTAGACATTCATAATTGCTCTGATTTGCGTTTAAAAGCAGATTGTGGACTTTTTTTGTGGATTCGTCTGGCGATGCAACCACAAACTGTGGCGTCTTGATTGAGCTGATTTTATTTTTTTCTTTTCCAATCAGTAACTCTGTGCGACAAACACAGTGATCAACCTGCGCAGCACTAATGATTCGTTGTGATGAATAAAAATTCCCTTGCGCTCTCCAAGAGGAGGCCGTTTCAGGCAGAAAATGGAAATGTGAAGTGTCTGGAAAAAGATCGTGTAATATTAGTTGTTGTTCTTTTGTGACACGTTGAGTGAACTGTCCTGTCAGGCTTCAGATGTTTAGTTTTTAATATTTTTTTATTCTGTGAGAGCTAAATGACATGTAGACAGATTACTTTTAAACAGAGAAGTTTTCTTCCAGAGCCAAAGGTTTTAAATGTTTGATCTTTCCTGTGTGCGTACGTATCAAACCATGACATTTAATATTGTCGTGCATGCAGGAGGTTTATTTTTTATCTTTAGTAACCTAGTATCTGCAGTAATCTGGCAGGTCAGAGCGTGCTGCATCACAAAGATGTAGGTTTCATCCCAGTGATAATACTGTACAGGCCTGTGTCTTCATGTATGACTGTAAAGAGCTCGAATACGGAGAACCAGAGTTACCCGTTAGCGTAATGACTGCCAAGACAGACGCCCCCTTATCCTCCTCTTCGGATGTGCTAAAATTAAATTACCGTAATTTCCGGATTTAAAATTTTTTTTAGGGATGCACAATATTGGATTTTTAGCCGATATCCGATATGTTAAAACTTATTTGGCCGATAACTGATACCGATACCGATATTTTATATACTTTTCTTTGTCAGAACATAGCCCTCTTATTTAGGCTTATTTGCTACACAAATTGTGTAACAGCTGTAAGAGCTGGTGACATATATTTAGTAATAGCCAAATGCATAGCACTTTAACTTATATTAAATGAAAAATGTTGAATATTGTTTTTTAGCTTTAGTCACCTGCGATGCTGTCTCACTTGTGAAGGCTTGTTCCAGGTTCCTAGCTGCAGTGTGGGATCTGCTGCACTCTTGTGCATGAAGGACAGCCTTTTTAAGTTCAAAGTTTTTGTCTATCCATTGTGCCGTAAGACTAATCATGCTAACGGGGCTAACACTTGATGTCTGTGGTAAAACTCACCCAAGTGCTATTGGCTACTAGCTTCTCAATGATATCGGAAATGACGGCTTGTAACTCGGGTATGGCTGCAGGCATCCTTCTCACTGGGTTGTCATACAAAAACAGTGCCTTTTATATCAGTGTTATTTTGATGGAATGGCCGATGTCCGATATTTATCTTTTATGCTAATATCAGCCGATACCGATACCATGCCGATAATATTGTGAATCCCAAATTTTTTTCATTCAACATTTATTTATAAAGGTTAGTTCTCATTGAGCCTTGAGGACTTATTTACAAGAGAGACCTGTTACATACAGACATACAAGTAGATAAGGAAAAGAGAACACAAGAGGGTGGAGGAGGTAAAAAAAATATCTCACACCATGTGCTGGCTGGGGCACAGTGTGAAAGTTGCAGAAAAAGACCTTGCAACATAGACAACAGTATACAATGACATCATAATACATTTATGCATGGAAAGGTCAACAAAGGCAGTGAGTTGTCTATGGACACTGCCAGAAAGTTCCAAAGTTCTGATAAGATGGTACAGTGTCTATCAGCAGCACAATTCTGATAAGGACCCCAGATGTCCTCGGGAAAGTGGTGGAGGAGTAGGGGAGGAGCAGCAGAGCGTCATTATTCACATAACCTCTGGGAGAAATTTGAGATGGCTGGCCTATTCAAGGCCAAGTGGGGAAGCCAGATTTGATAACAATTGTTTTGTGACAGGCAGACTCTGTTTGATTTATTATTATTTTTTTTAATGTCTGCCTTCAAAAGTTCTGCTGGTACTTCTCAATAGCAAATCTGAACAGCCAAATTTTGTGGTCTTTCTGCCGGGCAATGCTTGTAGCCTTCCCCAAGTTCGAATCCATCACACAGAGTTCCAGAAGGTGCAAGTCGCCTGCGATTCTCAGAAATCGTATCCAGCTTATGCTCACAAAGTATCTGAGTCTGGGCGCTCGAAGCGCGGCACATTCCTTCATACATGGCAGGCAGTTTCAAAATTGCCAGATCCGCTGCCAACGTCTTCCAAATTTGTTGATAAGCCATAAACCCGCCGATTCCAAAAAGCAGGAATCCCGCTATCATAAATCCAATTTTGTATGTGTCTTCTTTGTCCTCAACAGACGATACAAACAGACACACAATCTTCCATTAGCCCCAGGAATCCATGGTGTATCCTGAAGCAAATGTCCCTTCAGGGCATGAGGGCTCTCCTTCACCCTGTCTTCTTGTTGGGAAAATTTTATCAATTGAGTTTAGGCCTGTTGCAATAAACAATAAATCAATTAATCGCATGATAAATGAAAATTATTGACCTCATTTTTATTTATCGGCTTTATTGTTTCTTCATGTCTCTCTCTTTCTACTAAAGCCACTGGATGACAAATGGCTCAACTCCGGTGTTCTTCACTGACCCCTTCCTTTCTCTTTTCTCTAATCTGTTTTAACTGTCCAAAATCACGTTTTTGGATTGTTAAAAGCAGCTAAGCTGAGAAGATAAGCTACGAGCTAAGCTAACAGGCCGACCTCAGGAAAAAACCTCCGTCTTGTTGAAGCTCCAAAATTCACAGTTGAAACCTGTGCCTTCGTGTAAAAAGTTTTTTCTCTGCAAAAAGGAGCCGATAACTTGTTTACTGATTTTTTTAAATGAAAAGCATTGTGTGAAAAATGTTATGCTAAAGAGCTCAAACCACACTGAGTGGCCGCCATGTCACCATGTCAGCCCACGTCATGTCAACGGGCCTCCCTCTCATTTTTCTTAGAGACATGCTGCTCAACTATCCATCCTTCGGTTCAAACAGTCTTATACTGCCATCCAGTGGTAAAAAAAGGTACTACTCTCAAAACAAATAAACATTTGTAGAATTTGACAATTACTAATTATTGTTAATTTTTAAACAATATTGTTTATCGCAATAATTTCTGAGACAATTAATCGCCCAGCAAAAGTTGCTATCGTGACAGGCCTAATTGCGTTGAGAGACCAGCTGACCAGATCCATGGTTCACAATTCAGAAGATATGTAAAGAGAGGCTCTGAAAAAGATTCACAGGACAAGAGAGCAAAAAGCAGAAGGGAGGCAGGAGCGGGCGAAGTGACCGTCTTC
>NC_056498.1:38388208-38389546 GCF_014905685.2 Nematolebias whitei
GATGGATGGATGGATGGATGGATGGATGGATGGATGGATGGATGGATGGATGGATGGATGGATGGATGGATGGATGGATGGACGGACGGACGAACAGACGGACGGACGGACAGATGTTTTATTTCATGGTGGAGGGAAGGATATACGTAAATTTGGTTTGTTTAGTTGGTTCTTTTGTTGGTTAATTTTTCTTCAGCGTCGTTCACCAGTTTCCTTTTATATTTACCTTTTTCATCAAATGGCCAAAGTTTATTAGCAATATCTGTTTGAACATCTATTTTTCCTCATCAAACAAAGAGCACCACATACGTTACATTATACACCCATAGTGGCATTGACAAAAAGACTGGAGAAAGAACTGGAAGTGGCAGAAATGAAGATGTTGAGGTTCTGCTTAGGCGTGACAAGGATGGATAAGATTAGGAATGAGATCATCAGAGGTACAGCGCAGGTTGCACAACTGGGAGATAAAGTTAGAGAGGACACACTGAGATGGTTTGAACATGTCCAGAGGAAGGACAGTAGGTATATTGGTAGAAGGATGTTTGAAATGCAGCTGCCAGGAAAAAGACAAATATATATGGATGCAGTTAGAGAAGACATGGAGGTAGGTGGCGTGAGGACAGAGGATGCAGAGGACAGAGTGAGGTGGAGGAGGATGACTCACTGTGGAGACCCCTGAAGAGAGAAAAGCTGAAAGAAGAAGAAGCTATTATACGCAACAACGTGGCCCGGAAAAGACCTTGTTTGACATTTGGCCTTGCTTTGTGACCTTGACTTTAGACCTGGTGTGATGAAAAGTGTATGAGACACACTATCCCATGATGATGTATAAATGTGTGAAGTTTCATTAAATTATCTTGAGCGGATCAGAAGTTATGGACGGGACCTCCAGAGACCATATCAAAATACGTACAGCTGTTAGGACATATAAAATGATCTTTCTATTCCTAATTTCCAGTTAAAAGATGGAGGTAAACACATTGGGTGAATTGGGTACATTTTGCAGAACCATTTGAGTTGCTGTGCTCAGAGCCTGGGGTTTTAAAAGGTTTCATTTTTGCTATGTGGACACGTTTACTGCCAGCAGATGCACTGTGCACAAAACTCATAAACAATTAGCCAAGACAAGACAGGACCCCAATCACATCAATAAAAAGTTCAACGTCCACTAACCCTCTGAGTGTGTGATCAGTGGATCCGTCCACAAGGATCAGAAGTTGACAGAATAACGGCCAGTCTTCAGTTTATAGCCCTTCTCCCTCCATTACTCCACCCAAGTTGCAGATGACCTTTGGTGTCCACTGATGGTGTGGCGGCCTTCAGCAAAAGTGATGG
>NC_056498.1:38389646-38408884 GCF_014905685.2 Nematolebias whitei
CCTTTGGTGTCCACTGATGGTGTGGCGGCCTTCAGCAAAAGTGATGGAGATGTCGTTTTAGATGGACACGTACACCACACGTGTGTTTAGCATTTATTACGAAAAGAAGACGCCCAAATTTAGAAATCTAGAATGGATCATTTTCTAAACATTGGAAGACTGGTGTCTAATCTTGGGAACATTTTGTCTTTCTCGTATACAAGTCCAAAAATATGCTCCATCGTTTCTTCAACCAACTGCCGTCATGCCATCTTTACTTCAACTCAGTTCTTTTTTTGTTTGTTTGTATTTTTTTATGTATAAAATTCTCTTTTCAAGTGTCCCTTTCCACTCCACCTCCACCCCCGACAGCTTCAGCAGTTTATTTCTTTGATGCATCATTCATGGTTTTTGTTCCCTAATGCACTCTATCTCTTATACAGCCACACTATCAAATCTTCATCATTGGCTTTTATCTGCACCCCCCACCCCCTAACCATTGTAATGTCTTGCTGCTGCCTCTTCTTCCTTCTTTTCTATTTCCATCCATGCAGCAGAGCTCAGTTCCTCACTCCGTCCCTGCTCTTTCAACTCTTTATCCTCCCTGCCTTCCGTCTCCTTCTAATTCCCTTTCCCCATCACTTTCACTTTAATTCACCCATTTCTTCCTCATCTTTGGAGCTGAAAGAACAAACAATCACCTCCTTTCCTTCATTACTATTCCTCCATTCTATCTCGTTTGCTCCTTCTCTGTCCATCTGTAGCTCCCTGGGGGTAAGTTCCTGAGCGTTAAAGCCCGAGGTTCAGAAAAAGGAGAGATTCTTTACATCACTGTTTGCGTCACTCAGGCTGCACACCCCTTTCTAAAACCAGTCCCTACCATTAGTAGAGGGCTCTAATGTCCAAATCACAAGCTACAAATTCATCAAGATGTAAATAAGCTGATCAAAGAGGTCATTTTTAAAGGCAAAGCCATGCTGTGGGTCCTATTTTCTGTCTTACTGACTGGATCGCAGGGAATGGTCCTACGCTGCATTTAAATAAACACGCAGTCAATGCATTAATTTTCTTACCGACGCAGCAAGAAGCATGCATGCTGCGCGGCATGACAGAACAGACCGCAGTGAAAGTCGTGCATCAAGCCTGCGCCCGTTAAACTGCAGTTAAAAGCTCCAGGTGGAAGAAAAATGTGTCGCCGAGCACACGTGCGCCGACACAGTCGTATTATCTACTCTATTACACGTGCAATTTTTCAGCAAACGCTGTTTTTAAAATGTTTGGAGCGTTCTCAGCACTGCCAAAGATGACAACTCTGGGCACCTGAGTGACGAGGTTGTCAGGAGTGTGTTGATGTGAGGCCTTTAACGTCCGTTTCTAGAAATATACCCCGAATTTAATGCAATCTCTCTGCAACACCTGCTGTGGGTCCTACACAACTGCAACTGGAGACCACACGGGGGTACAGAGCCAGAACGGAGGAGAAAGAAGAGAAATGGATGCAGAAGTTAAGCTTCTGTGTGAATAGAGGAAAATACTCCATCATCCCAGCCATGACCTAAGCTGCATGTTAGCACACCTGAGATATTAATTCAGGTTTAGATGTTGAGGTTTAACCTGATATTTAAGGTCCTTTGACGTGGGGTTTAACGGAAATGTACAGAGTCTATAATACCCTGCCTGTTGCAAATAGCTCCTTAAACAATCTCAGATTTGAGAAATAGTTTAGGTCCAGCCGGATCTATGAATTAATGTCTACTCTTAGTGGCAAAAGCCAAAGTGGATTGCTGCAGTGTTGAAAAAAACTTTAGTCTAAAAAGATTTGTTGTAGTTTATGAGGAATAACGACGCACATCCGAGATCCACTGGACTGGGTGCTCAATCCAAAGACAGATCAGAGGGTAATAATTATTAAAAGTCTATTTGAAGATGGTGGCTGCTGAAGTTGTGCAGTGGGAGCTCTGTTGGTGGGCAGATTGTTAGTACTATATTATAAATATTCATGAGTGAACTTCTCACCCTATCGCTAAGGGAAAGCCCAGCTACCCTTCAGAGAAAACTCATTTTGAGTGCTTGAATCTGCGATCTTGTTCAGAGTCCAGAGTTTGTGACCATGGGAGAGGTTAAGAGGTTAAGCTTCTCCTTGCAGCTCAGCTCCCTCTTCACCACAACCGTCAAGGAGTTTGCGATACTGTGGAATCTGTCTGCCGATCCCACATCCACTGTTCCCTCACTTGAGAACCAAACCCAGAGATTCTTGAACTCCTCCACCTGAAGCAGGACCTCAGTCCCAACCCGGAGAGGGCGATGCACCCTTTTTCAGCTGAGGACCATGGCCTCAGATTTGGAGGTGCTGATCCTCACCTCAGCCGCTTCACGCTCGGCTGCGAGCCGCTCCAAATCATATCTGGAGATCGTGGCACATTGACTCCAACAGGTCCAGATTATTAGCAAACAGAGATGAAATCCTGAGGTCACCAACCTCTTCCGCCTCCTGGCTTCACTGAGAATTTGTGTCTGTAAAAGTTATGAGCAGAATCTGTCACAACTGGTAGCCCCAGCAGAGTTCAACTTATTGCTAGCAATGCAAGCCAAACTCTCGCACTCAAGTTTGTATAGAGACCGAATGACCCGTAGAAACAAACCCCCAATCCCATGATCTTAGAGTACCTCCCCCAGTGTACCTCAAGGAACACTTGCCTTCTTCAAGTCCACAAAACACATGTAGACTGTATAGGCAAACTCCCATGATCCCTCTTGGATCCTAGTGAGGGTAAAGAGTTGGTCCAGCGTTCCACGACTGGACAGAACCCACATTGTTCCTCCTCCTCTGATCTACCTTCATGTCGATGAGGAGTGTTTGTTTTAATGTCATCCAGAACGTGGTACAGAGACCTGAAAATAATCTGACACTTATTTCATTAAGGACATATTATAATCCCAGTCTTGTTCTGAGGTTTTTACTCATCGTGCATCAGTTCAAGAATGAATGTTTTTAATTCAGCATTAAATAAGATGCAGAAAGTCGCTACACACACCAGCATTTTGTCTTAATTATAAATAAACCAAACCCTAACTTGCAGAAATTGAATTTAGAGAGGCGGAACAGTGTTATTAAAGTAAAACAGATGTGAAAATTGAATATAGACTGAACAAAAAGAATCAGGGGGTACTGATGTCACATGGCTCAGAGCTTCGAGGGGGTGAGGGAAGAGGAAACGACAGATATACGAGAGTGCAATGAAAAAAGCTTTCACCCTGGTCTGATGCTCGGTACTTACAGCTGCAGTTGTCAGGCTGGCGTCAGCTCAAAAGAGCTTTATGATAACGGCTGACAGCAAGTCATAATTTACCACCCTTTCACCGCTCCCAGGTTCAGGATAATGATGGGGATTAAGGAATAGTACACGGAAGGTGCAGGGTTTTTAAAAGAATCAGGCGTCACAGAATCTTTCCACGAACGTTCGTTTATAAAGCTCTGATGGGAATTTTACATGAAGTTTGCCTTTTACGTATATTTTTTAAAAGTTCATCCAACCTTGTATCCGTTTTTATATCCCTAATAATTAAATGTCGTTAGTTTTCAGATATAACGCAGAAGGATAAGAGAAGATCTTTAGGTGAAGTGGCACAGAGGTTAGAGAATGCGAGCCCGTCATCGGGGGGGCTGCCGGTTCGAACCCCCAGACCAGCTCATAAAATGGGGTGGGGAAGGTGAAGTGCCCACATCTGCCTCCACCCTCCACTGTTGAGCAAGGCCCTTAACCTTAAACAGGTCTCTCTTGCAAACGAGTCCTCATGGCTCAATGACACCAACCTGTATAAATAAAGGTTGAATGAATGTTAACCCTCCACCTTCTCGCCAAGCGCCTTAGGTGGCAGCTCTCTGCCCCACATGTGAAATGGGGAAAAATGCAGGGAATACATATCCCCATTGGGAATTATTTAAGCAAGCATTTTTTTATTATTATTTTAGAAAAAATGTTATAAAACTACTGATTGCAATCTACCCAGTTATTATTGCAGCACAAGTAGGAAACAACCTTTGAATGAAGAAGTTCATGCTGGAAATTATAACTAAAATTGTTTTCGTTTTATTTAAAGTGCATTATTTATGTACATATGGACATATGTACCTATGGAAGAATGTACGTATGGACGGATGTACGTATGGACAGACATATGTATGGATGAATGTACTTGTAAATGAGTCTTTGAAACTCAGTGTGATTTATCTGTTTAAATAAAGGTTGAATGAATGAAAAAATATATGAAAGAATGTATATATGGATGGACGGCTGTATGTACGTATGGACAGATGGATGGATGTACATATGAAAGAATGTACGTAAGGATGGATGGACGTATGTATGAATGGGAAAATGTACGTATGGATGGATATACGTATGGACAGATGTACGTATGTACATATGGAAGAATGTACGTATGGATGGATGGACGTATGTATGAATGGGAAAATGTACGTATGGATGGATATACATATGGAAGAATGTACGTATGGGTGTATGTATGGACAGACAGAACCTTCCATCTTGCATGTCAAAGTTTTAAACTTACCCCTATAACTATCCTATGAGTCTAAAAAGTAAATCAGAATTAGATTCTATTGAACTAAATGATAACTTGCTTTCTAATAATTTTATTTACCAAAAGCACAGACACATTTCCAAGGTAGACAAATATAATTGTTGAAAGAAGGAACTGACAGACAATATTTGAGCCTGAATGTCTATATATTTTTATAAATTTCATATTTTTTTTCAAACAAAAAAGAGAACTTGGAAAAATAAAGGGGTCACTGTATGGTGTAGTGGTCATTTTTTCATTTTACCTGCTGACATACTGTCATTAAATCCCATTCAGTATCCATTTACCAGAACTAAACCCATTTATGTTTGGCTTTTTCATTTTTCTTTGTGGCTGCTTTTGAGAAACTTCTCTACTTTTTTGTTGCAAAACAGAAAAAAGGACGATTACGCAGGGGATTCTAATGGCACAAGTGACTTTTAAACCTAATTAAACTAACTGATATTTCCTCAATGAAGGAATCAAGTTACATTTTTTGGGCTACATTTTTTTAAAGTGGGTCGTTTTATTTCAATTTCCTCCCACACTCCAAAAACATGCATGTTAGACTATCTTCTGGCCTAGGACTCCCTTGCAAAAGAGATCGGTGATCTCATTCAACCTTTATTTATACAGGTTAGTCTCACTAAGTCTCAAGGACTCATTTACAAGAGAGACCTCTATCTCGATGAGATTTACCTGGTTCAATAAATGTTAATAAATAATACTTACTGAATGCCATATTAAAAGGGCTCCTTTGAGAAATGCAGTTCTCGTAAAAGAAAAATATTTTTGTGGAACAAAGTTAAGGTGTTTTTGCCCTCAACAAGCCCCATGTGAGACACTGTGACCTTGGTTTGTTGAATCTCTGGGAAGCATATTTATCTGTGTAAAACCACAATGTTTAACTTGTTCTCTGTTCGGCATCAGCTCGGAGTCCCTGGCTGTCGTGACCGACCTTGAAGCCTGGCTCTGACCAGAGGAAATGTAATTGCGTTTCAACAGTCGTACTGAGAAAACCTCACGAGCCGTAGAAGGGAAAACTTCAGATCATTTCCTGAAACATATCTACTCCTACGCTGCAGTGAAAGCTATAGGGGAACAAGCCTGAGGCAAGTAAAAGTCAGCAAGAGTCCTTCATATCCAACACAAGAATGTCAAATAACTGAGAAACTCTTCTCCTGGAGAACGACAGGCTCCAGATAAAAACAGCAGGTAATAAAAAAAACTCATTCTTATGATACACACATGCTGACAAATTTTCTCCTGCCACTAAAACAATAAATGCTGCCTCCACTGCAAACACATGAGAAGATGGATAAATGGATAGCGAAATAAACCCATGAGCGTGAACACCCGAAGCACAAATGGAAAAAGAAATGTGCTGAATCTTTTCCCCGAAGCCTTAGCAACAGTGGGCCACCACACGAGTAGAAAGAAATCCATTCATCACACCCCTGGGCATGCTCGGCTCTTCTTAGCCCCGCAGGCATCCTGTACCTTTGAATCTTCACCATCTTTGACTCTTTTATATTTGAGTGGGGCCACGAGGGATGGTGCTAACTCCTGTATTTTTTTTATTACCATTGTTGGAGCCATCCTTTCTGAGACAAGGACTGTATTCACCATGTCAAGGTTACAAGGCGTATAGTGTAAAAGGGTGGAGAAAAGGTCTAGATGGTTTTGGAACAGCAAGAAAGTAAAAGATCATAAACTTGGTCAACGTATTTGATTAGACTAAGGGATGAACATTTGCATTTCTTACGTCTGACCTGTGTAGGCTCCACAGAAAAGACCAGCAAAGATTTTTTTTTGGTTTTTGTGCTGAACACTGACAATGACACCAACACAAGACAAAATGAAATGTGCAGTGCAATATACGATCTACACAGTATACAATGCAGCGTTTATTACATTATACGATAAATTATACAATACAGTATGCGATATGGTACAGAGTATTGTTCAAGATACCGCGCTTGTACCCTACAAGCCGTGATGCCAGATTTGGCAGCAAGCCCTCTACCCCTTCAACCTCACAGTGAAGAACAGAGAAGCCAATTAATTTATACGGTGATTTATTTGTTTGGCATTTCTTGCCAAATCATTTTAGGGAACACCAATATGATCCTCGAGGGCCACTATCATGCATGTTTAACTTGTTTCCCTGCTACAACACACAAATCAATTGTTGAATTACCTCTTCAAATGTTGGAGCAGAGAAACGTCTCAAGTACCGGTAAGCAGGATGGTGGCCCAAGTGCAGAACAATTACTGTATATAGATGAATGCAAAAGATACTGTTGGCCTATTGAACAGTACGTGAAAGAAATGCTCTTACTGGACCACAGAACTACTTTCCCAGCAGTGTTGGTTTAAGTTCATCCAGTGGTCATGTAAATCAGTTTAGTGTGGCGGTGTTACCCATGTTTAGGTAGGGAAGGTTTATTTTTTTATCCTGGGATGATCAAGGAAATTAACTAACCCAACCAACAAACGCAATAAGTCCTACCAGTCAGAGGCACAGAGGTGCAGGTCATACCAGGCTGTGCCATCTTGCTTTTGTTGGCGGATAATGCAACCAGACAAAGATGGGTTTTTTTTTCTTAGTGGGCAGAGACGTGTCAAAGAATAATGAGTCTCAACAAGTAACTAAACCAGTCTAAAGAAATACAACATGCCGCTATCAATATTTGCAAGAAGATTTACAGAAAAGCAAATATAAAGTCCCTAAAAGTAAGTGGACTTGGCATTTGTACCTACCGAGGTACATCTGGAGCCACAAAGTCAATGCACAGTACCTCTTAACAGTCAAGCCTGTATGGTGGTTTGTTACCATCTAGAAGTACTGTACTTTTCTGCCTTTAAGTCACGTTTTTTTTTGCATAATTTGCATGCCCTGCAACTTAAAAGCTGAAGCGACGTATTTATGGATTTTTTTCCCATATTTATAAACCAATTTTTAGCTGAGGTATGACCATTTTCATTCATTCTAACTGAAAATATTGAACTACCATTTTCAGCCGCTAGAAACTCAACGAATATGGCATGCTGTTGTGTCATGTAATAGTTAAAAGTGGCTATTAATGACACAATCAGCTTGCCATAGACTGCCACCTTCGTCTAGCTCGCCTGGAGCAACCGTCAAATCAGCTTCATTTTGCTGCGCCGCCCCAGCGAAATGCAGCTAATTTGACCATTAAAGTGCATTTATTAAGTAAAAGTTCAACTGAGACCTATAATGTCGAGCAAACAAATAATTGTTTTAGGTGCTCATCTTGTTAAATTTCTAAGAAATGCACAGTGTTCCTCCTTCCTGATTTCCTCCTTCAGAGCACGCTCCCGGAGCACCGAGGCAACGATTTCTTTTGAAAATGCAGCTGATTTGACCTTCAAAGTGCATTTATCAAGTAAAAGTTAGACTGAGACACACCTTTGGTATAATTTCAAGCAAACAAATAATTGTTTTTAAGTGTTAGTCTTGTTAAATTCTTGTTAAAAGTCCTCCCGTGCACACGGCTGCGGCTGCCATTTGGCAGCCAATCGATTTTTGGCACAACACCGGCCCACATTTCCGGGTTGTCAACGGTGACGTGTAACAAACGCATCACGTCAGCGGTGATGCATAATAAATGTGATTTATATGGCGAAGCGACGTATGTATTTATGGATTTTTCCACTTTATTGGACATACTTCGACTGATGCGACTTATCGTGCGGTGCAACATGTATGGCGGAAAATGATAAATACTTAAAACAAAACGGATAAAATGTGAATATCTAGAAGTCAAACTCAAATGTTTTCTGTGTACATCAGAAAGAGGAACCATCCTTGATGTTTGAATAGTTTTGATGGAGGCCGTACGCCACCTGAAAGCTTTTTTCCTCACTCATTTTTCATCTTCTATAATAGCCTTGCCCTTTTCACCGGCAGCTCAAGAGCTTCAACAAAATGAGTGCATGGGGGCTTCAAAACAGACTCAAGGTCCCATCCCACTCGACTCGGTCCTTTGGACAACAGCTACACGTGTGCAGTAAAGGTGTGATAAAGTGCCTGATCGGTTTCGCTCCCAGCTGACCTCTGATAAATGCATTGATGGAGCACCTGGAGAAGCTGTTAGCACCAGAACCATGGAGCAAACCTAGATCAGTGTTGCAGTGAGTCAAACCATTTCATTCACAGCTGCTGAGAACATCTTGCCACGCATAAGAACTCATTATGGTTTTACAACATACACTGCTGCATGGGACTGATGCATGCAGTTGGTGTTTAATAGAATGAAGGTGTTTATCAAAGACAATGAACTAAAAGATGCACATGCATGTGACGTCACGGGTATCAAATTGGTGAGTTGCAGAATGTCAAAGAGACCCTCAACTAAATGACGTCTGATGAAATGAGCATCTTGAAACAAACAACAACAAAAAAACAGAACTAAATTTATGAAGAACTGCTCTGCAACCAAGTGTACAAACAAATTTAGCAACAAACAAAAAAAAGAAGAAAGAATTCTAATAAAGTACTGCAAGTCTAAGAAATCTGCATATCGGACTAAAAATGTGGATTTGTAGTTTATGCCTTGTTCTTATGTTTTAAGTGTAATCTATAAAAGTACTGGTGTTATACACTGGTGGAATTGAACCAACAACTCTCCCATTGGAGGATGATTGCTCTAATCACTCAGCTGCAGCTGCTCTAATATTTGCTTTTATTTTCAAAATTGCTCTCTTTCTCAGGGGTCACCACAGTGAGCAAACATTGCGCCAAAATTTGGGAAAAGTTTTAAGCCGGATGCCATTCCTGATGCAGCCCGGGCTTGAACCTAAAGCCTCAAGGTTACGAGGTTGCTGAGCTACCCACCGAGCCACTGCAGCCCACAAATAATGTGCAAAAGTATTTTGTGAAAACTATTAAAGCAGAAACACTCGTGCTGCTACACTGAGTTAACGTCACTTTAAAGAAATGGTTGAATACAAGACGTTCACATCCAGTGATTGAAAGATAAGCAGAGGCAAGAATTTTAAACATACTAAGGTTTCCTTTTTTGTAGGAACAATGTCTGCCTAAAGGTGAAAAGAATTTAACTGCAAGGAGAATTTGGTGAGCATTGCCGAAAGAACGGCTGCCGGGAGATTTAGGGAAAGACGGGAGCAAAAGTCTTTTTGGTAAAAGCAAAGAGGGCGAAACGGAAACAGTGGAACAAAGAGAAACAGAATCGAAGAATGACAAAAGGCAGGAACTTTCTAAGGGATAAAAGAGATGTAAACAGGAAAAGAAAGTCAAGAGACGAAAAGGAAGGAGTGTAAAATGAGGCCTTTCTCCATAATGATCTCTGAGCTCCATCTAATTGGGCAAATCTCATAGGCGCCTGGCACTCTGCTCTGAAAAACAGGTCAGACTGAGAGCGAAAGACGGAAGGAAGGAGACGTAAAGAAGGGGGAAACATCCACAGACACAAGGGGGATACCAAGAAAGGTTGAACTATGTGAGTAACGAACCGAGGGGTCATACATGGACCTGAACCCATCTTCCTGATCTGTACTCCCTTTATTCCATGCTCGCCTATTATAACAACCATGTTGAACATCTATGGGGAGCTGAATCAATCAAAATTTTAAAAACGAGTTCAAGAGATGTGGCAGCTTCAGTTGCGTGAAGATCTATTCTGAAAGGTCTTCAAACAACTTCTTTCCATCTCATTGTTTCTGGAAAAATGTTGACGGCCACTACAGATTAATCACCCGAGCAAACACAAAAATGGCCAAGAGCTAAAGATTTATGTGGAAGTAGGTGAGAGTCATCTTCAACATATACTCGGAGCACCAGTAGATCATACTGGCCACGGTTCTCAAAAAAGGTGCAATTCCAATACGAGTTGGGGGAAGAGTTTTTGCCCCAAGTAGAGGAGTGTATGTATCCGCGAGTCTTGTTCACGAGGAATGGTAGAACTGAATAGGAGATAGACTGATTCACTGGAGCCTCATTTGCAATCATGAAGGAGTTGCTCCAGTCTGTCATGATGAAGAAATTATTAAGCCAAATGGCGAAGCCCTCAATTTACTGGTCTGTCTATTTTCCAACCCTCGCCTGTTGTCTTGATGTATGGATTGTGACTGAAGGGTTGCAAGGCCTCCTTAGATTTAGGACAAGGAGCTCTGTTGTCTAGGAGGAGCACAGTTTAGAGCCGCTTCTTCTTCAACAGGAGTCAGTTGAGTGTATCTGATTAGGATGCCCCCTAGAGGTTTTCCAGGTACATACTGGGAAAAGACCTCAAGGAAGATCCAGAACTCGCTGGAATTAATTCAGTGTTGAAAGAACGATGGAAGATCCTAAACAACCAAAAGTAAAGAAGAAACAGTGATGGATATGCATTCAGTGGTTGACAACAGACCAGACAGGTGTAGCTGAGGACTTGGAGGATGAGAAACTTTGTGCAGAACTCTAAATCCCTGCATTCTTAAGTAAACTGACAGCTACCATATTCATGTTTGTCATCAGTAAGTTGCCTATCAGCACAACTCTTTGATGTGTCCTTGGAAGACTTTTCAAGTCTTCCAAATTAAGATGTAAAAAAAAAAAAAAGCCTCCGTCTTTCAGAGACTTTTAGAAATGTAACCTATGAATTTAATTACTAAAATAGGTCTTGACAGGAAAAAAAAAGACAAGTAAAGCAACAGCACTGACAAAGCACAGCCTTAAAGCGGATCCACAACTGAGAAAAGCCTCTGAAACAAATGGAACTTAGAAGAATGTAAAAAAAAAATCTGCTGACTTGCAGGCTCTTGAATGAACTGCCTCTTCTTCTATTTTCCCCACTTACTGTATTTTCAAGTTCCTGAAGTTTTAAACCTTAATGAAAAGAAATCGTTTCATGCCGGCACCATGGGGAGCTGTCACTACTTTCTTCCCAGTTCTTTGCAGTAACAACCCAACTTGCTCTATCAAACAGCTATTGAAAATCCCTGCAAAGCAATCTCACCACTCAGTGGACACACGAACCAACTAATGATCGAGGCTAACCTCCCTTACCCTGGCTAAATGAAGCAGTAAGACCCTTTCTTTCAATCATACAATCTATTCCTTTCTTCTAGTCTACAAGCTAGTGGTAGCATGAGAAGATTGAAAAATACCAAGAGCTGAAAGATGGAACAGAGAAGATGTGGACAGTCAAGACCTCATTGGTGCAAATCGGAAAAGTGACTCCAACAGGTCCAAGGACCAACGACATAGATTTCTGTCCAGAAGAGAGCAGTCCTAAGAACAGCTAAGATCCTGAACAGATCTAGTCTCTTGTAGAGGATCTAAGTCTGAAGTGAAGTGGAACCACCCAAGTGAAAACGTAGAGCAAGCTTTTTTGTTGTATTAAATCACCATTGTTATGCTTCTGAGCCACAAAGGGTGGTAGTCACAGGGCTGAATTGATGTGAAGCGGAGAAAAGCATCAATCGGGCTGATTTTACTTGTTCAGCAAGGCAGTCAACCATTATTTATACAGGTTCATCCCATTGAGTGTCCATTGAGCCTCGGGGACTCATTTACAAGAGAAACCTGATTCTAACAAAGAGTGATGACAACTAGGCCTGTCACGATAATTTTTTCTGGGCGATTGTATCAGAAATTATTGCGATAAACTATAATATTGTTTGAAATTTGACAATAATTAGTAATTATTGTCAAATTTATGAAGAAATTTTGGTTAATTTTTGTGTGTAGTACCTTTTTTGACCACTGGATGGCAGTATAAGACTATTTGAACTGAAGTATGGATAGTGAGAGAGCGAACAGCGTGTCTCTTTAATAAAATGGGAGGGAGAGGCCCCTTGACGCGACATGGGCTGCCTCTCCCTTTTCAGTTCTCAAAATGGCGGGCGCTTTGTGTGGTTTGAGCTCTTTAGCATAGCATTTTTCAAATAGAGCTTTTAATTTAAAAAAAATAATCCTCAAACAAGTTCTCAGCTTCTTTTTGCAGAGAAAATCAACTTTTTACACAAAGGTACGAGTTTCAACCGTGAATTTTGGAGCTTTGACAAGACGGAGGTTTTTCCTCGAGGTCGGCCTATTAGCTTAGCTCGTAGCTTAGCTTCTCAGCTTAGCTGCTTTTAACGATCCAAAAACATGATTTTGAACGGTTAAAACAGATTTTAAAGAGAAAAGAGAAAGGGAAGGTCAGTGAAGAGCACCGAAGTTGAGCCTTTTGTCATCCAGTGTCTTCAATAGAAAGAGACACGAAGAAACGATAAAGCCGATAATGAGGTAGATAATTTTCATTTATCATGCGATTAATTGGTTTATTGTTTATCGCGACAGGTCTAATGACAACAATAGACAATCGCAAAAGGAAGCATACAGATTGAGAAGAACAAGTGCAAGAAAACGGTGTTAAAAAATGAAAGAAAATAAAAACAGCTAGATTGTAAGGTGATGTAGAAAACTCAAAACAGGAACGACTGCATTGGTTTTTGCCAAGAACTTAGATGTTTGAATGGCAAACATGGATGGCTCAGTTGTGAACAACCAGAGGCAACTTCAAGAGGTTTTTGTTGCTGTTGCAGCCATATCACGATGTTCAAATTAACCTTTGACTCCTATTAAACCACAAAAAATGTAAGCTTCTGCAAATTCTCATTTCCAAATATTCTGAATAAATCTTGGATGGACATAAATAAGGCACTTCACAAGGAACATAAATTATATTCAAAGTATTTAACAAATCAATAAACAAACTGAGTAAGAATACTCAACGTTTCTGTTCTCCAGCGCTGCGAGCGGCTAACAGCGATACAGTCAGTTCAGATCTGCTCACAAAGAGTGTTTCACCCCAGGAGTGATTCATGGATTATAATCCAGCATTTCTTTCCCACCACTGTTTGTCAGCTGAGGAATCGCTTCAGCCTTGAGAGCCAACACGAAGAGCCTCGAGTGAATGATTCACCCAGCGTGTATTGTTTTGTGTGAAGGATGGCGTTCACATATGCTGCATTCTTAAATCTTAGAACAAACCAAATGAAAAATGGGTTTTTGTTGCATTATTACAAAAGAGAATTGTGCATGAGAGATTTTCTGAGGCAATTCTTCTTTAGTTTGTGTGAAAAGCTGAGCCGTTCGCCGTCGGGTGCGGGTTTTT
The DNA here is from genome assembly GCF_014905685.2 of Nematolebias whitei. Taxonomy (NCBI): domain Eukaryota; kingdom Metazoa; phylum Chordata; class Actinopteri; order Cyprinodontiformes; family Rivulidae; genus Nematolebias; species Nematolebias whitei. The sequence continues at coordinate 38,403,335 of NC_056498.1, forward strand.
GGATCCTGACGATGACATTGATGATCATTGCCTGCTCTGCATCATCATGTGTGAAAGCGTAACGCTGTCGTTCTGCTGCTCATTCTTCACTGCACAGACTTTGCTTTCCTTCATGAGCACTGCAAACACGCACAGATACACACAAACAAGACCAGAATCAAGCCTGTCAAGAAAGGAGAAATCCTAATTCACTTTGTAAGAGTGGGTTCTTTTTTCCATTAGCATCTGCTGTCAGGACAGCTGGAGTCTGGCAGCTTCACAAAGCATCAACTGCGGTTTGACGGCACGCAGAACTACTTCATGTAAACACAGCATTTAATAAGAAGATAAACTCTTGAGATAATACCAAATATATGACATTTATTGATGGCTGCGACCAAAACAAGTGACTACAGATGCAGGGCAAACAACCACACTTGTGAAAAATGGATTTGTAGGACTTTTTTTTTAATAAAAAAAAAAAAAAAAGCAGTAGTCTCTCGCTACTTCGGTTCGTTTTTCGCGAACTCGCTCTATCGCGGTTTTTCAAAATAAGACTGGACATGACGCACAATGGCTGGTTGATGGATGAGCCGCACGATCGGCACGGAATTTTTATTTTAAAATAAATTATTTTAAAATGATTTAGCACCTGTGTGCAGCCCACAGCTGCAGGAGAAGCCTCCTCCTGCAGTATGTCATATCAACGCTCTGCAGCGGAGAAGTGGGCGTGGCCAAGAGCACTGGCAGAGAGCAGCCGGAGGCAGAGAGCTGAGATCATAGCATTCTGTGCTCTTTTAGTGTTTAGAGTTTAGAAACATTGTTTAGAATATTGCAAGAATGTGGGAAAAATTTTAAATGCCTTGAATATATATATATATATATATATATCATATCAACGCTCTGCAGCGGAGAAGTGGGCGTGGCCGAGAGCACTGGCAGAGAGCAGCCGGAGGCAGAGAGCTGAAATCATAACATTCTGTGCTCTTTTAGAGCGTTTAGAGTTTAGAAACATTGTTTAGAATATTGCAAGACTGCGGGAAGGGTTTAAAATGCCTTGATTATAGGCGTTATAGGCGTTATATTGATTATAAATATATATATATAATACAAAAATAAAACTACTACTTACTATGTGTAATAGTACTCCTACTTTGCGGTTTTTCACTTATCACGGGGCTTCAGGATACGGATCCCCAGCGATAAATGAGGGACTACTGTATAGGCTATATGTTAAGGCTACAGTTTGCTAAAGAGTGTGCAACATTTTTTTCGTAAAAATTACTACACTTGTTAAACTTTTCGCAAAGCTAAAAAAGGCTAAGCTAAACTTAACACAGCTATGTTAAAATAAGCTAGGCTAAAAATGATAAACTAAGCATAGCCAAGCTAAGAAAGCTTAAATGAGATTAAGTTTAGCTAACCCAAGCTAAGCTAAGAAAAGGTTAAATGAAAGGTATACATATAGTTGTCCTTCTCAGTGTGGCCTAGATCAGTTCCCTTGGCGGAGCGCTTGTTGTATTTTATTTTTGTCGACGGGGCGCGGGTACAGGACGAGACGGAGTTGCATCTGTGTTTCCCGCCTGCTAGCTTAGCGCTATGTTGCTGTCAGTTTTTATTGACGGAGGGTGGTGCAGAGCAGTACGTCAGTTTCATGTTTGCTAGCGCGTTTGTATTGTGCCCCACGAGCTACTTCAATACGAACAGTTGTCCGCAGGGGGTGGGGGGTTAGTAGGCAGGGCGCTTGGTTCTGTTGAGGGGGCGGGGCACCACTCTTGTGTAATGGTAGGATGCTCCTTTCTGCTTCATTTTGAACAGATAGAATGGCGGCAAATTCATTATTTCCTTTCCTTTCCATCCTTTAATGCCTGTTTCTACTTTTTTATGGATGTATTTGCATATTTTTTGTTTGTTTGTTTTATGGCTGTTTAAACCTGTTTAGAATAAATATATGTAAATCAAAGAAAAAAAATTAATCAAGCTAAGCTAAGGAAAGCTAAAATAAGCTGAATCGCGATAAATTAATCTAAGCTAAGCCAAGTTCAGCTAACCTAAACTAATCTGAGATGTTTTATTCATCACTGCGTGTACAATGAGACAACGTTCGGGACAATATAAGACTTGGAGAAACATCACATATTAAGAATTGAAGCGTAAAAGATAAAAAGTAGCTCAAATACTCCCAAGTGGTTAAATGACATTTGAAAACCTAAAAAAATTGCAGATGGAATCCTTAAAGTTTAGAAGTTACAACTGGACATGTAGATATAAATGTATAGATTGTCACATTATAAAAGGGGAAAGGGATGTTGCCTATAAACACAGTATTGCACATAAGTCTTTTTATGACAGACATGTTTGTAATTGTTGTCTTCTTAACAACAGAAACTCGGACTTTTTGGTAAGAGTCCTTTCTTTACTCGTAGAGATGATCCAAGTTGACCCAAAACCGTCAACAGTAATTAAAAGGATAGCACATCTAGTTGCTTAAAGAAGGCAATTCATTTTTTAGTTTGTTATATTCCAGAAAGTTTTTGCTTCTTTAAGCACTTCATATTATAACAAGACCAAGATTAGAAAATATCTGCTCGAAGGACTGAAAGAACTATTAAACACCCACTGCAACAAACTTCTTTATATGGTTTCTGGTATTTGTTTGTTTGTCTTTTGGTTTTTAGTACGAAGAGAAAATACGATGCGTGGAATATAAATGATAAACACTGGAGTGATAGATACATTTAGGGTGAATTAAAATATTTCTGTGTAATTTTCTTGCAACATATTGGGCTTTGGAGACATTTTACTCTGATGTATTACCAAAAATTATACCTAACAAGGTGAATCTGTGCTTTAACATTAATTTAATTTGATTCTACCTTTATTTATACAGGTAGTCTCTATGGGTCATGAGGACTCATTTTTAAGAGAGACATGTTTGGGAGCAGATGGGGGTTAAGAGCCTTGCTCAAGGGCCCAGAGTGAGGCAAATTAGGGTGGAAACGGGTGTTTCACCTTTTCCGCCCACGTTTTGATGTTGTCGGTCCCAGGATTTGAACCGGCAACCTTCCGATCACATGCCAACCTTCTCCAACCTCTGCACCACCACGCCCTGAAGAAGACAACTACCCCCACACTTGGCTACCAGGTGCACCAGTAGATATTTGAGTTGTTTTTGCTCTAATGGTTTAGCATTTTCTAAAGATGAACCCCATTTTTTTAGTTTAACTCTAAAACTATCACTTGGCATTTCATTTCAGATCAGATGAAGTAGTGAAAATATTCAAAACAGAATGAGACACCCCCTTCAAAAAGCCCATAAGACATCAAAATGCCAACTAGTGCTTCTATAGGAACATAAAGAGATACTCAACATTTTACATAATACATCGAACCAACTTGTAACAAGAAATCAAAAATAAGGTATAAGGTAAGTAAGGTATACAGTATATAAGGCTCATATTCCTTCATCTGAACAATGTATTAGTCAAAAAGTCATACAACTTTAGCCTCGTCCTACGTTTTAAAGATTTGGAAAACCATACATTTACCTAGCAACATACAAAAGGGTAGAAAAGGGTTCTGCTTTTGTGGATTACTTGCAAAAATGGCCATTTTTATAAGTACCAACTCACATTGCTTAGTAAATCAAGACCTATGAGATAGAAAATTCAACGTCTGCATCCCCCATGAGGCCGCCTGATGTCTAATGCAGTAAACTTTGTCATTTGCGCCAGTCCATTTGTAACAGATGACTGAGCACACAAATGGACCTGGATGAACCTCTTCCTTCAAGTTAAAAAGAGACACAAGCCGACAACAAGCAGAAGAACAACACTGACTGCATTATCCTCATCTCTACAGTGCTTCAGTGAAAGAAGACACAAAATAAACCCATCAAAAATGAACCTGCATGCATGTGGGTAAGTTCCCAGTTAGTTTGAGAAGTTGGTTGGGTGCTATAAAAACATCCTGTCCAGATTTCCTCCAGGCAGTGTTTGAAGCAGTAGTCGCCGTGTGACGGATAAACGATGCGGCTACGGCCGCGCCACAAACCCAACCGGCGCGTTCTGCAGTTTATGTCAACAGATGGGCATCGAATGGAAAACGGCCAGAACGGAGCGAAGGTGCAGTCACCAGCTATGTCACTGCAAAGGCTCATTATGTTTGAGTGACTGAGACCAATGTTCAGAGTGGGTGTCGGCTCAGGAGGGAAATATGTGTGTGTTTTATAACCAACTGCATCATCTTCGTCTGCATTACCATTCAACTGGTCCCTCTCCGGCTAGCTGTTAGGGCTTCAGCTGACAGCTCACACTAATATATGTGGCGACGTGTCGGCACATACTAATGTGAGAACAACAACAGGGATGAGGTAGCATGTAGTCGATGTTGGGAGTACTAAATACAGATTGTGCTACGGTGATGTACCGTACCACCGTCACAGACTGCATCTGCTGTACGGTTTGCTTCTCCGCTTGCTTCCTCTGGTGTTTTTATTTAATTCCTCCCAACATCTGTGGTCATTTGACTTCCAAATCAAACGCTTCCCGTCTCGTCATCCATCTGGATGACAGGGCTGTAGAAGCAGCACCTGCTAATTCACCTGGATGCCGTTTTCGACGCTAAACGTTTACTGTCAAGTACTCAGAAGGTGGTGGCGATTCTTGACCTTGAGATGCTCTCGATAACGTAACTCCCTCAAAGTGTTGCAGGCGGTAGCAGAGGCAGTTTTCATGTGGAAGACAGATAAAGGATTGCAGAGGCATCTTAATCACCCAGGTGGGATTCCTTTAGGTTTGCCAGAGAAACGGAGGGAAGTCGCCCAGCTCACCAGAAAGGATGAGCTGGAAAGCTCAGGGCAGCACGGACTCTGCCCGTTACGTCAATTTGATTGGCAAGAGGCAGGATGTTTTTAATCCGGGCCTGTTGCTGCTCCCAACCATGGCTGAGTCGGTCAAATCTGTTTTATTATCTCTATTCAGGACTCAACCACACAACCCTGAAGCATGAAATCCCATTTCAGCCCTGCACATTTATTAGTATCTCCTCAGCAAACAATAATGGTTTTAATCTTGGGAAGTATTTTTATGTAAGAGGGTATTCTGACAGTATTTAGCTTAAAAAAAAAAAAAGGATTAAATGTCCGTTGATCTTTGCTGCTGGTCAGCAGGTTCAAGACTCTGGAGATTGTGGATGGAAAAAATGCCTTTATCGTTCGCCTCTCAAAGTAAAAGGGACGTACTGGTGTCTGCGTGTGCTCATTTGTGTGTTGTGTAAATTAAATATTTGATCAACCACTGGATAGATTTGATGGAAATGCTCAAAGAGGCTTGGACTTGTGTGTCTGAGGTTTGTGGCACCTTTTGAAGTTTTTTGTTTTGTTGTTTATTTTTGCTATTGTTGGCTGATATGGGCATCGGTGCCCCCCGTGACACGAAAAGTAAAGAAAAGAAAAAAGATAGGAAAAAAGAAAGAGAAGGAGAATGAGAAAAGGACGGGAACGAGAAAGGACGAGAACGAGAAAGAAAACCAACGGACGAAAACCAACGGACGAAAACCAACGGACGAAAA
>NC_056498.1:38408984-38418739 GCF_014905685.2 Nematolebias whitei
AACGAGGTGGCAGCAATAGTTTTCTGTAGTGAACAGGTCAATACTGTGAGCTTTAACAAATAAAATTGCAACTTAAAGTAATCTGAGCATTGCATGAGCTGACGTAGCGATGTTTACACGTCTTCGAGTTCATTTCTGGCCTTTTTCATGACCCACCTGATCCAGCACACAAACTAAAACAAACTAAAACTATTCAATTTAAAATCTTAATGAGTTTGTCCTTCCGAAAAGGTGCTGAAATAAAAACAGACTAAAAAACAACGTAATGCTTTTATTATTTAAAATAAAAAGAAGCCAGGCTCACTAATGAATGAAACGGTCACACATGACAGGGCTGGTGTTCAGGGGAAAATACAGAATAAAACCAGCGCATCGTCTGCAAAGAACTTTTTTTTTAGCTGTTTTAATGAAGAACAAAAAAAACAGGCTTGACTGCAGATAACAGAGATCAATGAAATGGGGTACAACTTTGCTTCTGCATTATTTAGCTTTTATTTTTTAATGATAACCTGTAACACTTATCTGAAGCTTGACTTCTCTAAGGGATTTTAAACAACTGCTAAGTTCATGGCAAAAACCGATGCAGACATGTTCCTGTTTTTAGTTTTTTACATCGCTTTATAATGTAGCGGTTTTTTATTTGTTTTTATTTAATTTCTTCTATTAACTTTTCATTTTATACGCTCTTCATATGATTGTCTTTTGTTGTCTGTACCTTATCTGTGTTTTTTGTTTGTTTGTTTAAAACCGGTCTCTTTTGTAAATGAGTCCTTAGACCTGTCGTGATAAACAATAAATCAATGAATCACATGATAAATGAAAATTATCAACCTCATTTTCATTTATCAGCTTTATCGTTTCTTCGGGTCTCTCTCTTTCTATTGAAGACACTGGATGAAAAAAGGCTCAACTCCAGTGCTCTTCACTGACCCCTCCCTTTTTCTTTTCTCTTTAAAATCTATTTTAATCATTCAAAATTGTGTTCTTGGATCATTAAAAGCAGCTAAGCTGAGAAGCTAAGCCACGAGCTAAGCTAAAAAAGCCGACCTTGAGGAAAAAAATCCTCGGTCTTGTCAAAGCTCCAAATTTCACGGTTGAAACATGTGCCTTCATGTAAAAAGTTGTTTTTCTTGCAAAAATAAGCTGAGAAGTTGTTTACTGATTTTTTTATTAAAAGCTTTGTGTGAAAAAATGCTATGCTAAAGAGTTCAAACAACACCGAGCGTCCACCATTTTGAGAACTGAAAATCAGGAACAAGAGGCAGCCCATGTCACGTCAAGGGGCCTCCTTCCCATTTTTCTTAAAGAGACACGCTGCTCGCTCCCTCACTATCCATCCTTCTGTTCAAACAGTCTCATACTGCCATCCGGTGGTCAAAGAAGGTACTACACTCAAAATAAAAATCAACCAATATTTCTTCTTAAATTTAACAATAATTACTAATTATTGTCAAATTTCAAACAATATTATCGTTTATCACAATAATTTCTGAGACAATTAATCGCCCAGTAAAATTTGTTATCGTGACAGGCCTACGAGTCCTTTTGGCTCAATTAGACTAACTTGTATAAATAAAGGCTGAATGAATGATCCATTTTCTTTACCCCTCCAGTCAGGGTTATGGGGGAGCTGGAACCATTGAGCCTCGTCTCTACAGATGAATAAAGCTACATGGACCTGATTAAAGTATTCATAAAGTCACATGTCCATCTATCCATTCATCCATTAGCTCTACCTGCTTCTTCCTTTTTGCGTCATGGGGGTCACTGGTGCCCATATCCAGCAGTCACTGTGTGGGGGATGGGGGGGAGACACCCTGAACGGGTTTCCAGTCCATCACAGAGACAAACATCCATTCTCTCTCTCACTCACATCTAGGGACAATTCAGAGTTACCAGTCAGTCTAACATGCGTGTTTTTGGTCTGTGGGAGGAAACTGGAGTGCCTGGAGAAAACCCACGCATGCACGGAGAGAACATGCAAACTCCACCCAGAAAGGTCCCGGGCTGGGATTTGAACCGGCAACCTTCTCAACGAGATGCAACAGCTCTACTAACTGAGCCACCGTGCCGGCCACGTATCAAATAGGGGGAAAGAAATCTCCAAGACAGAAAAATTTGGAAACCGGTTTTGTGGCGTTTTCTTTCGTGTCCTGTTTGGACTCGGTCCATAAAATGTCTCCTTCACAACAGAATGCCAGACATGTTCTCTGTAGACCGGGTCCAGTTCGAAATATTTAACTTACATTCTTTTTAATTTTACCACATCTGTTCATTCTGGTTCTGGAACCACAAACAACGATTAAACAGGGAAAGAAAAAGGGCAAAACTTTAAAATGTGTCCGTCCAACACGCCCGAGTTAGACGTTTCATCGGACAACGTTTGGTTTCCATTCCGTTTTATTGTTGGAAAGATAGAAAAATAAAAACATCAGAACCCATGGACATATTCCAATGACCTCTTCTAGCCCTCGAGCCATACGTTGCCAACGTAAACGCTTCTTATTCTGTTACTTATCGACACAAAATCTCACAAACAAAACACAATGTCCATTTGCCGGACCATCAACCACACAATGGAAAAGGGAACAATGAGAAGAAGTCGAAACAAACGGCAGCCATTGTGGGCGAAAACTCACCGCCTGCCTCATGCAGGGTCCTCAAAGCCGTCTGTGTTCTCCTCACATGTCCCGTTAGAGGAACTGGGTCCAAACTCTGAGTCTACTTCCATAATATGTGCGTTCTTACCGCCTCCTCCATTTTCTTCTTCCTACCAACAGATCCACAGTTTGCAGGTGATGCTCCACCTTCCAGCGGGGTTGATGCACATTGTTCACCTCCATGCAGCAAAGTGCCGACAGAGGTCAGAGTCAAATAAATAAATATAAATAAAACTGCATGTAATAAAAAATTTAAAACACTTCCTCTGTCATTTTCTGCTTCAATTCAAAAGGAATGAAGAGCAGCGCGTTCCCAAAGACCCAGACTCAGCTCCACCAACACGAGCGTCTGATTCTACCAACGTCCACCAGTGTCACCAGTTCTCCATCAGTCATAGTCCTGAAGTTTTTCCAAACAGGGGACGTGTCCCGCTCATAACCAGGACCAAGCCGAGTGTGCACGAGAAAACCTGCAGAGAGACCTGCTGTCACCTGCAGTGGAAACAAACAGCCGAAGCTAAAATTAGAAGCAGCCATTTTGATATTTAGGACTTTTAAAAAGGCTGCGGTCGTGACGGCCGCGTCACCACAGCCGACTGCGTCCGTTAGCTGCTGAGCCAAGCTAGCTGGGGGACGTGAAGGAAGTTCCCCAATCATCGAACGTTATGAAGAATTAGAGAAATTGTATTTCCTGCAAAATGCAGTGTGAATGCTTATTGCTGAAGAACTTGCTGAAAAACAGCTGAAATCAGCTAAAAACATGCTGAAATGGAACAACAACACATTTGATGAATTAGGTTTAAAGAAGCAGAAGTGAGCACAGAAATTGTGAAATTAGCTAAAAAAAAAACAATGAAAAGTAGCCGAAAAGGCAGAAAGAAGTTTAAGCTGAAGTGGAAATAGCTGAAATAAGCTAAAAAATGATGAATTACCTGAAAATTTTAAAAATAGCATAAAACAGCTAAAAAGCTGAAATAACTCGAACTAACATAAATAAGCTGAAAGGGGCATAACAAGCTGATTATAGCATTAAAAAAAAGTTAATTACGGTAGGCTGAAAGTAGAAATTACCACAAAAAAAATTTGAATTTATCAGAAAACAGCTGAAATTAGCTAAACGAAAAAAGCTAAAAAAGGAAGCTGAAATGGTAGAACAAGCTTAAATTAGCAGAAGGCCACAGAAATAATCAGATTGCTGAAAGAAACATAAATTAGCAAAAAAAAGGTGGAAATTATCTGAAAAACGCTAAAATTAACAAAAAAAACTCAAAAGCAGCTAAAACAGCAGAACGAAGCTTAAATACCTGGAAGGAAGAGGAAAGAGCACATTTTTGCTGAATTAGTCTGAAAAAAGTTTAAATCAGTGCAAAGAATGTGGAATTATCTGAAAAGGCTTAAATTAGCATAAAAACAGCTGAATAGTAGCTAAAATAGAAAAAGCTGAAACTTGAATAAATAAACTGAAAGAAGAAAAAACTGAAATGAGCTGAATGTAGCTGAAAAAAAGTTTAATTTTGCACAAGGGAGCTGAAAGAAGCTGAAGCTGAAGCAGTCTCGACTGAAGAGCTAACGGCTAGTCTCAGTCCCAAAAGTCCCATTTTATAAAGTTTTCAGTGTCACCAGTTCCACATCACCCGATATCTGAATAAACAGGACATTCCTGCCGTGCACTGTCCGGTGCTACAGCTAGCTGCTGCTGCTTGCACCACAAAATGATTTCTAAATACCTGTGTAATGTAAAAGGTTCAAACACATATCCCTGAGGTGGATCGGTTGTTTCCAATATGATAAAAACCCACTTTGGCTTTGGACCCATTCAGACTAGCCATGAGCTCGTCGCTTGGATCAGAATTAAACTCGTTGCTAAGAGATTAGATTAGATTACAAACTGGTGAACAGCCGCCAACCACAGCGAGCGTTTGTTTACCCACAGAATCAGCCGAAGGGACTGAAAATAGGCGAACGACGCCCGAGCTGTTTGGTATTGAAACGTCCGACCGTTTAGTTTCAAACTGTTTTTGTCAGATCCAGAGTGGTTTGTTTACACCGAGCGCGTACCTGCGTTTCAGGAAAACTACCGGAGTAACCGTTTCCAAACAGGATAAACATCTTAATTATTTTAGTTTTAAATTAAGGCGCCATCCACAGTTTTACAACCGTCCACGTGTTCTTTACACGCGCTAACAGCAGCAGCTAGCTGTGGCACTTCCTGTGCAGCAGGAGCATCGTAATATCTCCACACAACAACTGTGTAACATAATTATGGCCGGTCAGAATTAAACCGCTTTCTTCAAAGGGGGAGCGGTGGCGCAGAGGTTAGAGAAGGCGAGCCTGTGATCAGAAGGTTGCCGGTTCAACTCCACGACCAACATAAAAAATGTGGGTGGGGAAAGGTGAGGCGCCCACATCTGCCTCCACCCTCATTTGCCCCACTCTGGGCCCTTAACCTCCAACATCTGCTCCCCCGGGCACCTGAGACCAATGGTTCCCAACTATGGTCCCTGAGGAACACCATCCTGCACACCTGATTTGAATAAATGGGTGATTTACAGACTCCTGCAGAACCTGACATAATCAAATCACTGAATCAGGTGTGTTGCAGCAGGGAAACAACGAAAACATGCAGGATGGTGTTCCTCAAGGACTAGTGTTGGGCTGTGGTAGCTCGGTGGTCTGTGGTCAGGAAGGACGTCCGGCGTCAAAACAATCGCCAAGTCTTCAGGCGAGTTAGTTCACCGTGACAAGAAGAAGGGAGCAGACGAAAGTCGACAAACACAACGCTCGTGACCCTCCCGCTGACCACCACTTCAAAAAGATCTGGAATATCCCTTTAAACATCTCCACTGGTTTTCTAAGGTTTCCACTTGCTGCGGAGACAAAACCTTCCTCTGACATATTTTACAAACACTGATAGTTGCACATTCTGATTCCCCACCACCACCTCCATTAACATGCACCCCTCCTCCTCCTCCTCCCTACAAGAGCAGCTACAGCGAGAAGCCTTCTCCTTCTCCTGGCCACAGATAAGGACAGAGGTCTTCTTGTCCCCGGCTGAATTCGATCATCTCACAGGCCCCACAGCCCCGGCATATAAATGTGGTCCATTCTTCCTGCAGTGTGTGTGTGTGTGTGTGTGCGTGCGTGTGTGCGTGTGTGGAGCATGTTCTCATGGCCGTGGCGTTTCCTGGGGAAGGAGGAGGAGTGATGGTGGGGGGTTCTTTGGAAACAGAATGAGGAGCTGAAGTTGAGGATGACCCAGTTGTCATCCCGTCCATCCAGTCCAGCAGCTTCTAATGAACCTGAGGTTCAGCCCAAACCTTGAGGAGCATGAGGAGCCTGACTGAAAGCTTCTGTAAGGAGGCCTGCAGGAGCTGCACCTCCTTCCAAAATGTCTCATTTCCATCCTTCAAGATTTTCATTCCAACAAACCAACTGTAGCTGCTCAAACGTTCTGTTTGAGGTGGACACACAAGCTTTGCTCCTGCGGAGGAACTGGAGGAACAAGCAGCAGAAAAGCTTCATCTGTTTGTGTTTTCTGGTCCTACCTGTTCATCTGATGATGCTCAGTCTGACTCCTCTTCCTCAGCTTCTCCTCTTTTTTCTGAACCTCCACTGGACCAAAACAAAAAGTCAAAAGGAAGCTAAAAATTTTATTTAAAAAAAGGAGGTCGGTCCAAAAGGTTCTGATGAATAAAGCCCAGGACAGTTCGTTCAATCCAACAGCAGGTGGGACTTCACTGATGATGATGATGATGAAGACACGGCTCCCCTGTCCGAACTGCTCGGCTCGGTTCGGTCCATTCCAGCAGGGCAGTGACTCCGCATCCGGTTTTTTTATCTTTTGTTTTTGGCCCGGTTCGGTCTGCTTTTGGCCCGGTTCGGTCTGCTTTCAGCACCGACACAACTCCATCCCGACCCGACGAGCTGATGAGCGGAGTGGCATCACCTGTGTCGGCTCGCGCGCTCCTTTCTCCGTGACAGTCGACGATAAATCCACAGGAAGCCGCCTCGGAGAGCAGCGCGCGCCCCGGCGGCAGCCTCGTGTGATGTGGACCGCCTCGCGGGCACTCTGCGCGCGGAGCTCCGGTCCTTTGATGCTGATGCCGCCTCTGCCGCTTCTGCTCGCGAGCGCGCTCGTCCTCCTCCTCCTCCTCCCACCGGCGGCGTGTGACGCGCGCGCCGCAGCGTCGCCCTGGCAACGCTCTCCTCTGACCTCAATATGCTCCCTTTCTTCTCGTGCCGTGCGCGAGGCGTTTAGGAATATGAACGTTTGGTTTGTTGTTGTGCTTTTAGGCACGTCGGTCAGCGCGCGGAGGCAGAAGACTTCCTGCCGGTGGAGTTTCCTCTCCTCACATCCAGCAGGCAGATCCGCATCAGCGTGACGTCAGAGGACGTTAAAAAGATGCACGTCAGAGCAGAGGCGATTCAAGATCTGTCCTTTAGGGGGGCTTAGCCCCCATTGTGGCTCTTGGCTTGAACAGCTTGGTGCCCATTTGGTGTCAGAAGCATTGTAATGGAATTTGTCTGGTTAAATAATAAATAAATAAATGTGGAGGGAGGGGAGACACACTCGTGGTGGATACGGGGGTCTGATGGTTCTTCCACAGAACATTTTGAATAAAGTAGATGCCATTTCCTGCATTCTGGTGTATATTACCAGGTCTTTAAACATTTACGTTTACCTACATAAGTAAACACTTGATTCAAAAACTATTTTACAGTTACAACAAGAAGTAGCCTGACCAACAGTTCTCCTTGTGTGAACAGAGCTTGCTCCGCTTCTCTCAAGCATCCTAACACACCCCGTCCACCCCCGGTCAACAACTGCCAACGACTGTATTATGCAGCACACAATACAGACGCACTAGCTAAGATGCTACAGACATAGTGCTCTGCTTCTCATATGCAACCCCCCCCCAATTTAGTCCATATTTATTCCAATTTTATTCAATACTTTGGTGAATCTAAGGTTTGAGAACTGCTTCCTTACAAAATTGTAACAATGTTTTTTTTTCAGGGGAGCTAAGTTAAAATTTAGGGGTGCTTGAACACCCCCAAAAAGAAGCTAAAATCACCACTACCTCAGAGGTTTTTTTTTCCAACATCGTTCTTTAAACCATCTCAGATATCGTACTTTTTTCCCCATGTCTCAGAAACTCTACATCCTCGTGCAAGTTGGATTCCATGGTCCCTGATCCTGTTTGTGGTGATCAGAATGATGTCCTGTTTGGGAACCTCAAGGCATCACGTCTGCTTTATGCAGATGATGTGGTTCTATTGGTGAGTTCAGTCCATGACCTATAGCGTGAACTGGGATGAAAGCCAGCTCCTCTGAGTCTGAGACCAAGAATCTCAACCTTAAGCGGCTGGAATGTCCCCTCGAATCAGGAAGACTTCGCCTAAGGTAAAGGAGTTTAAGTATCTGGGCGTCTTGTTCACAAGAAATGGCTGAAGCAGAAGATGGTCTTCCGTAATGAGGGCGTTGCTTTGGTCGATCGTAGTGAAGAAAGAGTAGCTTTGAAAGGCAATGCTCTTGGTTTACTGGACCAACTACGTTCCAATGGTCATGAGGTTCGGTTCATGCTGGAAAGAACCTTAATCCGAGCTGCTGAAACAATCTTTCTTCAATGGATGGAAAGACTCAGCCAGAGGATGAGGAGCTCCAGTATCCAGAGTGGAGCTCGGAGTAGAGCTGCTGCTCCTTCACAGTCAGCTGAGGTGGTTCACGCATCCTGAACATCTCCCTTTAGAGGTTTTCCAGGCACGTCCCACTGGGAAGAGGCTCTGGGGCAGTTCCAGAATGCTCTGGAAGGATTGTGTATCTTCTCTGGCCAGCGAACACAATGGGATCTCCCCAGGTGGTGACAGAGAGTATTGCTTAGGAGATGGATGTTGAGGTATCTGTACTGGACCTGGTGTCTACATGACCCGACTAAGGATGAGTGGTAGAAGACAGGTTGAAGCGGAGAATCTCAAGACGTAACTGATTCAATCTCTGCACCCAACCAGGTTGAAAAATGTTGTTTTACAGTCCTCTGCCTCTTACACCTGGCTGGTTCAACCGTTTTTTGCCTTCAGAACGTCCCCAATTATTAATGGCATACATTCAAAAAGTTGCTGGGACCATTCCTCAGAGACTTTGGTCCATACTGACATGGTAGCATGCTGCCATGGGTCTCCTTTTTCCAGCACATCCCAAAGGAGATCGACTGGACTGAGTTCTGGCGACCTTGGAGGCTGTTGGGAGTCCACTGAATCCAGACCCATCAGACCAGCGAGTGTTTAATTTTTTCAATTTCTTATTGTCCAAATTTAAAGAGCCTGTGTGGAACAGGAGTCTAACTAACCAGAGCTCTGTTACCAGTGTCTCAATTTATCTCAACTCTTTTTCCGTCGTGGTTCTGAAAATGTTTAGTCTTCTATAAAGTAACTTGTGTAGCCTGTACACAAAGTATGGGTTATAATGTTTCAGAACAATACCAATTTAGCATGTTTTGGCTAAAGCAAATCGATAAGCAAGTTGATAGACATGTCAATAACACTGATATACTTTCAGTTAGCTGGGTTTTGCTGCTTTACCATAAATATAGCAAATTAGAGAGAGTGACAACTCATGACAAATTGATAGTTACAGGAGTGTTTTTTATGTTCTTACCCTCACATATGGCCACAGACTTTGGGTAGTGACTGAAAGAATGAGATTGTGGATACAGGAGGTTGAAATGAGTTTCCTACACAGGGTAGCTGGACTCTCCTTTAGAGATAGGGTGAGAAGTTCAGTTATCAGGAGAGACTCGGAGTAGCTGCTCCTCCACATAGAAAGGAGCCAGTTGAGGTGGTTCAGGCATCTGGTAAGGATGTTCCCTGGGCTCCTCCCTAGGGAGATGCTTCGAGCATGTCCAACTGGGAGGAGACCCCGGACACGCTGGAGAGACTATGTCTCTCAGTTGGCCTGGGAACATTTTGGAGTCCTTCTAGAACAGCTGGAAGAAGTGGCTGTGGAAAGAGATGTCTGGACCTCCCTGCTCAAGCTGCTGCCCCCGAGACCGATGGATGGATGGGTGGATGAATGAATGGATGGATGGAAGAATGGAT
>NC_056498.1:38418839-38420263 GCF_014905685.2 Nematolebias whitei
TATTAGAAGAACTTGTGTCTCTTTGTGGAAATAAACCACAAAGAAAATCAAGGTGGATTCAACTTCTGCACTTCACCAATAAAATCAGTGACTTCAGCTCTGGCCGACACCTTACACTAATAAAATGCTTAAAACATAAGATGAACACGTGCTCACCTTCAGAGTGCACGGATTTCTGTAGTGGGCTGCCGGCTCCTCCAGCTTGTACAATTATTAGTTTTATATTTTACTTAAAGGGATAATAAAAGCTGCAGCATCCGTCAGGACTGGGTCCCAGCTCTCATCAGCGCAGATGGTAACGGCAGTGATGGCATCACCTGCTCCTCTGGATGCAGCACGGCCACATGTCGGACTTATTACCGGGTCGTAACACAGCCAAACATCTGCCTGAGTCACGGTCCCGCTGCAGAGCCGTGTTCCCACAGTCCGAGGGCCGCCGGCTGCCAGGAAGCCCTGCCTCACGCCGTCAAAAGGATCCGGAAAATACTCTGCGGCTATCGAGCGACACGCCTAGATTGATCAGTTTGTTTCAAGCTGGTATAAAGATTTAAGTTTAGACGTCTTGTGCTTTTCCTCTTTTAATCAACATGATGTCATCAGCCAGATCATCATGTTTAGTGTTTTTGCCTTCAGACAACTCATGGACTCAAAACACAGATTAGGCAGAGACGAGGAGCTCATCAAGACAAATTGTCATTGGTAGTGGATGTACCCGCGACCCCCCCCAGAGATAACCCGTCAGGCCAAGGTGAGGAGACGGAACGCCTGCGTGTGCGTGACGACATGTAAGACGAGGCGGTGATGCTGGTGTCCTGCACCTGATGGAACCAGAGGTAACGGACCACTGGCACCGAGGCCGGACCGTTGAGTCTTCACCAGGAAAAAGACTAATTTACACACAAACCTCACACAACTCCCTGACATGTGGTGGAACACATGAACAGGCAAACACATGAACACACATGAACACACAAACACATGAACACACATGAACGCACAAACACATGAACACGAAAACACATGTACACACAAACACATGAACACACAAACACATGAACACACAAACACATGAACACACAAACACATGAACACGCAAACACATGTACACACAAACACATGAACACACAAACACATGTACACACAAACACATGTAGACACATGAACAGACAAACACATGAACACGCAAACACGTACACACAAACACATGAACACACAAACACATGAACACATGAACACACAAACATATGTACACAAAAACACATGAACACACAAACACATGAACACGCAGACACATGTACACACAAACACATGTACACACAAACACATAAACACACATGAACACACAAACACATGAAAACGCAAACACATGTACACACAAACACATGAACACACAAACACATGAACACACAAACACATGTACACAC
>NC_056498.1:38420363-38422044 GCF_014905685.2 Nematolebias whitei
TGGATGGATATATTGATGGATGGATGGATGGATGATGGATGTTTTTGTGTGTTACTGGTTTCTGCAGACCGTGTGCTACTTCAGCCAGTCATACATCAAATCATTCAGCTCATTCAGGAAGTGGCTGCTTTGACTTTCAGAACTTTATCTGTTTGAAAATGTTTAACTACATTTAAACATATTTTATCTATGGAAATACAGAATTCTCTTTTTATTTCAAAACTTTTATTTTCTCTCAGAATAAGCCAACTGACTCTCTTCTTATGCTACTTTTAGCTATTGTTCTATTGGCTGAGCCTTTACTAGTTTCAGCTACCATTTTGCTTATTTTCACCTCTAACTAGCCATGTGCTACTTTTAGCTTTTAGCTAGCTTTTTGCTTAAGTGTTTTCCTGACTTTAGTTTTTAGCTGGCATTTTGTTACTTTCAGCTTCTTGCTACCATTATGCTACTTTTAGCTTTTAGCTAGCGTTCTACTCTTTTGAGCTTTAACATTTCAGTTTCAGCTTCTACAGCAAACTTCAGTAAAGTCATTGAGCGCTCAGGATTCAAGCTACAAGCAGAAAATACAAATTCTCTACTTCCTCTAACCACTACTTCCTGCTTTCCTACCTCCGCCCTCGCCTTCTCCATTTCTCACCTCAGTAAGCACCTGACCAGCCGAGGTTTCTCCAGCCTTCTCCTTCCACATCGTTTTTCCTTCATCTCTCCTCCTCTGCGAGCCTTCGGCCTCGTGAGGTTGGGGGTTTGCATCCTTCCTCTCTGATCTGACGCAGCAGGGAGTCTCACAGATTAGCTCTAAGGAAGCTCCACTTTCATCGGTTCCCATCGCACCCCTCCTCTCCCCCGTCTGTGTCTCAGCCTCACAAGTTCACCCCATTAGCCGGAGTAGCATCTGCTTTTAATTGTAGCCATCTGAGCTCTGGTGAAGCCTCGGTATTCATGAATCGGCTAATTGCTGAGCCACATGTCGCTTCAGCGCAGCCTGCAGAGCTGATGGATTAATTGGGATGGAGGACTCTTTGTGAATTAGCGTTTATAAAACACCATTCTGTCCTGGTAATACTGGTTTAATGGAATTATGATATACTGTATGTACTGTAATCTTTTATTATTGTTAGGATCGTATATTGTGTCTGTACATGTGAAGGTGTGGTGTTTCTTAGCGTGACACCCTGCAGAGCAAGGAACTCGGGAGTGTTGGATTATTCATGATAAGAAGGTATAAAACTCAACTGAACTCCAAGAGCTGGTTGGACGCTGCCCGATATGAATGTCTGCTGTCCTCAGGTCTTTAGGTTTTAAAACTGAGGCCACCAAGGGCAGCAGGAGGGTTAAACTCACACAGAAACTTTATCATTAACCCATTTATGTGTTACAGTTAATGAGCAAAGAACCATACAATTTATAGAGCACTTCAAACAGCGACAATGTCAACCAAAGTGCTGTACAGACAGAAAAACAGGCAACACACGACGCAATATACAAAACGAAGTAAATCAGAATATAGACATAAAAACGTTGCAGATAATAAATATAATGAATATCCGGTGAGGGGCATACAGGTTCAAAAAAAGATCATCAGGTGTTGAAAGCTACTGAATAGTAGTGAGTTTTTAAACGGGATTTGAAAACCGAGAGGGAGGGGGCCTGTCTGACAAGCAGAGGTAACTCATTCCAG
>NC_056498.1:38422144-38423259 GCF_014905685.2 Nematolebias whitei
GTTGATGGAGGTAAGTTTAATGAGGATGCAGGCATGAATGGGTCCTCGAAGACTGAGGCTTGTCTTCTTTCATAGATGGGTGTAGAACAGTACGAGGAAGATTAGCAGGAAAGAGGACCCAGAACAAGGACAGGCAGCACCAGCAGGACTGCAAGGAAACACATGTAAGTCTTATTTTCAAGAGAAGAATTGTAGCATATATGATGTAGATGTTAATAATCATGTAAAGTGGTGATCACTCAACAGTATTAGTAGTAGGCCAGTTATCAAAAGATTCTAAGGTTTGCCTCATAAAGAGTTATGGTTGCATTTAAGAACACACAGGAACCAGATAAATGGTGCATAAGGTGATTTGTATTAAATTTGATGTTATTGACAATATATACAAAAAAACCCTCTGTCATCATTGTCATCAATCCATTCATTATTTCAATAGACACAAAATATTTCAGTAGTTAAACAAATCTCCCAAAATATCCAGACAAAATCCAAATGCTGGTATTAATCCCACAGTTCACGATATACAGTACCAAGACCAGGGCTGTAGTCCAGACAAGTTCAAGAGGTTTAAACAGTTTGATAAGTCAGTAAAGACTAAATAAGTCTTTAGGGGTCTTTAGTGCATGTAAAGGTTCTTGGGTGTATGAAAGGAGCAGGCCACAGGAAACCTGGCCTCATCACAGGAAACCTGGCCTACGTCATAGAAACTGGACTCCTCCATAAGAAACCTGGACTCCGTCATAGGAAACCTGGACTCCGTCATAGGAAACATGGACTCCGTCATAAGAAACCTGGCCTTCATCATAAGAAACCTGGCCTCCATCATAGGAAACCTAACCTCTGTCATAAGAAACCTGGCCTCTGTCATAGGAAGCCTGGCCTTCATCATAAGAAACCTGGCCTCCAGCATAGGAAACCTGACCTCCGTCATAGGAAACCTGGACTCCGTCATAGGAAACATGGACTCCGTCATAGGAAACCTGGCCTCCGTCATAAGAAACCTGGCCTCCGTCATAAGAAACCTGGCCTCCGTCATAAGAAACCTGGCCTCCAGCATAGGAAACCTGACCTCCGTCATAGGAAACCTGGACTCCGTCATAGGAAACATGGACTCC
>NC_056498.1:38423359-38424544 GCF_014905685.2 Nematolebias whitei
TATGACGGAGGTCAGGTTTCCTATGATGGAGGCCAGGTTTCCTATGACAGAGGCCAGGTTTCTTATGACGGAGGCCAGGTTTCTTATGACGGAGGCCAGGTTTCCTATGACGGAGTCCATGTTTCCTATGACGGAGTCCAGGTTTCCTATGGAAGAGTCCAGTTTCTATGACAGAGGCCAGGTTTCTTTTGATGAAGGCCAGGCTTCCTATGACAGAGGCCAGGTTTCTTATGACAGAGGTTAGGTTTCCTATGATGGAGGCCAGATTTCTTATGACGGAGGCCAGGTTTCTTATGACGGAGTCCATGTTTCCTATGACGGAGTCCAGGTTTCCTATGGAGGAGTCCAGTTTCTATGACGTAGGCCAGGTTTCCTGTGATGAGGCCAGGTTTCCTGTGGCCTGCTCCTTTCATACACCCAAGAACCTTTACATAACCCCACCATGTGCTCCCTAAAAAACAGGTCTCTCTTGAAAATGAGTTCTCATGGCTCAATGAGACTACCTGGATAAATAAAGGCTAAATGAAGAACCTTTACATGCACTAAAGACCCCTAAAGACTTATTTAGTCTTTACTGACTTATCAAACTGTTTAAACCTCTTGAACTTATCTGGACTACAGCCCTGGTCTTGGTACTGTATATCATGAACTGTGGGATTAATACCAGCATTTGGATTTTGTCTGGATATTTTGGGAGATTTGTTTAACTACTGAAATATTTTGTGTCTATTGAAATAATGACTGGATTGATGACAATGATGACAGAGGTTTTTTTTGTATATATTGTCAATAACATCAAATTTAATACAAATCACCTTATGCACCATTTATCTGGTTCCTGTGTGTTCTTAAATGCAACCATAAATCTTTATGAGGCAAACCTTAGAATCTTTTGATAACTGGCCTACTACTAATACTGTTGAGTGATCACCACTTTACCTGATTATTAACATCTACATCATATATGCTACAATTCTTCTCTTGAAAATAAGACTTACATGTGTTTCCTTGCAGTCCTGCTGGTGCTGCCTGTCCTTGTTCTGGGTCCTCTTTCCTGCTAATCTTCCTCGTACTGTTCTACACCCATCTATGAAAGAAGACAAGCCTCAGTCTTCGAGGACCCATTCATGCCCGCATTCTCATTAAACTTACCTCCATCAACTACTCACATCCACAAGAACCCAG
>NC_056498.1:38424644-38425907 GCF_014905685.2 Nematolebias whitei
CTCATTAAACTTACCTCCATCAACTACTCACATCCACAAGAACCCAGAATCCTAATAGCTCCTCCAGTACTCCAACCATTACCCTGAAAAGTAAGAACAACTCTTCGTTTATCATCCCCCACATTCTACCTCCCTATCCGGTGGAAATACTAATCTATCCTCCTTTTCTCCACACACTAATTTGGATACCATTTTCTGTATTTGTAAGGCCTTTTACTTGCTTCGATTCCCTGCCTGTGTTTTTCCTTATTCAGACTCAGAACCCTGTGTGAAAATATGCATAAAATGGCATCCATGACCTATTATGATTCATCACACATGATAGAGCGTCCACTGAATTCCCAATATACACCTGAATACCTCACCAATGTTCTGGAAAGAGTTTTGGTTGATTTAAGCTGGGTTGTCTTCCGTTGTCGAGGGAACCTTAAACGAAGTACGTTTTGTCTCTTCAATACTTACTTTGTATTTTTATTCTGATTCATTTAATCCACAATAAAAATAAAGGTTTCCAGTCACCTAATGTAATAGTTTTGTTTGACATACCATTAGCAAACATTCGTGTCTAGTTTCTTGTGATAGAGATCGTCAAGATGTCTGGTGCTTGGATTATCCTCCCAGAAGAGCCCCTACTTTAATTATGTTGATTCAGCTTTACTTGTTTTGCTGCCTCTCCATTCGTGGACCCTTTGCTCACAACAAGCAGAAAGAAAAACATCTGAAATGGGAAGAGCAGATGAATTAAATACATCAAAACGGATTACACCCTGCAAAACGTCAGGCGAGGATGAGCCGGCCTAATAACCTGTAAAATTGTGTTCCATTCTGCTTATTATTCATAATGGAGTGTGCACAGACACGTGCACTGATGTATGTGCTGGTGTTTTTATCACAGGCAAAGTGCTGATTTTACACATGGATCATCGAAATGCTTTATTTTCTAGCTAACGCTATTATTTGAACTTAGCTGGTTTGAGCATGAACGAGACAATCATCATTACAAACATAATAATCTTTTAGAAAATATTGAAATTGCTTTGCTAATTACTCTGCAACTCTGGAAAAATACTAGCCTCTTTAGTTACTGTAATAGCTCCAATATAATTACTGTAATAAAGTAAAATAAAAAAGAAAGGAAATGGCATAGTGGATATTGGTTCTTGGTAAAATGCAATGGTTGTATCTCCTGTTTGAAACATTCACATACATTTATTTCATCTGTAATCACACAGTTTAAACCAAACATCAGTTTATCACCTGCTA
>NC_056498.1:38426007-38434120 GCF_014905685.2 Nematolebias whitei
AGAGTACTCTTCAAATTCATAGTAATTGTCTAATTAAATGTTAAATGTTGCACAAAAATACAACAAACATTTGATCCATTAAATAGTGTTTGACCATTTATATTTTTATAGGCTATAAGCCAACAAGCAATTAGGATTTGCCTACAAACAACAATGCAAACACTCACAAGTTCATTTGTTTCCAGTCTTTAAGCACAAAACACAGCAGTTTCTCCCAGTATAGAGACATCTAAAAGCTGAAAAGAATACCAGTAAGTATATGACAGTCCAAAAACAAAATAAATTATTTAAAACAGTTTAATGCCCACCTGCAGCAGATTTGAACTTCCCCAGTCAAACACCTGCTATCCCAAATGACGGGAGGAGCCATGTTTTTTCTATAAGACTCAAATATGACAAAATCTTGCGAGATTTCACACTTAGTCCCTAAACAGACAACAAGGTGAAAACATAAGATTGAGGAAATGCAAGCACCAAAATTGACTGGGTTACAGAATTGTCAAAAAAAAAAAAAAGCAAAATCAAATAGGGATTTATTGGGTTGTAGAACGGGGTTATCATTTGGGGGCGTTCAATGCTCCAGCTGTGAGTACTGGTCCAGCTCCAGTTTAAATCCCCAACATCAACAGGAATGCATCAGATACAGATGAGCAGTAACAGGAGTGAAGGAAGACTTCGCCCAGCTGCAAAGATAGTGTTTGATACATTACACTGATACAGGTTATTACGAGGACAGTTAAGAAAACAGGATTCTAACCGTAGATGGTTCTGAACTTGCAATAATCTTCAGTAGTGGCAAGATATCAATGATCCTGGGTGGAGTGGAGGGGCCATGGTGGCAGGATATCTTTGATGCGGGGTCTTTATGTGATGGTATGGATTGGTTGTCAGGGATTTAAATCCCAGCTGGCCACTCTGGTCTCATGCCTAGGCTTCCATTGAGACTGTGTTAAATGGCAATGAAAAAACCAAGCACAGATTTAAACCTGTGGCCTGATCTTCTAGGACATAGCTATATCCTAATGTGGTTACAGAAAGTTGTGCCAGTGCAAGGCCTGGAATGTGGTATGATTGGGACATAAGTGAGATTGTTGTGCTTACAAATAGAGGTAATGTTGCAGGAGAGCATCATAGAGATGTGAAAAATAGCAAAGGTGAACCTATTTGGTGAGTACAAATATTGTAGAAGTCTTGTGAGTAACTTTAAGTTGTAGGAGGTTTTCCAAATTGGCTTCAATCCAGCCATTTTCTAATCTGTTGTGTGGTCCCAGAGAGCATAATGAGCTTTAAAGAACAGAAAGACTGACTTTGAGTGAGTGGAATGTTAGGATTCAGTGTTGAAACCAGCACTGAAGTCTTAAAGCACAAGTATTGCAGAATCCTTGAATCAACCGTTAAAGCATGGTCACTCAACGTTGGGTTGGTTGGTTTGGCTGATGGTTTAAAACCAACTATGGATCAGCTGGGGTGAGAGTCTTCTCTTCTAAGTCTGGGGCAATGGTTCTCAAAGGGAAAAATGCGAATGTCTCCTTCAGGAACTCCATGTTAACAAATGATGGCCGGACAGAACATAATATAGATTGACATCCACAGTTTTATCATTTTGTCATGGTGATGAAGGAGCTGAGCCAAAAGTAAAACTCGGTTTACAGATACGTCTACTTTTTTTGTAGGGTGACCAGGTTGAGTCTTGGGGATACGGTGAGGAGCTTCATCAAAATGAGTCAGCTGAGGTGGTTTGGGCATCTGATTGTGATGCCTCCTACTAGACACCTCACTCTGGAGGTTCTGGGCACATCCCATTGAATGGAGACACTATGGCAGATCCCTAACTTAATGGAGGAATTGTATAGCCTCTCTGGTTAAGGACTGCTTTAGGTTCCCCCAAGAAAAGCTAGAGAGTGTCACTGGGGAGAGGGATGTCTGTCTGGGTTTTCCTCCTGAACTCTGCAACTACCACAGATAAGCAATAGAAAATGAATGGATGGACAGATGGATGTTTCCTTCTTAGTTTACTTTTTACTTCCACTTTTGTGTACCAGACTTGGCCTGTCTGCTGAGATAGAGTGCTGCAGGACAAGCCTCTACATTTATTTTGACCCCATGACATCATTTACACAATCAAACCCAGAAATGTTTCCAGGTTTAGGAAAGCAAAGAGGAAAAATAAGCGTTTGTGACATTATTTAACTCTCAGATGTTTTACTATGTATCTGTTGGGGCTCTAGTTCACCATATTAATTAATGATTTGCTTCAGTCTGGTGATTTCAGTGTTTTGTTGCCCTCAAGTAGCACTAAAATCTAAACATTTCATCTGTAGGAAGCACTTCTAATGAAAATTGCCCACAGGGAGGTTTATGTAAATGCTCAGTGGCTCAATTTAAAGCAAGCAATGCTTGTGTGATGTGTATTAAGAAACAATATACAGCTTTAACACAACCTTTTTACTTCAGAAAAGGCACAAACATTAAGGTTGAACGTATGGACATCAAATACTACTTTCCATTCAAGAGAAGCAACGGAGGGAAGCTGTGAAAATGTAATATTCAACATCTGAGCGGAGCAGAAAGGAAGCTCTTGTTGTAACTTGGCCGAATGAGCCCTTTAAAGTGTTTGACAAGAAGCGAGGAGGCCATGAAACTTTTATGTGCTAATTAGAGGACATTGAGCATAAAATAGTGGCTGTTTGGATTCGATTTATCAAGCCGTGCTCACCTTCAGGGAAGTTCATAAAAGCTTTAGTGGGAAACAAAGGAAATAAAGTAAATAGTGTTTAAAAGCTATTTTATTTGTGACATTGGCAGTGTGAGGTATTTGAAGATCTTTATGCCATCAGTATTGATGTCTTGAAATCTAATAACTAATGTAAAAGGTATTTTTCTTGCCCACATGGTACACAGATTATAATCAGGTAATAAATTGAAGAGACTTCTCGCCTCAACATATGTGTTTACAGCACACTCGTCTACAAAGTCAATTTCTTCCACTCTAAACTCTCCAGTATCGCAAACAAACCAAAGAGCTGCCATAGGACGCCAGAACAAGACAGCAGATCTGCACAAGACTGGGATGGTCTGCAAGTGCCATGATCTGAGCTTGAGGTTGAACCCAGGGTGCAAACAGAACTCGAGAACTCATGGACTACAAAAAAGAACCCTTATTATAGACAACAGAAAGGACATACAATGCAGCAAAACTTATATACGGAGAGGTGATCACGGGAGGAACAGGAACAAAGCATGACACCAAGAAAGATAATCCACTGACAATGAGGGAAGATCAAAACGCCACATAAATAGGAACACCTGTGGTTGACAATGAGGGACACCTGGGGTGATTAGGGTAGAGGACAGGTGTGTAGGAACTGGAAAGACAGGGGTGACAAGCAACCTACACCGATCCTCAGAGCAAGATCATCAGCAAGAAACTTGGTGAGATGGTGACGACTGTTGATGCGATCATATGGAACTGAAATAAGTATACAACGACTCTCAGTCACTGTCTGTCAGGAGCTTCATGCAGGACCAAACCATAACTACACAGGTGGTGCTTGTTAATGATCTGAAGAAAGTTAAAACACAAAGAACACCAATGGCAACACACGGTATTGGATTGAAATTTGCAGAAACTGTAAGGTTTCCATGCTCAAGAAGACCCGTCTGAGGTTTCCCAGTGAAAATCTAAATCCATCCACTGGTGCCCATATCCAGTAGTCACTGTGTGAGAGCTGGGGTACACCTGACCCTGGACAGGTCTCCAGTCCATCACAGGGACACATAGAGACAAACAACCATTCACTGTCTCACTCACACCTAGAGACAATTTAGAGTTACCAGTCAACTTAACATTCATGTTTTTGGTCTGTGGGAGGAAACCGGAGTACCCTGAGAAAACCCACGCATGCACGGAGAGAACATGCAAACTCCACCCAGAAAGGCCCCCGGACCAGGATTTGAACCGGCATAACCTGCTTGCTGAGAGGCAGCTGCTCTACCAACTGCGCCACCGTGCTGCCCTGAAAATCTAAATGATTTAGAAGATGTTTTGGAAAAAGTGCTGTGGTCCGATGAAACCAAAGTCAAGCTTCTTGGCATCAGCTCCCTCTGCCATGTTTGGAGGTACAAAATGGTGAGTACGACCTGAAGAACGTCATCCCCGCAGTCAAGCACAGTAGTGGAAAATGATATCTTTGGGGAGTTTTTATCTGTTATGGGTACAGGACAGTTGTACCACATTGAGGGGTAGATAGAAGCAGTAGCCAGTGGTGGTTATGGTCATCGAAAAATCGTTGGCCACCCCATCACCACTTTGATCAAGCAGGTTTTAAATGGTTACTTCAATTCACAGTAATCACTTGGACAGAAACACAAATGTAGGTAACACTCCACCTGAACAGGTGGTGGCAGTATTATTATGTGTATTTACTGATATGAAGTTAATGCCATGTGCAACAAGAACTGATGGGTGGCATTGCATAATTGGAAATTGTTCGCCTGTTTATACTTTATGTTATTGTAGATAGCAACTGTAACATTGCTATAGCATTTCCAAGGATCTCCACTGCCATGAGTAATAAGGAAATGACCAAGAAACACATAGATTCTAAGTATTTTGGCACGTTGGGGGAAATAAAGGCCATTTTTTTGGGACACCCTTGTGTGAGAAATGGTCCTAGTCTGGCCCCGTCTATGAAAATTGTCAAGCTCTGCCCCTGGATCAAAGGGACCATGTACAATATTGTAAACTCTTCAGCAAAAAACTTTTTTCCCTGAGCCAGTACGCTGACGTTGGGTAGTGAATGGGTCTAACGGCATGACAATGACCAAAAACATAAAACAAAGGCAACAAATGAGTGGCTAAAGAACAAATAGGGGGAGGCCTAACCAGTCTCAAAATCTCAGGGTTTAGAAAGTTTATGTAAAGGGGAGTGGGTTAAATTCCCTCCTGAGATGTCTGCAAACATGGACACAAGAAACATCTGAAAGGTTTCTCCACCGAGGACGTCTTGGTTTTGTTGGAAAGAAAATATTAATTTCACTCATTGACATGCAAATCAGTTTGTAAGTCCTATTATGTGTTTTGTTTTTTTTGTTAATTATAGTTAGTTTCCCGTCGATAATAAGAAAAATACATTTAAAAAAAGATTGTTAATTTATTTGTAAGTAAGCAGACGTACAAAACCAGCAGGGCATCGAACAATTATTCTATACTATTCTATTCTATTACTATACGTAATCTGTCATTCTCAACAGGAATAGTTCCAAACACTATGAAAATAGCCAAAGTAATTCCACTTTTTAAAAATGGGGAGAAACATGTGTTTAACAATTATAGACCGATATCATTATTGCCACAATTTTCGAAGATTTTGGAGAAGCTATTTGTTATCAGATTGGATCGATTTGTTGATAAACAGGATATACTAAGTAATAGTCAATATGGATTAAGACAAAACAATTCTACATCAATGGCACTCATTGAATTTATGGAACAAATAACAACTGCTATTGACCAAAAAAAGTGTTGTATTGGTATTTATGTTGATTTAAGGAAGGCCTTCGATACTATAGACCACGGAATTCTTCTTGAGAAGTTGTATGGATATGGTATTAGAGGGCCAGCATTAAAATGGGTAAATAGTTATTTAGAAGGAAGGAAACAGTTTGTTCAACTACATGACAGAAGATCTGAGTTTTGTAATATCACGTGTGGAGTGCCCCAGGGTTCAGTACTTGGACCTAAGTTATTTAATTTATATGTAAACGACTTAGTAAATGTGTCAGGTCTTTTTAGATGTATTTTATTTGCAGATGATACAACTTTTTTTTGTCAGGGTAAAGATATAGAACAAACGCTGAAAATGACACAAATAGAATTTGTGAAAATTCAAAATTGGTTTCATCTTAATAAATTATCATTAAATCTAGATAAAACATATTATATGATATTCAGTAATAGTAAAAGAAAAGTTGATGCTCCATTTATGGTAGAAGGAATTGAGATTCTTAGAGTTAATGAGGTGAAGTTCTTGGGTGTTATTATTGATGAAAAATTGACATGGAAATCTCATATAAATAACTTAAGAACAAAAGTAGCAAAATCGATAGCAATTCTGTACAAAGTAAAGGAGTTATTTAATGAAAAAGCACTATTTATGTTGTATAATGCACTAATCGTTCCTCATTTAAATTACTGTATCGAAGTCTGGGGTAAAGCATGTAAAACAATTACAAACCCACTTTTTATTTTACAGAAAAGAGCAGTACGAATTATCACCAGACAAAAATTAAGACATCCATCAAATGTATCGTTTTGTCAACTGCAGATATTGAAATTCTATGATTTGGTCAATTACAGCATTTTGCAGATTATGTATAGGGCTCATAAAATCATATTGCCCGTCAATATTCAAGTACATTTTATTAAAAGGGAGTTTGTCACTGAAGTTGTTGCACGTCTTGCTTTTTGTTTTTGTTTGGTAACAAGACAGTAAGGGTAAAAAAGGGGCAGATATTATAAGATTCATTCTTCTTCTGCTGCCTTTCATTTTATTTTGACTGTATACATTTTTTTTCATTATTTTTGAGTTGTTATGGTTTTAATGCAATGAAATGAATAAATTAAATAAATAAATAAATTATTCCCATCACTGTATTCTGGGTGGAAGAAAATTGTAACGTAAGAATGAAGCTGCCTACAAATAAAAATCCACACTTTTTAAACTTTTTACAGCTTGCGCTCATTTAAAAGTTTGCTTTAAAAAATGAATAAAATACATAAAAGAGACAATACAAGCTTGGAGTGATGTAACCATTGAAATTACACACTGGAGGATTTGATTTGGACGTCTAAATTTGTTTCTTTGTCCAGGGATTGTGCCAAAAGATTTAAAAGAGCCTTTCGATTTAACTGACTGAGTGCAACAAAACAAGAAACGTTGCTTTGGTTTTTCTCTTTTTAAAAGAAGATTTAAACATTTCCCCTCTTCAGCCTCCCTCTGCGTACGTGAGCCATTAGGCCTCTGCAGAAATACTGCTCTCTCTTCCGATGCACGCTCAATAATCCAAGTCAATATATCGAACAAGGTTTTCTTGAAGAACCCGTCCAGAGGACTCAACCTTGTTAGAATGTTCTCTCGTTGTTTCCTTTGGCTCGTTTTCTTCCAAACAACAGAGAAACACCCTGAAGAAGCTCCTATTTTACATTCCCCGGTGCTAAATCGGCCCGTCCACCAAGGCGCTGGACAGCAGAGCTTAAATCCCAATCACAAGTCGCCGTCTTCCTCCCAGCCAAACCTCACTCCTGTTAATTAACTCCTCTGATGGCTCTCGGGCTTGGGAGGGGGGATGTTGTTCACCTTTATAGCCGACATTTGCCTCGTTAGAATATTAAAAGCTTCATCATACTGAACCTGCAGGCACAAACATCCATCTCTCTCTCCTCGTGCTCCCTGCCTCGGATTTGGCTCCTGGCTATAGCTGTCCATCACCGTGGCGATGCAAGCATTGTTAGAAAAACCAGCATTCAGAGGGGGACTCATTAGAGGTGTGAAAACACTCGTGAAGCCTGAAGATGGAAAGAATAAACAAGGTGAGGTGAAAGAGATAGATGACCTGTGTCGCTGCAGGACCGCCGCTGATGTGAAGATTTGAGTCGTGCGTGTTGTGACGGCTCCGACGACTTCTGAATATGAAAACACGGCAAGGTTTCGTCACTGCTGAGGGTTTACAAATAAAAACATTTCTGAGCATCAAAGCTAACACGTGAAACTAGTTTTACCTCATTGGTTTCTTTGTGTTTGGCAAAAATTTAATAAAAACATGAATCAAAGTTCCGACTTCAATGAAGGCCTGACGTTGCTTGAAGGAAGTCATTTTGGTAAAACCTTAATGAGCGAAGTCGTGAGATGTCACGAGAGATTCACGCTCAAACTGTGTGTTTGGGATTAGTCTCAGCTACTACCACATCATATTGTAGGTCAATATCTGTCAGACTGACTAAATTATTGCCATGTTTGTGTTTATGAAGGTCAACTGGCTGGGGTGGCCATCTTGAATTGACTCCACAAGTAAGAAAGTGCTAGTAGTATTATTGGTAGTAGTAGTAGTAGTG
>NC_056498.1:38434220-38436195 GCF_014905685.2 Nematolebias whitei
GTAGTGATAGTGGTAGTAGTAGAAGTAGTAGTAGTAGTACTAGTAGTAGTGGTAGTAGTAGTGGTAGTGATAGTGGTAGTAGTAGAAGTAGTAGTAGTAGTAGTAGTAGTAGTAGTAGTAGTAGTAGTAGTAGTAGTAGTAGTAGTAGTGGTAGTAGTAGTAGTAGTAGTTGTGGTGGTGGTGGTAGGCGTTTCCTCAATAGAACAACGTCCGTGTTGCTACGTTAACACATGGAGCACGGAGAAGAGAGTGTCGAGGCTGCTGACATTTTGACCATTTTCATTAGGCACACATACATTAGCATAGTAGCATGAGCTTTGTTTGGTTGAGAAAATAACAAGCTAAACAAGCCGTATCATGCTGTGTACAGGTTTAATATTAATATTCTGAATTATTGCAGTAGACTATTGTTGGATAATTTAATTATCCTATCATCGTCTCATTAATCAAATAAGCCACAAAGAGGACAACGAGATCTTTTCAACCGAGTTTTACTTGCAAGGTGGCAGATTGAAAACTGGCTTACAACGACGGTACATCGAAGCTCCGGCCCGCAGACAAAGAGTTAGGAAAAGCTTAAATACCCGTTATCAGACAGAGGCGAGGTCAAGACGACCTCTGTTTCACAACTCACAATTCTTGAAGGCGTCAGAAGTGATCAGGCTCCAGAATGACTCTCTCGACGTCACATGCATGGCTCTATATTAATTTAACATTAGTAAACGAAAACATCCATGACCTTTACATAAAGTCCCCCAACAACTATAACATACGACTAAAACTGGAGTTTTTGGCTACTTTCTGGTATTCAAACCAGCTTATCTGTGAACCACTTGTTATTAACAGCAGCAGGACAGGTGAAAATAAACTGTAAGGCCCATGCTGAAAAAAATAATAGGCTACACGCCTCGCAGTTCAACGCTGTGCCTCATTAATGTGTTTTTAATGGAGTTTGGACTCAACAAAGAACAACATGGCGGAGGAATTCATTAGGACACAACAGAACAGTCCAAACTTGTTAGCAGAGCGAGTTAGTGATGGTGTTGCATTGTACTAATGAAACTTCACTCCGAAACGAAGATCCTGTGATCACCAGGAGGGCTGAGATTAAACCGGACTTTGCCTGACAGGTGAGCAAATAAAACATTCCTGCTTGGTTTTATTGTCTGCACAGTCCAGGGTACAAAGAGTGTGGACTTGTCTTGTTGGTACCGAGTTCCCCCAACTCGGATCTTTTTGTGGCCTAATGGCTGCCGGTGGCTAAACTCTTCCCATTTGCATCAATCTCCTTTGAAGAGAGATGCAAATGAGCTTAATGAGTGAGCTAATTATGTTCGCTCTGTGTGGGGAGCGTGCTGGATTTGCAGCTTTGTGTGTGAAAACGAGTGTGTCTGCACAATTATTGGAGACTGTGTGAGTGGGCACGCCTCCGTGCTTGCTTTTGTTTGCATACTTGTTTTTGATAAACGACTGGAACGTATATCAAGGTTCTTCAACCAAATTTTATTCACAAGCGTAGGTTTGAACAGGAAACAACCGGCAATTTTTATTAATACGAAAAAAAATAAAGAATTTGAATGAAAATGTGTTGAAATGTGAATGGAAACAAGTTGTTTTGTGTTGGGCGTAAGTTGTTTCTTTTTTTTTGAAGCACTGTGCAGTAATGAGCAGTCACTATCCTACCTGCAGCAGACGGAGCGCGCTCGCGTTGGAAAATGAGCAAGAAATTGTGACAGAGGAGTCGAGCTAACAGAGACCCAGAACAGGACATATTTAGGAGTGAAGTTCTGATCCAAAACAACTGAAAACGATATTTAAAAAAAGCTCTATTGATTATTTTTACACCTCGTTAATTTTTCTTTGGAGAGGGTCTCAACTTATTCACGACATATCCCCTTTCGCAGAAAAAAATTAAAACTAAATTCTAGAAGAATAAAAACAATACACTCTGTTAGACTCTACTTAGTCAAAAGAT
>NC_056498.1:38436295-38440205 GCF_014905685.2 Nematolebias whitei
ATGTGTGTGTATATATATGGATATATCAAATAAAATAAAGTGAAAACACCTGTTTGGAACCCTGACAGTAAAGTTCAATCTGTGCAAAGAAACCCAACAAATATATATTTAAAAAAAGATAGCTCAATATTTTTAAATGTTGCAAATAATTCTCCACGTTCTGTTCCAACATCTCACATATAAACATCAACATTATTCAACCGAACGGCTCAAAACCAGCAATTATTGTCGTTACGTAAATTTTATTTTGTGAATGTTTATGAAGAATCACACTATTGTGATCCATTTTTCTTCTGTACGTTTTTCTGCATCTTACTCATTCCACATGTTTGGGCTGTTTCAACAAATCATAGATCAAAACGTTCAGCTCTTTCAGGAGAAGGGTGCTATGACGTTTGGTATTGGTGCAACTTGAGCTTTTTTACATATTTAGCTTTTTCTGCCGTTTTAGAAAATGAATTGAGCTCATTTTACATCTTTCAAATCTTTAGATCTGTTTACAAACTTTTACTGCTCCTTTCACATTTTGTTCTGCATCCAATTCTTTCAGCTTCATTGTGCAAATTAAAACTTTTTTTAGCTAATTTCAGCTGATTATTTTAGCTGTTTTGTGCTTCTTTCAGATTCATGCTAACTACAATATTTGTATGCTTCATCTAATGTCTTTCTGCTAATGTCAGCTTGTTATGCTCCATTCAGCTTATTTCTGCAAGTTTCAGCTTATTCTGCAATATCAGCTACTATTTAGCTGTTTTATGCTAATTTTAGCTTTTTTAGATAATTCCTAATTTGTTGAACTCATACATTGTTCAGCCTAAATGAGCAAAAATGTGCACCCCACTTCTTTCTGATAGTTTAGCTGTTTTTACTTTTTTTGTTGCTAATTTCAGCTTTTTTCAGATAATTTCCACTTTTTTGTGATAATTTCTTCTTCTTTCAGCCTAATTGGGCAAACGTGTTCTTTCTGCTTTCTTCTGCTAATTTAAGCTTGTTCTACATTTTCAGCTACTGTTGTAGCATATTTTAGCTAATTTCAGCTGTTTTCAGATAAATTCAAGTTTTTCATGGTAATTTTTGCTACTTCAACCTAATTAACGTCCTTACGCTAATTTAAGATTATTATGCTCCTTTCAGCTTTATCTGATATTTCAGCTACTATTTAGCTGTTTTATGCTAATTTTAGCTTTTTTAACTAATTCCACCTTTTTGGAGCTCAAGTTCTTTCCACTTCCTTCTGGTATTTTAAGCTTCTTTACACCTTTTCAGCTAATTTTCTGCTTTTTTTCCCCTTCAAATTTCAGCTTTTTAGCTAATTTTCTAATTTTTGTGCAAATTTCTGGTAATTTAAACCCAATTCATCAAATATGAGTTCATTCTTCTGCTAATTTAGGATTGTTCTTCCATTTCAGCATGATGTTTTAGCTAATTTTAGCTGTTTTTCAGCAAGTTCTTCAGCAATAACCATTCACAAGGAAATACAATTTCTCTAGTTTACTATTTAAAATCTAGTTTTGTTTTTTAAAAGTTCATCGGTGGACCTGAGGTGGTCCTCCAACCACCAGTTGAAAGTTCTGATGTTTAGGTTATTAAAAGTTAAATATCTTTATTAGTGAGGGTTAATTTGACTTTCTCACAGGGTTAGATTATAATAAAACTTTTTACTATCATTGTATAAAATGTGAACATAAAATTTCGAGTTCTACCTTTGAAACAATATTTACCGATATAGGAAAACACCATTCAGACACATTTAAACAGAATAAAATGTTTAATGATATAATTCAATTGGGCAATAAATGGTTTTGATCCAGTGTCTATTTTTCACTGGTGCCGTCTGTAAAGTTTTTTTTCTTTGTAAAAGTTATAGTGTAATCTTTCAAACAGTATCAAAGTGGCAGCTGTCAAAGTTTTCATTCATCTTTTACCATTCGCTGTAATTCCAACAGAACCTCCAATGTCTCCGATTTAACGCAGACGTTCCTCTTCTTCTCATCCATATCAACACCCTGAACATCAACCAGCCGGCCCAAACACTGGACATCCTGCTCAGGTCTAACAACGTTTTTCCCGCCGCAGCGGCCATTTTAATTTTGAACGTTTTGTCCCTGATTTAAAAAGGGATCTCCTCCAGGCAGAAAACTTTTCATTATTTGATCCGATTGCGATTTTTAGGCCCAACATTTAAAACAAATTACAAATATTATTGGTCACTTGGATGGCTTTCTACTGCCAGGAAGATACTGACTGCTCATAACTGCTCCACACAACCCCACTTTTTCAACAATCCATTCTGTGGGTTTAATTTGTGGCGTGCCTCGGGCTGATTCGGACCACAGTAAATGTGTGTCAGTCCTCGTCGCCTTTCTCGGCACACAAAGGCCCGGACTCTAAGACAGGAACGTCACTCGACAGCCTCGTCTTTTGTATCTCTCCCAGTTTCCTCCACGACTCAAAGGAGCTACAGAGCTGCACCACAACATGCACGTCTACGACTAAACATCTCAAAGAAAATAAAATCCTCCCTCAAAGATAAATACCTGCAGCTTCTGAAAGCAAAGGGGCTGCAACCGTCACAACACATCAGGGTAAACGGAGAATTAAAAAAAAAAACGGGTTCTTTTTAAAGCAGGTGACACTTTCAGAGCAGAGAGGAACCTCTGCTTTGAAGGAGTCCTGAAACTCTGAGTGCCACAGCGAGGGGAACGGATGACGCTTCTGACATTTTCGACAGCATTACAATGCAAGGCTCTTGATTTACGAAAGCATCGCTCAGGGCGCAGCTTGTTTCGTGAAATAATAACGTCTTTGCCATCTCTCTCTCGCTCTTTACCTGCAGAAGAAAAACAAAACTGAAGCTTTATTTTCACGTTGACGAGGTTGGTTTCCGCTTCTGAGCGCATCTAACTGTGGCGCTATCAAACAAACCAGTAGGATGAAAGCAAAAAACATGGAGGAGAAAGTGGAATTTTTCTTGGGAAGTGATGAAATGGACGGAGAGGAGGCCGTGTCTTTAAGGTCAAGGCGGTCAATCATGTTTAAGGTTTCCCCAAAACAGATACAATTTAATATAAAATGATGTTAGTCTAAAACTGTGGGTGATACGTAATCATTTTTTTAAAAATCACTAGTTGTTTTAGTTTCTGGATGAAAAAGCAGAGGTGCCACCAAGGGGGAGCCAGCGGGGGCAATGTCTTCCCACTAATATGTTAGTGTCCCCCCACAGACCCCCCTTGGACAGACAGTCCTATGT
This sequence comes from Nematolebias whitei, assembly GCF_014905685.2. Taxonomy (NCBI): domain Eukaryota; kingdom Metazoa; phylum Chordata; class Actinopteri; order Cyprinodontiformes; family Rivulidae; genus Nematolebias; species Nematolebias whitei. The sequence goes on from NC_056498.1 coordinate 38,439,546, forward strand.
GTTTGAATCCCAAGTTTTTATCGGTATGTATTTGTACTTTCCCCTAGCTATTAAAGATTTGTAAAACATCAAGAACATAAAAGTTATACATTGTTTTTGAGAAATTAGGAATTAAACACATAATTAAATTTTTCATTTAAAATTGAAAATGCAACCTTAATCTAGTTACTTTGAATTAAGACATTAGGATGCAGGGCCTCAGGAGGTTTTTATGCATTATAATTTTTATAAATATTAATTCGGGAGAGCATAAGCGTCAATACATTCAGTAACGACAGTGTTCAGACAAACACTGATAATTTATCATCGTAAATTAAATGTATAAAACACTAAAGTAGGCCTATGTATACCATGAGTTGATTCCCAAACTCCTGTATTGCTGTTTTACTCAGATAACGTACAGTGTTTCCCCTACCATTACACAAGCAGGGTGCCACGCCCCATCAACAGAACCGAGCGCCCTGCCTAACCTGAACTGACCCCACCCCCCATCTACAACTGTCAGCATTGATGTAGTGCCGGGCGCAATACTAACACGCTAGCTAAAATGATACTGACGTACCACTCCGCTTCACACCCACCCCACTTCCCATCAATAAAAACCAGTAGCAACGTAGCGCTAAGCTAGCAGGCGGGCAACACAGATGTGACTTTGTCCCG
>NC_056498.1:38440305-38446768 GCF_014905685.2 Nematolebias whitei
GTCCCGTCCTCCCCCATCAAATAAAATAAAATACGATGAGCGCCCTGCCAAGACATCTGGTCCAGGGGAAACACTGCTTCTATATAACAACAACATGAATTTAAAATCCTTGTGCTTTTGGGTTTGGAGTACCACCCCAGGATTTTCAGTGGCCCCCACATAGAGCCCCATTTTAAAAAATCTGGAGGCAGCACTGTGAAACGGTCTCGCAACAAGCTTGTGTTAAAATGAAATAACTTTATAAAACTGCTTTCTACAATGTAGAAATTGCCAAACAAGGAACATCCCCCGTCAGCAAGAAGCCCTCTTTCCTCATCAAAGTGGGGTGAAGTTTCGCTGGTTGTGGACATTTTCCTGCTCGATCACTCCCGGAGAGGCCGGGGGCGGGAGATCAGACACCTCCCCCCTGAACGCACCAAGGGGTGGCAGGAAGCCACCGGAGAGCCCGGGAGAAGACAAGCGGGCTGAAGCGAGATGAAGTGAGATGAATGGAGGCTCCTGAAGGAAGCTCGCAGCACTGCTGGGGGACGTGGAGACGTTTGCGTTAGTCTGCAGAAACAAGAAGTAAAATATGTTTTATTGTTGGCCTCGTGTCCCACCTGCCACAAGTTGGAGTCACACAATGACCTGGTCCAAGTACGGCAAGCCCTTTGAGTATTTATTCAATATCAGTTGGCTCAAAAGTCATTTTTACTCACTAGTTCACAACAACTTTGCTCTAGTAGCACTAGTTCAGCGAATACTCTTCCTGTCAACACCAGCTGCTGGTGACAACCAAGTATGGTTTTAGTCCTCCTTGATAACTAGTCAATATTTGAGGAGTACTTGTTGACTGGTTGAGAGTTTTACACACACACTAGCTTTGCCAAAAAATAGCTTTGACTAAAATATTTGTAGCTACTAGTCAACTTGTCAACATTTAAAGCTCACTAATTGACCAAATACCAGTTGTAGACACACAAATAACTAGAGAGGGAAAATGACAGACTACTAGTCAAGTAGAGCCGTTAGTCTCATTAGTTGGCTACTGTAATAACATTGTTTTTACTGGTTAACCATCAAAGTTTTTAGGTGCACAAGTTAACACATTTTTGGCACGCTAGTTAACTAGTGTTGCTACTAGTCGTCTAACGGTTTACTAAAGTGTTTAGTAGTAGAAGCAGCAAACAAATGCTCACTAATCAATTTGTTCATTTTTTAACTTTACTTGTTAACTAGTAAAGTCTAGTTTAGTTACTAATTAACTAGTAAAGTCAAAAACATTTTAACAGGTCAACTAGTAAAACATTTAGTTGCTTTTGTGAACTAGTTTGCAGTCCTTAGTAAATCCTGTCTGTGTTGTCATCTAAACTAGTTGACTAGTTTAGTCATTCCTAGTTATGTTTTATGGTCAGTTTTGATGACTAGTGAGCTTATTTGATAGTTACTTGTTAACTAAATTACCTTTTTTGGCACATTTGTAAACTATAAGTCAAAATTTTTTGTTGTTGATAGGTGATCCTTTTGGGCAACTAGTTAACTTGTTATTCAGAGTGCATTATTCGATTAGGTAACATTTTTAGAAACACAAATTAAGAAAGTAGGTCAAAATTACTCACACTACTTAACTAGCGTGGAAATATTTGTCCTTGGTAGTTGACTAGCAAACACTTTAGGTGCAATAGTTGACATATTTTTGACCACATTAGTTAACTAGTGAAGTAAAACACCTTTAACTGGTCAATTAATAATGATTTCTGGGCTACTAGTCAACTAGTAAACATTTTAAGTGCATTAGTCAACTAATTGTCAGTTTTGTAACCATTAATTCAGTTGTCAACTTAACTAGTTGACTAGTTTTTTACATTTTATGGTCATTTTATTTCACTAGTACACCCATTTGATAATTACTTGTCAACTAGTTGACATTTATTTGCACATTTGTTAGCCAAAAGTATCTTTACTTTGTTTATTTTTTATCATTTTGTAACCACTAGTCAACATTTTACGTATACTAGACAGCTAGTTCATATTTTTAAGACGCATCAGTAAACAAAGTCAGATTAGAAATGTATCAGGTAATCGACAAGGAAGCATTTTTGTGTTTCCTTGTCAACTAGTCAATTATTTAGGTTGTACTACTCAACTAGTGCACACATAGTTAACTAATGGGCATAATTTGTATTGATTAGTTAACATGTAAATATTTGTATGGTTACTAGTTAACTCGTACAATACAAGCTGAACTGGTAAGCGTGTTGACTAGTGTGTTTAAATGCCAACTATTTGGTACGTTTAGGCTATGGTGGTGCAAAATTGTTGACTAGTATAACTTCAGCTCTACCTAGTTAGACAACAGTCACACTAGTTAGCCACAAAGTGTAACTAGTTAGGGTAATTTTGAATCAGAACACCAAAATGTTGAACTAGTTTCAGCAAACCAATGCATTGTAATCACAAACTAGTGGGCCTAAAGGACACTTCATATGAAGGGCGTTGAATAATGACACTAACGGCTTGCCGTACACACAATCAGAGCGTCCACTCCATAAAGGCCTGCATGCTGCCTCTCTGACAACAGGTTCAGTGCACCGTTGATGATGAACACTTGTGACTCACAAGGCTTATTTTTAATTAGCAACACGGTCATTAAAACGTGTTAATTGTACGCATTCTGTGTCAAAGTCAGCTAAGGACAATGCTTGATGGAAGCTCTGGTTTAGTGGCTCCAGTAATGCAGCGTGACCCCGAGTAATTTCAATATGATAATTGGAAGAGGCCCTTTTACCCCCACATCACATCACACACACATAAAATTTGGCAGATGAGGAAGTGATACAGCTCCCCCTCTTGGAGAGATTTCAGCAGGGATTAGTGAGCTCTCATCAAAGGGAACATTGGTATTACTGACAAACATTTCTGCTGCAGGAGAAGACCGTTTACTTTAGGGAAGGAACTGAAACTCACCGGTGTTTCCAGAAAGGTGTGCCTCACAAACATCTTTATTATTCAGTGCAACGTGGAAAATGGATGGCGCTAAACAGAAAAAAGGGCAGCCTTCTTTTAGTCACTCAAACCTAGACCTGTCGCGATACACAATAAATCAATTAATCGCACGATAAATGAAAATTATCGACCTCATTTTCATTTATCGGCTTTATCGTTTTTTGGTGTCTCTCTCTTTCTACTGAAGACACTGGATGAGAAAAGGCTCAACTCCGGTGCTCTTCACTGACCCCTCCCTTTCGCTTTAAAATCTGTGTTAACGATCCAAAATCGTGTTTTTGGATCGTTAAAAGCAGCTAAGCTACGAGCTAAGCCAACAGGCCAACTTCGGGGAAAAAAAACCTCCGTCTTGACAAAGCTCCAAAAATTCACGGTTGAAACCTGTGCCTTCGTCTAAAAAGTTGATTTTCTCTGCAAAAAGAAGCTGAGAACTTGTTTACTGATTTCATTTATAAGATTCGTGTGAAAAATAATACGCTAAAGAGCTCAAACCACACCAAGCGTCCGCCATTTTGAGCGCTGAAGAGAGACAGCCCATGTCACGTCAAGGGACCTCCCTCCCATTTTTCTTAGAGACACGCTGCTCGCTCCCTCACTATCCATCCTTCGGTTCAAACAGTCTTATACTGCCATCCAGTGGTCCAAATAGGTACTACACACAAAAATTAACCAACATTTTTTCTTAAATTTGACAATAATTACTAATTATTGTCAAATTTCAAACAATATTATTGTTAATCGCAATAATTTCAGAGATAATTTAATTACCCAGCAAAATTTGTTATCGTGACAGGCCTAATCAAAGCCGCTGTGGAGAAAATCAATTTACAGTCCTGCCATGAATATTTTTACTTTGAACACGAAGGTTTAAATCAGAATTCAGATCCTATTCTGTGGTTATGATAAATAATATCTTACCTCTTGTAGATGGTTGCTTAAACTACCTCAGTTTGGAGAATTAATACTGAATTCTGTTTGGTACGATGAGCTAATGGCTAGTCCTTGCAAGACTATACCATTGTGGATTGTTACAAATCCAGCCTTGAAAAATCAACAGCCTGATGTCAAAGTTCATGCTCAGTAATCCAAGTAAAAAATCCAACAAAGTTCAGTCAGGTCATCTGGATGTTTCCTTTTTTTTTGTTGAGACGTTTTGTCCTTCATCCAAAGTACTTCATCAATCCGAGGAGCCGCAAATAAACTCAAAGGTGTCGACGGGGGAGAGGGTGGGCCCCAGTATCTTATCCCCAACAAACTGGTTGGTATGCGAGTGTGCTGTTTGCGGGACTAAGTTTGTTTGTGGCTCCTCGGATTGACGAAGTCCTTTGGATGAAGGATGAAACGTCTCAACAAAAAAAGAAACCGTCCAGATGACCTGACTGAACTTTATTGGATAATAGCCTAATGGTTCATGCGAGTGCTTTTTTAAATAAACAGTATTTTTTTATTTACATTTATTTTCATAAAACGCAAAAGTGCAAATAGTGGCGACAACAGCTAGCTGTAGCGCTTCTGCCGGTGCAGCTTGGGGATCAGAACTTCTCTGCCTAAATAACTGCCTAAACGCATATTGATGCAGCGTAACGGCTCATCCATCCATTATCTTTTACCCGCTTCTTCCATTTTGGGTCACGGGGGTAACGGCTCTTTTTTTTTTTTAAATTACAAAAAAGGTCCACACCAAGACTGTTCATAAACTTTCTACTGAACCTCACTTTAAAATATTTGAACTATCACTTTAAACCTATTTTCTTTATGTTTTCTGTCTGTAAAGCCTAGCCGTCATGGCTTCTGCAGTAATATATGAAAGCTGTTAAAGTCACAACGGATCAGCAACAAGAGGATGAAAAGCCTGGACAAATGTATTCATAGCTGCACGAAACCCAAAGGCGCTACAGTGACTGTTCCAGTGTCGCGCCAGCCTCACGTGCACTCGGTACAGTCCAGAAGTTTACCCTGAGGGCGGAAACTGTGGAACGGCTGTCGCCATTTTGGCTCAACTTAAAACCCAGTCACCGCTGCCTTCACTGACCCAAACGACTATTAGGAAGAGTTGACATTAAAGGCTGGAAATTAACCCAAACATTAGGTATATGACGTAATTTGATAATATTATTAAAGTAATTATTACCTTATTGGATTCAACTCATAAGAATTTAATTTAAAGCGAAAAAAAGCACTATTTTTTAATTAGTGTATTTGGACTTTGGAAGTTACGTGAAGACCGTGAAGTCAGCGGCACCGCCATCACTGCGAGCTGTTGATTAGAAACATGACGGCTTGTTTGGTTCGAAGGTTAGCTGCTCTGTCCGGAGCTTCCGCCGTGGGGCTGGGAGCTTACGGAGCTCACGGTAAGGAAAGAGTTTTATTTAAATGATGCAAAGTCTCCCCGTTCATCCGAGAAGTAAACCAGAGTCAAGAAACACCGATTTTTTTTTTTTTTTAGTTGTCCGTTCCAGCCTCCGAAGACAAAACATGGAAATTTATGTTTCGCTTCTTTTTAGCCCAGCTAAAACGTAAAAATTAAAACTTTATGCTTTATCAAATGTATATTGGTGTAATACATAATTCGGCGTCATAGTGGTGTACCTAACCTCGCTTTATTTTAGTTAAATTAACTATTTCGTAATCAAGGTGACTCGCCCCCTGTCAAAACAGCCTAAACTAAAGTGATTCTTGAAAAAAATGTTGCTAAAATTATAAATCCATGATCTCTTTTATATGCAGTTTGTGTATGTTTAATTTCTAATCCATATGTTTCGTTTCAGGCTTCAAGAACAAGGACCCGGATGACTACAGGATTGCGGTACTTTCAAAATAAAACACTTGAATATCTGTTTCAATGTCCTGATCACTTTCAAAATAAAACACTTGAATATCTGTTTCAATGTCCTGATCAGACTCAAGTAAATAAAAATAAAAAGTTTAGTTAAATGCTCAAGTTTTTTTATTTTGCTTACTTTTCTGTTTGTATGGACATTTCTTAACAAACATCTAGAATTATTTTTTTTATCTGATCTGACACATTTAAGTGTTTGTTCCGAGATCATGGACAAATTAAAAGTGCTATTTGCCCTTTTCTTTATTATTAGCTAGTGGCTCATTAATTATCCATGCAAACATAATTAGCATCTAATAGCAGGCGCCCTTTTTTGCCCTTTATGTGTTGTTCAGAAGACAGAACCCTTCTGAGATGTGTCTATCTGATTTTACAGCTTTATGAAACAGCCAACAAGTACCATTTCTACCACAGCCTGGCCCTGCTGGGGGCTGCCCACTGTGGGAAACCTCTGCTGGTGAGTTTGGAGCTTACACTTGGTTTAAATGATAATATGGATTAGACGTTTTCTACCAAAACAAAGCCTTTTTAACGTTAAAGATGACAAAACTAGCAGAAACCTAAAATTACTACGACTACAACTAAAAATTTAAAGTACTAAGTTAAATTAGTAAGGCGGTAGCTAAAAGTTTAAGCTAG
>NC_056498.1:38446868-38455019 GCF_014905685.2 Nematolebias whitei
GCGAACTGTAGCTAAACACTTAAATTTGCGAACTGTAGCTAAACACTTAAATTAGCAAACTGTAGCTAGACACTTAAATTTGCAAACTAGCTAAACACTCTAATTAGCAAACTGTAGCTAAATGCTTAAATTAGCTACACGGTAGCTAAAATCGTAACCTAAAAGCAATAATTAGTTAGACAGTTGCTAAAAGCTAAAACCAACCAAACTGTAGCTGACAGCTAAAATTAGTGAAACAGTCGCCAAAGGCCTAAAACTGTAGGTAAAAGCTTAAATTACCAAAACTATTGCTGAAATCTTAATCTTTAAGCTAAAATCTTTACCTTTTTACACGTCCTAAAGCACCTGTGGCACCACGTGTCCAAATACATTTATAGTTCTGGTACTCATGGTCATTGCATGTCGTGTGTATTGTTTTGATTGTGTTTCAACAAATTGGAAGTAGGCACGAATATATCTAGACCACAATGCACCACAAAGTACAGCTTTTGAGCATTCGCATTAATTACGAAAAACTTCACTAAGACTGGTAAAAGCTAAAACCAACAAAACTGTAGCTAGCAGCTAAAATTAGTAGGACAGTAGCTAAAAGTTAAGAGCATAAAAGGCTAAAACTGATGTTTTTAAAGAGATCTCAACATATTTCAATGGAGACATTTTTGTAAATTGAGATAATTAAAAAGTGTCAAAGTTATAAAGACGAAAAGCCATTTGAGCTGAATGTTTTGATGTTTTAATTGGTAAAACAATACAAGGTATTTGGAAGTAGTTCGATTGCAAATAAAACATTTAAAATAAACGTTAAACAGAAAAACAGTTTGAACGTTGGCTCAGAATTCACACAAGTCCAAAAATGTTCTGGTGTCACAACGACTGCCAACTGCAGCCTACACGTCTCGTTTGTTTCCACCTACTGTCAGGGGCCTTAATCTCAACGGTTTGGGGATTTAAATTATGTATTTAAATATATTTTTCCAGAGTTGAACGGTTCCACAACATCCAACTTCAATGATTTCACAATAATTAACTTTACAGATGACGAACAGTGAGTAAAGAACACCCTCTTCCTTTCAGGCCGGCACCATCCTGATCGCCGGTATGGGGATGTTCTGCGGGCCCCTGTATCACCAGGCTCTGACGGGGGACCCCAGTCTGGGCAAACTGGCCCCCATGGGTGGAGTAGCTATGATCGCCGGCTGGCTGGCCATTATTCTCTGAACTGTGGTGGCTCGCAGCGTCTCCGCGGGGCCGCCACCTGACACGAAACTGTCAGGCTTCTAACAGATGGACTTAGAGAGCTCGTAGGAGTTTGCTGAAGGGCGGCGCCGAGTTATAATGTCACCCGTCTAACGGCTGCCTGCCTTTGGGAGGCGATTGTCAGCAGAAGATAAGGTCACCGCAGGATTATCACTCCTCTGCCACCGCCGTCCACTTTCTGATCGCTGCCCTTTGAATGTTGTGTCAAACGACTGGAGAGAGTGAATGCTGGGTGCTGGAGTCCTCTTCAACGATCTGTTCAAACTGGAGTCGAAATCACCAATAAATATGTGTATTTCTGTGTACTTGTACACAGCAAGGATCCTGCAAAAGCATCTTGTTTGTATGTATTCAAAGTAAAAAGTATATATATATATAAAACTTGTTTGATGTTTGTCTTGTACTTTTTCCCCAAACAGAAATCCATGTGAAGGACGGTGTTCTTTGTAATAGTAGTTCTCTAATTTTACTCTTTTTTTTTTTTCTTCTAATTAGCTAGTCCCTCTTCAGGAGTCTCCACAGTGAGTCCTCCTCCTCCATCTCTGTCCTCTGTGTCCTCTGTCCTCATTCCAACTACCTCCATGTCCTCTCTAACTGCATCCATATGTCTCCTCTGTGTCTTTTTCCTGGCCGCTGCATTTCTAACATCCTTCTACCAATATACCCACTGTCCCTCCTCTGGACATGTCCAAACCACTGTCCCTCCTCTGGACATGTCCAAACCATCTCAGTCTGGTCTCTCTAACTTTATCTCCCAGTTGTTCAACCTGTGCTGTACCTCTGATCATCTCATTCCTAATCTCCATCCTTGTCACTCCTAAGGAGAACCTCAACGTCTTCATTTCTGCCACTTCCAGTTCTGTCTCCTGTCTTTTTGTCCATGTCTCTGTCTCCAGACCATGCAACATAGCTGGTCTCACCACTGTCTTGTAAACTTTTTCTTTGACCTTTGCTGCCACTCTCTTGTCACAAGTCACTCCTGAAACTTTTCTCCATCCTGCCTGGACTCTCTTCTTCACTTCTTTACCACACTCCCCATGTTCCTGGACAGTGGACCCCAAGTCCTTGAAGTCCTGCACCTTTGTGACCTCTGCTCCTTGTAGCCTCACTGTTCCACCTCCTCCCTCTCATTCACACACATGGACTCTGTCTTACTACGGCTGACTTTCATTCCTCTTCTTTCAAGTGCATACTGCCACCTCTCCAAGTTCTCTTCCACCTGTTCCCTGTTCTCACCACAGATCACAATGTCATCTGCAAACATGATAATCCACAGGGATTCCTGCCTGACCTCATCTGTTAGTCTCTTTCTATTTTCTTGAAACTACTAAGAATAAATTCACCAGAATTCAATTGCACTTAGTCTACAGCTAATTTATAATGGCTGCTTTTTAAAATGTTTGCTTTTTGTTTTGTATATTCCTATAAAGAAATAAATAAACGGTCAGCGCACATAAAAAAAAATCCACCCATCCATTATCTTTACCCGCTTCTTCCTTTTCGGGTCAAGGGGGTCTCTGCCGCCCATATCCCAGCAGTCACTGTGCACGAGACGAGGGACACCCTGGACATGTCTCCAGTCCATCACAGGGCCACATAGAGACAAGTGAGACAAACCATTCACACCTAGGGACAATTTATAGTTACCAATCAGACTAATATTCATGTTTTTGTCTGTGGGAGGAAACCCATGTATGCACAGAGAGATCCCCATCTGGGATTGGATCCAGTGACCTCGCTGAGAGGCTCTACCAACTGAACCTTTAGACCCATTAGAAAAAATGAACAGTTCAAAAGAGCATGCATGTATTCAGTAATCATGAGGCAAACCCCATAGTCCAGGTCCTCAGGACACTGTTCTGGATGTTTTAGACAGGTTTTTGTTCCCAACATGGCTGCGTCACAGGCAAATGGCTTCAACACCTTGTCATGAAGAAGCCCATTATGACCATCACTTTAAACCAGATGTTTTGAAGCAAACAAACCTCTAAAGTGCAGGCCAGTGAGCCCTGAGGACCAGCACTGGGAATGAGTGCCACAGGCAGCCAGTCTGTCTGTTCCCCACCCCCCATCTCAGTGTTTGAGGCTTAGAAAAAACAAATACAAACTGTTTATTGTTAATTACGCCCCAAGAGATTTACTGTGCAGTTGAAACCTTCCTATTTTTCCACAGCAGAATTTATTATTTAGTGTAAAATGTTTTCCTCTTTTCTCGTATTTTCTTGTCGATGGATTTAGGATCGTCATTGGGAAGAAACAGCCCTTTTGTTCCACGTCTCTTTGTTTGCCTGTAGCATTATATCTCGTGAACCACTGGATTGATTTTAGTGAAACCCAGAAAGTACTCGATGGATGAACATCTACAACTCATCTTTTGCATATCTGTTGTTCGGCGTATTGTTTTCGTATTATTAATGCGTAGCGTATTCTTAGTTTAGTGTATTTCTTAGTTTGTATCTTAGATCTTATTACTGTTTTGATTTACAATTTATATATTTTTTTGGGATGTAACTGGGACCCTGTTCGTTCCATCACATGTACCACGTGATGAGAATGACAGTAAAGAACATTGACTTGACATTTGGAGTCGTCTCAGTTTAAGATGTCCAACAAAACTAATCAACTTTAACTAACACAAAAATGGGTATAGCTCATTTTTACAGCTATCGAGCTACAAATTGTGGTAGTAGAGCCATCCTTAACAAAGACTGAAGACATTAGCTCTCTGTGTCTCTTTTGAGATAGTGCGATTTAACTCGAGAATTGCCCCGTGTCCATTCTCAGTTTGAGATGATCTCTAGGCCGTTCATCTTGGTCGGTTTGGGTCAAACTCAAAACTGTGGATATGAGAGCGTTAAGAAACGAGGAGCTGATGGATGTGCGCACCCTGGAATCCTTCATCAGAGGAACTGAATGAAACTCTTTACTCGATTACCTCCGTCTCGTTCACGCGGACCAGGAGGCGCACAAACCCCCCTCCTTCAGACGCAGAAGCAATATATTAAAGTGCATTCTTCATAACACACACCACAGCAGCGCCAAATCCTCTCTAAGAGGCATCAGTCAGGCGCCGGCAGCTCGTACACTGAAGCGGAGGGACCGTAATGGCCGTTCCTCAGCATCCCTGCGCCCTCTCTGACCCCTCACAGCCAGTCCAAGGATCCAGGGGGATCACAGCCTCAGATAGATTAGTCCCTCACTCCAACAGACACTGCAGACAATTTTTATACGAGGCAGGCGGCAGCAGGGCCGGCTAGAGATGACACCCAAGGGAGCCGCCGCTCATCGTTACAACGGCCATCAGCAGCAACCATCTTACAGAGAAATCTAATGTCTGGGAGCGGTTATTAGCCAGCAGGGAGATGGTTTTAGATGGAGCCGGGTTATCTTGTCTCAAAGGTCCAACATTAAACAACACCGTGATGGCAGCAAGAAAAGTCGATTAAGGTGCATTGTTGGAGTCGTTTAAACCAACATGTCATTGGGTGCATTTATATAAAGCATAATCTAATATATTTACCCTACATCTAATTTCAGAGTTTATAAACTTTTCATATAGTGTGAGAAATATATGATGTAAATAAAGTCCTTTTCTTTCTTGAAGGCATGCCTAATAGCTGCCACCTTTCACCATGAGTTTTAATTTTAGATGGCTCCCACTGCCACGACTCGCAAGACGTGGACATGCTTGGAGTATGTGCTGAGTGTTTCCTCCTTTTCTGTATTCCTTCATCTTCTGATGACAATTCATGTTCGAGCCGTAGATGTTCAAAAAACGAGAGAAACCCAAACCTCCCTTTCACTAGCGATACTCTCCATCTCTTCCTGGGGTGCCCCAAGGCGTTCCCAAGACGAAGAAGATACGCAGTCCCTCCAGTGACTTCTGGGTCTGCCTTGAGGTCTCTTTTTTTCATTCAACCTTTATTTATACAGGTTAATCCCATTGAGCCTCTGGGACTCATTTTTAAGAGAGACTTGATTGCCTCCATACTTGGACCTCTTCCAAGTGGGGTGTGCCCAAAACACCTCCAAAGGGAGGTTTGCATCCTACCTCATGACGAGAGGTGAAGGTTGGAACGTAGACAGACCAGTAAATCAAAAGCTTTGCCTTTCAACTCAACTCTCTTCACTACAAACGACCAAAGCAACACCCTGATTACTGAGGACGAGGTCACGATCCATTGATCCATCTCCATTCTAGTGACACGGTACAGACTTGCCCTCTGACCTGGAGGGGGAAGTTACACATTTTCGGTTGTTTTGTGAATTTGTTTGTCCCAATAGTCATTTATCCTCGATCAGTCAGTTCTAACTCCAGCTCCGCCCACTCTCACCTGTTCCCAGTTCGTCATTAGCCCAGGTGTCTTCACTTCCTCATTAGTCCATGTCTATATATGTTATTCACTGACCTCACAGGCCACGGTTGGTCCATCCTTGTTTTTATCATGACTCTATTTATTTATTTATTTATAAAAGTCTTATTAAAGGTCGTCTTGATTTGAGTTTACTCCATATGTCAGTCAGATGAAGCTTCCACTTTCTGAATGTTTCAGTAAAATCTGTGCAGTGGCTCATAAGATATTGTGCTAACAGACAAGCAGGGCTGCTTTTACCGTTTCAAATAAAACTTTTTATGTAAAGATCGTCCATAATGCGAAGAGCTTAGACTTCTTCCCTGATCTGGTTTAATGGTGTTTTCTTTTTTTTTGGTTTTTTTTGCAAAAAGACAAGCGATCTCTTCTTCGTCCGTTGACGCCATGACTGAAATTGTGAGAAATGAAGGAACTTGTCACGAGCAAATTTAAATCAGATCCAGTGTGACTGTGGGAGGGTCTGGAGATTTCCAGGTGGGCTGGTCTGATGTGTGGACTGCAGGGCCAGCTCTCCCCCCTTTTTTTAAAATTTTTTTAGAACTTTTTATTAACAACATATAAACACAACAACACTGCGGCTGGGCTGCCAGCTCTCGTTTTGTTTTTTGTTTGTTTTTGCGACTTGTCAATCAATATAGTAGGCGTGTCAGCAAATGACCAATCAGTGAACTCAATTTGTCCCAAAGGTAAACGCCCCTTACCTGCGGAGCTGGGCTGCAGCCGCTCAGTGTGGACACTGGAGTATAAAGTCTCAACCGTCTGCAGACAGTGACTGCGACTTATAAGCCGGAAAATACGGTAATTATTACATCTGCATTCCACCTGCTGCCGAAAACTGAAGCTGGACGATTATTTTGTAGCCTATTGTTATTTTGTCTGTTTGCAAATTGTCTTGTGAACCACTGGGTGAGTTTTATTGGAACTTGCAAAAAGTAAGCTCATCTAAAACTAACTTTTGGAGTCAGAGAGATTCAAGATGGCTGCCACGGCCAACGGACTGTAAAATAAAATAAAAACAACTACAACTCTGTCAATTTTACAAATATTGAGCTAAAATTTGGTGTGGTAGCAGCCAACACATATTGCAAGCATGATACGATGAGTGACCTAAAACTGAAGTTGGCTCAAGCTGTCTGTCAGTAAAATATCTGGGTGAATATAATTGAAATGTGTTGTAGCTGAGAGTAGTATTTAAAACACACTTCAAGCTCTACTCATTGCACAAAACGTTTGTTTAAATATTATCTCTAAATGTTATAATCACCGGACATTAACCTCCTGCGTCCACATATGGGGACATTACATTTTGGCTTTGTTCATGTTGTGTTCTGCTGTAAAATAAGCCCATTGTCCCCATCTGAGGACTTCATTTTTACAAAAGCATGTCCTCATGTAACAAAATACAACTTCCTGTTCGAAGAGGAAGCTTTATTTATAGACAAATCAGGTCCATCAAATCACAAATATCCAGGAGATATGAAAAAAGTATTGCAAACCAGAGCTCGGGTCTCAGGAGGTTAAGATAATTATATTTTTAAAGCTAATAAAAATATTTTCTTAGCATTTATTTGCTCATCTTCATTCCACTTCCTGTCGTTTGCTTTTCTTCATTATTAATTGTCAGGATCCATAATAAATGAAACTCTTCCCACCTTTCCATCTCTGGTGCTGCTGAGCGAGCAGCGATTTGGCGCCGGAGGCAGCAACTTGACGTTTCACGCCAACGAAACTCTGGAGCAACGCCACCGCACGCCTCGGCCTGACCCGGACGTGCAAACAGGAGAACGCACAGAACCGAACCGTCTTCAGACGGGCGGGATGAAATAAGTGTGAGGAGAGCTCTCAGCCGTTCTCCAGGTTCTTCTCTTCTTGTGAAAGACGAAGGAAGGAGGGATAAAGCAGAAAACGGCAGGTGTACGAGGCGCCGCGCTCGTTTTTTGAAGTGTCTCACTCGGTCTGCTGAAGGCCGCAGTTGTCTCGTTTTGAAGATGGCTCGTGTCACCACCTTCAGTTGGTCCGTTTAGCTTAGCGCCTCAGCGTTATCTTGATGAATGTTCCACTTACAGCACAGGGAAGGCTGGGAAACAGACTCTGTGCGGCTCCTTATTATCCCCTCTTCTCAAAGTCAGATAGACGTCTGACAGGTTGCTCCATCGGTCCGGTGAAACCAGGCGTGCAGGAAACAGAACAAGAGGAAACCATGAAGGGTTCTGTTTTAATGTGATGCTGAAAGGGGCTTCCATTATAGGAAGCAGCACAAGTTAACCTCGTGTTGTTTGACCTCAACACCAAAATGACGTGAAGAGATAATCATGTTTGACTCACTGTTCCTTCAAATGCCTATCAATGGCTAACACCTTATCTGTGTCGTACCTTACAGGTTCAAAGTGACATTATTGTCATTCATCACATGTGGTGCATGAACTGGAACAAAATCGTGTACTCAAAGTCTCACTTACAACCAAAAATATGAAGTATATAAAACCGTACACAATGATCTAAGATATACACTAAATGATAA
>NC_056498.1:38455119-38456553 GCF_014905685.2 Nematolebias whitei
CCCCCCCCCCCCCCCCCCCCCCCCCCCATCTCGAAAACTTTGGGTACAAACAACGCGCACCACAGACGTCTCGGTTCCCCGTTGACCAAACTCACAGAAGAGATGAGCCCCCCGCCAAGGCAAGTGATGTAGGGGAAACACTGAAACGTTATATCAAAACCACCGGCTCTGCACCGTGATGTGCGCTATACGTTTAATGGCGTTTCCGGTTACCATGGCGACGTAATTTGCGGGATCAGTAAAGTTCTATCTAATTTGCAAACTAAGACGCCATTTTTCTTATTCAGAACGCTCAACAGTGTCTGACTGCCACAGTGAGCTCACATGACCTAAAGGGGAGAGGTCTCTGAACAAAACACTGGTTAAGTTTTGGAGCCATTTTGGATCAAGATGGCTGCCACAGCTAGCTCAGACAACTCCAAATTGACTGTAACTCAGTCATTCTTTGAGATATTGAGCTGAGATTGTGTGTGGTTTTACCTGAGAGTGAGTTGTTTTACATTCCTGATGCAAATTAACAATACAAAATGGCCGCCGTAGCTAAAATGGATAAAATGTGATAACTCGGCTATTTTAAAAGATATTGAGCTGAAGTTTGGTGTGGTGGTACCTGACAGTGATCTATCTAATAAGTATAAAATACTTATGCATATAAATTCATCCTACTTGCACCGTTATAGTCTACCGTGTTGTTGTTTACTTTTTTTTTCTTTTGAACCTTGTAAATATTTACTTTTCACTTTTTGGTACTTTATTTGGTACACTTATTGCATGCTTTAGTATTTCTTGTTTGTTGTAGCGAGTCAGATCAGTTCTCATCCTGATCGTTTCATTGGACTGTTGACCTTGTGTTAACCTGCACATGACAAATAAACACAACTTGAACTGGAAATCTAAAAATGGCCACCAAAGCTAATTTCAAATGTCTATAACTCAGAGGTGTTTAGAGCTAGTCAGCTGAACTTTGGTGTATTGATAGCTGAGAACAATCCCTAATAGACTGATTGCAAATCAAAAATCCAAGATGGCCGCCTGCGCTCAAAGGATAAAACGTCATAAGTCAGCCATTTTTAGAGATATTAAGCTGAAGTTTGTTGTTGTGGTAGCTGAGGGTGAACTCCCAACACGCAGTACTGTCGAATCAAAATTTAAAAATGGCCGCAACGTGTCCGTCCCCGTCAAAGTTTCTAGTTTCCTCCCGAGGAAGCAAAGGGACGTGGTTTTATAGCTGAGCAGTGAGTCCTGTTGTCAGCTTTACGCTCCGTCCAACAGGAAGTGATCGGTCCACAGTCCCGTCTGTTGGCGGAACATCCTGCTCCTTTTTATACGTCTCCCATCACTGCAGGGAAGTTTCTCCTCTGCTTCACATCCTTCTCCGTTTACATTATTTCAGGACAAACGGTTTAAGCTGCATTTTAGCGCGCTTGGCTTCTC
>NC_056498.1:38456653-38463830 GCF_014905685.2 Nematolebias whitei
TTTCAGGACAAACGGTTTAAGCTGCATTTTAGCGCGCTTGGCTTCTCTCGACTCCAGAAACCCCAGTTTAAATGTGATGGAACACATTTCTCTTTGCCAGTCAGGAAACGACAGAAAAATACGAGACAGTTTGGTGTGAAAGTTTGTGATTCTAGAAAAGTGAAGTCAAACTCGTGTTTGGCCCCGGGGAGGAAGAACGGCGGCACCAGAAGCGAACGTTGCCATGTTTCTTCTGGGACAACTTGCTGCGTTGCCTCCACTTTTCTTGTTCTGAAGTCTAACCTGCACACGACTCCTCAGTCGCTCCCTGTCCAGGGAAAGACGAGAGGAAAGGGGTTGAACTCGCACACGTCCAGCGGCGTTTCCTCACGGCCTGGAAGTTTCCAGAACCGGCTCTTGTTTACTCGGTATCTGAGTGAACGAGGCGCTTCTCCTCCAGGAGGGCTCCGTGGGGCATGAATCTTTAAAAAGTGAAATGTGATGAAAGTGGAAAGGGATCCAGGTTGAGTTACATCGTCGGCGATGGGGTTCAGAGTTCCTCCTTCATCTAAACTCGATGAAAATGTCTACGTTTGATCCGAGCTGAAAAAGACACGAGCGTTCCGTCTGCGCCCGGTTATTGTCCGAATTAATATCGAGCGTTCTCTCTGTTGGGATCCATTTGACATTTTTCAGCATCTTTCTCGTCCTGTTGTTTTCAAACTACTTCAACAAATCATGACTCAAAACGTTCGGCTCGTTCAGGACAACCCCGCTGTGACTTTTGGTTTTGGTGCAACTTTAGCTTTTTGAAATATTTAGCCTTTTCTGACATTTTTTTTTTCTCATTTAAAAATAAATTGAGCTCATTTACCTCCTTCAAATCTTTAGATCTGTTCACAACTTTTTACTGCTACTTTCACATTTTGTTCTGCTTCAGCTTCTTTCAGCTACTTTCAGCTAATGTCATCTGTTTGTTCAGCTGTTTTGTGCTCCTTTCAGCTTCTTTCTGCTAACAACAATATATATGTGCTTCTTCTTCTTCTTTCTGCTAGTTTCAGCTCTTTATGCCCTTTTCAGCTTATTTATGCAATGTTCAGCATTTTCTACAATTTCTGCTTCTATATAGCTGTTCTTATGCTAATTTAAGCTTTTTCAGCTAATTCCACATTTTTGCACTCATTTAAACTTTTTACAGCAAAACTGTGCTCTCTCTATTTCCTTCTTGTAAATTCAGCTTCTTTCTGCTTTTTTAGCTACTTTTCAGCTGTTTTTTTTTTATTGCAAATTTCAGCTTTTTTCAAATAATTTCCACTTTGTTGGACTCATTTCAGCTTCTTTCAGAAAATGTGTTCTTTCTGCTTTCTTATGCACATTTAAGCTTGTTTTACCTTTTCAGCCACCTTTTTAGCTAGTTTTAGCCATTGTCAGATTAAGGACAATTCAAGTTTTTTTCATGGTAATCTCTGCTTCTTTCAGCCTTATTAACTTATTTCTGCTAATTTCAGCTTATGCTCCTTTCATCTTATTTCTGTTATTTTCAGTAATTTCAGCTACTTTTAGTTACACTCAGCAGTTTTAATGTGAATTTTAGCTTCTTCAGCTAATTCCACTTTTTTTTTTTGCAGTCATTTGAACTTTTTTCAGCCTAATTCAGCCAAAATGTGCTCCCTCTTCCTTCTGGTAATTTAAGCTTCATTCTACTTTTTTAGCTACTTTTCACCTGCTTTTTTTTTTTTCTAATTTCAGCTTTTTTCAAATAATTTCCACCTTGTTGTCTTTTTTCTGCTTCTTTCAGCCTAACTGGACAAACATGTTCTTTTTGCTTTCTTTTAATTTACACTTGTTTTAACTTTTCAGCTACCTTGTTAGCATTTTTAGCTAATTTCAGCTGATTTCACATAAAGTCAAGTTTTTCATGGTAATTTCTGCTACTTTCAGCCTAAATAACGTATTTCTGATCATTTCAGCTTATGCTCCTTTCAGCTTGTCTCTGTTTCAGCGTCTTTTTAGCCATTTTTGAGCAGATTTTAGCTTTGTCAGCTAATTTCACTTTTTTAAGTTCATTTCAGCTTTTTCCACTTCCTTCTTGTAGTTTAAGTTTCTTTGTGCCTTTCAGCTACTTTTCAGCCCCTTTTTGATAATTTCAGCCCTTTTTTTTTAGCTTATTTCCTAATTTTTGTGCTAATTTCAGCTTTTTTAAACCTAATTCAGCAAATATGTTCTTTCTGTTCTGCTAATTTAGGCTTGTTCCTCCGTTTCAATTCAATTAAGCACTTCAGCTACATTCAGCTAATATTTCAGCTACATTTCAGCATGTTTTAGCTAATTTCGGCTGTTTCTCATCAAGTTCTGCAATAAACATTCACACTGCATTTTTGCAGGAAAGGCAGTTTCTCTAGTTTTCATGTTTCTCAGGAAGTAAACGTGGTGCATGTTGAGGTAGGATGATTGTATTTGTGGACTGACAGATGTTTTTCAGCACGGCTCCTTTAGCCTTTATGTTAAAGTGTCGAGCTTCACGACAGAAGGACATTTAAAGTGTTGTCAGTGGAAGCAGTTTTACACAAAAGGTGTCAGAGAAACGAGTCAAATGTTCTTAAATAAAACGACAAACTAAAGATTTCTGAGAAAAAAATTAGTTTTGTTGCTTGAGAAGTTACTATTTTACCTACAGTGTTTTTTTCTATTTTGTATTTTTATTGTGTTATGTTTTTATTGATAAGATGACCAAAGCTGTAATTTCTTTTGACCTGCTCTGGTGATGGTCAACTCCTGGTCCGTGGGCCATGTCCAGCCAAAACGCTCTTTCTGTTCGGTCTCAAACTGGAACGACGTTTAACAGAACAAAGTGTTTTTAATGGCGGTCCCAGTCGGGGAGCTTGGTTTTGTGTGTTTTAATTTAATGTTGTTGTTGTTTGTAGCCTCACGGTACAGATGGAGATCATTCATTGAAGGACGCAAGGAGCCGTCATTTGAACTGTTTGTGTAAACAAAACTCGATACTTGTTTAATTTGATTGTACAATAAATGTTATCTATAAAAAGTTCACACTCTGTTTGCTCAGAGTATTCATCATCCTTCCAGCTTTAGTAAATGAGGCGGCAGCATTTATCACTTTAAAAGTTCGGGGTTAGAAGCTTCTTTCAAAGTAAAGTGCTCAGAATTCTGGGAGTGGCCTATTTTAATTTTTTTTAATTTTCTGTGGCAGGCGGGGAGGAGCAGCACGAGCCGCAGTCGTGTCTTACTAATTCGATGATTACGGTACGAATAATAATAAATAAATAAAAACTCGGTGTCTCAGAAGGTCAGGATCTTCCACAACCGGCTGTTGGTACCTTTGTCAGATTCCTGCTGGAAAATGAAACCAGCATCTCCATGAAGCTCGTCAGCAGAAGGAAGCGTGAAGTCTAAAATGTTCTGCCTGATGCTGCGTGGGCTGCAGAAAACCCAGTGGACCAGAACCAGCAGAGGACATGGACCCAAACCATCACTGACTGGAAACTTCAGTCTGGACTTCAACAACGTGGAACCTGGACCTCTTCACTTTTCCTCCAGACTCTGGGACCTCGATTTACAAATGACATGAGCATTAACTTCATTTAAGGACATTGGACCTCTGAGAGACAGTCCAGTTCTTTGTCTCCTCAGCAGGTAAGACACTTCTGATGTTGTCTCTGGTTCAGGAGTGGCTCAGGAGAGTCAAATGAAAAGATTAACAGTGTTTATTGACAAGGTGAGTAAATGATGATTTTTACAGGAGTCTTACCAGACTTCAGGGTGAGCCTCAGGCCAAAATAACAAACAAAACAAACTATTTTTTATTCCTATTTTTATCACTTGCCTAACAAATCAAAAGTAACCAAAATACAGTTCTCTTACTTGACCTAAACTAACAAAAACAGGAGAAAAACAATCTCTTAACCAAAATGGCAGCTCACCCCTACAAGAACTTCTTATAAAACTACTAGTTAATTAAATGACGGACAGCAGGTCAGCTGTGGCTGGTTGGGACGCGCAGAGTAGAAGGAAAGCCATCGCCAACTCAGCTCCTCCTGTGCAGCACCTCCAGGCAGGCAGCCAATCACAGCTCCATTCATCAGTGTCTTCCTCCAGCCGCACACCTGGACACTAATTGGCACATTTAGGGGTTGCATAATCACACACACAACTTACGACAGCAGTCGTGACATACATTTTCATCTTTAAATCACTTCTTGGTCCGCTGCCTTCATACATCTCCTCCTACATGTCTCTGTGTGAGTGCAGCTACAGCGTGCGCTCTCAGGACATTATTACCTGCAGTGTCCCCTCTGTGACAGCTGAACTAGGCTAAAGGGCCTTCTCCTACTCCGCTCCCGTTTCTGGAATATCTTGTAAAAAGATCTGAAGCTCTCGACCTTGACCTCTCTAAGTGGCTTCAAACATCTAAGTTCCTGGGAAAAACCAACGCAGACACGTTCCTGTTTTTAGTTTTCGACACCGCCCTATAATCTAGCTGCTTTATTTCTTACATTTTCTTTTAAATACCATTTTATTTTCGCTTGTTTAAAAAAATTAAAGTTGTATGCCTCTTTTATGATTGTCTATTGTCATCAATCAGGTCTCTCTTGTAAATGAGTCCCCGAGGCTCAATGGGACTAACCTGTAGAAATAAAGGTTGAATGAAAAAGCTCAGGTGCGTTGGGGCAGGGACACGAACATGTGGGATGGTGGCCCTCGAGGACCAAGATTAGACGCCCCTGGTCCAAGATGTTTAAAGCAGATTTTTGGTTCAGACGAGTTGGATCCACACGGCGTCCGACTCGTCTCCTGCTTCAGTGTCTCCTCTCCAGTGCCGGTTCAGATTGGAGCGCCTCGGCTCGTCAGCTGGGTGGCAACTCCCAACGCCGCGGGCGCAGACGATGAATCAAACCTTCGTTTCATTAGTCGCCCTTCGTTTCCGCTCACATCCCATCAGCTCAATCTGCTCAAACGAGCGGCGCCTCGTCTGCCGGGAACAACGGTCGCAGAGAAACGGTCAGAACGCCGGCGTGTCAGGACATATCACCAGAGAAATGCTGCTAATGAGTTCACGACCTCTAATGGGTCGGATAATGTTTGGGTTGGATCTAAACGCTGAACGTCCAGCGTGGCGTCTCATCAGACGTCAGATTGAACACGACTCGAGAAGTGTTGAAACGTTCCGTGACGTTCAACAACAAGCTCCCTTCAATAATTAACGTTTAAAATCAATCGACGCGTTTGTGTCGAGGTTTCTCAGCGGTGGCAGCCATCTTGAACGAGGTTGACTCAAACGCCGATTAGTTTCAGAAGCTCAAAAAGCGAATACTTCATTCAAATCTCCCGTTTAGCGGTTGATAAAGATCAGCTGGGCACAGACCGACTCGCATACCAGAAGTCATCAGTGAAGCTCGGTTCATTCAGCCTTTAAAACCACAGAGATGGTTTTGTTTTTTACGTTTTCCCGTCGTTTAGTCAAAGTTGGTGTTTCTGTAGCGCCGACATCAAAGCAGCAAAGAGGAGCTGGAAGGCAGCGGCGGCCTCCTCTCTGTGGTTCACACACCAGGTCTGTCACGTCTCAGCCCGGCTGAACAGGATCTGAAAGACCTCCGAACGCTGGAGAGAAGATAAGAAGCAAAAATAAAATAAAATTTTAATTACTGTAATAAAATTGAATCTATTTTTCAATAATTCTTTTAAAATCTATTTTATAATAATATATTGAACTATTTTTCACCATGCGCATCTTTGATTGGCTGCCTGTCAAATGTATCGAGCTGATTTATTATAGCAAGGACGAAATGAAGAAGTTTCTAAAAAGACCGAAGGAACCGACCAGCAGCCCTGCTGTGCTGGAAACTGCTGCAAAAACAACAAAAAACTCGTGACCAGCTAAAATTCGAAGGTATGAGGAAGCAAACATTAAGTATGGCTTTACAGTCGTACAGAAAAATGGCCACGATTGCCCGAAATGTGTCCTCTGTCTGGAGACCCTCACAAACAAGTGTTGAAAACCTTCGAAAGTTCAGCGCCACTTGAGTGGGAATATAATAGAGTTTAAAACTTGTTAATTAATAACATGATTATGCTCAGCAGCTGAAATAATTAATTGAATATAGTGAATAAATTTAAAACTTTACATATTTTGTAGCATTGTTTGTGGGTTTGCGAGAGGGGCCTCTGCTAGAAGCTAATGCTGTTTGGGGGGCCATGGCATGGAAAAGTTTGGGAACCCCTGATTTAAATGACGCGTTTCACTGCTTTATTAATTGTATTGTTTAGAAATAACAGGGGGCCGAGGATAGCGCCACTGCGAATCTCTATTTCACTTGACCTCCTTTAAAAACCGTAAGATATCAGAAAATGAGAACCTGAAGTTCCTGATTAGGCCCAGTCAGGTTCTTCACCACGAGGAACCGTTCAGCCATTAAAGGATCGGATGAACCGACGTGGGCGGAGAAATAGCTTGAAGCTCCTTCATGAGGAAATGGCCGAAAATAGTTTTTGCTGAATTTATCTTTTGCTTTTTTTAACTTCCCGTCTTCAGTTTAGTTGAACAAATCGTCTGAAGTCCTTCAGCTCTGTGTTCGCGCCGCATCGACTACGTTTTTAATTTTCACGAGGCGTGAAACGATTCATCATCCAGTTTGGAGAAATTAACAGTTTCAAAGACGGACGGGTGGAATAAAACGCTAACGATGGATTATTTCCTGGCGGATGAAGTTTCAGGAACTCCTTTTTATAACGAGAGTCTAACGGTTGAGTTTAGCACCAAACCCAGTTCAGACTGGTAGTTCTTACTCAGTTTTTAATGGGATTATAATTCTAATTTATTAAATTACTCACCGAGCTTCCACTCGTACTGAGGCAGCAGGACAAACCGACAGTTTGATTCCCCCGGACTTTGAGTTCTTCTCTGGAAATGAGTCCCACATCTCCGTCTGATGGAAACGTACGTTCAGAGACTGTCCTTATGGGATTAGGATTAATCCGTGGCTGTGAAACCAGCCGGGACCATCTCCGTTCCAGCTCTACTTGTGTAGAGCGCCACTGTCGATTTTATGAGTTTGGATAAAAAAATAAAAAGTCAAACTTATTGCAGAGAGTGGAAACTGTAAGAGGCTTGGTAATTGATGCAGCTTCTCGTTTCTGCTGCCCTCGAACTGGAGGACGAGTTGATAATTGCTCCTTTATT
>NC_056498.1:38463930-38467638 GCF_014905685.2 Nematolebias whitei
GTTCTGTTGACAGGGCGGGGCGCCCTGCTTGTATAATGGTAGGGGAAGCACTGCATTCGTGGGGGGGACACACGTTGCAGTTCGGGCCACATTAAAGCTGATTGAAGAGCAAGACCCTCATCAGGTGGATAATAACAGGTGCGGTCTTCAGGCAGTCCCCAGTAATGGCACGTTCTAAAAATATATATAAATGTTTCTGCTACCATCATGCAAGCGGGGCGCCCCGCCCTGTCAACAGAACCGAGCGCCCCGCCTACAGAACATACTGTATTTTTCGCCCTACAAGTCGCAGTTTTTTGCATAATTTGCATGCCCTGCGACTTATACACCGAAGCAACTTGTTTATGGATTTTTTCCCCATACTTATAAACCAAATTTTAGCTGATACGACAGTTTTCATTAATTCTGACTGAAAATATTGAACACTAACATTTTCAGCCACTGGATGGCACTTGAGTAGTATGGCATGCCATTGTGTCATGTAATAGGTAAAAGTGGATATTTTTGATACAATTTGCTTGCCATAGCCTGACACCTTCGTCCAGCTCGCCTGGAGTCGAATCATCTTCACTTCGCTGCGCCGCCCCGAC
The DNA here is from genome assembly GCF_014905685.2 of Nematolebias whitei. Taxonomy (NCBI): domain Eukaryota; kingdom Metazoa; phylum Chordata; class Actinopteri; order Cyprinodontiformes; family Rivulidae; genus Nematolebias; species Nematolebias whitei. The sequence goes on from NC_056498.1 coordinate 38,464,521, forward strand.
GAAATGCAACTGATTTGAACATTAAAATACAATAATCCCTTGTTTCAGTGCTCAATCTGAGCATAACCTAACAACACCAGTGACTTTAAACACTCTGGTCTTCATTAAAGATTCAAAGTTCTTACCCAGCATGTTGAAGATGAAGTCCTTGGCAGTGTGGACCTCCAAGGCGGTCTGGTCTCCAAACTCCCCCTGCTCCAACAGAACCAGCTCCGACACCTGCGCCGACAGCTGCTCCAAGACGGCCCCCGAGCGGAAGTCCACCTCCGAGAGCTTCTTGACGGGGGCCGGGGATCGAGGCGTCACCGCGCTCATCAGGGACTCCATTTCCACAACGCTGGAGAAGAAGAAGTCATTTCAGGTTAGCTGCGATAAAACCAGAACCCGATTCTGCCTCAGCAGAAGTCAAAGATCTAAACTTTTACGTTTTAGACTAAAAGCACTTTTAGCTGCTGTTTTGACCATTTTACACATAACCAGGTCTGAACTTTGAGGCTTCTATGGACTGACTGGGTTTGAGCCAAGAGTCATCGAAATGTACAAATACACACGACTAAAGAAAAGTCTGGAAGGAAGGCAGCGTGGTGTCAACTCAACTCTACGTGGTGCACAGTGGCTGAGAATCAAACCATCAACCCTCCACAGCCGAAGGCAGCGGTGGGTTTGGCACGGTTCTCTGTCGCCCAAAATCTAGTTTTGTTTTCCCAAAGGACACTGATCGAAACAAAGTTTGCTTAAACAATCCATGCTGTCCATATTTTCCTAAAAGGGTGCTTTCTGTCAGACTGTAGGTTTACTTTAGGTTCCTAGAGTTTCTAAAAGTAGAATGGGAGGCAGAGCTTTCCTAAAGTCGAACCAACTTCCTGTTTCTGTCAGCGAGTCTGATACATTATCTACTTTTAAGACTAGTGTTAAAGCTTGCCTTTTGATAAATCCTATAGTTAGGGTTTGCATTTGTTTTTTGTTTTTTAAAGAAATTTGTGTTTTTGCAGCAATTATTACTGGTTTTAAAGGTTACCATGATGCACCTTGAAACAAATTACTTAAGAGTTGATCTGTTCCATAGCTTGCTTTTTATAAACATAGCTTTTAATTTAAAATATTTTACTTCTTATAAACGATTTTCGTGGTGACACCATAAATATTTCAACAGCAGAAAAAACTGACACCAAACCTTCAACAAATGTGTATAACTTCAAAGAAAAACAATGTTTTAAAAGTTTCCATTTTAAGCACAACAAATAAATAAACAACCTGCGCAGCTAGCTTCATTAGCTTATTTTGCTCCGGTTGCCATGGAGACGCGCACGTGAGAAGTTAGCGGATTATAAGAACCGACAGCCCCGACCGGGCGGAAAACTTTCACAATAAATAGAACAAAACTCCTAACAAGTGTAACGTAAAGTCAAAATGGGTTTAAACAGGGCAGCCGCTGTGTAAACATAAACAAAAAGTTGTAAACAAAGTTTAGTGGGGGACAAACAAGGCCCAACAGCTGGGTCAATTAGCTCAGCCGTTACAGGCTACTAAGCTAATAGCCGAAGAAATTAGCCTACCTGTTGTCAACGTGTTGACTCCGGTTAAGTTGTATAAATTAACTTAGGTTAATACTAACATGTATTTACATACAGTTTAGTATCCCATGATGAATGTGACTGGCACCGCTCAGGCGCCTCACGCAGCTAATTCCTTTTATTAGCCTACTACTACTAGCTTTACAAATTAGCTCTCTAGCTAACACGTCAGATGGGGATATTTAAGTCGCGTGCGGCGCACGCACGCACACACACACACACACACATTCATTCATTCACACCCAGAGAAATGTAATATGGAAGCACCCACATCGGTTCGCTCAGGCTTCGTTTGCTCACATGATTAGCTTCGCGGCTAAAACAGCCGGACAACACACCCTTTAAACGGCGAACGCGTTCTTCGCTATCTTCTGCCTTTCCTGAGCTCCAGTCCTTCCTCAGCTGTCATTTCCAACAAGTCCCAGGTGCACCCGCCGCCTTCCTTCCCCCTGGCAACACGGTCCCAGAAATCATGGTCCTACTCCCCGGATCCCATTAGCAGTATGGGAGGTGCTTTCTTCTACGCCCCACTTTAAATAAATAAATAAATAAATCAGCACACATGAGTCTCCCTGTCCTTGTGGAAGATGGCAGGATCTGTTTATTTCCTGCCAGCTTATACACCAATTTCTGCTACACCTGCTCAGAAAAACTAGATCCTATTATGGTAATACCCAGAATTAATCAGGGAATTAGAGCTCTGAATAATGAGCGGGAATTAGCTGAGGGCACATGAGGGCAGCGATTGTGTCGTCCAAGAGATCCAAGGCTATGTTTACACCATAAAGTTTGTAGTTAGAGGATAAAAAATATATGTATTTGGTGAAAGTGTAGCTTTAATGCTGAGTGCTGATTGACTTGGCTTACAATTTTGAAGCTAAAAGTGAAATGGTAAGGATAAAACGATCAGAGCTCAAGCTAAAGACAGCAAAACAGAAGCTAAAATCAATAAAACAGTAATAAAAAAAAGCCAAAACTAAAAACAACAACATGAAAAGTAAAACCAGACAAGCAAAGGCTAAATTCAGCAGAACAGAATCTAAATCAGCGATACAGTAGCTTAAAGCTACCTATAGCAGAACACTAGCTAAAACTACAATTAGCAAAAGCTTAAATTAGCAATACAGTAGCTTAAAGCTACCTATAGCAGAACACTAGCTAAAACTACAATTAGCAAATGCTTAAATTAGCAATACAGTAGCTTAAAGCTGCATTTGTAAATGAGTCCTCGAGGCTCAATGGGAATTACCTGTATAAATAAAGGTTGATTGATTGATATAGCAGAACACTAGCTAAACCGACAATTAGCAAAACAGCTAATTGTAGTTTTAGCTAGTGTTGTGCTTGTTTAAAAACAGCAAACTTTTGCTAAACGTTAAAATTTGCTAAATGCTACAATTAGCTAAACAGTAGCTAAAAATTAATCACAAAACACTATGAAAACTAAAACAAGCTAAACTAATGCCAAAACTAGCAGAACAGAATTAAAAAGCTTATATTAGCAATACAGTAGCTTAAAGCTACATATAGCAGAACACTAGCTA
>NC_056498.1:38467648-38468810 GCF_014905685.2 Nematolebias whitei
ATTAGCAATACAGTAGCTTAAAGCTACATATAGCAGAACACTAGCTAAAACCGCAATTAGCAAAATAGTAGCTAAAAATTTAAAAACTGAAAAAGTATTTTGCTAAAAGTTAAAATTTGCTAAATGAAAGCTAAAATTAGCAAAACATAAGCTACAAACTAATACCAAAAGTCTAGAAAACTGAAACAATCTCAACCAAGGTCAAAAATAGCAAAACAGAATTTAAAAACTTAAATTAGCAATACAGTAGCTTAAAGCTACATATAGCAGAACGCCATAGGCAGTGGCCAAAGGTGGGGCCTTGGCGCTCTGACCCTGGCTTACCAAAGCTGGCGCTTGAGACATGGAACGTAACCTCTCTGGTGGGGAAGGAGTCTGAGCTTGTGCATGAGGTTGAGAGATACCGACTAGATATAGTCGAGCTCACCTCGACGCACAGCATGGGCTCTGGAACAGGCGGTTGAAATGAGTTTCCTCCGTAGTGTAGCTGGACTCTTCCTTAGAGATAGGGTGAGGAGTTCATTTATCCAGGAGCGACTCGTAGTAGAACCGCTGCTCCTCCACATCGAGAGGAACCAGTTGAGGTGGTTTGGGCATCTTATAAAGATGCTTCCTGGGTAGATATCCTGATGCATGCTCAATAATCCAGGTAGAAAAATCCCAAAAAGTTCAATCTGGTCCTCTGGACATTCAAAAAATGAGACTGAGGAAGTCTCTTGGATGAGAGACGAAACGTTTCTATATTTTATTGCTTTGTTTTTTTTTTGTTTTTTTTTTAATGTCCAGAGGACCAGATTGAACTTTTTTGGATTCCTGGGTAGAGTTGCATTCAGGCCCAAAAAAATCTGACCCGGCCCCAGCCCGTAGCCATCATTTCCAAACCACACCTGACCCAATGAATTAACAGTAATTACAGGTTCAACCCGCCCCCCCACCCCCACACACACCCCGCCTCCCTGTTTGACTACTTAAATAGTTATTAATGGTTGGCGGACATGAATAAAAGGGACAGGAGATCTGAGCTGAGGGGGTGTTTGTTCTTTCATGGCCGTCAAAGCGCATGAACGCCCTGCTTCTGCTGCATTCTGCATTATTCAGACACGGACCATGCTCTGACATGTCTGCTTTGGGATCTCACCTGTTTGGGTCGTTGCCCGCACGA
>NC_056498.1:38468910-38471926 GCF_014905685.2 Nematolebias whitei
AACGGGCTCCCAGCTGAGGAGGAGGAGGAGGAAGAGGAGGAGGAGGAAGAGGAGATGGGTGAGTGGAGAAAACCTGATCACTGCGAGGAGCAGATCAGAAAAAGAAACTAAATGAGTTGAGACTGAATGTAGAGAATTCTCACAGATTGCAAAAAAAAACAAACTAGAGAAACTGAATTTCCTGTGAAAACACTGTGAATGTTTATTGTTGAAGAACTTGCTGAAAAACAGCTGAAATTAGCTAAAACATGCTGAAATGTAGCTGAAATGGACGAACAATTCAAAGTTAGCAGAAGAAAAAAGGAAGAACACATATTTGCAGAATTGTGTTTAAATAAACATAAAAGAGCACAAAAATGAGGAATTTTTTTTTAAAAACAGCTGAAATTGGCAAAAAGTAGCAGAAAATAATCTGAACAGTTGGAAAGGTTATTAATAAACTACCAGGAGGATGTGGAAAGAGCTAAAACAAGCAGAAAAAAGTTTACAGGAGCATAACGAGCTGAAATTAGCAGAAAGAAGTTAATTGGGCTGAAAGTAGCAGAAATTAACATTAAAAGCTTGAATTGATCTTTAAACAGCTGAAACTAGCTAAAAAAAGCAAAAATTTTAACTGAAAAGGTAAAACAAGCTTAAATTAGCAGAAGAAAGCAGAAAGAACACACATTTGCTGAATTAGGTTTAAATAAGCAGAAAAGGGCACAAAAATTAGGAAATTGGTTTAAAAACAGCTGAATTTAGCAACAAAAAAAAGTGGCTTAAAAGAAGCTGAAAAGTCAGAAAGAATCTTAAACTACCAGAAGGATGTGGAAAGAGCTAAAATGAGCTAAAACAAAATGAGGATTTAGCTGAAAAAACAAAAACTTGCATAAACACAGCTAAATAGTAGCTGAAATAGCAGAAAAAGCTGAAGCAAGCAGAAAAAAGTTTACAGGAGCATAACGAGCTGAAATTAGCAGAAAGAAGTTAATTGGGCTGAAAGGAGCAGAAATTAACATTAAAAGCTTGAATTTAGCGTTAAACAGCTGACATTAGCTAAAAAGGCTAAAACTCTAGCTAAAAGTTAAAACAAGCTAACATTAGCAGAAGAAAGCAGAAAGAACACATTATCTTAATTAAGCTGAAAAAAGCAGAAATGAGCACAAAAAGTGGAATTTATTTAAAAATAAAAAATGGCTGAAAAGTAGCTTAAGAGGCAGAAAGAAGCTTAAGTTATAAGAAGTAGGTAGAGCACATTTTTGCAGAAATAGGCTAAAAAAAAAAAAAGTTTAAATGAGTGCAAAAAATGTGGAATTAGCTGAAAAAGCAAAAATCAGCATAAAAATGGCTAAATAGTAGCTAAAATAGCAGAAAAAGCTGAAACTTGCTTCATAAGCACCCACACAATAAAGTTTCTGTCGTCTCAGAGCAGAAACGAGTTTCCTCCGATAGTTTGGTGCAGGATCAGTTCAGGAAGCAGAGACTTCGTTCTAATAACCCTCAGAAGGGCGACACGAGGTAAAACCTGCCTGGATATCGGCTCCTGTTTCCCCCACATTCCTGCGCCGAAGCAGTCAGAAAACATAACGCAGCGGTTTGCAGGTTAAACACTCGACCACACGCTGGACAGTGGGACAGGCGGGACCAAGTGATGAACTGAAACTTTGTTTTCAGCTGTTGGAGCGGAAGCTTCGGCTGTTTCCTGTGGGTGTTGCTGTAGCTGTTCAGGCCAGGTGCATCACGCCAAGCGCTCGTGCACAGAAAACAGAACCGGAGGAAGAGTCTTCCGGGTCTGGACTTCATAAAGACCTTCAGGTTCACGTCTCTTCTTCTTGTGTCCGTTTGAAGGTAAAGGCTCCGTCCCTGCTCTGGGTTCCTCTCAGTCTCTGGACGGAAGCTACTTCTCCCCCAGCTTGGTGACGGACTGGTTCTGGGGGGTCGTCAGCGAGGCCGTGGAGGAGCTGAGGCGCAGCCCCCAGCGAGGCATCCCGACCCCTGAGCGACTGGAGAGGAACGGCCCCCTGACCACCATCGTCCTTCAGGTACCGGCCCGGAGCCCCCGTCTCTGCTGAAGTCCTCACTAACTGGATCTTTGTTTGTTCCAGGCCGGTTCCAGCCGGGTTCTGTACGACCTCCTGCCCGTGGTGTCGTTCCGGGGCTGGCCCGCGGTGGCCCAGGGCTGGCTGACCGCCAACCACTTCTGGGACGGGAAGATCACGGAGGAGGAGGCCATCTCCGGGTTCTACCTGCTGCCCTGCTGCTCCCCCCTGGGGGGCCGGCCCGACAGGGAGTGGAGGCTGGTGTTCTCCCGCAGCGAGGTGAGGCTTCTCCTTCTTCTCCGTGTTCTCTGTGCTCCCGCAGCTCTGACCCGTCTTCCCTGGACCAGGTGCAGCTGAAGAAGTGCATCCCCCTCCCCATGGCTCAGGCCTTCCAAGCAGCCAAGGCCGTGCTGGCCCGGATCCTGGCCCGGCCCCGTGCGGGCCTCAGCCTCTACCACCTGCGCACCCTCCTCTTCTGGGCCTGTGACAGACTCCCGCTCGCCTACTTGTCCTGCCCCGACCCGGACACGCCGGGCCGCCTCCTCCTGGGTCTGCTGGACGACCTGGCTCATTGCATCCTGGGTAAAAACTGCCCCAACTACTTCCTGCCGCAGTGCAACATGCTGGAGCACCTGACCGACAGCCAGGCGCTGCTCGTCGCCAGGAAGCTCGCGCACGTGCGCTCGGACCCCGGCGAGCACCTGCGGGCGGCCGTGGATCAGGCCCGGCAGGCGGGCCAGCTAAAGGAGCTAACGGCTAACTCCAACGGCTCGCCCGGGCACCCCCCGGCCAACGGCATCATCTCGCCCTCGGAGGACCGTCTGGCCCAGCGGCTGCAGCAGCTGGTCACCGAGAACCCCGGCAAGTCCATATCGGTCTTCCTCAACCCGGACGACGTCAGCAGGCCGCACTTCCGCATCGACGACAAGTTCTACTGAGGCCCGCCGGGACGTGAGCTCGTCTTAAAACACACCGGAGACACCGTCCCCTCGTGGGGG
>NC_056498.1:38472026-38473109 GCF_014905685.2 Nematolebias whitei
TTTTTTAAACTCTCTCAGGTTTTTCGACTCGTTTGATTCCAGCTTAAAGTTTATAAACACTTTTTCACGTCGCTTACATTTCCTCGAATATTTAAATGAGCTGCATTTGAGCAAACGCCCCCCACATCTGATCCAGATCCACGATCAGAATATTAACGCTCCGCAGCCACAAACCGATAAAGGAAGTCTTTCATGTTGAGCTGCTTCTCTGTGAACCGGACGAGCCGATCGACTCAGATCTTCAGTCGACTGTTTGTGTAAAACTGGAAACATCAGGAGTCGATCGGTGACGGCACAACATGCACCTTTAAAATAAAAGTCTGCTATATTTAAAATATTTAATATTTAAAATCTGTCTATCTTAATTCATTTTCGTTGTGCTAATATTTAAAATAATTGTTGATCTTTACAAACAAAAGTTTTCTTCCTCCAGTAAAATAACAAAGAGCTCAGATCAAGATGGACGTAGAGAAAAACGTTTTGTTTTAACCATAAAATCAAAATAAACCAAATATATTTGTTTAGAACCAGATCTTTGAGATGTATGAATTGTTTCAAACATTAAAAATACTTGAAGCAAACAAGTTCAACTGCAGATGTAGTCGTGGCAGCGTGTGGTCCAATATGACGATATAAACCGGGGGGGGGGGGCCGAGCTGTGGTCCGTGAGGGACACCATCCTGCAATATGTTTGTAACAATACTTGAAGCAAACAAGTTCAACTGCAGCTGTAGTTGTGTCAGCGTGTGGTCCAATATGTCAATATAAACTATGGGGGGGCTGAGTCATGGTCCGTGAGGGACACCATTCTGCAATATTTGTGTTTCTCTACCCTTCAGCAAGTCTTCAAGTTCTGCAGAAATGACTTTAATATGTAGGAGAGTGGCCCTCCAGGACGCCTCACTGAAGGTTTGAAACGTCTGGTGTACGACACAGATCACTTCCTGTTTGTTTGGGGGTTCTCGTTGGCTCTTTCTGTGATTTAGAGAAAACTTCTCTGAAAGGAAACGGGTCTCATCAGGCGGCGTAGATGAAGCCGAGCAGCAGCTCAGGCCACGTTGAGGCGCTTCAGAACAAAAACAT
>NC_056498.1:38473209-38474485 GCF_014905685.2 Nematolebias whitei
CCGAGCAGCAGCTCAGGCCACGTTGAGGCGCTTCAGAACAAAAACATCTAACACACCTGTTTATGTTGGAGAGCGAAGAAGACTCGTCTGGTTCTGATTGTCCCGTCTCTGCTCGGTCGGTCCGTTTTAATGAGCTGCTTGTTGTCTTTGAAAAGCTGATGTGCAGCCAGATGTTGCTCAGTGATTCATCTCCTCGGGGGGGGAGTGGGTGGGGGCTCAAGTCTTTCAAGGAGGACGAGAGTTTCGTTTACCAACATTCTTATGTTGCCTCCATTCTTTTACCTGGGTTGAGTTTTTTTCTCTTCTAAAGTCAAGCCGACCTTCAGGTTTGATTTGAGATCGTTTGCTACAGTTTAGTCGTAAAGCAGAGAACTTCGGCTGTTTGTTTACGGCTCTTAGCGGCTAAAAGGCGCCTGAAGGCTCATGTCTCGCAGGGTTGAGACAGTGACATCAGTTGCAGCGTCGCTCAGTCCTGACTGAGTCGGGGTCCGATGAGTCCCGGTGGGTTTCCTGCGTGCACGCCTGCACTCTCGGCCGCGCACATTATTTTTTCCACTCGCCTCCGTGAGGAGTGGGAGTTTTTGGACACTGATTCTCTGCAATTATAAATCTACAAATGCTGCATTTTAACTTAAATAAGTATTTTTCTTTTTATTACAAATACAAATATATAAATCAGTGTTTATGAAAGACTCTACGATAACATGCGTGTTTGATAATATCCCCCAAAGGGGTAGGCCTGTCACGATAACAAATTTTGCTGGGCGATTAATCGTCTCAGAAATTATTACGATTAACGATAATATTGTTTGAAATGTGACAATAACTAGTAATTATTGTCAAATTTAAGAAGAAATGCTGGTTAATTTGTTTTGTGTGTAGTACCTTTTTTTGACCACTGGATGGCAGTATGAGACTGAACTCAAGGATGGATAGTGAGGGAGCGAGCAGCGTGTTTCTTTAAGAAAAATGGAAGGGAGGCCTCTTGACGTGACGTGGGTTGTCTCTTGTTCCTGTTTTTCGGTTCTCAACTTAGCTGCTTTTAAGCTAACAGGCCGACCTTGTGGGGAAAAAACCTCCGTCTTGTCGAAGCTCCAAAATTCACGGTTGAAACCCGTGCCTTCGTGTAAAAAGTTGTTTTTCTTTGCAAAAAGAAGCCGAGAACTTGTTTACTGATTGTTTATTAAACTTTGTGTGAAAAATGCTATGCTGAAGAGACACCGATCGTCCGCCATTTTGAGAACTGAAGAGAGACAACCCATGTCACGTCAAGGGG
>NC_056498.1:38474585-38477459 GCF_014905685.2 Nematolebias whitei
TTTTTTAAGTTTTGTTTTAGGTTTATATCAGTTTATTGTTCATGTATATTACAATGTATTTGATTTAAACACTTTAATAATTTGGCTGATTTATCTTTCGGTCCAGTGAAGAGTTTTAAACATTCCCATTTTTATTTCCTGTCTTTTCTAGTAGCTGTCATTTATATAATAATATTTATATAATTTGTGTGTGTTAGCAAAATATCTCGCCAACCGCTAGATGGATTTTACAGAATCTTGGCAGCAGCTGTCGGCCTCAGCTGAGCTGAACGTTGGAGCGGTGGTAGCTGCGAGTCGTTCAAAACACGTCCTCTGAGCTCGAACAGACTGGCTTAACAAAAAAAACAAGATTTTTATTGAATCGAAACGACTAAAACTTTAAGATTTGGTGTGACTGTATGGAAGACTGTTAGTGCCACTTTAATTTTATTATTTATTTTACAGAATTATATATTTTTTCCCCCTCAGTTCTAAAATTAAGTCAAAAATTCTAATGTATATATTGAAATATATATTGGCAAGAGTGGTGGCACAGAGGTTACAAAAGGTGGGCCTGTGACTGGAAGGTCGCCGGTTCAACTCCCGGTACGACGACATCAGAATGTGAATGGGAAAGATGAAACTCCCACATCTGTTTCCACGCACTTCGGGCCCTTGAGCAAGGCTCTCAACCCCCACCATCTGCTCCCCCGGGTACCGTAGATGGCAGCTCTGCTCCACACAGAGGGCTGTGGTGGTTCGGTGGTTCTGTGGTTGAGTCGGGAAGGACATCCGGCGTCAAACCAATCTCCAAGTCTTTGTGAGTTAGTTGTGACCCCTGAAGGAGGAGCAGCCGAAAGAAGAACTTATTTTATTTACTGTGACCCTGGTCTATCGTAGAAAGACAATAGATGCAATCTTTAATTTACGTGGAGTACTTTTATTTGTAACCGTAACTAGCGGTGGTTGTTAGCTGTAGCACTTCCTGTACATTTTGGAACACAAATTAAAATAACCTGCTGAAATAATCGTGTGCAGCAGAATCGACGACGGCGTCAAGTTTCTGAAACAGTTCGTCACAAACTTCAATCAGAATTTTGAGTTTTTTATTTTTTTTAACTGCAGCCGTTTTCTTTGTTCTTAGCCGACTTGAATTAGCCGTTAGCTCGTCACTCTGGTCGGAACTGAACCTTCGCCCCAAAAAACTAATGCTTCAAAGAGCCATCTACAACAGGTAGGATATTTATTGTCAATTTATTCACAGATATGAACTATATAATAAAGCTTTATGCAAATCTAGATTAAAACTATTCACTTTAATAATGTTTATTTTCATCCTTGAGTTCTAAACGACGTTAAAACGGCTGCATTTCGGCTGATGTTTATAAATCCCCCGCCTCTATCGGCTGTCGGTTATGCGATGATGGCACAGATGTTTCCAGGATAAACGTGCCTCTCTCATCCTAAAGTCCCGGCCCTGCACGTATTCACAGCAGCAGTCTGTCCGAGTCGATTAGGCAGATAATGAAGTGAGGAGCTCGCCGGACTGTGATTCCAGATGTGGACGCCGTTTACAGGACGCCGGTGTGGCTTTAGGACGGTTTCAAAGAGGTTTATTAAAATAACTAGAGAAAATGCATTTCCTGCGAAAATGCTGCGTGAATGCTTATTGCTGAAGAACTTGATGAAGAACAGCCGAAATGAGCCCAAAACAGGCTGAAATGTAGCTGAAATGGAAGAACAAGCCGAAGTTAGCAGAAAAAAAGCTGAATTGACATATTTGCTGAATTTGGTTTAAATAAGCAGAAATTAGCAGAAAATTAGTAAATTAGCTCAATAAAAAGCTGAAATTAGAGCTAGAAATAGCAGAGTTGTAGCTGAAACAGCAGAAAGAAGCTTAAATGAATAGAAAGTGGAGAGAGCACAACTGTTCCCAATTAGAGTGAAAGAAACAGAAAGGAGCACAAAATGGAAATTATCTGAAATGGTCTGAAAAAAAGCTGAAATTAGTAAAAATCAGCTGAAGTGTAGCTAAAAAAAGGCCGAAAGAAGCTAAAATTACCTGAAGGAAGTGGAGAAAGCACATTTTTGCCGAGTTAGGCTGAAAAAAAGTTGAAATTAGTGCAAAAGAATGTAGAATTAGCTGAAAAAGTTAAAATTAGCATTAAACAGCTAAATAGTAGCTGAAAAAGCTAAAACTTGCAGAAATAAAGTGAAAGGAGCAGAACAAGTTGAAGTTTGCAGAAAGAATCGGAAATAAGCACAAAACAGCTGAAAAAAACAGCTGAAAGTACCAGGAAAAAAAAGCTTAAATTTTCATTTTGTTCTGCTTCAGCTTCTTTCAACTTCCTTCAGCAAATTTAAATTTTTTTCAGCTGTTTTGCGCTCCTTTTTTTATTCTTTCTGCTAACTACAACATTTTTTTTGCGTTTTCTAACTTCTTTCTGCTAATTTCAGCTTGTTATGCTCCTTTCAGATTATTTCTGCAAGCTTCAGCTTGTTCTGCTATTTCAGCTACTATTTAGCTGTTTTATGCTAATTTTAGCTTTTTCAGTTAATTTCACATTTTTTTTGCATTCAACTTTTTTCAGCCTAATTGAGCAAACGTGTTCTTAATACTTTATTCTGCTCATTTAAGCTTGTTCTTCCCTTTCAGCTAGCTGTGTAGCATTTTTAAGCTAATTTCAGCCGTTTTCAGGTGAATTCAAGTTTTTCATGGTAGTTTCTTCAACTTTCAGCCTAATTAACTTATTTATGGTAATTTCAGTTTATTATGCTCCTTTCAGTTTTTGTCTGCTAGTTTCACCTTTTTTTTTCATTTCCCCCCCCCCCCCCCCCCCCTTCTTTCGGCTGCTTCCTTCTTCAGGATTCGCCACAGCGAACTAAGTACATGAA
>NC_056498.1:38477559-38481294 GCF_014905685.2 Nematolebias whitei
GTGTGTGTGTGTGTGTGTGTGTGAGTATAGATATATGGATGGATAGATTCCGGTAATATTTAGTGAAAGACTAAACGTTTTTTCCAAAAAGAAACTGTCCAGATGACATAATTAAAAATTTTGTGATTTATTTACCTGGACGATAGAGCGTACTTTTCTGGTTTGTTTGTTCTCGCATATAGTTTACCTTTACATCATCTTCTATGCGTCTCGGTTTGTTTAAATCTCATCAAATTTAGCTTCTTTCACCCCTCCGTGCACTTGTTTACAGGCGGGATGACGATCATTCTTGATTCTTGACAGCAGGCTGAAGGTCGTATGATGTGCACAACGGCTGGGATTTTCAAAACGTGTCCGCGCGGCTACGCACACTTGTCGCCGCTCACTTGTCGCTTCGTTGAAAACATTAAAAATTCACTGAGACTGCATCAGTAAATACGCCCATTTTCTTAGCAAGCCGAGTCACAAACTACCGGTAGATCCCCAACAGCCGCAGCCCGGTGCGGTACTGAGAAGAGTAATGACTGTGTCAAAGTAAAGGTCAAAGTAAAGGTTTATAAAACTACGTTCACCTGAACTGCTTTGATTAACCACTTTGAGTGGAGTTAAAGCACAAACCAAACTGCAGAGGTCGCCTCTCAAACGTCTCCATCAGTTCGGAGTTAAATCAGAAATTTAACTCCGAACCTCGGTTCAAAGTGTCATCTACAGCAGGTAAGATATTAGCTGTCTATAACCTTCCTCAGAGCCCCTCTGTAACAGATCTGAACTATCCCTTTAAGTGTTCGAAGCTGGGGGAAGAAGGAGCGTGGAGGTTTAAAGTCTTCATCGGCACTTCCAGCCTGGCTGACAATCACAGCAGAGAAAAGTCAGCGGTGAGGAAGAGGAGGAGGTGAAGGAGTTAGAACTAACGTTCCGAGGGGGATTAACTTCAAACCAATCAGGACAGCAGAGTGTGATTAACCTCGGTGTGATTCAACGAGCCGGGAACACGCACAAAGAAAACTTCCTCTGTGATGAACAGTCTGCCTCCAGTCCAGCTCAGGTTTTAAAGACCTGGAAGGACCTGCTGGGATCAGAGCTGGACAACGCTCCAACGCTTCCTAGTCAGCACCTGTGGTTTCTTTTTAGTCCCCGGTCGTGAAAAGAGGGGAAATACCGTCCGTCCATCTAAATGTGAATGTTGTGAACACAATTTGAAAAAGCACCAACATCTGTTTTGGTGTGTGGCTTCATAAGAAAGGTTCCTTTAAAAAACTGGGTTGTCGCGTCAAAATCCAAGATGGCCGCCACCAGATATTTTGTAAATTGATCAGCCGCATCATTTGAGGAAACTATGCTTTCTAGTTTTTATATCGCTTAAGATTTTAGTTTCCTCAAATGAATGGGGTGGCTGAAGATTAATGTATGGTGGCTAAGGCCACCACTGGCCACCCCCTGGCTCCGCCGCAGCATCCGTCACTCTTCGTCGCCTTGGACAAGCAAAAAAAAACAACAACAACAGCCATCTATTATCTCTACCTGCTTCTTCCTTTTCAGGTCACTGGTGCCAGAAGCCACTGTGTGAGAGGCGGGGGACACCCTGGACATGTCTCCAGTCCATCACGGGGACACATGGAGACAAACGACCATTCACTGTCTCTCTCACCTAGGGACAATTTAGAGTTACTAATCATCCTAACATGCATGTTTTTGGTCTGTGGGAGGAAACTGGAGCACCTGGAGAAAGCCCACACATGCACGGAGAGAACATGCAAACTATATCCAGAAAGGCCCCGCGGCCAGGATTTGAACCGGCGACCTTCTCGATGAGAGGCAACTGCTCTACCAAATGAGCCACCGTGCCACCCAAAACAACTAACGTTTCCAAAATTAAACATTCACTGTGTACACCCCTCATCGAGGGGGGACTGTTTGTTTTCTATTAGGCCTGTCACGATAACAAATTTTGTTGTCTCAGAAATTATTGCGATAAACGATAATATTGTTTGAAATTTGACAATAATTAGTAATTATTGTCAAATTTAAGAAGAAATGTTGGTTAATTTTTGTGTGTAGTACCTTTTTTGACCACTGGATGGCAGTATAAGACTGTTTGAATCTAAGGATGAATAGTGAGGGAGTGAGCAGTGTGTCTCTTAGAAAAATGGGAGGGAGGCCACTTGACGTGACGTGGGCTGTCTCTCTTCGGTTCTCAAAATGGCGTATGCTCAGTGTGGTTTGAGCTCTTTTGCATAACATTTGTCACACAAAGCTTTTAATTAAAAATCAGTAAACAAGTTCTCAGCTTCTTTTTCCAGAGAAAAACAACTTTTTAGACGAAGGCACGAGTTTCAACCGTGAATTCTGGAGCTTTGCCAAGACGGAGGTTTTTTCCTGAGGTCGGCCTGTTAGCTTAGCTTCTCAGCTTAGCTGCTTTTAACGATCCAAAAACATGATTTTTGACGATTAAAATAGATTTTAAAGAGAAAAGAGAAAGGGAGGGGTCAGTGAAGAACACCGGAGTTGAGCCTTTTGTCATCCAGTGTCTTCAGTAGAAAGAGAGACGAAGAAACAATGAAGCCGATAAATGAAAATGAGGCTGATAATTTTCATTTATCATGTGATTAATTGATTTATTGTTTATCATGACAGGTCTATTTACTATTACTTTGTTCATTCAACCTTTATTTAGACAGATAAGTCACATTGAGCCAAGAAGACTCATTTACAAGTGAGATCTGTTTAGACAGACACAAAGTAGTGAAACTGAACATGTAAGAATTGGATTAATCCCAACAGAAAGCTTTTTAAACGGGGGTCACTCATTCGGTTCTGGTGGACGACGTCCCAACGCTCAGGACAAAGACTCCATGAGGCCTAGCTTCAGGATGTTCAACTCTTTGACGTTGCTCAGAAAGTTCTGCTTCAGGACATGAATTCTGTTCATGTTTCAGCTGAACCAGCAGCAGCCTGAGGTCGCTCACTTCCACCAGCAGTTTGACTCGTAGGCTGCAGCGAAGGGCCGGCGGTTCGACTCCGACTCTCCTCTTCAGTCGTCTTCTCTGACATCCGCTGTGCATCATCACTTTAATTCATCCCCCACTTCTGTCTGGAGCTGCTGCACCTCCCTCCTCCCAGCTTCATTGACAGAATGAGGTTTTTTTTCCTCCTCCGCCCTTTGATTTCAATCCCCCCCCCCCCCCTCAGGTCCCCCCCTCCCCCTTTCTGGTTCATTCACAGCGCAGTGCTGAGCAAGATGACTCATCCTACACTGAGAAAGACATAAACCTCTCTGGGCTCATCGCCGCTTTCTCATCCAGGCGCGCTCTTGCCGTCCTTCGAGCACCCCCCACCCAACCCCTCCACCCCCATCTGCTCCGTCTACAAGACGGTGATCCATGGCCCGTCTCTGAAAGACACTGATGGACAAGAGGAGTAAGTGGCTGTGACAAACAAGCACGTTTTATTTATACAGATGACAACCGCCTCATGTTGCCTCATGTCACCTCATGTTGTCTCATGTCGTCTCATGTCACCTCATGTTGCCTGACGTCATCTCATGCCGCCTCATGTCACCTCATGTCGTCTCATGTCACCTCATGTTGTCTCATGTCATCTCATGTTGCCTGACGTCACCTCATGTCGTCTCAAGTCATCTCATGCTGCCTCATGTCACCTCATGTCGTCTCATGTCACCTCATGTCATCTCATGTCTCCTCATGTCATCTCATGTCGTCTCATGTTATCTCATGT
>NC_056498.1:38481394-38482056 GCF_014905685.2 Nematolebias whitei
TGTCCAGATGACCTGACTGAAAAAGGTTGGATTTTATACCTGGATTATTGAGCATGGACTTTGTTGTTTTCAACCAGTTTGACAAGACTGTCAACAAGGAAGAGGGCCGGCAATGGAGGAGGGGCGTACCAAAGAGACCATCTTATCACAAGCAGAACTGGTTTGTTCCACTTTGGAGTAAGCTGCTGGAGGAAGAATCAGTTTTGTTGTGTGCTTCCTTGACTGATGAAGCCTTCCGGATCGAAGGCGAAACGTTTCAGCACAAAAAAATAAACTGTCCAGATGACCTGACTGAAAATGTTACTTTTGATATATTTTGCACTGTTTTTCACTGCAAGAAATAAGCCTAATACTTGATTTGTTTATTATTTAAAAATTATTTGGACCTAGTAGTGGAATTTTCTTAATTCATAATAAATGATGGCATGGTATGTTATGGTATGGTATGGTATGGTATGGTATGGTATGGTATGGTATTGTTTGATTTGGTATGGTTTGGTATGGTATGGTATGGTATGGTATGGTATGGTATGGTATGGTATTGTTTGATTTGGTATGGTTTGGTATGGTATGGTATGGTATGGTATGGTTTGGTATGGTATGGTATGGTATGGTTTGGTATGGTATGGTATGGTATGGTATGGTATGGTATGGTATGGTAT
>NC_056498.1:38482156-38483306 GCF_014905685.2 Nematolebias whitei
TGGTTTGGTATGGTTTGGTATGGTATGGTTTGGTATGGTATGGTATGATATGGTTTGGTTTGGTATGGTACACCAATGTCATTTTCACTTTATGTTTTTATTCCTCTCAAACATTAAAATGTTTGTATCAGAAGGGCTCCAGGCTGCAGAGGAAGTGCTACAGCTAGTTACTGCTGACTGGCAAATAACAGAATGACATGTAAAGTAAGAAAAGTTCAATTGAAACAAATTCAAATTCAATTCAATTCAAAAATGCTTTATTAATCCCAAAGGGAAATTATTTGTTGTTGTAACTCGTTATCCTCATTTCATTCAGAGATGTTATAGATACTGATGGCTGTAGACAGGAAGGATCTCTTGTAAAGGTCCATCCTACAGTGGATCCTAAGAAACTGGCTGCAGATGCCATCCGATCCGTCCACCCCGACTCAGCTGGCCTCTCTGTTCCCCCGGGCTGTAGGACCGCCCCAATGCCGGGTAGAACTCCTCCCAGAGCAATGGCCACTCCTCCCAGCAGTCTGCCGAGCTCCTCGTTGCTGCGGACAGCCAACTGTAGGTGCCGAGGGACGATCCTGTCCTTCCGCTGTCATGAGCCGTGTTTCTGCTAGTTCCAGGATCTCAGTGGTCAGGCACTCAAGCACAGCTGGCAGGTAGATGAGAATGCATCCACAGAACATCCTTTTCAACTCATTTGAGATTTGGAGCCGTAGTTGAGATATTATTTGAGCTTTTGAGATGTTAATCAGCTGCTGTTGTTGTAGAAAACAGCCTTGTTGCCATGGTTACGCATCATAACAAATGTCCAAAACTAAAAAAGTTTCAGTAAAAATCCTTCCAGCTGCACAGCATCTGATACCAGAGGAAACAATCATCCAAAAAAATGTGATTTACATCCAGAAAAAGAGGAATTAAAGTTTCCAAAAGCAAAATCTCAGAATGAAAGTAACAGAGCTGCTCCAACATGCAGCCACCTTGAGCGGCGCAATTCTAGAAACATATTGTATTTTCTTAGTGCTCAGATTAAGTTTTGTGGAGGACTCTCAGCTACTACCACACCAGAGTTTAACTTTTAAGTCTGTAAAATTCACAGCGTTTGAGATATTTTTGACTTTCATTGTAGCAGTTTACCAGTTTCTCTGCATCCATCAAT
>NC_056498.1:38483406-38485500 GCF_014905685.2 Nematolebias whitei
GACTCCGACAAGCCAATCGACGAGAAACCTGAAGGGCAGCCCCGTAGCTCTGTCGGCTACAGCAGCTATCCGGGGCTGTACTACGGCGGCGCTGACTCTGCTGGGGGCGACTATCAACATGGTGTTCCTCAGTACAGTCAGCATGGAGGCAGCAGCGGTCCTTACCAGTCCACGGAAGAGGGCTGGAGCTCCTCAACCAATACCGGTGGCGAGGACGAGCCGGTCTTCACCCCCGTAGAGGATGAGGATGAAGTGTACGCCTTCAAGTCTCGCTCACGTTACAACCGTAAGCGATTGTCGTTCAGTCAGTTCCGCTACACCCCAACAGAACCACTTTACGCAGTGTTCCCCGATCATGGCAAAAGGCATCACCACCAGGAACCTGTCAAAGGAGGCTACTGATCTATAGCTGCTGACTCTAGTCTACATGGTTCTGCTCTAAACTGAACAATATTAAACTTTTTCAAAGTTATGTTTGTCTTGGACTGTTTACGACCTGTATAAATGAGAGCATGCAGTATGAAACTACAATATCGTTTGGTTCCATAAGCATTTTAAAGTGGCAGTTGGCTCATTATTGCAAACTCACTGACTTTAAAAACTGCAGTCAAGGTGAAATTGCTACAATAACTGGATTTGTAGGTCTGCTTAAGTAATGTGGAAAAAAAAAAAAACTGCACTCGCAACCTGTACAAGTTCAGAGGGCTTAAACATTGAGCTCATGACTCTAGGTTGCGGTCACCTTTGTGAATTGTCTAGTGTCGCCTTGACTAAACGCTTGTCAGTAATTCTCTAGGATTTGCTTCAATTGGATCTCAAGATGGTTGCCTCAGTCTTTTAAAAACCAGGAAATTTTAGGGTCAATGTTTGTAAGACAGTTTTGTAGTTTGTCTGAATTCAGTGGGTTTTGTAGACCAGAGTATCGTCAGCATAACAATGAATCGAATGCTGTTCAATGGGAGTGTTGGTAAATGGCTGTACAAAGTAAACTGGTCATAACCCTTTCACAAAACTCCAGATGGTTCAAACAAAACGATTGGCATACGCCACGATATACATCCAGCAAAGACCTTGTATAACTTTGACCTTGAAGCGGGGGTAATAAAGTTAAGTTTAATCTCGACCGGATCAGGAGTTACGGTTGAGACGAGACAAAGTTTATGAACGGAGACTGCATAATACATCCTGCCATGACGGGCATAAAAGACTTCAAACTACATCCCTCTCTCAGCATCACCTTCTGTGGCGTTTACTGATGGAAACTGACTGGCTCAGAAAACTCGTCCACTCTGCCGTGGATGGATACAAACATACGTGGGAGCGGTACACACTGACTGCTGCTGATGCCTCTGCTCTGTTCCTCCGTCTGCTTCGGTCTGTGTCTTGGCTGGAGTTTGTGTTTGTCTCCTTAGTGGTTCTGTTGTCTCTCCTGGCACACACTGTATCATGTCTTGGCTCATTTCTGCTGAATGATGTCTTCATTCTGCTTGCGTCTGCATCTTTACACCAAACTCAAACTAAAGCCTGCGCTCCGTGTGCTGGTTGAGACTGTTTTTTAAATCTGCCTCACTTTAATAACTACCAAAACACTGTCACACTGAGATTTAAACGTTAAACTGGAGGGTGACGGTAAAGCTCGCTTTTTAATGTTCTGCCTTCTTTGGGAAGGAATTTGAAATGTGTTTTTAGGTCCACATTTATTTCTCTCACAATTGAACTGTGTTTGAGAATCAAACCAACTCGGCTGACATCAAGTTCATGCTCGATAATCCAGGTGAAAATCCAACAAAGTTCAGTCAGGTCATTTGGACAGTTTCTTTTTTTTTAATTTTATTTTTGCTGAGACGTTTCGTCCTTCATCCAGAGGACTTCTTCAGTCCGAGGAGCCACAGACAAACTCAGTCCCACGAGCGCCTCACTCCCATAATGGGAAAAAAAAAAAGTTTGCTGGTGATAAGATGGTTTCTGGGACCTGTCCTCTCCCCCTTCGATGTGGAGGAGCATCTCTTCAAGCTCCTCCCTGATGATGGAGCTCCTCACCTCTTCTCCACAGGTGAGCTGACCACACTCAAAGGACGGTCATTTCAGCTGCTT
>NC_056498.1:38485600-38489329 GCF_014905685.2 Nematolebias whitei
CAGTTTAACATTAAAAAGCGAGCTTTACCGTCACCCTCCAGTTTAACGTTTAAATCTCAGTGTGATATTTTGGTAGTTATTAAAGTGAGGCAGATTTTAAAAAGCAGTCTCAACCAGCACACGGAGCGCAGGCTTTAGTTTGAGTTTGGTGTAGAGATGCAGACGCAAGCAGAATGAAGACATCATTCAGCAGAAATGAGCCAAGACACGGTACAGAGTGTGCCAGGAGAGACAACAGAACCACTAAGGAGACTAACACAAACTCCAGCCAAGACACAGACCGAAGCAGACGGAGGAACAGAGCAGACACATCAGCAGCAGTCAGTGTGTACCGCTCCCACGCATGTTTGTATCCATCCACGGCCGAGTAGACGAGCTTTCTGAGCCAGTTTCCATCAGTAAACGCCACAGAAAGTGATGCTGAGAGGGGGATGTAGGTTGAAGTCTATTTTATGCCCGTCATGGCAGGATGTGTTATGCAGTCTCCGTTCATAAACTGTCTCGTCTCAACTGTAACTCCTGATCCGTTCAAGATTAAACTTCATACTTTATTACCCCCGCTTCAAGGTCTTTGCTGAATGTATAATGTGCCGTATGCCGAGTTTTTTTTAGAACTCTAGGTTGAAGATACATCTGGAGTTATGTGAAAAGGTTACGACCAGTTTACCTTGTACAGCCATTTACCAACACTCCCATTGAACATTTGATTCATCGTTATGCAGACGATACTCTGGTCTACAAAACCCACTGAATCCACAGTCTTATAAACATAGACCCTAAAATTTCCTGGGTTTTACAAGACTGAGGTTTAGTTTCAACCATCTTGAGATCCAATTGAAGCAAACCCTAAAGAATTACAAGTGTTTCAAGGCTACACTAGACAGTTCACAAAGGTAACCGCAATCCAGAGTTGTGAGCTCAATGTTTAAGCCCTCTGAACTTGTACAGGTTGCGAGCGCAGTTTTGTCACGTTACCCAAGCAGACCTACAAATCCAGTTATTGTAGCAATTTCACCTTGACTGCAGTTTTTAAAGTCAGTGAGTTTGCAATAATGAGCCAACTTCCACTTTAAAGTGCTTATGGAACCAAACGATGGCAATTTCATACTGCATACTCTCATTTATACAGGTCGTTAACAGTCCAAGACAAACATAACTTTGAAAAGTTTAATATTGTTCAGTTTAGAGCAGAACCACGTAGACTAGAGTCAGCAGCAATAGATCAGTAGCCTCCTTTGACAGGTTCCTGGTGGTGATGCCTTTTGCCATGGTCGGGGAACACCGCGTAAAGTGGTTCTGTTGGGGTGTAGCGGAACTGACTGAACGACAATCGCTTACGGTTGTAACGTGAGCGAGACTTGAAGGCGTACACTTCATCCTCATCCTCTACGGGGGTGAAGACCGGCTCGTCCTCGCCACCGGTACTGGTTGAGGAGCTCCAGCCCTCTTCCGTGGACTGGTAAGGACCGCTGCTGCCTCCATGCTGACTGTACTGAGGAACACCGTGTTGATAGTCGCCCCCAGCAGAGTCAGCGCCGCCGTAGTACAGCCCCGGATAGCTGCTGTAGCCGACACTACGGGGCTGCCCTTCAGGTTTCTCGTCGATTGGCTTGTCGGAGTCTTGTCCAGAGGATGAGACGGACCACCACCAGGGATGTCCAACTCCACTCGCTGAGGAGAAACGCCTACAGTCAGCATCAGGGTCATCTTCAACCTGCTCACATCACTTCACACTCACCTTGTTGAGTATAGCAGGTGATGCTTCCAATGAACAGGAAAGAAATCCACAACACCCTGCAGGGACATTCAGACCATCAGGCCAGTAACAGAAGAACTTCTGTTAGGACATAGAAACTCAAGTTAGAGGAACTTGCTCACCTCATCCTGCTTCAGTTAGTCGCTGACCGATCAACCAAGAGAAAGCTCAGAGCAGCTGACACTGACTCCAACCTGCAGGAGCTGCTTTTAAACCCTCCTCAGAGCAGCTGGAGCTGATTGCTGCTGATTGCTCAGTGCTAGCAGCTGCTGGCACATGCGATCTGCTTGTTTATGTAGTTGTATGTTTTATTTACGCCTGAGTGATCTGATCTGAATCATCTTCTCTTCTCAGATGAATTCACTGCTTCACAGATGGATCAGATCAAATAGTTTAAATATTTGATCTTCTCTGTGTATTTGGATCTCTGTGGTTTAACTGTTTCCATTTATGATGTTTCATTAAATCTCCTCATGGCTTCTAAAAGATCAAATCTGTTCTGCAACTTGTAACCAAATGAGTATTTGAACCCTTCACCACAACATCAGTGTAACAATGTGTGACACTTAATGGGACAAACTCCTGGTTCTCCTACAAATACATGTCACATGCTGAGATAACTTTATTGTCCTCTTTATTTACAAGAGATGGAGATTTGACTGACATCTGGCACATATAGAAAACTTAAAAATCTAAAAAGTGGACATAAAAGCTTCAAACTATTGTTAAAACTAAGAGGTCCTTGGTCCTCATGAAGGATCCCAAGATGTTTAACTCTGGGTCTGCCCCAGGGTCTCTTTCCAATGACAAGTAGCTAAAACCCCCATTGGGAGGCATCCAGTAGGTGTCCTAATCAGATGCCTGAACCACCTCAAATGACTCTGTTTGTCATGGAGGAGGAGCAGTAGCTCTACTCTGAGCCCCCTCTGGATGATGAAGCTCCTCACCGTTTCTCTAAAGCTGATCTCAGCCACTCTGTGCTGGATATGGGCACCAGTGACCCCCATGACTCAAAAAGAAAGAAGCAGGTAAATATAATGAATGAATGGATGCATTCTTCACCACAACGGACCAAAGCAACACCCTCATTACTGAGGATGAGGCACCGATCAGTTTCATTCAACCTTTATTTATACACGTTAGTCTCATTGAGCCCGAGGGACTCATTTTCAAGAGAGACTTGATTTTAACAAAGAAGGATGACGACAGTAGACAGTCATGAAAGAAAGCTTGTAAAGTGAGAAGAATAAATGAAAGAAAAATTAAAGAAAATTGTAGTAAAAAATGAAACAAAAATCAGCTACATTGTAAAGAGTTGTAGAATACTAGAATACTAAAAACAGGAACAGTTGACTCATCTCTCACTCCATACCATCACTCATAAACAGGGCCAGATTAGCAACCCCAGGGGCCCCTGGGCACTGAAGCTCACAGGGCCCCCCTCTCTAACCTAACACCAATTATGTATATGTATATATATTAGGAATGCGCGATATATACGGTACACGGTAGAAACAATAGAAATTTAGCCTACAATACAGATCTGTCTTCTACTGGCTAACTGCAGTAATGCTGTGTCTGATGTAAAATCAGAGTTGTCACTTTAATCGTTACTTTTTTTAGTTGAAAGCTGTGAGTAAGTGGTGTTAAAGTCTTTTCTTTGAGAGCTAAGTAGCAAAGCTACAAGCTAACTAAGGCCGACTTGCCGTAGTGTTGCCGTATTCAGACGCATGTGCAAAACGCTGAGTTCCGTCATAAGTTTTTTTTTTTTCCCCCAATCAAAAGTTAAAGTAAGCGTTGGTCAGCTTTAGAGAAACCTGCTCTCTGATCTGTTTTGATCCAGAAGGCTTCATCAGTCAAGGAAACACACAACAAAACTGATTCTTCCTACAATAGCTTACTCAAAAGTGGAACAAACCAGTTCTGCTTGTGATAAGATGGTCTCTTTGGTACGCCCCCTCCTCCATTGCTGG
>NC_056498.1:38489429-38491390 GCF_014905685.2 Nematolebias whitei
ATTGAACGGTTCTTTAAAACAAAGAATCGTAAACTGAGTCGCGGTCATTTGGGAGCTGTTCTTGTTGCTTTTCTTCTGATGTAAAGAAAAGGCAAAGGGGAGGAGCTTAGCAGTTGCTATGGCGATCACGCCGTCAGGTTAGAAGTGGGGGTTACATGTTGGACAAGTCACGTGGTACGCCGTATGTTGTACCTCACTATGTATGACCTTTGACACTACGTATGGCAAAGTGACGTAGGTTGCACCACGCCATTCAAAATTGAACGGGTCTTTAAAAAGAATGAATCCACATGATCTGGCTCCCATTAAGGAGTTGTAAATCCCATCACTAATGTCAACTTTTCAGTAAAGGCTCAATAGTAAATTTGGACTTACGTTTGTATTAACCTACAAACTAGACTGTAAAACTGCAATGATAGACGAATAAACGAAATGTTAAGGCTACTGCCAATGAGTCACCATGGTAACCACACCTGTGCATGCCACACCCTTACTGAAGCTGGCAGGCATGAACGCGGAGTAGAAAGTAAGCCGTAGAAGGTAGCTTGGATCCTACATGACCTCTGCCAGACTGTTGCTACGTACGTGAGTAAGCAGACTTCTCAGTTGAGTCAACTTGCTGACCACGGTTAAAGACTCACCAGAAAAGCTGCAAACTGGGATTAACCGTGTCGCTAACCCGGGTGATAAAAGACTTACTGGAAAGGCTGCAGGCTCAGATGAGTAGGATTACTGATTGAGGATAAATACTCAAGTGGAAGACAGATGATTTGGACAAATACGTTTACATGTTTTATGTACAAGTTTACGCTTTTGTTAACCTACAGTATATTTGATTTCCACATTTTATGTTTTTGTTCCATTCACTTTTTGTTAGGGCTGGACGATATGGCCAAAACTTATATCACGATATGTTTCTTAATTTCGGTCGATAACGATATAATTCTGATATCGATATAAACGATATAAAAGCCTGAGAAAAACTGCACAAATAAATTAATGTTCACCTTTTGTTTGTATTTAGCCTTCAAAGAAATTTGAAATCACCGTCAAATAAACAAAAGTCAACTTTGTTAATATTAATAGTTTTAACTTTAAACAACAACGTGACCCTTTCTCTTTTGTTTCTCTTTTGATGCAGCTGGGAGTGTTGTTTCAGGAACACGTTAGCTCAAACTTTTCTTGTGCTTCATCTTCTGACCTCAGCATCTTCTATCTAGGGACGGGGCCGATCCGATCCAGTATCGGTATCGGCCTCCGATACCAGCATAATTTACGTATCGGATTTTCCGATCCATGATGCATGTCTGTTGTTGCGTTGCACGTTGGCTTCAATCTATGGAATGGATCTCCTGAACGGAGGCGTGTCTCATGAGCCCAGAGTAATAAGACCCGCCTCACATTCAGGAAATCCAGTTCATAGTTTGCAGCCAGCTACAACGTGAGGACTGAGTTAGCAGCACTGTAGCTAACAGCTAACAAACTTTTCATCTAAACATGTCCGCTGTGTGGAAGTGTTTTACACTAGAAACACACAAAACAAGACAGCATTGTGCAATGTCTGCAGAGCCATAGCGCCACTTTAAACTGCGGTAAAGTTAGTTTTACGTTGGACATTCGAGCTCAGCGGTCTGTTGTTTTCATTCAGTCCGGAGAAGGCAGTCTGATTTCGGTCAGCCGCGCTCAGTCTGACCCGCTCAGTGTGTCCGTGTCGGAGGAGCCGACTGAGCGAGGCTGACCGAAATCAAGCTGCCTGCTTCGGATTGAACAAGTAAAACACATCGCTGAAGTCCCGGAGCTTGAACGTTTACCGAGAAGTTGCTAAACTTCATCACAATTAATGATCAACCGCTATCAGTTGTAGAAAATGAAGGATTTCACAGCTTGATACTTGCAGCCAAGATATAGTTTACCCTCCAGGAGATATTTATCAGAACAACAGTAAACAATCATAAAAAACA
>NC_056498.1:38491490-38493023 GCF_014905685.2 Nematolebias whitei
AAAAAAAAAAAAAGTGGATCGGTGCATCCCTACTTCTATCGAGTGGAACAAGTTCGATGTTCCCACCGCTCGTAGGACCGACTCCAGCATATTTTACAGCACGCTGAAACCTGCAGGTATCGGACCTTAGACACCCGAACCACGTCCACGCCACCGAATTAGTCTTTCCTCTCTATCAGTGATGTCATCTGCTTTCTCTTCTCTTGTGAACGCTCGTTCGGTCACATTCTGACGGTCATGGGAACTCATTTTGAAGAGAAAATTTACCGCGCGTTGGAGATTAGCCTAGCCTGCTACCGCTAACGCCTTCTTGACTCGAGCTCTGCGTAACATCTGCGTCACCGCGCGCTTACGTAGTTATGTGTCGCAGCTTTTTCTGTTCAGGTTGAAACTGAAGCGGCCGCTTCCACCCGAACAGAAAAAGAAATGCGTCAGTGAAACGCTGTAATCATATCGAAATATCGAAATTGTGCTTAAAACTCATAAAACCGTATTGAATCAAAGTATATCGTGATATATATCGATATCAAATTATTGTCCAGCCCTAGTTTTTGTCTACTATAAAATGTTTTTGTGTGGAATTGTAAAACAAATATCTACTGAATCACTTCAGTGAATGACTCGGATTGAACTGAGTCCATAAAATGAGCTAAATTTACCACGATTAAAGTAACCTGGAGCAAAAATGTTCAGAGCAAAATGCCATTTTATAAAACTAAAACAATAAAAACAGCCAAAATAAATGAGTGGAAACATGCATAATTCTAAAAACCTGAAAAAATAACCTTTATTCAAAGAAAATTAATAGTTTGCATTGAATCATCGATTTCCGTGTACTTTGGGGACGATTCAAACGAGTGAATTTCCCTAATAGTACCTTTCTGTTGCTCCCTTCTGTCAGCTGAGCCGACTGCCAGCTCCCCTCGTACGTCTTGGTCCTCATCCATATTTGATGTGATTCATTAAAAGTTGATTGTGGAGACTCTTCAGCGTTCTGACATTCCTTCTGAGCCACCATTTAGTCTCGCTCAGCATTTCCGAGTGAAAGAACCCTCCTCCTCAGTCACGCCTGAGCAGCCTTGAGGAACAAAATGCGACACACGAGGTTAGATGAAGATGGCAACATATTTGCACAGCAGTGGTGGGATAAAATGATTTTGCTGTCCTCACTGAAAGTTACTGCGGGCATGATGCTTTGAGCAAGGCAGCTTGATACGATGTCTTACCTAGAAACCTGGAAAATATACATCTATATAATGAACGCAAATAACTTAATCATTTAGACAGCTACCCAAAGGATCATTTTGGAGCAGCATCGTCAGGCAACTGCTAAAATATTGTCCCAAAATGTATATATTTAAAGTTCAAGATGTAATCGCATAAACCTGTTTTGTTTTAATTCTAAAATACAATTAAAATTCTGAATGATACAAGTTTTATAGCCTGCAGGTGAGAAATTTAAAGGCCCTTCTGATGCTTTTGGATGTGCTGTGGTTAAATACAGCCGCTATATTTTGAGGAGCTACGTGGAAA
>NC_056498.1:38493123-38498308 GCF_014905685.2 Nematolebias whitei
CTTTCCCAACGTTATTATTGGACATGCATCCACAACTCAACAACTTTAGGAGTCAAGACAAATAGACACACAAAGGTGTTGCATCAATTGTATGTGACGGGGACGTGTCACGTTTACAAAAATATTTACTTGGACCCCCCCACATTTACCATGAAATATTAGTTCACCCAGCGCCGTTTCTATTCATGAACAAATCCATTCCACTTGATTATTAGCAGAATATTCAAACCACTAAAAGTCCACTCCGGGTTTTCCTGGTTACCTACAACAACTCATCACACAGCACGCAGTGTTTAAGTTACTTGGCTTGGCAGGGCGCTCATCTCTTCTGGGGTTTTTGTCAACAGGGTGGGGGGAGGAGGGGAAATACTACTGTGATGCGCGCTAGCTTAGTACTACGTTAGTGCTGGCAGTTACTGACCGGGGTGGGTGGGGTTAGGAAGCATGTAAGTGCACTACGTCTGTAACAACTTAGTTAGCGCGTCTGTATTTTGCATGGCTAGCTTAGCGCTACATTAGTGCCGGCGGTTGTTGACTGGGGTGGGGGGGTTGGGATGCGTGAAAGAGCACTATATCTGTAGCATCTTAGCTAGCTTGTCTGTATTGCACGCTGCTAGCTTAGCGCTACGTTATTGCCGGCAATTGTTGATCGACCGTTGTCGGGGGGGGGGGGGTGTTAGAATGTGTGTAAGAGTGCTACATTTGCAGCATCTTAGCTAGCTCATCTGTACTGCGCGTGTCTAGCTTAGCGCTATGTTAGTGGCAGCAGTTGTCAACCGAGGTGGGGGGGGGGGGGTGAGTGAGAGAAGTGGAGCGTGTTCTATTTATACAAGAAGAGCTGTTGGTCAAACTTCTTGCTGTGCTGTGCTCTCCAAAATAGTTAATGAATCAAGTGTTTACTTGTGTAGGTACACGCAGATGTTTAATAACCCATTAAACTACACCAAAATGCAGGAAGTGGCATCTAAATTATTCAAAACTTTCTAGGGGAGGAATCCCAAACACCCCCACCAGTGTCCCCGCCATTTTACAATAGCTTTGTGTGAGAGTATTTGAAAGTAATCCCTAATTTATGCTCTGAGGTACAAATGTCAGCAGAATGTTAAGTTTTTAAACTTTGCCTTTAACTATTACTTGGTTTACCTGTTAGCAAAATATCTTATGAAACACAATGGTTTTTATTGAATATTTCAGAAAGTAAACAATAGGTATAGGTCTATAACTGGTCACCATCCAACTACAGGTGGCCACCACAGCCAATGTAAAACATAAAAGTGGCTATAATTCATAAACTTTACAAATATTGAGCTAAAATTTGGTGTAGTAGAGTCATTACCAAAACATAATTTGAGCTCTACTTATTGTTGCAGGATTATTGCTTGAAAGCTTTTTATTCATTTTTGGCATCAATCCTGTTTGTCTGTTAGCAAAATATCTCAAGAACCATTTCCCAGCCTTGAATAAAACTCCCAGAGAGTAATAAATGGATCCAAAGCTGCAATTGATGAGATTTGCGAACTGACCTTTGAAAACACAAAGATAATAAGCTAGCCAGTGTTGCAGATATTGAACTAAAATTTGGTGTGGTAGTAACTGAGAGTCATCCCCAACAGAGACTTTGAGCAATAAAACATAATTTCTCAACATAAGATGATCCGAGTCCAAAACTCTGGCGTGAAAGGCAGCGGGCGATATGCATTCCTTCAATGAAAGCAAAGCCTTGACGTTATTTTTTGCAATTTATTCTTTATTCACCATGGTGTTTTTTTTTATAAATCATTTGTTTACATTTAATGTACACATGAATTACTTTCTGTACTGCTTCTTTGAATTTTCTCGTTCATAAAAATCGTAAATTATACGCACGTATGAAAACGCCTGCCTCACAGATTTCTGGTTTCCGGCAACAGTTTAGTTTTATTCTCCATGAGGCCGAGCTGCCGTGAACTTGTGACCCGTCTTACTCCGAGTCCGCTCTGCGCTCGGTCCAATTCCACATAGTGAGCACTTCAATCTAATCATTAATCTTTAAAAAGGATCGGAAAATATCGCCACTGCGTTTTATCTGCGGTCTGTGAAAGATTACACTCCTGAGACGTCCACGTGGAGCTGAACGAAGATAAATAAATCTTCAGCAATTAAATCCGTTTAAAAGCCGAGTCGTTATTTAAATTGTGTGTGGAATCATCAGAAGGACTTCTGACCTGCAACTTGTGGGCTTTAATCACCAGATATAGACTAAGGAAAGGAAACGTCCAGGTCCTGATAGGGGGTCCTATTCTTAAGAACAGAGATCTGCAGCTAGCAGACACTTTGTTTTCTTTTTAACGTCTCTCCAAACCTTTAGGGTCCCACAGCTCTGAAAAACTCTTGTTTCAATCCCAAAAACTAAGACTGCTCAGTCCCTGAACGACTTCAGGCCTGTTGCCCCGACTTCATTAGTAATGAAGTCATTAGAAAAACTGGTTTGGGAGGTTCTCTTGCCTAAAATTGAAGATCATTGGGACCCACTTCAATTTGCTCATCATTCACGTAGAGAAGTGGAGAACGCAACAGCAGCACTTTTAAATATAATTTAGGACGCCTTGAAGGTACAAGAACTTTGTAAGATTGTTTTTTATTGACTTTTCATCTGCTTTCAGTATTCAGCCCCACATTTTAACAGAGAAATTACAATGTCTGTACGGTCTCGACTCTGACCTCATACGTTGGCTTGTTTGACCTCAGCGGTTGAGGGTCAACAGGGTTTTCTCTAAAGTCCTTCTGTCCTCCACCGGTTCCCCTCAGGGCTGCGTTCTTTTGACCCTCTTTTTAAATTTTATCTACAAACTATTGTTGCAACCAGTTCCCACAGCATCTTAAAGTTTGCTGACGACTCTGTCATCCTGTCCCTTCTCAGCAGTGATGACCAAGACCTGGGCCTCTGGTCGGGGACTTCAATGGATGGTGTGAGTCTTACTTTTTAAAGTTAAACGTTTCTTAGACAAAGGAGATGATGTTAGAAAAGACTCTTCGGTTACCACTCCTGTGGTCATTAACAGTGGAGCTGTTGAGGTGCTGCATCGATATAAATATCTGGGAATGGTTCTTGATGCCTGGCCTTTGACCTCTATGTGAACTCACTTTGTAAGAAGGTCCACCAGAGAATGTATTTTTATCAGAAGCTCTGTGGTTTGAACGTTGAGTCGACTGTTATGTTTTATTGAGTCTCTTAACTTTCACCTTCATCTGTTGGTTTGGATCGTTAGCATGCAAAAACATGAACAAACTCTCGGGGATTGTCGGGATGTGCAGCAAAACTGCTGGCATAGTTCTGCAGAACCTCATTGACCCACACAAGAAGAGGTTAGTGAACAAGGCCAGGCTGATTCTGGCAGATCCTGTTCACCACTCCATGGTGAGTTCAGGTTGTTTCCATCTGGATGCGGGCATCTGCTGCCCAGATGTGGAACGAACAGACTGAAAAACTCTTTCCTCCCTGTAGCGATCGGGCTTCTCAACCAACAGTGATGATCGCTGTACTGTTATTTTAATGGCTCAACGTCTTGTCTAGTCTGGATGTTTTGTGTGTCTGCTGACTGTGAAACAAATTGCCCCTTGGGGATAATAAAGATTCTTGAACTTGAACTTGAGTAGTCAGAATGGACACATTACTTCTGTATGAATTAAAGCAGAGGGTGATGAATGTTCGGAGTGAGTCGTCGTGGCACGAAACCTCGCGGGTTTAAAATCTGTCTTATGACCTTTGTGAATGCCAGAACCCGGCAAACGCAGAAGACTGCGAGCTTCTGGTAAAAACTAGGCAGGAACAGTTTTTAAAAAATGATGACGGTCGTTCCTTCATGGTCCAACAATCAAACTGTTCTAGCCAAAGTTTCAAATTAAGATTATTTAATGTTGAGAAATTACAATTATAACATTATGCTTGATCACTACATTTATTTAGATATGGTTATATAGCTTATAGCCATTTCTGGGATGGCTGACATTGATTAGATATCTTGCTGTCAATTGACTTCAAAAGTGAATCAGATGTAGATGTGCATCTAATGACTAATTTATTTACTTTTTTTTATTTGTGTCACTGTTCACAAAAAGCTGAACTCAGGAAACCAGACTTACACGAGGATTTGAAAAAAAAAGAAGAAGAAATAAATCAAAGAGAAACAATCAACAGTGCTCAACAGGGACTTCTTCACAGCCTTTACACAAGATTTAATAAACAAAAAAACAAAATGGCAGACGTGGCAGCAAACAACTAACAACGGAACTGGAGAAAGACGAGGAAGACATGAGCACGACATGAAACATACAAAATGCCAGACTGAAGGTGGAAAAAGAACTGAGTGAATCAAAAAACACTAAAAATCACAAAACTCCAAAAATAAACCAAACAAAAAGGAAGAACCTTAGCAATAATGACAAGTCTGCCAAAACAACAACAACAACAACACTGATATATTAGTGCTGAGACTGTAAAATTACTGTAGGCTTAGTTTTTATACATCCTTTAAAAATCACAAGAATGTCGCCATGTTGTTTACTCTGCAATGTATTCTGGGAAAATGACGGAGGTTTCTCCTGTGCAAGCGCCATTCAGCTTGAGTGTTAATTTTGCACAAAGTCGAATGTTCAGTCATTTAATTTGAACTACAGCGTGTTGACAGAGAGGAGAACAAATAAAGAACTTGGCCTGAAGCTGAAAACAATGAAGATCAAACAGATGAAGCCAGAGAGAAGGCCAGAAGAGATGGTGTTTGTGCAGCTATCGAGAGAGCTTCTGCTGCAAAGAGCTCTGCTTTCTTAGTTCATATCTTTGATCTTATTACTGTTTTTCTTATACGTTTTATTGCTGGGTGTAACTGGGACCCTGCTTACATAATCTCTTTCCACCACATGTACCACACGTGGTGTGTATGACAAATAAATCTCTTTGACTCCGACTGCTTTCTATCACAAGCTGCTCACGGCAAAAATCAGGATCAAAACATTTTTTCACAAATATTAGAAGCACAGTACACAGTATATTATAATAAAGACTTAAAGATTTCACTCAACACATTCATCTACCTGTTCGTTATCTTCTAAATGTCTTAAATTTGAGTCGCAGGGGTGCTGGAGCCTATGTAATGTGCCTCAGCTTTAGCCTTTTAGCTTTCGCATTAGCTCCAGAGCTAAAAAAAAA
>NC_056498.1:38498408-38515742 GCF_014905685.2 Nematolebias whitei
ATATGTATATATGTATATATATATATAAGTTAGTGATATGTCAGTGCCAGCAGTTTGGCAGAGCAGTCGGTTCTGTTAACAAGGCAGGATGCTCTCCATGTATAACGGTAGGGGAGACACTGCATATATTATAGTAGTTATATGCTTTGTAGTTTTTATATTTCTTAAAATATTCATTCAACCTAGGCTAGTCTCATTGAGCCAACAATGACAATAATAAACAAAAGTAAAAATGCAGTTAAAATAAGAGTAGTGTACAATCAGGGTGCCATAAAAACAGGGTGAAATATTAAAAACAAGAACATATATGACTTAGATTTCCCGTTGATATCAAATGTTTGAAACCCCTTAAAGAAATCAAGGAGGCCAACTTCAGTTCCTGTTTCAACGTGTTCCAGGTGCAGGAACTGAGTAGGAAAAGGTGTTTTTACCAAGTTCGGTCCACGCTGAGGGGACGCTGCAGGTAATGATGGACTGAGAGCGCATGCTGTAACTGCACTGACGGCGTGACATGTGGCTATAAGAAGGCACCAGACCAAGGAGGGATTTATAAATGAAAATGAACTGATGTGAGAGCCTACGTGTAGACAATGATGACCAACTGACCAGTGAGTACAAAGTGCAGTGATGGGTACAGTGGTTAAAACCAGTTATGAATCTGAGCACACCGTGGTAGACGGCATCCAACATCTACCTGTAAGGAGCTGGCAGGAGCGTTCATGTAACTAATGTCACCATAGTCAATGGCTGGTAGGAAAGTAGCAGCTACAAGGTGTTTTCTGGCCTTCAGACAATCGAGATCTATTTCTGAAAAAGAAACGCTGTTTTAATTTCAGTTCCTTCATCAAGTTTTTGATGTGTGGTTTAAAAGAGAAATGTGCATCAATTAAAATTCCCAAGTGTTTGTAAGAATCTACAAACTCAATAGGAACACCATGCATGGATGAGATAGGAGGAAGAGCTGCTGGCACCAACTTCCTGTTTGAAAACAACATCCCTTTGGTTTTATCAGCATTTAGCACCAGATGGAACAAATCTGACTGAATGATGTCAACTGCAGACTGTAGAAGCTGGAAAACCTCGGCGACTCTTAGCTCGGCAATAAACAACTGTGTCGTCGGCATAGAGATGCAAGGAGCCATCAGGAATGTTTAGACCTACATTATTTATATAAACTGTAAAAAGAGTGGGACCTAAAACTGAGCCTTGTGGAACACCATTGGTGACCGTTAGGTAGCTAGATGAAGTACCGTTATGTCGAAGACATTGCCTCCAACCTGAGAGATAGTTTGAGAACCAGCCAACAGTGTGATCTGAGAAACCAGCATAGTTTTCTCAAATGCTTGGGGTGGCTGAAGATTATTTTATGATGGCTAAGGCCCCCACTGGCCACCCCCTGACTCTGCACCTGGTCATAGGTTAGATTGCTCCCTCTGCTCGCCAGGATCTGCCTCTCCGCACTGCCTCAAATGGGCAAAATGAAAATACTTCATTGTGTTCAGTGTAACTCCTACCCTCTTGGACATCTTGCACCAAAAACATTTAGGTTTATTTGCATTTCCAGTCCAGAAAAACACTCATCTCAAAAAGAGACGGGCGGCCTTCACGTACTCGTCCTGTCGTTCCCATCTACACCTGCTCTCTGTTTCACGTGTCGCAGCTGCAGCCACTTCTCTCGTCCGCCCCACGGCCTCGCTCAGCAGCTGAGCGGCGTCGCTTTTCACACCCACTTCTCCCTCGTGTCTCCTCGGACGTCCTCGCGTCTCCTCGGACGTCCACGCGTCTCCTCGGACGTCCACGCGTTTACTCTCAGTTCTTTAAGTTTTGCTGCCACGTCGGCCTTTTTTTGCTTCGTTTTGTTTTAAAATTAAAGTGGCGTTTTATTTTGTCAAGCTCCGTGTGGCAGTCTGCGTCCTCGGGTCCAACCTCCCAACAGCTGCGACGAGGAAGCAGAAAACGTGAAGAATATAGAATTTCTTTCTTCTAGCGAGGACTGATTTGGTGCTCCAGGTTCTGAAAATGAACGAGTAAAAATAAACATTTTGAAGAACGCACGTTCACAGTCTGCTTTTATAATCTCAGCTCCTCCGGCGCTCCGCACTGAAGCTAATATTAGACTCGGAGGGTGATCTCCTTCCTCCCTGGATGTTTCTTTTTCTGCACCTTTAATCTGTTTCCTTCATCCCTGCGTTTAGCTTCAGCCCCAACACAAGCTTTTGTTTTAAATCTCAGAAAAATGGATTACCTTTCTGTTTAAATCTTATCAGAAATGCATTTTTCACATGTGAGCTCTGCAGGAGAGCTTCGTACAGAAACCGTGGGTGTGCGTGCACAAAAACATTTATGGAAAATGTGCATTTGCGCTTAAAGTGCATGTGTAAAGATACTTTTTTTACATTTACTTCCCACACTGAGCCTCAGTCGGATTAACACAAACCCTAAAAGTGAAACATACGTGCTGAAAAGTGTAAAACATGCGTTAGAGGAAAGGCGAGCTGCCTTTCATGTCGGAGTTTAAAATAAATGTTTTTTCTTTTAAAATAAATAATATTACGGTGTATTGTGATGTCATGCTCAACATATGTGTTGTGGAAGAGTCTCAGCTACCACCACACCAAATCCTATCTCAATATGTACAAAAGTGACTGAGTGACAGCCATAAATGTGTTTGCTAACTCCAACTAGCTGTAGCAGCCATCTTGGATTGGAATGATTCCAGAAGTTAATCAGTTATTTTCGTACATCCAGTTATTACTTTGTGAAAGTTTCATCGAAATCCGTCAAGCAGTTCATGAGATATTTTGCTAACAGACAAACAGGACTGATGCTAGAGTTTTAAAATAAGTTCGTGCAGTGGGTAGAACTTGGCGTTTGTGTTGTGACTCTCAGCGACTACCACGCCAAATGATACAGAGTATCTAAACGTGGCTGAATTAAAGCCATTTTTGTTGCTGTGGCAGCCATCTTGAATTGGAGCGGCTCCAAAAAGTTCATCCGCTGTAGATGTGCGTGCATTTATTATTTCCTGACAGTGTCATTAAAAGTTTTCGTGAGATATTTCGCTAACAGCTGAGCACTGTTAGCGCTCAGGATATGTGATGGAGATGAGCGTCAGCTACTACCACAACATTTTGTCATCGTGTGTAAAAACGACAGAGTCATAGGAACGTTTGTGCTTTTGGGGAACTTTGGCTGTGGCGGCCATCTTGAATCAGATTGATCAGTCGTAGATCAAATCGAATGATATAATCCATGACAGTGATATCGACCAAACAAACTGATTAGTTCAGACTAAACATCTTATTTTAATGTTTTGTGTTCATTTCAAGTAAATACAAGGTTAGCTTTATCAGAAAAAACTTTAGCTAACTAGTCACATTTCATTACAAACTGCAGGTTTACTTGTGGTTCCTAAAGTTTCCAAAAGCGAGATCTTTCAGTTATCAGGCTCCTCTCCTGTGGAACCAACTTCCAGTTTCTGTCCATGAGGCTGACACATTGTCCAGTTTTAAGACTGGGCGTAAGTCTTTCCTTTTTGATAAATCCTATAGTTAGGGTTGGGTTGGGCTTCTTGAGCTGTGCCTTAGTTATGCTGCTATAGGCTTAGACTGCTGGAGGACAAACTGACCACGTTTCTTTCTACCTGTTTGTTTTTGTAATGATTTCCTGCCTAACATATGTTTTTGTCGTTCTTCCTATAGAAACCACACCTGGACCATAGAAACCACACCTGGACCTGCCATTCTGTGTTCATCTGTTTCTCCTTCCTGTTCCTCTCAACCAGCCGGTCAAAGCAGCTCGTCCTGAGCCTGGTTCTGCTGGAGGTTCCTTCCTGTTCAAAGGGAGTTTTTCCTTCCCACTGTCTCCTTTGTGCTCGCTCAGGATGGGAGACAGCGATGAAGTGACGAATCTACTGGTTTCTTTAGATAAATAACTTTTACTAATCGACATTTATAAAGTATGTGAATGTTTCTGTCCAGTGCCATGAGACGACTTCTGTTGTGACTTGGAGCTATAGAAATAAACTGAACTGAATTTCCACATTTAAACTGTTTAAATCTAAAGTACTCTCACCTTTGTGTCCACACGTCGGGTTCCTCAGGTGAGTCCAGGTCTCTGTCCCGGCCCGATGTCTTCATACTCTGCTGGTCAGAAATCTGCTCAAATTATTTTACTTTAAAGACGATGAGGCCATGACCAACTGCTCGTCTCAGATTCCCCTTCTGACGACAGTAATGACACAGATTTAATTAAAGTGGAACAAGGAGGGGGAAGTCTGAGCAGGTGTTTCTAATCAGTCGATTCTTTCTGGTTTTACTGGAAGTTTCCCATTTTCTTCTATTTGCGTGTGTTTTTTGTGCAACCCCCTCTACACCCAAACCTCTTCTTCTGCTCCGTCCTCCTCAGTTGTTTTTAATAATTAGTGGCAGCTGGAAGGTGACAAAAACCAGTCGGCAGAAGACAACTCATGAGTGCTGCATCAGCAGCAGCCGCCTCTGGAGACAAACAAACCAGCAGGATAACTCAGAACTGACAACACGTGGAGGAGGGTGGGGGTCAGGTGAAGCTGCAAGATTTAAACCAAAAAAGGCCTTTGAAGAAGTTCATAATGAAGTTACTTAGATTTAATTAAAATGTGTAGTAAATAGCTGTTGAACAATAAAGTATTTTATTGTCATTCATGAAAAAATTAAAACAAATGAACAAAGTTTCCCTCAGATCTGTATCTTTAAAACCACTAAACACGATCTCCATCGTTTGATTTGACTGAAGCTGCAGTTCACATGAGAATCTATGGAAAAAAAAGAACAATAAATATCTTACTTGTAGATAGCTAATTGACAAACATCAGTTCAAAGAATTAATTCTGATTTAAACTGATGCGCTAACAGCTAGCTCAAGCAAAATGGATGCTGAATTTTTTTTGTTGAAAAAAACATGATAGCATATACTGTTTCATAAATTTAACATTTTCATTAAGATCATATTATCCTGGCAGAAATGTTATAGTTCGGCTGGAAAAGCTCCAGGCAGCACCAGTGGTGCTATAGCTAGATGCTGCAGCGGCTAATTGGAAAAAATAATTCTGCAATTTCTATGCAAGTAACTGTACAATCCACAGCAAACTAACAAATGAAAGCAGGAAAAAGTAGCTTTCACGTGAATCACGTTGAAGATTTTAAGACTAGATTTGTTTCAAAAACATTTAATCTTGTCTTGGACTAAGTACCTCAGACTAGCTTTTAGCTGGTGTAGCTGATGGTTCAAGCTAGCTGATACTAATGTATCTAATAGCTTGAAATAACGGTAAGTTTGCAACGCTGTTATCTAGGAGTAGCACGTCATTTAGCTGTTAGCTTAGATTAGCATTAGCTTGTATAATTGCTAGGTTGTAACGCTGTTACCTAGTCCTAGCTGTTAGCTTGCTTGTGTAGATGCTAGATAGCTCAAACTAGCTGTTAGCTCAGACTAGCTTTCAGCTCATGATACTGTTAGCTCAGACTAGCCATTAGCTCAAACTAGCTGTCAGCTCATGATACTGTTAGCTCAGACTAGCTGTCAGCTCATAATACTGTTAGCACAGACTAGCCATTAGCTCAAACTAGCTGTCAGCTCATGATACTGTTAGCTCAGACTAGCTGTCAACTCATGATAGCTCAGACGAGCCATTAGCTCAGACTAGCTCTCAGCTAATGATACTGTTAGCTCAGACTAGCTGTCAGCTCATGATACTGTTAGCACAGACTAGCTGTTAGCTCAGACTAGCTGTTAGTTCAGACTAGCTGTTAGTTCAGACTAGCTGTTAGCTCAGACTAGCTGTTAGTTCAGACTAGCTGTTAGCTCAGACTAGCTGTTAGCTTGTATAGGTGTTACCTTGTCCTAGCTGTAAGCTTGGACCACCTGTTTGTGTAGATATTGTAGCGATTCTGTGTTTTAGTTCTGCTTGTGTCGTTATGGTTATGTGTATTAGTTTTGT
The DNA here is from genome assembly GCF_014905685.2 of Nematolebias whitei. Taxonomy (NCBI): domain Eukaryota; kingdom Metazoa; phylum Chordata; class Actinopteri; order Cyprinodontiformes; family Rivulidae; genus Nematolebias; species Nematolebias whitei. The sequence continues at coordinate 38,504,386 of NC_056498.1, forward strand.
GTTCATTGTGATCTTTATTGTGATGTGTATAAAGTTGTAGGCTTCCCCTGACTGTCTCTGCTGGACTCCCACTCACATGTGAGAGATCTGTCATGTGGGCGGGGGATCAGGGGAGCAGCAGGTCAGGACCGGAAGAGGGGGAGAGTTCGAGTGTGTTAGCGGGAGGCTAGTTGGGTGAGCGCTACGGTTTGTTGCAGGTGTGCGCTGCGCCTCAGAAATAGCAGCGCGGTTTTCAACGACTAATAAACCCGTTTGATGGGACTTCTACCTGTCGTGTCCTGGCGTCATTACAATATTAATAAAGACTAAACATTAGCTCAGATTAGCTCTCAGCTCACGATACTGTTAGCTCAGACTAGCTGTTAGCTCCTAGTACTGTTAGCTCAGACTAGCTGTTAGCTCCTGGTACTGTTAGCTCAGACTAGCTGTTAGTTCAGACTAGCATTAGCTTGTCTAGTTGCTAGCTTGTAAAGCTGTTATCTTGTCCTAGCTGTTCAAGCTTGGACCATGTTTGTGTTGATGTTATATAAGACTAGATATTAGCTCAAACTAGCTTTCAGCTCATGATACTGTTAGCTCAGATTAGCATTATCTCACCTGTTTTTGTAGATGCTAGATAAGACTAAATGTTAGCTCAGATAGCTGCTAGCTCATATATTGTGGGAAGTGGTGGCGCAGAGGTTAGAGAGGTGGGCCTGTGATCGGAAGATCGCCGGTTCATGCCCCGGAACCGACAACATCAAAAATGTGGGTGGGGTAGGTGAAGCATCCACCCTTGCCCCCACCCTCATTCGCCCCACTCTAGGCCCATGAGCAAGGCCCTTAACCCCCATGTGCTCCCTAAACAGGTCTCTCTTGAAAACGAGTTCTCGTGGCTCAGTGAGACTACCTGGATAAATAAGGGGTAAATGGAAAAAAAATAATATAGGCTACTGTAGCTGTTTGTTCAGACTAGATGTTAGATATAAATTAATATTAAATTACTATTATTATAAATTTGGTCAAAATTGAACATTTCTCCAAACTGAGCTAGATGAAAGAGATATCTACAACAAGTAAAATATTTACTGTTCCTAACCCACAAAACCCGATTTTAAGAGTTCAGAACTTTCCCTTTAAATGTCCATTTATTGGCACTGAACATTTGTATTCATGTTTAGTAATTTCTGGTTTTTAATACATTCTGTATATTTAATAAACACTTTTCTTTCACAAACAGTCTGTGCACAGTGACAAGCTTAGGGTTTGCTGTGCAGAATAACTAATCTAAGGAGAAAACAGTTAAATATAAATTAGCATAAGAATATTTGCTGTTATCTCCAAAAGATGTTTATTTATTTTATTTATTTGCTTATGCTAGGATGAGCTAAAATCATCTGTGCAGCTCTCACCAGGATGTGCATGCATAAATAACCGTGCTGATACGGTGCTGGAAGGCAGGACGGCAGCACAAATCGTCTGCGTTTGGTTTGCACTCGGAGTTACTGCGTGGCATTTTTGTAAAGCTTGTGGAAAAATACAGCCACTCTTTAGCTTTTATTTTTATTTTGTTTAAGCTCTTTAAGATTTATTGTTATAAAAAAATTTGAATATTTTTATAAAGACTGATTCATAAAGTCATGCATTTATCTAAATATACATAAGTGCATTCTTACTTAAAGTCTTCAAATGAAAACCAATATTAATGTTATTATATACTGTAGTATTTTTTTTTAAAATAAACGTAAAAGTAAACTACGTGGAAACGAAAGGCCCACAGATAACTGCTCTTGTACTACTGAAAAATTAAAGCCTTAACTGTTACAGATACTTTAAAACAATTTTCTTTTGGTCATTATTAAATATAATTTTTTTTTTTTTAAATTAGCAAAAAAACTGAACTACCATTTTTGTACCACAAGGTGGCGACAACACTGACATAAAAATATAATTAAGTACAGAGAAAGAACATCCTCAGCTTGGCTAAAGATCATCAAGTACCAGGTATGTATCCAGTTAGTAACAGGATAATACCAAGTAACTATCCAGTAAGCAGCAGGTATGTACTTAACATGTCCTATGCAAGAACCAGGTAAGAACCAAGTACATGCTAGGTTTGGATCAGGTAAGTACCAGGTATGTACCTGACATGTACCAGATAATTATCAAGTATATATTTACTAAGTACAAGGTATATACTCTGAATTTACCATATAAGATACCTGTACTGTATGCATCCAATAAGTACCACGAACACACCAGGTATGAAACACATTTACAGGTATGAATCAAGTACATACTAGGTATGTATCAAATACATACCTAATACATACATACCTGATGGTATAATCCTGTTATGTACCTAATAATTATTGGGTATATACCTGGTATGTTCTTGGTACTTAATTGGTATATACTTTCTGCATGTGGGACATACCCGGTGCATATCTGGTATTTACTGGATACTTATCTGATACTTAACCGGTACATAACTTTTACATACCAAATACATAGGCTACGGGGTAGGTACTTCGTACCTCTAATGGAAAACGTTCCTGATACTTATTAGACATGTACCTGATACATACCTACTTGATACCTACTTGTACTTGATACATACCTGGGGCTTACGTGGTACCATGTAAGCATCAAGTATATATTAAATATGTACTAGGTGCAAATATGACAAGTACAAGGTATGTTTACATAAAGTACTAGGTACCTACCTGTCAGGTACCAGGTAAGTATCAGATGTATCTGGTAAATACTACGGTATTTAACCCAGTAACAGTTGTGTACACGATAAGTATCAGGTTCACCTGGCATGTGCCAGGTAAAAAAAAAACAGGCAGTGTTATGTATTATTACCAAATGTTTTTACACCAAATATTTTTAAAGTTGTTTTTTTTACATTAAAATGTTATAAAGATGATGGAAACTCTGTTGGTTTTACAGATACTGAGCAGTAAGTATCTGTAAAACCAACAGCGTTTGCGTGATATTAAAGTTAGCTTCGGTGGCCTTCTTAAATTAGATTGTTGCCCCAAGTTAATTAGTTTTAATGTAAATCCAATTATAACTTTCTAAAGTTTTAATCAAATCAGTTCAGTGATTGATGAGATATTTTGCTAACAAGAAGATAAAATGAACACAAACATTTGCACAGACATAACAAAACGTTAGCATTAAACTAGCAAAATACCTAAAATGCTATATATATATATATATATATATATATATATCGTATATTGTATGCCTCAAATGAGGGCAATATATTATGGTGTCTGAATACTGAATAAAGGTTAAAGACTGCATATTTGTGTTTCTCTCTAACTTAAGAGTGCTGACTTCCCCAACGAGGATGACAGGAAAGAGGAAAACATTAGTCCTCTGTGTTTTACTGGATGAGCGCGCACGTGCACGCTCACACAAACAGCGCGCGCTGTGCGGTGACAAGCGAGGGCTGCATGATTTAGGACCCTCTCCTCCGTCTCTTCTTATGCATGGCTGCAAACACCATCGCACACAAACGGATACAAAGACCCCTCGCAGCCTGTGGTGCGACAGAAACACGTGCACTTCTTTAGCGCCAACATGTCCCGGTAAATACATCGGGGCTTACTGGAGTCAGCGGGTTGTTGTCCATCAATCATTCATGTCCAACAAGCAGCAGATTGACGAGGATCACCTACATCTTCTGTTTACCTTCAGCGGAAGGACCGTCATCGTGACTCGAAAACTAACAAAAGTCTTTGTGTCGTTTAAGAAAATCTCTAATCTGGAAGATTAGACTTCATAGGAACGACTTCCTAACAGAGGAGAGTTGAGAGGAATGGTGGGAGGAAACAGAACCAACCAGAAGTGATGGCACCATCTGTTCTGAGCGGATCATGTCACGTGACTGTTCCATCTCGTCAACGACTGCTCTGCAACGTCACGAAGTACGGAAAAACCCATGCAAATACAATAACAAGTAAAATACTACATACATCCAGCCATCATCTTTACCCACTTCTTCCTTTTCGGGTCTCGGGGGTCACTGTTGTCCATGTCCAGTGGTCACTGTGTGAGAGGTGAGGGACACCCTGGACAGGTCCATGAACACAGACACAACCGAGACAAACGACCATTCACTCTCTCACACTCGCCAAGGAACAATTCAGAGTTATCAATCAGCCTAACGTATGTTTTTTATCTGTGGGAGGAAACCGGAGTACCTGGAAATAACCAGTACTCCATTTTGGGAGGGTGTCTCCCACACGCACACAGAAAACATGTAAACTCCACCCAGAAAGGTCGCTGAATGGGATCTGGTCCCATTTGTCCACCTTCTGTATTCATCATTCCCCTCCTTTGCCTTTTGGTGGCAGGTGATGAATGCAGAAGACGATGAGACATAAGAGGACAAAGAACATGTCTGAGTTGGATCCAGTTCATGTGATATTAGAAGAGTTGGGACACGACCAAAGTTCACTTTCTGACTTATGACCATAAACACTTTTGTGGGTTTGTTTGTTTTTGTTACCAGGAACGGAAATCTGCTCTAAAGCCGAAGCTCGGTGTCCCTCTCCATCCCTGGCTCCCGTCCCTCTCTCCCTCCTGTGTGGATCATGGCCGACTAATCTCGGTCTGTTTGTCTGTGATATCGCACAGCAGCTCCATGGCTGCGGCGGCGATGGCCCATTGGGCTCTGCTCTACATCCTACACTTTAGAGCGGTTCTCCGCTGGACGGATCCAAACTCTCCGCTTTGTGGAAATGTACATTCAGCTCCATCATTGTGCTTCTTGCTGTGTCTAGTTTCTGTTTCTGCAGCAGAACATTTTGTAATGCACCGTAAAGGAATCCTCCCCAACAAGAGCGCTTTTTGCCGAGTTTCAAAAAGAAAGAGCTGAAAGTTAAACACCAAAGTTGCTTTTCCACTAACAAACTCCTCCTACTGATGTGATCGTTTCCACGTCGTGGACAGGAGCTGTAATCTGTAATTAACAGTCTGTACCAGCCAACAGAATTAAAAAACGTTTGAGGAAACTGAAAGGAACGGAGGTGTGCACACTTGGGAAATCTAACAGAGTTACAGAACGTTAAAGACGACCTGCAGCACCCAGATGGACTCACTGCGGCGGTTCATTAAAACCGCTCGCAGTGGAGCTCCCATCAAGACTCGGCTCAGTGACCGTTTAACAACCGGAGCCACTAAAAGTGAAACTGCAATTAAAAGACTACTTGAAGGAATGCATGTCGCCCCTCATCTTTCATGTCAGAGTTTAAACTAAGATCATCTTAAGAACAATGACCAAGAGCTGTTTTTGGTCAAATCTTGATGAAAGTGACAATTGTCAGCAACTGATAGTCTCGCCACACCACATTTTAACTCAATATCTGCAAAATTAAAAGGTTTTGTGTTACGTAAGGTGAATTAGCCAATATAGGTGATTCAAAAAGTTTCAAGCTGAATTCTTCAACGTGTAGCGCTCAGAACGACTCTCCGTAGGGTTCCAGCTCTCTCTTGCAGGTTCCTGAGTCCAGGGTGGCACCAGTGAGCAACAGTTGTGGTTCTTCTCTCTAATGAGCATCCGGAGTATAAGAGGATGCAGAAGAGCTCCCTTCCCTGCTGGAGCACTGCATACCAATTGGTATTTGTGCTATCGTCTCCTTGTGTTTACCTTGACTAAGAAAATACTGACCTTCGTGTTCTTTTAGAATTTGTCTCCTGAATCTCCAGTCCTGGGCCTCTCGACTTCAACCCTGAATCCTCAACTCCTGCATCTACCTGTGTATCCTCAAAAACCTCTTCGTGACTCCCTTTCAGCTGCTCCACCGCCATCCAACCACTTGGCACCAACTTACCTCTACTCGCCTCCTGCACTCTCCAACCCTGGAATGAATCTCCTTGGAATACTCTGCCATCCTCAACGCTTCAACTCACCCACCTGCCTGTAAGAAACAGACAACCTGCAATACCTGCCCTTTCCTCATCTCGGTTATCTCGACTCTTCTCCTCCTTCCCCAGGTTCCCTGTAGTAAATAGTTCTTCACTGTAAATAAACCACTTTAACTCTTCAAGGAGTACTACCCATATTCTCTGGGTACTCCGCCATTGTGATACGCTCTGCTACTACTAGACCAAAGTTAACGTAATATTTGTAAAACCGAATAAGTTGTTTTTTGTGTTTGAGGTCTGCCGTGACTGTCTTAATTCAGGTTAGCTTTAAGAGTTAGTCAGATGTACACACATAAATCTAATGACTGCTCTCTGAAAGTTTTCTTAATTCCATACCTGGACTCTGGATGTGGCTGACTGTATCAAAAGTGACGCATAAAGGAATTAAAACTTAACAGTCTTTTTTTTTTATTTCTATCCGCTATCATCTGTTTGTCAAGCCAGCTTCTGTGGAGCTCCAAAACCCAAAGTACTTAGTGCTTACTGTCTTAAGAGAATGGAAGAAATCAGAAATCAAACCTTGAATATTAAAAATACCCGCCATCTTTCATGTCAGCCATGATGGAATTTTAGCCTTTTAGTCAGTTTTTAAAGAAGTACATTCACATGCACGACCTGCTAAGGCTGATTAATACTTTGCAAGACATCAAGAGCTCCTCATTATTCATTGTCCTCATTATTGCAGATGGGTGGTAAAAACCAGGTCCCCTCTGAGTACCAGTTCTGTGCACGAGCCCTTGGCAGTCCCTGGCAGAACTTGCAGAGACTAGTGTGGGTACTAGGTAGATGGTAAATGGACTGTACTTTTACTGTGTAGCACCTTTTTATCTTATCAAGACACTCAAAGCGCTTTACAACACCATCTGTGCCCTCATGTACCCATTCACACAGCACTCTACTAGATCTGTACCAAGACTAATCAGTGCTTTAGACCACATTCATACACCGATGGGACACACATTGGTGGCAATGACGGGTTCAGTGTCTTGCCCAGGAACACTTCAGCACGTGATTGCTGGTGGAATTGAACTTACAACTCTCCCATTGGAGGATGACTGCTTTAACTAATCTGCCACAGCTGCCCAGGTACTAAATACTAGCACTTAGTACTGTGTTGATGGTCAGAAATTTGTGGCTGTGTTTATGCAGAAAAGCGATTAAGTAGGCTGCTCTCATTGCCCTTCAACCGCGTCAAATTTTAGCTTTATATCAAGGGGTTCGTAAGAAATTTTGCTAACAGACAATGAGCAGGTGAGCGATGTTAGTCTTTTCTGCGTGCAGTGGCTTTTTGAACACTTTGCAAACAGCCGTAAACTTCACGCTCCACTTCTTCCTTGAGCCTCAGAAGAAGCAAAGGAACGTCCGGTTGGGACTAAAACCCGGGAAGCTGGTTTGGGCCTCGGAGCTGCAGAGATAGTCCGCTCTGCTCCGCTGGGCGTTGTTCAACGGCTCGCTTCTGCTCCTCATATCTCTGCCTTCCCTGCAGCGGCTTCTTAAGCATTTAAAGCTGCTTTTTCTCCCCCTCTTTTGGTTTGAGTGGGTCTTATTTTCTGTCCCTCGCCAGCGTCGCCTCCTTGTCCTTCTGGTTTTTCTTTCCTTTCGTTTCCTCTCAAGTCTTTTCCCGTTTGTCCTCATATTTCTGTCTCTGGACATCATGTCAGTGTCACCGTTTGTCTTACTGCTCCTCTTCTGCCTCCTTTTGTTGTTCATTTCAGCTCTGTGTTGTTTTTACTGTCCTGTCAGGTCCTGTCTCCCCTTCAGTGTCCCCCCTTCACCCTCCCTGCTCATGAGTTTAGACGTCCTGACAGTGATTGTGCACACATGAATAATCCGGGTTGGATCCGCTAAAGAGACACATGCAACGAGACAATGTTTACGACCGAGTGTGTGTGTTTGGATGCTTCACAGATGGAGTCTCTGTTGTGCAGCTCATCACCAGTGGACATCCAGCTCACTCGGCAGCAGAACTGTAAAACAAAAGACGGGCCTGCCTCTCGATTCGTGTTGTTTCAGAGATAATCAGACAGACGTCTGAACTCAGTCCCTTTCATTTTGCTGTGAAAGGAAATTTTTGCAGCAGCTGCTGGATCCTAAATTAATTGGCTTTATTATTTTTTAAATTGTGTAAATCCATCCATCCATTATTTTTACCAGCTTCTTTCTTTTCGGGTCACGGGGGTCACTGGTGCCCATGTCCAGCAATCACTGTGCGAGAGACGGGGGACACCTGGACAGGTCTCGAGCGAGTTCATCACAGGGACACATAGGGACAAACAAGACAAACACTCTCTCACTCACACCTAGGGACAATTTAAAGTTACTAATCAGTCTAACATGCATGTTTTTGGTCTGTGGGAGGAAACCGGAGTACCCGAAGAAAACCCATGCATGCACGGAGAGAACATGCAAACTCCACCCAGAAAGGCCCATCACCACCACCACCACCAGCAGGGATTCGATTGTGACCTTCTCGCTGAGAGGCAGTAGCTCTTTCAGCTGGGTTAATTGTGCAAATTTCTTGAATTAGTCCAAAAAACTTTTTTTTTTAAAGCCCGTATCTGTGGTGTACCACAGGGATGTATCCCCGGACTTCTTTTTTTTTTTCCAGCTCAGTTCATGTAAGGAACAAGACAAAGTTTATAGAATAAAACTGTTCAGGTTTTGGCTTTTTTGTTTGTTTTCTTGTTTAGTAAATCATACCTAAATACTAAACTAAAACCCTGATGCAGTGTTTACAAATTGTTTATTTTGGGCCACAATTAGTTTAAAATTAGCCAAGAAAGTTCAGAAAATGGTACAACACAGCTTTAACAGTTGATTTGGTTTGTTTTTCCCTCATCTCCACAGATAAATGTCTGTCTGACTAGCAAGGCAGCAGCCATCGGAGCAGGTAAGTTGGACTGAACCAACTCAAAGATGAGGAAGGGCGGTGTAGAATATAGTAATTATTTTTAGCTGTTTAGTTCACACCCTGCCCCTCGCACAGTGATTGATGGACATGGGGACCGGTGACCCCCGTGACCCAAAGTGGAATAAGCGGGTAAAAGATGATGGATGGATGTTTAGTTCATAACTAACAAAGTAAAATTATAGTCAATAAACCCTACATGCTTTGGTCCTATTGCTGGAAGTTATAATGGGTTTTACCAAAAAACATGCGAGACATATTATGGGATATTCTACATACGTACTAAACTTTCTCTTGCCTTGCCCATAACTTCTGTTTCTCTCTAGATGATTTAATTAAACTTCATATATGCATCTTTACTAGACAGAGTGTCCCGTACACTTTTCACCACCCCATCTCAAGGTCAAGGTCATAAATTAAGGTTAAATGTTATGCGAGGCCTTTGCTTGTCCGGTCCATTGTCATGTATTGCTATATAAGAATTTGTTGACAGGTGAATAGTGTGCCGTATATGGTACTCTTGTTAAAAAGTGAGGGAGCAGCTGCTCCACCTGTTCCACTGAGTAGGCACCTAATAGTGGATTCATAGCCTGTAAGTACAGGATAACACATCACTTCATAATACAGCCTGGTTGCCATAGATACCAGGTACAGACTTGATTATGTACCTGTAAAAAATACATTAGGGTTAGTATCTTAATACTTGCTTTTCACACTTCGGACAGGTATACCAAGTAGCTTTTTACCACTACAGAAACAACCTTGAAGGTGTAGTATTACACCCTCATCTTCCAGTTAATAGATCACACCACAGGTACAGTATAAGGCCTGGCTTTGCTGCAGAGGATTGACAACAGACTTCAGCGCAGTATTTACGTTCTGTCAATTAAAAGTCTTCCAGCATTCTTCCTCGACCCGAAGCAAACAGAGTTGTTTGTACGTATACACAGACGTTTCATCTAACCGTGTCCGTGGTTTATTACCAAAACTACAGCTTTGATTTACCAGCAGCTGCTCCTCGGGAGGTAGTTTGATAAATATCAGGCTGCAACAGATTAAACAGTGTACAAATTTCACATTTGCTTTTTTAAGCGTTGACAATTTTTGTGGTTTTATCGAGATGTAAAACGACTCGACACTTTATTTACCGAGGAAGACGAATGGCGAGAGCTAAGAGCGGCAATAATAGCCACAGAATATGATCTATTTAGCGTTAAAGAACCTGAACCCACGTTAACATTTGGGTTCTTTCCGGTTCCGCTCTGCGGATGGCAGAGATTTCGTATGAACTTATAATGGTGGGCTTCAGTCTTGTTCCCTGTCTTGTTGAGCAGACAGAGAAGTGTAGGAAGCGATGCTTTACTGCACTCACATAATCACTTGGCTGGCAGAACAAGAGACGTACTCTGCTCGCACGGACACATATTACAAAGAAAAACTGATGGCTGAGATAATAAGGAAGCAGAGACTAACTAGATTGTTAAATTGCTCTTCTTCTCTTGAGCAGTGAGCAATAAAACACACTCGGCTTGTGCAGCTATTGCTTCTGCTGCCAGCTTCCACAATCATGTTAATGCCTGCAAACTGAACCTCTGTTAGCAAAATATCTCATAAACTACAAAATGTATTTAACTGAATTTACAGAGAGTAATCATCTGGTGTACGTCTAAAAGAGACTCCAACTTTTGGAGTGGTCCTAATTCAAGAATCAAACTTAGCAAACACAGAGATAAGAAAAGTCCGTTGATAATTCGTGTTTTGAGCTGAGAATTGGTGTCGGAGTAGCTGAGCATCATCTCGAGCAAATCCTCTGAGGGCTAACGGGTTCCACAAAACTTTCATGTAAAGCTTTTCTTGGAAGGTGGCGACAACAGACAGACGTGGTTTATCCCAACAATAGTTACCAACGTTTTAAACTTGGATCTTGAAGAATCTATTAGAGCTCAATGTACGTGACTGGAATGACTTTCGGCTACTACCAGGGATTAATTTTAGCTCATTGGTACAACTGTCTGATTTACTGTAAAGTCACTTTTGTGTTTTATAAAAGTCCAACAGCTGTATTGACTCCAAACTTTTAAACTTTTACACCAACAGTCAACGTTTAATTTGCGTTTTATTAGAATCTGTCTAGTTCATGAGATGTTTTGCTAACAGACAGACGAAGTCTTTACAGGATCCCCTGCCGCCATGAAAGCCAGGCGATAATTATACGAGATGGATGCAGACTCGGGCACAGTTGGTAGCGCTGCCACCTCTCAGAGGGCAGGTCGCCGGTTCAAATCCTGGCTGGGGGCTTTTCTGGGTGGAGTGTGCATGTTCTCTCTGTACACGCATGGGTTTTCTCCGGGTACTCCGGTTTCCTCCCACAGACCAAAAACATGCATGTTAGGCTGATTGCTAACTCTAAATTGTCCCTAGGTGTGAGTGAGAGTGAACGGTTGGTTGTCTCAATTGTCTCTATGTGTCCCTGTGATGATCTGGAGACCTGTCCAGGTGTCCCTATGATGGACTGGAGACCTGTCCA
>NC_056498.1:38515842-38516302 GCF_014905685.2 Nematolebias whitei
AGACCTGTCCATGTGTCCCTGTGATGAACTGGAGACCTGTCCATGTGTCCCTGTGATGAACTGGAGACCTGTCCATGTGTCCCTGTGATGAACTGGAGACCTGTCCAGGTGTCCCTGTGACGAATTGGAGACCTGTCCATGTGTCCCTGTGATGAACTGGAGTCCTGTCCATGTGCCCCTGTGATGAACTTGAGACTTGTCCAGGTGTCCCTGTGACAAATTGGAGACCTGTCCATGTGTCCCTGTGATGAACTAGAGACCTGTCCAGGTGTCCCTGTGACAAATTGGAGACCTGTCCAAGTGTCCCTGTGATGAACTGGAGACCTGTCCAAGCCCCCACCTCTCGTACAGTGATGGCTGGATATGGGCACCAGTGATTCTCGTGGATGGATGGATGGATGGATTAATGGATTGATGGATGGATGGATGGATGGATTAATGGATGGATGGATGGATGGAT
>NC_056498.1:38516312-38517611 GCF_014905685.2 Nematolebias whitei
ATGGATGGATGGATGGATTAATGGATGGATGGATGGATGGATGGATGAATTAATGGATGGATGGATGGATTAATGGATGGATGGATGGATTAATGGATGGATGGATGGATGGATTAATGGATGGATGGATGGATGGATGGATTAATAGATGGATGGATGGATTAATGGATGGATTAATGGATGGATGGATGGATGGATGGATGGATGGATGGATGGATTAATGGATGGATGGATGGATACAGATTCTTCAAGGTCCATTTCTTCCATTTTTGCAACAAAACTGATAAATTCCAGGAACAACCTGAAAAAATAAAACCCATTCAGTCAAGTAAAACTGACTTCCCGCACTAAACCAAGAAACATTCAACAAGCTGTTGTGAAGTTTTCATTTTATTACGGTTTGTAGTAAAACACAGCATCCGTACTTTAACGTTCCAGTGCAGGGACTCTTCCAGTTTTTGAGGGTTTTATTCGCAGGATCCAAAGAGGACAGAGCAGCACAAACCTGCATTATGTGTTCATTTAAAGTTTCCCACAGATAACCCCCTCCCTATCAATCCCATTTTGGAACCCATTTGTCTCCGGCCGGTACCGTCTAACAGGCTCTGAGTGACACAAAGGAACACTGCATTATTGCATTATTTCAGACAGTGCCGCACCGCCGCGGTGTAATTTAGCGCCTAATCCACAGCTGGATCTGGGGATTTAGTGGGCGAGTGTAGGCGTGAGACTACAACGGGGAAAGTGACAAACTCACACACGGCGAACATGAACTTTCCACCTCTTGGATTAGCTTCGACACGTCGTTCCGCAGATGCACTGTGTGTGTTTTTCCATCTTTATTGGGTTTATTTATCTGTGACACCAAAGACTTGGCAGGATGTTGGCTGAAAAATGAAGTCATAATGCATTAGCGCCCTCAGCTACTGCCACGCCGTTGCCAGCGTCGGGATGACAAATCCTGAGTAATATGTCGTACGGCCCTATCGTTTCTACTTTCTGCAGTGCAGACGGTAAAATGTGATTAACAACGCGAACACCCACGCTGGGAAACAGGATGAATGGAAGAACAGAAGTGACTTTGACAAGGCTCAGCCGGCCCTCTTACAGTTTTTTATGATTATTTTAGAAACACATCTTGTCTCCCGGGAATCTCATCACAGACACTGAGACATGAACTACAAAAAGGTATTTTAAAACCTGTGAACTAACAGAAATAAAGTACTTAAATAGAAGAAACCCACAGTTTAGGATTGATGGATGCAGAGAAACTGGTAAACTGCTACAATGAAAGTCAAA
>NC_056498.1:38527611-38548836 GCF_014905685.2 Nematolebias whitei
ATGGGTTCTAGTTGTGGTTCTGATAGTCATGGGTTCTAGTTGTGGTTCTGATAGTAATGGGTTCTGGATTATTTGGACTCGATCGGTTTTGTGCTGGCTCTCTGAAGGTCGCGCTCTCTCCAAAAGTGTCTGGTGCTCAACGGCCGCAGAGAGCCGATCAGAACCGGACCAAGGCTCGTGAGTACCCATATACATATGTTGTTAAAATTCATTCAACCTTTATTTAGACAGGTTAATCCCCATGAGCCTCGGGGACTGATTTACAAGAAAGACTTCTTTAACAGAGCGATGACAACAGTGGATAACAACAACGACAATAAACAGTCATAAAAGAGGCATACAAATTTAATTTATTATTTTTATTTTTTACAAATTAAAATAAAATGGCAACCAAAAGGACAGTGAACGGGAAAAATTAGCAAAAACCCCAGCTAGATTATAGGGCGGTGTAGAAAACTCAAAACAGGAACATGTCTGCATTGGTTGTTCCTCAGGAACTTAACAGATGTTTGAAGCCACTTAGAGAGGTCAAAGGTCGAGAGCTTCAGATCTTATTGTAAGATATTCCAGGAAACAGGAGCGGAGTAGGAGAAGGTCCTTTTGCCTAGTTCAGTCCTCACTGAGGGAACACTGCAGGTAATAATGTCCTGAGAGCGCACGCTGTAGCTGCACTCACACAGAGACATGTAGGAGGAGATGTATGAAGGCAGCAGACCAAGAAGCGATTTAAAGATGAAAATGTACAAATGGGAGAGTCTGCGTGACGTTAATGATGACCAGTTAACCAGTGAATACTGGGTGCAGTGGTGGGTACGGTAGTTAGTTATAAATCTTAGCGCACCGTGATTGGCATCATTCAGCATCCAAAAATGACGTAGGTTTAAGTGTTTGGAACATTACTAGAGTGTGGGAAGGGTTTATAAAGCCTTAAAATACTTATAAATACTAAAAATAGTGTTCCTATTTCATGTTTTTTTTTTTTCATTTATCACGGGGTGTGTCTGGAATGTAACCCCCACGATAATCGAGGGACTACTGTAAATAAATAAACTGAATTGAGTTGACAATCCACCAACGCCTTGTTTTAATGTTTTCTGTTTGTAGTTTTTATTGAAAAAGTTCCAGACCAACACAGAGTTCGTAAAAAATTTGAGTTTGTTGTCACGATTAACGCAAACCACCTTTTTCCTGTTACAAACCTGGTCTTTGGACTTAACTCTTCTTTACACACGGCTGCAAACATCCCTTCAGTGTCCCCCCGAAGATCACAGCTTTACGACACAAACAAAACCACATCTTCATCAATAAGCAGAACGGGACCTTAGGTTCTCAAACTGAACCCCCCCAAATTACTGTGCCTTCAGATCCTATTAATGGACATTGAAGTCCAATGAGCGCCACTCCAAGCTGAGAATGTGGACGCAGCTCTTCCTTTAGTTAAACTATTTGTATATTTTTAAATTTATCTATGACGCGGGCAATTTCAGGTAGTAGGAAATACAAACGTGGCACAAACACAGGAGCTCATGGGAAGCAGGAGAGATTAATTATTCTATTTACCAAGCGAGGGATCTGTACTGTATAGTCACAGGTGCCTGTTTGTTTGTGTGTGGGGGGGAATCCTGCAGGGTTTCCTCTTTCCGCTCTTTACTAGGCCAGCAGAAACGGAGGACTAGAGCAGTGGCAGGTCCTCCAGCCACAAATCACAGATTCTCTATCGCTTTACATTTTGCCTCCTCTGGGGAACGCCAGCTGCTCCGGCGGGTGAGCGCTCCTGCTTAGCTGTCATCTGAGTTTAATGCAAACCTTGTACAACATAGAAGGGGAATTATTCCACACTTTTCTTTAGCCTGTGTGGGCAGTTTATCACTGGTACACATGTAAGTTATTTTTCACCTTCGGTTCGTGATCAAATTTCTAACTCGACTTTAAAACTGATGTTTTAGTCTCGCATTGTACCTGGAATAAATTGCTCTGCAAGTAATTCCATGATGCAGTTTGAAGTTGTTTATGGTGCGATGTTCTTATTTGGGTTGAGATAATCCGTGCTCTGGTTGCCAGGTTTTGGTAAACGGTTTAAAAATCCCCTGAATGGTCATTTGTTTGACTCCATCCTGTAACAGTTTGATGCCTTTTCCACATTGTTGCGTTTGTTGTTTGGATTAAATAAGACATCAGATATATTTAACATTGAGCAACACTGGAACAAACCAGTGTAGAAATGGGTTGTCTTTGGGAGCATTTTGACTTGGTGGTCCTTGTCAGCTGACATTAAGTCATCTTTGAACAGAGTAAAACGGGTGAAGATGGATGGAGTGATGCTGTTCTGCCAGCTTACTTACTGGTGCTGCAGAAGATATTACTGAACAACCGAGCTTCAACTTTCAGGAATGAAAAATGATTCCAACAAAAAATGGCCTCAAACTAAAGTGACTCAGATGGACACTTGGGACCAGCCGTAAATGCAAGTAAAACTCACATGACCCTCGTGATTAATTTAACTTAAGCAAAGACCAAAACCCAGGGAGCGTGCAGCGCCCACTGCACATGAAATAACAGGCTTTAAAATGATACATTTTCTAATGAATTTACTGGAAGTCAAACCTGATGTGAAAATGGCGTCATTCATTTTACCGTGTTCCAGTTTCAACTCAGAATCCAGTAGGATTTGTTAAATGGCATGTTCATTGTCTGTCACAGGTCCACATAGAGACAAACTATTCATACTCATGCACACCTGGGGACAATTTAGTCCAGTCAGCCTAGCATGTATGATTTTGATCTGTGGGAGGAAACCGAAGTAAAGCATGCATGGAGAGAACATGCAAACTCCACCCAGAAAGGTCCCTGGCCGGGATTTGATCTGGCGACCTTCTTGTTGAGAGGCAACAGTTCTACCAACCGAGTCACAGTGCCGTCCTCATTTAAACTCAATATTTGTCAATTTGACTGAGTTAAGGCCAAAGTTGTAAAACAGATCTCATGCGATCATCATTGGAGTCTGAGTTTGGGATAACTCTCAGATACTACCACACTATATTTTGGTCCAAACTATGTAAAAAATTATTACTTTTTGATCCATCATTCATAAGACGTGTTAATACAGCTGTCTTTTTCTGCACTTGCTCTCGTGCAAGGTGGACACATCCTCTCCTTCTCCCGTTCTCCTCCTGCTTTTTGTCTGCTCTCTGTCTGTGTATCGGAGTTCCTGTTACAAATCTTCCAAAACCAAAACTACTGTCATGGATCTGGTCAGCTGGACTTCCAACGTAATTGACAAATCTTTTCAAAAAGGCGACAGGGTCCTGGAGAGCCCTCATACCCCGTTGAGACTCGCGCTGCAGGATACGTCATGGATCCGTGGGGAGTTTGGGAGCTGATGTGTCTTTCCGTTCTGTCTCAGGAGGACGCCGAAGACGTTTATATAATTGGATTCATGATAGCAGCGTTTCTGCTCTCTGGCACCGGTGGATTCCTGCGTTATCAGCTATTAAGGAAGACGGCGGCAGCAGCAGTTTCGGTAATGGCAAAACTGCAGAGTCTGTGTGAAGGTTTGGTTTGTGCTTCGAGTACTCAAAATCAGCTGATTTACGAGCTGAGCCGTAAGATGGAAGCGATTTGTGAGAAAGGCAGGCCACCTGCGGCTTCTGGGACTCGCCAGCATGTTGGAGACGACCTTGGAGGGGGCTCGTAAGCACGGAGCAGTGGAATGCCCACAAATCTGGCCATTTTGGATCTTGAAAGTACCAGCAGCACTCAAGGCTGATGAGAAAAAAACGGTCTGCCTGAAAAAAAATCAACAATTTTGACTTATCTGAATCTGACTGGCCTCAAAAACAGGCCGACTTATCAGACTTCTCTTGGGATATGTGTAAACTAAGTGGCTAACAACGACAACAATAGACAATCACAAATGATTCATAAGTTGTTTGTTTTTTTACAATTGAAAACAAAATAATTAAAAAGAGAAAGAAACGTAGTAAAAAACAGCTAGATTAGAAGGCGGTGTAGAAAACTAAAAACAGGAACTTGTCTGCATTGGTTCTTGCCAGGAACTTAAGAGATGTTTAAAGCCACTTGGAGAGGTCACGGTCGAGAGCTTCAAATCTTATCAGGACTATGGTCTATCTGGAAGTGCTTCATGGACGTATCTCATCGCCTTGCCATCAAATGCATATGCAATGTGTTTATAAATGTGCTTGGTGGCAGTTTTTCAGTGTTTTAAGTCGTGTCCTGATGGGACAAGGTGTAAAGGGATCCTTTTTTTGTGTAATGCCACTATCCTATCCTCATGGATTTTCCCCCTTTAAAAAAGTATTCTGAAAAAGGATAAGGGGCCGCGCTCCTGTAGCAGCAGCAACGTGCACTCCGCCCATCTTTCGAATGAATGTACAAACATAATCTCACTGTATTTCGGTACAATGATAATAAAGCTTATTCTGATCCTGATGTGCACACACACATATACCTGTACCAAACTGTTTTTACCTAGTATGTACTTGGTATAAACATAATGGCACTTTTTTCCTCTTGGCATTGTGCAAAAATTACCGTCAACACTAAATTAACCTCGGCAATAGGCACAGGTGAGCGTTTAATTGTCAAACTGTCCTAAAGTCAAAGTAATGGCAGTAATCGTCCCAACGGATCGATGGAAAGAGAATACAGTAGATGCTAAATTTCATGAGTCATTTGCAAAATGGTGTAAATTAAGATTGTGCAATAAAAGATTTTCAAAACACAGAGATCCTATAATACACTAAAGTAGCAGCATGCCTAAAAATCAAAATGGCAATGAAGGCATTTTTTTAAATTGTTTTTTTCTTTATCAATTTATCGTGTTCCTATTTCCATTAACTTTGATCGTTTGCCGAAACTGATAAAAAGTGAGGGCAAATTGTAAACTATGCCCAAAAAATAGGGCTTTACCCTCGATATGATCGTCCCACCTACACACCCTCTAAACGAGCTGTGGATTACAACCTGACACTTTGCTTTAAGCTCCAAACAACTAAAACTAAGTATGGAAATATACACTTGATCATATGGCAGATAAATTACCAAATATCAATAGTTAAAAAAAGTTATCCAAAACATGTTTTTATTTTAGTGATGAAAATGTGTTATTTACATGAAGAGGCAGGACTTAAAACGTGTACTGGAGTCAGCCACTGGGGGGGCGCTCAACCTGTGTGAATTCAACTTCCTGTTTCTGGTGTTGTCTCCATTTATAGTACGTCTCAATGATTTAGTAAGTAGAAGTACACCTTGCTTGTATGGAACTTTTTTTAAAAAGTGCTTCACAATTAAATTCAATAGAATAAAAACATTACAATAAAAAAGTACAATGCAAATAGTATATACAGTAGATGTAAAAATTGTAAAAATAGATTAAAAAAACAAACGGACAAAGAAGTCCCATCAACTAAAAGCTTGTCTGACATCACAAAAACAAAGTTTATTCAGCAGGTAACTATTTGAACCGCTCTGGTTTTAAATGAACCACTAAGTTTCTGATTATAAAACCTTTAGGCCAAAGTTAAACTGCCCGTGACACATTTCCTACAAATACAAAAAGTGGAAGAAAACGTAATTATTTTAGAAATGTTGCATAATACACATGATTTTACTCATTTTGTCGCACAACTGACGTATTTTCTTTTGAACTTTGCGCAGCCGAAGTGAGACAGGAAGTGACATCAAAGGGGGGGACTTCATGGGTTTTGTTTATTGAAACATTTTTTCAAACTCTGACTCTTCTTCATCTCTGTCTGATAGTGACTCTAAAAGAAACATCAGATTCTTCTCTACTGTCTGAGTTAGCCATTGTAGCAACGCTCTGTTCACATGCAGGTCTTCCATTTTGTTGTCACTTCCTGTTACTGTGCATGCAAATATCTCAACAGCTCTTCATCTTAGTGGTGTGAATTGTTTTTTGGGAATACGTTGTTAATAATATCTTTCCCGATATGCATTCATATTCATTACAAAATTTGATGTCACAGACACTTTAAAGTTTCATTAGTCCAAATAGGAACATTTGGTGTGTTTTTGCTATGATTATTGTGGACGGTCTCGCCACCTAGTGGTGGGGATTGGTTTTCAGCATTTTTGTTAAAATGGTGACATTTTTATAATGCTCATATAAAAAATCAAATCAGTGTTTCCTCTACCATTACACAAGCGGGGTGCCCCGCCTACCAAACCAAACCACTCCCCTCACTTGCATTGCCACTGACGTAGAGCTAAGCTAGTGGCGCGCAATACAGGCGCGCTAGCTAAAAAGCTAAAGGCAGCTCTCGCATTGCCCCTTCTCTTACGCTGACCCCCCCCCCCCCCTCAAAAACTGTCGATACAAACAGCGCACAGCTCGGACGTGTCTCCGTGTCCCCGCCCGTCCCAAAAATCACGGACGAGATAAGCGCCCTGCCATGGCAATTTATCTAAAGGAAACGCTGCTAATGTAGTGTAAACGTGGTTCAAACCTATATAGGATAAATCAAAGAGTTAACTCGCATTCGTTGCATCTCAACATGCAACTGACTACTGATAAACACCGGACTGCTTGTTGGTTCAACTTGATCTTTGCTTTAGCGTTGTGTGTACCTTCAAAGACCAGAGTTTGTGTGTAAACGTCCTTCTTCATATCCTGTCTGACCTGAGTTTTTGTCATATTGAGCCTGAAGTAAAGGTACAGGTTTATGACGGAGCGTATTTTCATGTTACTCGTGGCGATGTGACAGCGGTGACGTGGGTTCCTGACTGACTCAGACCCTGCCACTGCATCTTCACGTCCTTTTCATCGCTCAGAGAGCGACGCTGACAGCCTCGCTCAATTTGTCTCTTCAAGCCATCAATTCTGAGGTGGTGGGAGGCGTAGGGACACCCCATCCCGGCTCAGCCTGTCCCAGCTCCGGGAGGAGATAGGTGGGACTTCAGATCTCAGACGTGCGAAGGAGGGAGGGGGAAAGAGTAGGAGAAAGACGAGCAACCGGGGAGGGTTCAGGGAAATTAGTTTAGGAGGGAGGGGAGGGAGTGAGCGTGTGAAGCGCACCACCAGCACTCGCTCGGTTACGCGCCGTGAACAGAGACGAACAGTAACACACACACATGCACTCATGCTGCCTCTGTCACACACACCTTCACCTTCATTTACACATGACTCCTCCACACCAGTCTGCTGTGACAGTTGCCTTATTTGCACTTTTTCCACGCACTCATGCGCCCCACAGCTTGACTCAACCACTGTCACCCGCCAGTGGAGACTCTGGAACGAGCACCACTTACTGTAAGGCAGCCCCCATCATCTCATCGGATTCTCTTCACTCATTCAGCCCTTGTTCCCCCCACACCCCCCAGCCGTGAGGCGGCTGAAGGACACCGCTCTGCCGTGCTGTAGCGCCGCCGCTGCTGCTGCGAGAGTTGGAAGAGCCTCATCGGACAGAGAGAGAGGGGACAGGAGAGACTCGCTGCTCCCCATCCCTCCCTCTGTCTGCTTTCTTTCTTTCGGTGTCGCCGTCTCCCTGTCCCCGCGCGCTCGCGTTTTTTGAATGTCACCTCTATCTTTGGATGTTATCAAGCCTTTAGTGCGTGTTTTTCATTTTTCCCCCACCTTCTACTCCAAGAGTGCAGGTGGACGCTAAGGTTATGCCAGGGGAGCCCAGGAACAAGCCACAGTCCATCAAGCAGAATCTGCATCTGTACATCATCTTGCAGACCTGATTCTTCAGGTCGGACGGTCCCTTCTGCTACTTCTCGGACAGAGTTGCGGATGGAGAAATTTCACTGGTGAAGGACAGAAAGTGGACGCTGTTCGTTCCACTGGATCAGATGTTGCCGGACTGAGAAGGTTAAGAAGGATACATTTGATTTACGTTTGGCTTTATGATGTGGTGGATGGTTCAATTCCTTTTTTCGGACTTGGTTAAGCTGAACTTGAGGCTGGGTCAGAGGTTTAGGGGGGGATTTTGGGGTGGAAGGAAGCATGGCTTGTCCCAACAGGAGATTAGTAATTTCTAAACAGGAAATATTTGATTATTTTGTCGTTTTGAGCAGTGGTTGTCAAAGTTGGATGGGATTTTAAACAACCCACCCCTCTTTACCTTCCCATTCCTCTTCCTGTTTGTCTACCCTCCTCGTCCTTGTTGCTTTGGACCATCCCGACTCAGAACCCCCCTCCTCTACCCTTCGTCCTTCCCTCAGCGGTGCTCCATCGCCCTGGGTGAGCAGGCCCCCCAAAACCTGGGCTCCACCGAGCCGCCAAAGGCTGGTGAGGCAGGGAAAAGGTCAGCACTGGGAAGATGGCCGCCCTTGCCAGCTCCCTCATCCGCCAGCGGAGGGAGGTCAAGGACCCTCAGGCGAACCGGCAGATTGCCAGCAAGCGCAAACCCTGCCCAAAGAGCAACAAGTCACTCTGTCAGAAGCAAATCCTCATTTTGATATCGAAGGTTCGACTATGTGGCAGTCGAGGGAGAAAAATGGAAAAGAGACCAGGTAAGTTCCCAGAGTCTTTGCTCATCCATCCCAGTTTCTCTCCCCCTTGCTCTCCTCACCTTTGTTGTGTTTTCTGTCGGAAGGGATTTTGATGCTTCACTTTCCAGACTACAGTTAAATCCAGAACATGGACTGGTCATTTCAGAGTTCAGAACCTAATCTGAGTCTGGAAACCACCCCAGTCATCTGTCATTTTAACAGCTGGACGCATTCTGTGTTTGTAGCGTCAGGGGGTGTGCGGGAAAAGGAATAAACTCTGGATTAGCGCACACACATTCCCGTAACGCTGGCCGCAGACAGCTGAGTTGTGACCGTGGAGACGACTTTGTTCAAGCACATGTCAGCAAGTGCACACATGCGGGTAATCTGAAGGCCCACCATGAACCGGGCTCGGTATTTCAACACAATATAAAAATGTCAAGAGGCGTCTCATTTGGGATTCAGGCGGCCATTACTCTTCTGGTGCTTTTCTGCAGGGCAGCTCAACCACAGCATGACCCACTTTGTTTTATGAGTTTGTGTTACGTTTCGTTTTTTTACATCCGATCCTACAAAAACTTGAAATTTTTCACATTTTCTTTTGTCTTAAGCTCATGATTTGCTGCACACTTGGACTTTCGTACACAGAATAGTTCGATTTAAGCTTTTACGGCTATATCTTTACGACTAAAACTTAATAAATAAAAAGCCTCTGACAAATCTTTCCACATGCCACGTATTTAACAACATCCTGTTCCTTCTGCAAACTCACGTCAACTTTATTAAGAAGCACAGAAACACTTCAACCAACAAAACCTAAAGAGATAAAAGAAAACCGTTTTATTTAAATAATAGTAAAATTAAAAGTGAATACATAGTCTTGTTGGTTAAACCTTGTAAATGACATTATACGTCATCTCGTGATACATTTTAACATCTGTTGGCCCTTGGAGTATGCATTTTAGATGACCCTCAGCTACTATCATCAAACTTTATCTCAGTCTGTACATTTAACTTAGTTATAGTCATTTTCATGTTAGTTTATGTAAATTACTTGTTGGTTATCTTGAATAAAGTTGAGTACAAAAGTTAATCAGTTCTAGATGTACTTTTAATGACCGTTATAAACTTTTCTTTAAAACTCACCCAGTGAACAACCAACAGCTAAAGCTGACTCAAAGTAGTTTTAAGAAAGTTTTAAAAGCAGATCTTGTGGACTGGAGTTAATTCACCCACTTATATTTTGTTTTAGCTCAATATTTGTAAAATTAACTGAACTACACCCAGATTTACGTTTGTGAAGGTCGAGACTATTCAGAGCCCCGTCTTTAACGCAAATATTTAATCCATTGTAGTCAAACATCCAACGATTTCTAAGAGATTCATTAAAATCCAATCCTTTGGTTCATGAGATATTTTGCTAACACGACAAACAAATGCACGCGCAAAGGCAGGTAAAAACATTATCGTTTGTAATTATCCGAGTGTGATAGGAAATAAAAGCTACAAAGTTTTGTGATTTCTAGTGACGTCGTGCAGCTTATTTTGTGCTGAATCCTGAAAGTTTAAAAAGTGTTTATTTTTCCTATAAAAAAAACTATTTCTCATGCTTTTATTCAACTGTTAGGTATAAAACACAATTTGACAGCTGCTCGAACCACAAGAAAAATCACACGTAGATTTAATTTATTACAAAAATAGTTAACCGATGAGTGTATATACAGTTGTCCCTCGCTACTTCGCGGTTCGTTTTTCGTGGACTCGCTCTATCGCGGTTTTTCAAAGTAAGATTGGACATGACGCACAATTGGCTGATGGATGAGCCACATGATCTGCATGGAATTTTTATTTTAAAATTATTTATTTAAAATTATTTAGCGCCTGCTGCACCTTAGTGCAGCCACAGAAAAAGCTTCATCCTGCAGCCTATGTGCAGCGTGCGCAACCCATAGAATCAGAATCAATCAGTTTATTATCGCCATGTCAATGAACGAGGTTCACAAACTAGGAATTGGCTTCGACATAAGGTGCGAATAGTAGTAAAGTAAAATAAAGTAAAAATAAAGTAAAAATTAAGTAAAAATGAG
Organism: Nematolebias whitei; assembly: GCF_014905685.2. Taxonomy (NCBI): domain Eukaryota; kingdom Metazoa; phylum Chordata; class Actinopteri; order Cyprinodontiformes; family Rivulidae; genus Nematolebias; species Nematolebias whitei. Next base: position 38,538,171 of record NC_056498.1, read on the forward strand.
AACATTACATAAGACATAAGCCTGTGTACACCCACAAATAAAGTAAAATTAAAAACATAACATAACCATATGTACACCCATACAATAGAAAACAATAAAGCTTAGAAAACAGTACAGATGAAATAGCTATTACAGATAGCTGCAGGAGACGCTCCCTCCTGCAGCTGATCAGCTGATCTCAGCTCTGCAGCGGAGAAGTGGGTGTGGCCGAGAGCGATGTCGGATGGGAGAGCTGAAATCATGACATTATGTGCTCTTTGAGAGCGTTTAGAAACATTGTTTAGAATACTGCAAGAGTGTGGGAAGTGTTTAAAACGTGTGTGTAAATATATATATATATATATAAATATTATATATATATATATATATATATACCTTCTCTAACCTCTGCTCCACCACTCCCCAAGTTTAGAACATTAAGAACATTGCAAGAGTGTGGGAAGGGTTTATAAAGCCTTAAAATATATACAAATAGTAAAATAAGTATAACGTCCCTACTTATTGGATTTTCATCTATCACTGGGGTGTCTGGAACATAACCCCCGCGTTAAGTGAGGGACTCCTGTACATCTACAACTAACTGACCTTTGTAGTCAACTCAAGATGGTCGCCATAGCTTATCGACCTCAGCCAGCACAGCAAAACGGCTAAAGCTCAATTTTTTTTTGATATTGAACAAAAATTTGGTGTGATAGTAGCTGAGAGTTGTTCCGAAAACATGAACCAAGCACTAAGGGAAGATTGTGCAATACTTGGGGGAATAACTAAACGTTTTGTCTAGCCTAAACACTAATCAGTCGATTCCAGTCTCTAACCGTTAAACTTCATCACGTAAAAAAAAAAAAAATGTTTATGACTTCCTGTAAAATTTTAGGCTTCTGAAATTAAAATAAATGCATATTGTCAAACATAACTATTTTTATTTCTGTATTTTAAAACTCATGCCAACTGTCACACAAAATTCCTGCCTGTCGGCATAAATAAAATAAAAAAAATCCCTGTTTTCGCTTCACGTTTGATTTACCGGGACATCCGGTAAAACCTTCTTAGCGCGTCCTCTCCTTGTGTTGACTGCACATTTGGCACGTGTCCTCTTCCACCTTGTGTTAGAGCTGCTCTTCGTGCGTGTGTTCTGTGATATTTATTTCCTGAGCCTGCCAGGTTCATCAAGATAATTACGTAGGGAACCTCTAACGTGGAAACAACAGCTGTCGGAGAGGCGACTGCTCTCTTTATTGTAATTACGGTTGTAAAATATGTTGGACAGGCCGAGCTCTTTGGGAAAAGGCCACATGTGCAAAAAAACCCTACTGTTTTGAGTCATTTCCATCCTAATCCCGTCACTGCTCCAACACTACAATGGACCGAGTGGAAAGAATTTAAATAGATGATTGTATTTGACTGGACCCGTTTACTTTCTGTATAGATGTTTGTGGTGAATTATAGAAGTTGATGGTTTTAAATGTATTCACTAAGCAGCAGGCAAGAGGCACAAAGCCTTTTTGTTTTTGCCTACATGCCGCCCATATCGGGTGATTTTAAAATGGTCTGAACAAGATAAATTCCCTTGAATTGCCCTGCCTTAATACCACCGTCTTGCAATTTAAATTTTGGAACTCCGCTCATTTTCAGCTACAGAACAGAAGTTCACTTGTTTTTTTTTTCTTTCTCGTGTTCTGGATAACTGAGAATGTACAGCAACATTGGTGGACCGTATTGATGCCAGCGTGACGTGATTGATACTTGACTTTTTCTCATTTTAGTGCATATGTGTCAAAGTCAAGGCCCAGGGGCCAAATGTGGTCCTTGTAGACATCTTATCTGGCCCCCAAGATGTTGTTTTAAATGTAAAATACTTTTATCGCTTTAATTTTTTTCAGCAATCTTTGATTTATGATGTCCAAAGTGCAGCAGAGAACGTCAAATGAGACCAATCAAACTCTTGTTGAGGAACCTGCAACCAAGAAAAGATGTTGGGCCTCTAACTAGTTAATGCAGATTCTGAAACCGGCCTTTAGTTTGAAAAAGGTTTTAATTTTGTAAGTGGGTTTGACACCCCCGTTTTAGTGCATCGTTCTTGTTGCACCGGAGAAGTCGGCCTTAGGCAAGATAGACTGTAAATATTAGGGATGCACGATATTATCGGCATGGTATCTGTATCGGACGATATTAGTGTTAAAGTTCAATATCAGACGTCAGCCATTCCATCAAAATAACTCACCGATATAAAAGACATTGTTTTTGTATGACACCCATTGATAAGGATGCCTGTAGTGCCAGCACAACGTCACGCCGCCTACCTGTTCTGATCACGGCGGAGAGGAAGAAGTCAAAATGTCGACGGTGTGGAAGCTTTTTTTTTTTGTTAAAGATGTCTGATTCCGGAGATTTTTGGACTACGCTGAGTCTCGCTACATCGTCCCCAGTCTGACATATTTTTCCGACGTAGCCTTACCCGAGTTACAAGCCGTCATTTCCAACGTCATTGAGAAGCTAACAGCCGATAGCACTTGGGTGAGTTTTACCACAGACATTTGGACGTCAAGCGTTAGCCTCGTTAGCATGATTAGTCTTACGACTCAATGGATAGACAAAAACTTTGAACTTAAAAAGTCTGTCCTTCATGCACAGGAGTGCAGAGGATCCCACACTGCAGCTATAGGAACCTGGAACAAACCTCCACAAGTGAGACAGCATCACAGGTGACTAATGCTAATAAAAAACATTTAACACTTTTCATTTAATAGAAGTTAAAGTGCTATGCATATCATATGTCTGTTACTGATTATGTCACCAGCTCTTACAGCGGTTACACAATTTTTGTAGCAATAAGCCTAAATAAGAGGAATATGTTCTGACAAAGGGAAGTATATAAAAAAAATGTCTATCGGTTATCAGCTAAATAAGTTTTAACATATCGGCATATTGGATATTGGCCAAAAATCCAATATCATGCATCCCTAGTAAATACTGGACGAAACAATCATGTCAGATAATTTAGCTGGTTGTAATTGCTCAACGACTTCAGAATTGATATACTAGAGTCAGACGGCGATTGTGTTTAAATTATAACGTGAACGATCAGATAGAAAAGTCAGAACTGAGCATTGGGACCTGCGGTGTCAACAGCTTTAGATGAGGTATGGAAGCTGTGGGTTAGATCCAAGCTTCACTGTTTCCAGGTGGGGTTGACCTCAGGTCACCTTCATCCCTTGTGGATCGTGTGAGTTTGCCGTATGTGGGACATCGGTGACCCCCGGCCATGTGAATGTGTGCAGTTTCTTCCTCCCTCTCTGAGCTCCAGCTTGAGGCAACGGTTGACCCTTGGCTAAGAATAAATGACTAAAATATTCGTAAACTGTGTCCTCCTCCTCCACCTCCTGTTGGCAGAACTTCAGAGAGGCCTGCTTACTGTTTGCCTTCACTTTGTTTCGAGCTGCCTTCCATTGTTCCTCTTGGCACTGTTCATTCTGCATCCTGAAGCCTATAGACTCGGGGTTTTTCATCACGTCTTTGTTGAACAACTCCCTCTCAGAACGAAGAAAATCAGTGCCGGTATCACTGTATTATATTTTTAAAGAAGAAATCTTGGTTTTATCTTGCTTGTTAAAGGATATCTTGATGTTGTTGGTCATTTGTGCATCTGCTAAACGTATTCAGTAGTTTTTATTATTACTTACGGAGCAAAAAATGACCATCCATCCGCTCAAACCCCTTGAAAGGTTTAGAGTATGAGTTGTATGAAATGATGGTTCTGAGGTTTAGTTTTGATTTGGTGTAGCCTTTGTTTTTCAGTTTGTTGGAACATTGTCTTTGTTGGGTTCATCTGGGTTTTAGTTAAGCCCCTGTTTGCTGTTCTGTTCTGTATAACAAACAAACCTTGAAGTATTATTTCGCTGTGAGACCATTTGGCTAAAGGCATTTGTGAGCGAGTCTCCAAATTCTCCAAACGTTCTCTGGCATTCCCAATTATCATTTGTACCCTTTTAATGATTGTTCCCAAGTTTCGTACAGAGCTTGGTAAAAAGTATTTTCTGTTTGCTGCTGCAACTGGGGATCACTCACAAACTGAATTAAAACTCAAGAGTTGATCCCGATCAGTGCTTTTACAATGAAAGTGAAGGGTTTGGAAGAAGACTCGGTTGGAGTTTGTCACTACTCGTCTTATCCTTATATGCAGCTCTTGCATGTTTCTTTTATACTGATACTGAGTTAATGTATACAAAGAACACGCAGCTCAAATGTGTCTCTGTCCCTCCCCCAGTTGATAAAAATCACAGACGACGTGAGCGCGCCGCCATGGCAAGTTATCTAAGGGAAACGCTGTATGATGTGTGTGTTTATTGACCAGTGACTGGATTGTTGCGGTCGAAGCAGATGGTCCTGAGCCTGGTTCTGCTGGAGGTTTCTTCCTCTTAAAAGGGAGTTTTTCCTTCCCACTCTTACCTTTGTGCTTGCTCAGGATGGGAGACTGTGACAAAGTGAAGATTCAACACCATCTGCTGGCTTCTTTACATAGATAACTTTTACTAATTGGCTTTTTTGTGCGCGCGCAGTGTTTCCCCTAGTTAACTTGCCATGGCGGGGTGCTCATGTCATCCATGATTTTTGTTGACGTGGGAATGGAGACATGTCTGAGCGCAGATTGTACCAACAGATTTTGAGCTGGGGGTGTTCAGCATGAGGGAAGAGGCGCCTTTAGCTTTTTAGCTAGCGCGCCTGTATTGCGCGCTGCTAGCTTAGTGCTATGTCAGTGTCGGGTGTGTGTGTGGGGGGGGGTGCTCAGTTCTCTTGACGGGGTGGGGCACCCCACTTGTGTAATGGTAGGGGAAACACTGATGTGAATGTCTGTTTGGTGCCCTGAGATGACGTCTGTTGTGACTTGGCGCTATAGAAATAAACTGAACTGAAGCGAATTGTTCAGACTCCCTTTGTTGCTACTGAAGGCCAATTGAGGATGTTGTAGAAAATGGAGGTGCACTAAAAAGTCATATCAGTCCAGTATACAAGCAGGGTGCCCCGCCCTGTCAACGGAACCGACTGCCCTGCCTACAGTATTACCCCCCACCACCCCCAACTCCCCGCACTGATGTAGCGCTAATCTACACGTGCAATACAGATACGCTAGCTAAAAAGCTACATAGGTAGTTCTCCGTCTCGGCCCGCCTTCCTCCCCATGACAAAAATCACAGAAGATATGAGTATGAGCGCCCTGCCAAGGCAAGTAAACTAGGGGAAACAGTGCATATATATCAGTGTGTGTGTGTGTTACCTCAAATGTTTGTTGCCTCCAAGTGACGAATGGCAGTTCTGTCAAATGTGTGTGTCCCTTCTTGACCCATTTATTTTGCTCCTATAGCTGTTCTCTTTGAATGCCATCCCCCGCCTCTCCTCTGTTACCCTCTAACCTACACACACGCACACACTACCCCTCACCTAACCCATACTAATGATGCTCCAGCACTACAGCCCACTCAGCTTATAACAAGGTCATCTCGCCCTGCACAGACCAGGTCCACGTATCAAGAATCGCAGCATCACCAAACTCACCTTCACACAAACTAATAAATCAGACGCACAAACAAACGATGGGATTTATGATAATTTAGGCAGCGAGTGTGGGAGGGAGATAATTTCACTTCGGCTGTGTGTGTGGCCGATAAGATCTAATGAGGACGTTAAGCTGTCTATTGGATATCAAAGCCAAACTAAAATATCTCGTGTTGTCAGTAACGTGTAATCTGCTGGCCTGAGCACAAAAACAGCCGCTAACAAAACGGCAGCTATTTTTTAAATTTATTTATTTAAATTTTTAAACAGGAAAAGATTAAAAGAAATCGCAGCTAAAAGCAGCGAAACCGGTGTTGAAGTCCAACGACACTGTAGGTAAAAGTTAATGCTAAGAAGATTGAAGCAGTAGAAGTCAAGACCAGCAAAACAGTAGCTTAAAGCTAAGATGGGTAAAACGGTAGCTAAAACATAAAACTAACAAAACAAAATCTAAAGTTGAAACAATCAAAAGAGTAGCTAAAAGCTAAGACAGTTAAAACAGTAGCTAATACTTTAAACTAACCAAACAAAACCTAAAATTGAAACCCTCAAAACAGTAGCTTAAAGCTAAGATGAGTAAAACCGTAGCTAAAACATAAAACTAACAAAAAAAGCTCAAGTTGAAACCAGCAAAAGAGTAGCTAAAAGCTAAGATGGGTAAAACAGTTGCTAACGCATAAAACTAACAACTTTAGCTAGAAGTTGAAACTAGCAAAACAGTAGGTGAAAGCTAAAACTAGCAAATTAGTAGCTAAAACCAACATCTAATTCTAAACCTAAGGACACAGTATCTAACTGCTAAAACTAACAAAACTGTAGCTAAATGTTAAACCTAACAAAACATTACCTCACAGTAGGTAGCTAAAAGCTAGCATTAGCCAAAATCTAAATCTGATAAAACAATGGCTAAAGGCTTAAACCAGGAAAATAATTTTTGTTATTGCAGCTCACGGGCCAAATGTTCCTCCTGCTGCACACTAACAGAGTGTGTGTGTGTGTGTGTGTGTGTGTGTGTGTGTGTGTGTGGTTGCATCATGATTCATTAACACGCACTGATTTTATCAATAATGTACAGCAGTATGTGGACAGCAAACGCTGAACTGGGACGATTTACTGTCTCATTGGGTGGACGTTGTGGAAAGTCCACACCGGAGGAATGTCTTCTCTTCTTCTCCATCTATCGGCGTATCTTTTCTCTCTCTACCTCAATCAGTTTTTCCCTTTTATTGTCATAACCTCGACCATTACAGTCCCCCCACCCTCCGCACTTGTCTTCTCAAGGACACCTAGACTCGCACCTGTCTGTCTCTGTGTCTTCCTGTCTCCCTCTATGGAATCTAGTTTCCCACTGTGTCCAATGTCTTGCTTTAGGGTCATCCAGACAGAGATGCTGCCATGTTGCATATTGCCGATTCTGTTGAGAATAGTTTGGTGTTTAAAATTAGCTGCACAGAGTCGTTATCAGCAGTCAGTATCTTACCTGCAGTAGGCGACCCTCAGAGGAAGCTTTTTACTTTACAAATTAAATGAAAACTCTTCAAAAAATAAACCAGAACAACTGGAATCTTTGAAATTTTCTGTACAATAGTTGATTTAAAAAAAAAAGCTTTTAACTACCGTTAAGCTAATTTAGACGTTTCCTTTGCCATTTTTAGTTAACTTTTTTCCTTGCTGTTTTATTCGCTTTTAGCCATTGTTCTGTTAGTTTTGGCATTTAACTATTCTTAATTGCTCATTTTTACCTTTGGCTATTGTTCTTCTAGTTTGAGCTTATAGCTACTGTTTTGCTGGATATAAGTATAGTTTTTCCTGATTCTAATTATTAAACTACAACTTTAACAGTAGGTAAATTCCAAAACTAACAACAGGGTAGCTAAAACTTAAAGCAATAGCTAAAAGGTAAATATGAGCCAGTGTGCTGGCGTAGATTTAAAATACCAAAAACTTTTCACGGATTTGAACAACATGAAATATTTAACGTAGCACCAAAGTCATCACCCTGAACGAGCTGAAAGTTTTCAACATTTTTATTATCGCTCTCTACAATGTCAGAGTTATTTAGCTTTTAACTAAGAAAGTAAACTTAGACTTGATGAACTCTACGTTTTCGATTTTTTATTTTTATTTTTATGGTGATAACATGTTCAGTCAACACCCAGAGTTCCTCCTCCAGGATCATCGATGGCATCGACTGGAACCCAACATCCTCAATGTCACAAAGCCCCCACAGGAAGTACACCCTGCCCTCTTAATCGATAACTTTAAATATTAATATGCCGAGGACAATAAAGCTGGCATCAGCGTTTTAATTTCCATCTGCTGCGTGGTTCGAGTGCAGAGCCGAGCGGGCCGTGACGACGATTTGGGCGAACATCGAGAGACGCTTCTGTCTGAAACAGACAGAAAGACACACGGCTAAAACACACAGACTGAAGCAAAACGTCATACAACTCTTTAAATCATACACTTTACAGTCTGCGCTCACCACACACACACACACACACACCCCTGCTGTCCAGAAACCAACAGAACAAACTGGCCTTGTGGGAAAAGCCGTGCATGCTTTTCTGCTTGTGTGTGTATCTGAATTCAACCTAATTTCCTTTGATCACAGAGGCTGAGGGACCGTGGGGGGGTTGTACAGACAGGTGCTCCGGACCACAGTGGATTAGAACACAAAACAGAACAAACCGTCAGGGCACCAGTGCTGAAGAAGACTATTAAAAACAGATAATAACGAACCACTGTACAAATTTTAATGAAACTCAGTCGTTAGGTGTACACCTGTAACTGATTACCTTTGGAATTGACCAATCAAAATGGCCACCACGGCTAATCAACTATGACAAACACAAATCACTTCATCATTTCATCACTTGCTCTTGTCAAGGGCGGACACCTTTTTCCTCCTCTCCCTCTCCGCTGTGCTTTGCTCTGTCCTGTCTGTGAAACTTCTTTAGAGCCTCTCTAATACAAATCTTCAGAATCACAATTCTGCTATGGATTTGATCAGTTGGTCCCTCAATGCAGTTGATAACATTTCTTTGAAGAGAAGACAGACTTTAGGCGAGCCGATTTGCCCTGTTGGTACGCACGCAGCTGGATATCTCATCGACTTGGAAGACTTGACGACGTGTCTATCTCTGCTGTCATTTGTGGATGTTAAGGACACGTATAATTGGATTTATGTCAACTGGTTTCCTGCTTTTTGGGTTCAGCTGGTTCCTGGCTTACCAACATTCAAGAACGTCGTCGTCTGCATATTTGGAACAGAACAGGCTGCCTGCCATATATGATGGCTTGGTTCGTGCCTCGAGCGCCCAGACTCAAATGCTTTTGACAGGATGGATCAGATCTCGGGGATTATTCTCAGGCATGTTCCATTTGTGTGGCCATTTAACTTGGATGTTTCGGAACCGAGTGGACCAACACAGACTCAAGGTAGATGTCATTAAGTTCTGCCTGTCCCCAAAACAATCGTGTTTATCTGAATTTGGCTCCCTGACTGGCCTTGATAGGCCATCTTATCTTAATTCGCCTGGAAGTTTAGTAAACTTTTGTTGCTCTGCCCCTCCACCACCCCTCCCATCGAGGAAGTCTACGAACCAATCAGAGGGGCCCAGACTCTTTAGATTCTATTCCGCCATCATCCTTGGCTGTTCCTCAGCACCCCGCCCCGAGAGTGCATGGATCTTTCCAGAGGGAACTACTTGAACTGAATTTTTTTTCATTCATTTACCCTTTATTTATACAGGTAGTCTCATTGAGCCACGAGAACTCATTTTCAAGAGAGACCCGTTTAGGGAGCAGTTGGGGGTCAAGGACCTTGCTCATGGGCCCAGAGTGGGGCAAATGAGGGTGGGAGCAGGTGTGGGTGCTTCACCTACCCTACCCACGTTTTTGATGTGGTCGGTACCGGGGCTTGAACCAGCAATCTTCCGATCACAGGCCCACCTTCTCTAACCTCTGTGCCACCACTCCCCCTAAAGAAAGATTTTATGTCAAATCTGCAGTGCCTCTGTTCAGTGCCCTTGCATCCCCGTTCCCTCCAACCCCCTCCCCATCCCGCTTGCGTAATGTCGGCGTCATTATGTGCTAGTCGTGCAAGGTTTTTTTCATTATCATGCTGTTAATCTTCAGCCAAAGATTAAGAGCATGTTAGGAATTTTTTTGTCTTCAAACCCATGTGCCATTTTCACCACTTTTTATTGTCTGTCCTAACAGGTCTCACTTGTAAAAGAGTCTTCGAGGCTCAATGTGATTTATCTGTTTAAATGAAGGTTGAATAAATGTCTATACTTCGGTTACTTTCAAACACATTGCGCCTAAATTCCGTGTGGTAGTAGTTGAGAGTTGTCTTCAACACATACTTAAAAGAGATTTGTTTAAATATTTAGCATGCAGGATGGTGCATGATACGCTTCACTTTAAAGAAAACTACTTTTTTGATGTTTCAATGCTTTTTAGCTTGTTTAAGGTGTTGCTGTTTGACCCAATGGCAGTAGGAGGGTTATTCCATGTGTAAGAAATGAATATGGCCTCACAGAACGTGTTTCACATGTAAGGACGCCTTACCTTAAAGCAAATCTGAATGTCAGACCCTTTGTAAATACCCTTTTGTGTGTGTATGCGTGATACCTTGCTGAAAGCGGCTCCTCGTCTGCCTGTGTCCTGCTCCCATGTGGTTCAGGAGCACAGGTGTGTGACGCGTCCTTCACTTTAATGTGTCATCAATCTGCGAGGCTGGAGACAAGTCAGAGTGCAAACCACCCAGCCTCCTACACACACGCGCACAAACACACACTTCAATAACGTCTGCTCTCTGAGGACATCTGGACTGTACAGGATGAGGATGAGTCTTTCCTTCAAACCTGAGTTTTCTCCGTCATTAAATTAACTGCTGTGCAATCAGAGTTCTGTTCTGGAGAAAGAGAAAGAGACTGAGAGAAAACCTGCTCATCAATTCATAAAACTTAGTGATCTCCGACTACTTGCACATGTTGACCGTAACACATTATTTCACAATTCTAGTAAAAGTTGTGATTGTGACAAATACTTTAAAAAACAACAAGTCCATGCTCAATAATCCAGGTATACAATCCAACATTTTTCAGTC
>NC_056498.1:38558836-38583298 GCF_014905685.2 Nematolebias whitei
GAGTTCATTTTAAGAAACGTGCAAATATTTGGTCACGGTAATAAGTCAGTCCTTCAGTTAGAGCGTAGACCGTGTAACTTAATAATCAAGGTAAACGTAATGTCAATCGACGCCCGCCTCTCACTTCCGAGTGGTTCACGGTTAAATGTTTGAGTCTGTTGTGGAACCGATGAGTTCTGGTGTCGAGGTTTCTAACAGCTGGGATGGACTGGAGACAGGTCCAGGGTTTACCTGGGCTCTCGTACTGAGACTGCTAGACGTGGACTCCGGCTCACCGTGACCCAGAAAGGAGGAGCAGGTATATAAAAAAAAAAAGGATCTGTTTCCAGCCGACTCTAAAAATCAGAAATCTTGTTCATAAAACAGAAAACGTGTTTCTTATTACAAAGACACGGAACTCGTTTTGTTATTTATTTATAACTCGTTTATAGATGATCAGTGAAAACAGGTGAGACGGTGATTCAGTTTCATCTGAGCCGAAGGATCGAGTCTTTTTTCTGCTTTAAAAGCTGCTGAACTTCAAAAACAGTCTGTGATTCTTTGAAGCTTCCAAGAAGTTTGTTGTTTACGCTGCGTTTTGTCTGGTAAATTGTACCGACACGTTTTGTTTGAAGTGACGGTGCGTTTCAAACAAACAAGGGAAACCTCATTGTGTGAATACTGAGCGCTGCGTGGCTGCTGAAATTATCTGAAGATGAAGAAACCGAGTTGTTGTAGCTAAAGGAAACCGAACACCAGCTGTAAGAAGGCCAAATGTATCAAAATGCTAGAAAAAGTAGCAAAGCACTAGCTAAAATCCACAAGAACAACACCAGGCACAAGAAGACACAAGCTAAAAGAAAAAATAAGCTAAATTATAGCTAAAACCTAAAAGTAGCAAAACACTAGCCAACGATAAAATAAGCAAACTCTAGCTAAATGCCCCCAAAAATAAAAATGCAAGCTAAAAGAAGAAAAACACTAGCTAAAAGCTAAAGGTAGCAAAACACTAGCTTAATATACCAAAACACTAGCCAAAAGTAGATTAACTTTAGCTAAAGCTAAAACAAGTAAAGCAGTAGCTAAAAGTGCCAAAACATGAGCTAAAGCTAAAACAAATAAAACGGTAGCTAAATGATCAAAGAAACGGAACACTAGACTGAAGCCAGAAGGAAACTAGCTAAAAATATATAGGAAGCAAGACACTAGCTAAAAGCTACAGGTGGACAAACACTAGCAAAAAATACCTAAACATGAGCTAAAAGCTAAAACAAGTAAAACACTATCTAAATGATGGAAGAACAAGAACACTAGATAGAAGCCAAAACGAGAAGGCACAAAAAACCAGAAGCAAGACACCAGCTAAAAGCTAAAAGTAGCTAAACTCAAGCTAAAGCTAAAAGAAGTTTAACAATAGGTAGATTATAAAAGAAACAAAACATTAGATGAAAGCCAAAACAAGAAAGCAAAAAAAACAAAAAACAAGGCAAGACACTGCCTAAAAGTTCAAAAGCAAAACACTAGCTAAAAAATTAAACTAATAAAACAGTAGCTAAAAGTTGCAAAACTTGAGAATAATTTCTGTTATTTTAGGTCCTGATTTTTATTTTCAGTTTTTCTAACGGGCCAGTGTAGAATGTTTTCTGGGAAAGGTTCGGTTGTTTAATTTTGCTCTAGGTAGAAACGACGTCTTGCAGCTAAATAAGACAAAACGTACCTCTCCCGCTGCACCACCCTGTCCACCCAGTGTTCCCAGCTTGAATTACTGGAAGCTTGCAGCCCTAACGTGTCACTGAACCGTTTCCGGCGTGGAGTTTAGGTGATTTTTACATCAAAGTCTATTTTCACCCGGAGAAGTTTGGTAAAAGCAGAGACGAAACGAGACTGAGCGGTTGCCAGATGATAATTTATCAGCTGCTCAAACCAAAACGAGATGAAAACCTTTGATGCAGACGACTGTTTAATAAAAACAGAAACTCCTTCGCAGAATGCTCAGTTCATACCCGTTTCAGACGCGTTTAAGGGTCGAAGCTGCTGCTCCCAGATGGATTTGCAGCCTGCAGCAGCGTCCGTCGACTCACACGACGTTTGTCTGAAGTTGAATATCTAAAACGGACTTCTTCGGCTGTTGTATTGTAATCAGCTGAAAAGCAGCAGCACTTTTCATCTCCTGCTTAACGCCTTCTGCCAGAGTCCTCCCGTCCAGTGCCAGCTTGAATAGATATCCACTGATGACACCTAATGTATCCTGGCAACCACAAAATGCCCCTGATGTTTGCGTGGCTGTATACATTTGTCGAATCATCTGTTACGACTGTGTAATGTAAAAAAAAAGTGAATAATTTTGCTTTGATCTTAGCAAATTGAGATTTCTCTGCACATGCTGTAATAGAATTCAGTGTTCAATATTTGATGAGAAAGCACTTTTGGGCCAACACATTTGTTAGGATATAAAAGCATTAAAAGAAAAAAAGAATAACGCCCCTCTCAGTGCAATTTAGTTTAACATTTGTTGTTGCTGCCGCGCCGATACTTTTAGTTATAACAAGGCTCCATTTTTGAGACGGCTTTATTCAACATAAAAGTAAATATGCAGAACATGTTGCTCATGTCAATAAAGCACATCACTCCTGTATTATGTCTGTATCATCTGACAAACGTGCCGCAAAGTCTGGATGAATTCAAACCGTGTTAGCCGTCACGGCTAACTGGCTCGCTAATGCTAACTCATCATACCAAAACAATGTTGATGTTTTGTTTGTGATCCCAGACAAAAATGTTAATTTTTTTGAAAATAAACTTATTAAATATGTTTAATGTTTGCTATATTTTAAAATGCTTTGGCCAGGAATTTTAGATTTTAGCATAAGAGTTGACAGCTGATATAACATATAGAACGTGTGTCAAAGTCAAGGCCCGCGGGCCAGATGTGGCCCGCCACATCATTTTATGTGACCCGCGAGAGCTTCACAGGTCTGATTGTCGTACAATATATAAGTCAAAAGGGTGCACTCACAAACTACATTTCCCACAATGCATGCTGATTGTTGCCCGCAAAGTAACGGCATCCCACCACTAGATTGCAGTTTTTCAACATCAGTATCATTTTCCGAACAAGTGAAATTGAGAAATGCAAACGATGATCCCAAAATGTCCAGGAAGAGAAAAATTGATGCAGATGAAGGCTGTTTCAAGAAAGATGGGAAGGTGAATATATGTTTGTGTTTCAAGTAGAGAAACTGGTATGTCTTCTGTGTTATGAGGTGGTGGTGGTCGTCAGAGTACAATCTACATCGGCATTTTGACACCAAACACGGAGCCAAGTATGTCAAAGTGAGCCTTCAACCCTAATGTTGTTATTTTGAGTTTATTATTATTAAATGTCTTTTATTATATTATGTTAAATTTGCAGCAATGTATTTGGGATGGCAGGTTTATGTTTATGCAGGCAAATGTTTTCTATAATAATACCATCTTTCATTAGATGGATGTTTGACCCTTGCAAGGCTGTGTGCAGCCATTTATTTTTTTGTAAAAGGCTACACCTGTCACATCTTAGCAGCTCACAGTTGTTGGTTGGGTCATTATATTGCCCCTCTTAACTATGACAACATTTTGAACACAATTCCATCCATCCATCCATCCATCCATTTTCTTTACCCGCTTATTCCATTTTGGGTCACGGGGGTCGTTGGTGCCCATGTCCAGCAATCACTGTGCGAGGGGCGGGGTACACCCTGGACGGGTCGCAAGTCCATCACAGGGACACATAGAGACAAACGAGACAAACAACCATTCACTCTCTCACTCACACCTAGGGACAATTTAGAGTTACCAATCAGCCTAACATGCATGTTTTTGGACTGTGGGAGGAAACCGGAGTACCCGGAGAAAACCCACGCATGCACGGAGAGAACATGCAAACTACACCCAGAAAGGCCCCTGGACTGGGGTTTGAACCAAGGACCTGCTCACTGAGAGGCAGCAGCTCTACCAGTTGCGCCACCGTGCTGCCCTTGAACAAAATTAATATAACTTATTTTTCCTTATTCACTTGGAAAGTTTGATCATTGAATTATCAAGTAATGTGGGTTTCATAACCTGGCAAATTCAAAGGTTTTATGTTATAACAGCAGACATATTTTTCTGCATTTATGCAAATATGTAATATTTGTAAGTTGAATAAGTAAAACATGCAGTTATTTAACATTAAGGGGTAATTATGTTTATTTTATATTACACTTAGTTAAATTTAGCTACATTTATACTGCCCTATAGTTACATCTGGCCCTTTGAGGGCAACCATTATGCTGTTGTGGTCCTTGGTGGAAATTAGTTTGATACCCCTACTTCAGCTGGATCCTTCTTCCACAGAGTTTTTTGCACCGAAGATATCGGGCTGAACTAGTTTGCCCTTCTACAGTAGAGCATCAGGAACAATGGATACTTCCAAGACTCGTTCAAAAACATATTTATTTCCTGGCATTTAAGCCAGACTGAGACATATCATTTATTTTCATTTTTAGCTATACTACATTTACTGTATTTTATTGTTGTGCTCTTTCCATTCGTATTAATTTATTGACTCTTTGGATGTCCCATTAAGTCAGCCACATGAACCCAATGAGCTTCTTTGTAAATGTAAAGATCTTCTTTCATCCTGTCAGACATTACGTCAGGCAACAATATGAGATTGGGATAGCTTAAATCACACATTGGGATTAAAAAAGCCACAAGGAAGAGAAAACCCATTGGCAAAAAGAAGAGTGACCAAGAACAGATGGACAGTGGTGATCACCAGGCCGGATGGAGACGGTGGGGTTTTGTCGGGATGGGTTTTAAAGGGAAGCCCCGTGTCTGAACATAAAGGGATTTACCCCCGTCCAGTTTAATAAAGCAGCCTATGTAATTACAGCACAGTTTACTAGCTGGAGGGAAATTCGATCCCTTCGAAACAGCAAAAAGGGCGAGAAAGGATGTAGATAAGGAGGTGAAGAGAAAAGGGAATTCAAAAGGAAAAGGACAGTGAATACGGTAGTTTTTCCGCAATTTCCATTATCTTTGTTCAGCAAATTAAACTCCCAGGCTCAGAAGCTTTGCTGTACAAAGTGTTTCTCCTTGTTTGCAAAAATAATTTGCAGTAGGTTTAAAAAAGCAAACCCTGAGACTCCAGGGTAACCCCTGAAAAATGAGCGGTAACCGGTGACAGTTTGCCTTTGCCGCAGCCGGATGTCATTTAAAGACCTCCTTGGGTGTTTTTTTTACTTTTATTGTTGAGTCGCAGTTTGGCATCGCTAATCAAAGAGCGATGGAGAATCGCTGCTTCAGTGAAATCAGGAAACAATTAGGAGTCACATTTTTTGTGAACTGTGTGACATTTCGGTTGATTGCAGAGAAAGAAGCAACGGGAACGAGGACTCGCCGTTCGTGTGTTTCGGTACGAGGGCGTGAACGAGTCCAGGGCGTCTTCAAATCAGTTTAATTAAAGAGTATTGATGCATGAGATTAGATTGGAAGCCTATGGTGTAAAGGATATGATTACACAGGGAGAAAAAAAGAGAACAGACAGCGTTAAACAGAGTGAGAGTGATGGCGAGAGACTTGGGAGAGAACGGAGGCTCTGATGGTTGCCTGTGGCGAAGCTCGTCACGTCTGTCCCGTGATGCTCCTTAGACTGCCACAGCACTCGGGGTGTTTCCCATCTTGATGTGTTGTTTTCTGGCAGCGTGCAGATCTGTGAGTGAAAAATCTCTGAGCAATCTGAGAAGATAATTAGGAGACTCAAGAAATCTGGTGGCAGAAGTCAGCGAGACTGCTGCAGGATACAAACATGTGAGTGCAAAGTGTCTTTGTTAGTGTTTCCTCAACTTTGATTGAGATTAGATTTAACAAGGGCAGTGGGGTGGATTAGTGGTTAGCACTGTTGCCTCATTGCAAGATGGTTGTGTGTTCAATCCCCGGTTGAACCTGGGGGGTTTTCTGTGTGGAGTTTATATGTTCTCTTCGTGTTTGTGTAGGTTTTCTCTGGGTACTCCATTTTCCTCCTACAGTCCAAAAACATGTATGTTAGGCAGCCTTCAGACCCAGGCCTCCCTTGGTGAAAGGGATCTGTGACTTCATTGGGATTTGCCTGGTTAAATAAAGGTAAATAAATAATTATTATTTATTTTATTTTTTTTACCGGAGAGGGGTTGGATGCCCCCTCAAGAGTCTTTGCCTCAGGTGTAGGAGTTCAAGTCTCATCTTATTCACAAGTGATGGTGGGAAGGAGTAGGAGATGGATTGATAGAATGGGGCCCTCATCCTCAGTAATGAGGGTGTTGCTATTGTCAGTTGTGGTGAATAAAGAGTTGAGCTGAGAAGCAAAGGTCTGGATTTACTGGTCAGTCTACGTTCCAACCCTCACCTGTGGTCACAAGCTTTGGATCATGATTGAAAAATCGAGATCCTGGATACAAACAGCCAAAATGAACTTCCTTCGTAGGGTGGCCAGGCTCAGCCTTAGAGATAGGGTGAGGAGCTCCATCATCCGGGGGGTTGGAGTGGAGGCACTGCTCCTTCGTATCGATTGGAGTCATTTGAGGTGGTTTGAATATCTTATTAGGACGCCTCCCTTTAGAGGTTTTCCAGATACATCTCATTGGGAACTCATTGGGATGAGGACCAAGATCTTGGTGGAGGGAATATATATGCACTCTGGCCTGGGAATGCCATGAGGTCCCACAGGAGGAGCTGGAAAGTGTCGTAGGCAAGAAGGAAGTCTGGGTCTCTCTCTTTCCAGGGGCCTCATGTACAAAGACGTGCATGGATTTCCTACTGAAACATGGCGTACGCATAAATCGAGAAAACAGTGAATGCACAGATAAATCCAGATGCATGAAACCAACGCATGAATCCAAGCACTCTTCCTTTGTACATCCCAGTCAACATGGAATTGAGCACACACGAGGGAATACCGGACTCCTCCTTTGACACGCCTCCATTTAAATATGCAAATAGCTTTAAATACGACCTGCACTTTAGGAATCTTCTCTCTGCTCTATCGAAAAGCTAGTCTACACATGGGAAAGATAGGAACTTTATGGAATATGGAATACGAGTTAGAGGCACTTCTAAATGTGGTAGAGGCACATAAAATATTCTGTTTGGCATGCTGTTTTCTGGTATTGGCACCAAGCACAAGAGGAGTGAGTGGGACAATGTGAGTGAAGCTGTAAATGCTGTGAGATCAGACCTGCACCTGCAGAAGTTAAGAAAAAATGGTCAGAAATCAAGGTGGATGTGAAGCGAAGGACGACTACCCATCACCACTTAATTGGACGACACTGTTATTGTAAATTAATGCAGCAGTGCGCTGGAGAAAGGCTGAGTTATTTCACACTTGGCGCATGTGTTTATTGACATACAGTAACTACTAAACACACAGACAATCAGGGGCTTGGTTGAACGCTCTGAAACTGTTGTTTCACCAGCAAAAACAGGGAGTCACTCATTTGAACCACTGACTAGTAATGATACAGAGACAGGCTGATAAGATAAGAACTTTATTGATCCTGCAGGAAGTTCTTGTATACAGTATGTGGGGGGCACACAGGCTCTATGTACATCAGGGGGATAATATTAGGATGATTAAATGAATTTACTCACCAAGAAGCCACCCATCCCACACCATGCCAGCTTGTCTGTTCCCAACCATGCTGTTCATTAGTGAATGAATTGTGAGTTGAGCCAATCCACCTCGTCACAATGTTGGTTAGTTACTTTTGCACATCACTTATAATTTGCACATTGACTGAATGAAAATGCTTGCTTTTAACATAAACATATCCTGTGATGGTGCTTTTATAGCAATGTGTGTACAGTCGATGGTTCCAATTATTTTTGGAAAACCGGCTGTAGCTGCAAATTACACTTTAATGCTGGCCTGTTCAGCTGCATTGTAGGGATTTGGTATACCTGGTTGATATATGGATAATTCCATCCCACACAGCTGGCATGGCTCGGCTCAGGGTCGACTCGCACAGTCCCGTTGGTTTGCCAGCTCCCTCTGGAATGACCCATTTGCTAAGAACCCCAGTGTGGCCAGCAGGTGTATGTGCACGGACAGCGCATGGCTCCTCGCTGTGTCAAGCTCCAAGACTGGCCGCAGCTCCAGACACGGGTCCAAAAGGATTACCTGTGAAAACCTAAAACGGAAGATGATCCAGTCATCATCGTAGGCAACAAAGTCCTCTCTGTTTCTAAATACACTTCTCTTTGCGTATTGCGCCATTTGCTATATACTCTAATAAGGCTAAAGATGTTGTTGTTCGAAGTATTTTCTGCATCACTTTTCACATGCTTTTATATTCACTCATCTATTTTCGTACATGCGGATGTATTAATTGTTCATCATGGGTGTCCGGTGTGTACAATAATAGTTCTCGCATCATTAACAGTTTCCCAGTATCACCACTAAGTGTCACCAATGGACCAATATTCATTGAAACACGTGTACGCCAGCCATTAAGTTGGCGTGGTACTGTGCACATTTCCACGGCCGTTTCATTCTTGATACATCTGAAGTTTTGCATGAAAAAGGGCGTACACCACGTTTTTGTACGTACACACCCTTTGTACATGAGGCCCCCTGTTGGCTCGACCCAACCCCAGAAAAGAGGTAGAAGGTGGAGATGGACAGATGACAGGGTTTCCAGCATTTATTGGTAAAATATTCCATACATTTGCCCGGAGTAAATCTTAAAATTCCAGGAGATAGTTCAATCACACGAAACGCTCCGAACTTGGTAATTTAGGCAGCAGATAGTCACAGTCAGAGATGACAGTAAATATGATGTAGCCTATGGTACATGCATACAGCCCTCATTCTTGACAATTCATTGCATTATTAAATTAACATCTTTTAACATCAGATACTACAACGCTGCCATAGCCAGTCAGTAAGAATACATGAACTATGTACGCTGTAGAACTCCTTACATTTTCTGAGTCTTTTTCCTGTCTGTAGAATGTGAAAGTAATTTTCCAGGGACACATTTTCAGAATTGCTGGAAGTCTTGTATGAGTGACATCTGGGTCAGGCTACCAGCAGCACCTTCTGTCAGTGCAAGCACGTCACATTTGTTTAAAATGAGATTTAACAACTTACTGTATATGTTTTACATTTTCAAACCCTTGTACCCTTCTGCAAGTTTGCATACTTCCCCACATAAACCAATAAGGTGTTAAAATGCATTAAATTTTCTCATGAATAATTTGATTTACAGTCACAAACCTGAGCTGCTTCATGCAGACAAGAGTAGAGTTGATTTGTCCTTTTTCTCCTATTCTGGATCAGATCCAAGTAATGAAGTGAGATAAAAGTCCTTCTGGTTTGTTTAAATTCCTCAAGTAATTTTGGATATTTCCATTTCTTTGCAGCCCATTGCCCATCTGCTCCAATGCACTCTCATAGTCTACTTGAGGGTGAAAAGCCCACCTGTGAGTGTGCACGTTCACGGGAAGATAGAAATTGGTCATTAACTATTGCGCAGTAGGGGACTGTGTCCGATGCTGCCGGCCCTGTTTGGGTCAGAGGTCACTGACGTAGAAGTGCACCGGTTTCTCGCGGGGCTCAGTCGGCTCGTTCATCACTGCCGGACTCTCGGCCAAAAGAACTCACAGATGTTTCCAGACACGTGTCTGAGGGACTCCATGTCAGGTGTGCAGTCAGACCTGGTGTGCATGGCTACACACAAATGCACACACAGACTGGGAAGCGATGAAGGGGTAGTTTGTGTATCTGAGGAAGGGTTTAGTGGCCAAGGTATGAGTTGTGTCAAGGAAAATATCTCTCATTACGTTTTACTAATTTTAATGAAACTTTTAGAAAGTAACCATTAAGTAAGCATCTACGACTGATTTAACTTTTGGGGTCAATCTAATTTAAGATGGCCGTCACACCTAACTGTTGTGGGTCAAAGATTAACTGGGTGGTTAATTTGAACCATATTGTGGTTTCACACAGTTTGGACAGTCTATCTGAATCTCGCTCTCTCTTTTCAAGATTCAGCTGCTTCGTCCTGCAAGGATCACCAGCGTTTGCGCTACCATTATCCAAGGAGTGCGCCTGTCCTGTCGACAGTTCCGAGCGCACTGCCTACTGAATTGAACTCCCCTGCCTCCCACCCCCGCGTCAACAACTGCTGGCACTGACGTAGCGCTAAGCTAGTGGCGCGCATTACAGATGCGCTAGCTAAGAATCTACAGACGTAGCGCTCCGCTTCTCTTCTCTCTCCACCCCCCACCTCGCCCCCCAGTCGACGACTGCCAGCAGTAACTTAGCGCAACTGTCGTCTGATGATTTCATCCCCCCACCCCGTTGACAAATATTCCCAAAAACATGAGTGCGCCCTGTTAAGGCAATTGACCTAGGGGAACATTGACATTGCACTAACTTTCAAGAACGATTTTGTGATTGTTTAACGCCAGATGTCCTTCTGGATACGCATCCAGACAAAATTAACTTCAAAGTAACAACTATATATATATATACATATATATATATATATATATATATATATATGTATATATATATTCACTAAATCATAATGGCTGTCATCTCCACAGTATTCCTCAGTTCTTACAGTGCAATCGTTTCACTTTATGCAGTAAAATCTTGACTTTTTTCCCACTTTTATCTGCACGGCTTAGAGAATTTGTCCAATTTGTGACCTTCTGTCCCATTTTCATGTGGAATATTTATCACCTCCACTTACGTGCTGCAGTGAGTTATGGTATGATACGCCTGAAGTGTCATCCAGAGACCCTCCGAAGACGGGAAACTTCCTCGTCTTCACCTCTAACGGCTCGTGAGGGAATATTTCTGTTTATCTGTGTACGGGTCAGCGTTTACCGGGGAGGAACAGGAAGACAGTGTGGTGTTGTGAAAAGTGGAGAGGAGGAGGAGGATAGCGGAGACATAGAGGCGATGGTGATGAAGAGAGAAGAAGGGTGTGTGGGTGGAGAGTTTGGTTCTCAGCCACTGACTCTGTTCGGTGTTGGAACACCGGGGCCTCCGGTGATTGATTCGTCCGTTCGTCTCCGAGACTTTTTTTCTCCCACAGTGTTCAGTCTCGGCTGCTTCGACTCCTGCTAATTCACCTCGCTGCAAACATTTCGGATACTTTGTATTTCTATAGCTATTTTCCTTCATTTCCTGTTGGTTTACAGATGAATTTACTGTTTTTCATCCCCCTCATCCCCATTTTCTCTTCCAAACTCTCATTATTTATGGTTAACGGGAAATACAGTTTTAGCTGGATGAGCTTTAATTAAGCTGACAGGAAGTAATATTTAACTGTACAGCTATAACTAAAATAATATTTTAAATAAATCCTATTTAAGATGGCCACCTTAATAAACACAAAAATATCTGAAACTCAGTTGTGGGCAACGTATGGCCCATCCCAAAAGTGGCCCTTGGACAATCACCATCTGGCCCCCCAAATTCTTCACTGAATGAAAACGATTTTTAAGTTGATGAAAAAACTGCTTTCTATAAGAGAAATGTGTCTAAATTACATCTCGGACAAATACACCAACAAACTTCAGATTAGGATTATAAGCTAAAACTTTGTTTTTAAGTTTGTGTCTCCAGACCTAGACTGAACCTTAATGTGGTATCCTCCTCCAGAAAATTTTGAATAAAGTAGATGTGATTTCCTGCATTCTGGTTTATTTTAACGGGTTGTTAAACATCTACGTTTACCTACATTTGTAAACGCTCCGCTTCTGTCAATCATCCCCCGCTCCTTACTTGACAGAACAGTCAGTTAAGTCAGGATTGGACACGAGCCCGACTCTGTCCCTGCTCGTTGTTGTCCGACTCCACATGTGAAACCTCTGGGCGCCTGGCTGCGGCTGTGAGCTCCTGCCCACGTACGACTGCCTGGTTAGCTCGGCACTCGCCCTCACCACTCTTTTGGAGGTAGTGATTCTTTTATTGGTAGAAGCAGAAATACTACTTGAAGAGGCTGATCGTATTCTCGTGGCTGTTATGCTTAAAATGAGTGTTTATGTAATTATTTTCAGTTTACATATCCAGTATAAGTTTTATTCATTCAAGACAGTCATATTTGTTCATAACTTTATTATTAGTAGGCCTGAGCGATATTGGATCCAAGCAAATAATTACCGGAACGCACCCTGTCAAAATAAGAGTTCCCGGATCCTGTTCCGGCAGGATCCGGTTCAAATTGAGCCCTGCGTATATTCCTCAAGAGTAGTGGGGAGCCTTATTTTATCAAACGTGCTAGCTATGCTACAACAAG
This sequence comes from Nematolebias whitei, assembly GCF_014905685.2. Lineage (NCBI taxonomy): Eukaryota > Metazoa > Chordata > Actinopteri > Cyprinodontiformes > Rivulidae > Nematolebias > Nematolebias whitei. The sequence continues at coordinate 38,571,127 of NC_056498.1, forward strand.
GAAAACCTGGAAAAAGTCTTCCAGATTATCGTTCTTAAAGAAAATTTCTGATTACTTCAATTTCTTTATTTGGCCCTCTGGAAGAAAAACAATTTGCCATCCATGGACTAACACGACAAATCTCACAGATATTGAGCTGGAATCTGGTGCGGTAGCTGAGAGTCCTTTACAAAACATTCTTTGAGCTCTATATGGGATTAACCTGTCTAAATAAAGGTTGAATGAAAATGTGTTGTGTAGCATTGTTGCTTAAGAGTGGTGGAGTCAACTTTGTCTGTTAGCAAAATATCCCAAGACCCAATGTTGATGAAATTGTCAGGAAGTGACAATTAAATAAAATACATGAAAACAAACCTAATCAAGATGGCTGTCCAATAAGCAATCCTAAACATAAAAATTACTCAAACTCAACAAATCTCACAGATACTGAGACAAATCTGGTGGAGTGGTAGCCGAGAGTCCTTTACAAAACCTACTTTGAGCTTTAACTGTTGTGTAACATCTTTGCTTAATAGTGGTGAAGTCACTTCTCTTTGTTAGCAAAATATCTCGTGAACCACTGGATGGATTTTACTTAAATTACGGAGTCATCCCAGTTCAAAATGGTTACCACAACTAACAGATATTAAACACTCAAAGGGCTGTGAGTCCGTGCGTTTGACAGATATTGAGCTAAAGTTTGCTGTGGTAGTAGCTGAGGATCATCCCAACACATACTCTGAGCTCGAACACGTCTTTCCCAACATGCGATGATGGAGGAGTTCTGGACCGATGCTTCTTCCATCAAACCCTTATTTCAGTCTTTTGGCGCCGCTCCCTCATCACCTTTACAAACTCCTGCATTTTTAAAGTCCTCCTGACTCCAGTCCCTCCACGGCCCCTTCAGGAGGTTCTGGCACACAGCCGGGTTGGGCAGAGTGTGTCGGCAGATTGTTTCTGTAATTAACGTCTCTAAAGAGGGGTCCAGGAATACTAAACCCCTCACATCATCTGCAGTCTAGTCTTAGTCCACGTTGTGAGTGCAGCCTTCATCTGGAGCTGTGGCACGAAGGGCGGCGGGCGATATGCATTCCTTCAAGGGATGTCGGATCACGTTATTTGAACAATTCATACATCGAAACCTTCAGCTCATCCAGGACACTCCTGCTCTGACTTTTGGTATTCGTGCAATTTTTACTTTTTGACATATGTAGCTTTTTCTGCCGTGTTTTCCTGATTGAAAATGAATGCATCTCTCCACATCCTTCAAACCCCGTGAGCTGTTCGAAACTTTTACTGCTCATTTTAACTTTTGTCGGCTTTTTTCCCTTTTTTTTCCAGCTTCTTTGTACTTGGTTCAACTGTTTTCAGCTGTTTCTGCTCCTTTCAGTTTCTTTGTGCAGGATCAGTTTTTCTGCTTTCGCATCTACTGTTTTAGACATTTTTCAGCTTTTTTCCGATTAATTTCTGCCCTAGGTGATTCGTTCAGTTAAAACTTTTCTGCTAATTTCTGCATTTTTTTTTTTCTGCTTTTTTGTGTGTGGCTAATTTCAGCTACTTTTTTCAGCTTCTGCTCCTTTCTTTGTGCAGAATCAGCTTTTTAAGTTATTTTTTTAGGCATTTTTCCACTAATTTTAGACGCGTTTCCCCCTTTTTTATTGTTAATTTTTGTCCTATGTGATACATTCAATTAAAACTTTTAATACAATTTTCAGCCTTTCTGCTAATTTCAGCATTTTTTTCATTGCTAAATTCAGTTTAGTGTTTGTTGATTTAAGAATGTTTCTATCTATTCAGCTTCTGCCTATTTCAGCATTTTCTACCCTTTTCTACAGTTTTTTTTCAGCTTTCTGCTTTTATTTTGCCTTCAGCAGACGTCAGCTGTTCAAATTCATCTCGCATTAAGTTTAGCGACGAATCCTTTTCAGCTGGTTTTAGCTTCTTCAGCAGCTTTCAGTAAAAAAATAATTCAGCAACGAGCCTTCACGCTGCATTTTTACAAGAAATGCTTTTTATCAAATGTATTTTGTGATTTTGCTCGTTTTTGTTATTTTGCGTTTTCCTTTTGAAACTAAACCTTGGTGGGGTTATCATTTCTCTCCCGGCCTTTACCCACTCTTTTTTTGTATTTCTGAGTTATGTCTCATGTCTTTGTCCCCCTCTGTCTCCCTCTCGTCCCATTCTTCAGTCTTCTTCTTTATCCTCCGTCCTTATCTCCGTCTCCATATTCTCCCCCTCACTAATTTTGGGAGACAGCTGCTTTTGTTTCAGCGTTTTTCCATTTCTCCCTCTTCGTTCATTTGAATTTTAATTTATTACGCTTTCAAGAACGGACTGAAAAGTTTACCCACTTTTCTAACTCATCCTAAACGTCTCGCCCTCGTTTAGCTAAAAGTTCTGATTATTTCAGCGTGGAGTCCCTGATGATGCTCGTGTGTTTTTGTGTCCTTGCGTTTAGACTCACTTTAGTGCTCATCACTTTCAGTCCTGTTGGTTTATTAGCTGTCTGTTGTGTGTTATGATCTGTGTTCCTGATTGTTACCACAACTAATAAAAGGACTGTATTAGGTTTAGGTTGCTGGCAAAGGGATGGCTAGTTTTGTTGCGCATCCTTAAAGTGTTTCCTGCTCTTTCAGTGAACTGTGTCTCTGTTCTCCACGTCTGTTTGATTTTACCACAGTGCTGTCCTTAGCTTAGCTTAGCTTAGCTCACTACATGTGCATTGCAATATCTTACTGTTGTGTTTGTATCACAATTTCAGTGACCACACTTAAAAAAGTGACTGACTCCAAGTCTCTCGGTTTTCAAATCCCGTTTAAAAACTCACTACTATTCAGTAGCTTTCAACACCAGAGGATCTGTGTTTTGAACCTGTACGCTCCACACTGGTTAGTCGTCATATTTATTATCTGCATCGTTTTATGTCTATATTTTTGATTTGCTTCATTTTGTATATTGCTTCGTGTGTTGTCTGTTGTTCTGTCTGTACAGCACTGTGGTTGGCGTTGTAGCTGTTTTAAGTGCTCTATAAATAAAATGGTATGGTAAGTCTTCTGTGCAGCCTCCATGTAGAGCTGTCATTTCTAACCTGAACCCAGAGCTCGACCCTGCCCGACCCGGATTCAGGCTGGGCCATAATTCATTCAACCTTTATTTAGACAGGTAAATCCCATTGAGCCTCGAGGACTCATTTACAAGAGAGACCTGATTTCAACAAAGAATGATGACAACAATGGACAATCATAAAAGAGGCATACAGTTTTTTTGTTTTTACAAATTAAAATAAGATGGCAAAAAAGTACCAAAAACGGCTAGATTACAAGGCGAATGTAGAAATTTAAAAACAGGAACATGTCTGCATTGGTCCCTGCCAGGAGTCCAACAGATTCTTAAAAACACTTAGAGAGGTCAAGGTCGAGAACTTCAGATCATTTTGTAAGATATTCCAGGAAACAGGAGCGGAGTAGGAGAAGGCCCTTTTGCCTAGTTCAGTCCTCATTGAGGGAACACTGCAGCTAATAATGTCCTGAGAGCGCACGCTGTAGCTGCACTCACGCAGAGACATGTAGGAGGAGATGTATGAAGGCAACAGACCAAGAATGTACTTAATGTGTGGGCCGGGTCAGTGTTGCGCTTTTTATTGCATCAGAAACGCCCGCGGCTGACAATCCAATATATGAAAACATGGCTTGCCGTACTGCACCATCTGCACATGGCCATTTGACCGCCCGCTGACCAGCCGGTTGAAAGAGGTAAAAAGTTCAGTTAAGCTTCAGATGGACTACTGCCAGCGATTCATCAGCCTTAATGGACGTTCATTCAGCCGCTGCACTCAGTGGACGCGCGCGGCCGAGAGCCAAACGGGTGAGATCACAAAATATCTGACATGTCAGAGCAGAATGCAGGCAGCAGCAGGGGAAGCGTTTAATGCGCTTTGAGGGCTCCTCAGCTCTGATTTTCTGCCCCCGCAGTCGCGCGCATCCGCCAACCGTTAATAATAGTCGGTGGTATAAGCAGTTAAAGCTTAATTAAAAATGTTGTGTTTTTTTCCGGGTTCGGACCTGTAATTAACTCTTAATTCGTCGGAACGGGTGGTGTTGGGAGATGATGGTTACGGGCTGGAGCTGGGGCAGTTCGGATTGTTTGGACCCGAGTGCAACTCTACCTCCATGCCACACGTTGATGCTGGAGCACAGGGTGCTCTCCACTGCACACCAGTAGAAGGAGGTGAGGACTGAGCTTCTCAGACCAACTCGCCTCAAGTGTCAATCTAACAACTATTCAAGCTGGATATGCACTCTGCAAGAAATTAAGGAATCCGCTTTCGCTGTCTGACTTGACACTAAACTTTTGTCATGGTGTTCTCGTAGGAGCTCTGAGGACCCAGTCTTGATACAAGGTCTGGGCAGAACTTGTTGCTCCTAAGGGTTTGAATCAACTATTGTTTAATTTGGCCACGCTGTTCTGTTCTTCCTCGTTCTTTGTTTTTTCAGTTACACTGTTTTCATTTGACGTAGAATTAGACCAACTGCAGGTCGCATCAATTTACTAATTGCAAGATAAAGTTATCATCCCCACAACCAAGTTTTATGCCCTTTTATTTTTTAAGTATATTTCGTCATTTTGACTACACCCCAAAAGAATATCTCTAAACTGGGATTGTGGGATTCCCCTTCATCGCTTTCATCAGTATTGGTTTTCCTAAAAGCTGAACCTTTGACTCGTGGTGAGAAAAAGATTGAATAAGACAGAGAGAAAAGCAATTTGTTTTGAACGAGTCCCCACCTTTTTCTGTCGCCGCGTCCTATGAGGGATGAAGCTGCTGGCGGATTGGAGATGATTGATGGTCCCTGTAAATATGGCCATTACCATATAGGCTTTATTCTCATTATTCACTGTCAGTTGGGGCTACGGCGAGCCCCCATTTTTAACGCAATTTACCAGGACAGTAAAATCTGAAAATTTAAGTTTATGAGGTGCTTCCTGTCTCTTGCCTCGAATCCAGTAGTTTTTGACTTTTTAATTGTACTGTAAACATTAAAAACAATCGTTACGTATAACATAATATTGCACTTGTGCGGATTATGTTGATTTTTCGTGGCCGCTGCCGAGCGTTCACCGTCGGCTGCAATAAATGAAAGATGGAAAACTTGTTGTAAAATCCATATGTTCATGGATTAATGGCTCCAGGCTCTCGTGTGAGTGGTGAGAAAGACAATATTAGAGTCAGTGGAGAGTAACAAGCTTATTAACTACAGAGAGAGACTTTCAGGGACCAACTGTGCCGAGGCATGGTAAGTAGCAGAAACCAGGCAGGATTTTTTTCCCACACTGCCATATTTGATAAGGAGAATTATCCTGGAATGACCTTTACAACGCAGCCAGACTTTGAGGCTGATTTTTAAGCAATACACAAACTCCACAGCAAGAAGCAGCTAAAGTTACACTGTTTGTGCTGAAGCGTGTATTTGTGTTGTGCAGTGGCAGCAGCGCAGTCTCAGGACGGAAAGATTATTATTTTACTGCACGAACGGCATGCAGCTGTAAATTACTGCTGCTCAGCCTCGAGGAGTAATTACTCGGAGAATTGGACTGTGCTTTGTTTCTTTCTGTCAGGCGACACAAAGAGCCGTCTGTCAGCTCGTGTACTCGACTTACAGCCGGTGTCTCAGGTACAATGGAGCTATTCGGTTTACCTTGGCGACTTAGAGATCCGATTGGAAATGAGGCACAGTTTCACTTTTGGCACCAGATGGTTCGTCGAGTTTAGTTGAATTAGTTTCCGCCTCGTTCTTGTCCATAAAGGAAGTTCTGTTCCTCATATTGTTCGTGCCGCCGTGTGATGCTAGTACACTGGAACGCACCAAATCTTCTCAATAAATCCAGTTACCGAGCCTCTCCGGTGTTTATGAGGAGGAAGATGAATGTGAGACTTGAACGCAAGCAGCTTAACATGTTTATCCACCTGAAGGAAACGTATGTGGTGTTTGGTTTGGAATGCTGCATGGAGAGGAGCTTAAACGTTATAAAAATGTAACTTTAAAAAAGTTATGTTGCAACGACGATATTTTGCCACGGTTTAACAGAGTTTGGTCCCATTAGTCAGACTGGAACAAGGAATTCAAAAAATAAATTGTTGTGGCAGTAAAACAGAAATCTAGGATTAACTCAAGGAGGCACAAAGGGACACGAGGAGACACAGGGAAAATTGGGTGTGGTATGAAAACCAATAATGCTCCACAGAAGAAGGAGTGAAAACTGAAGGACTATAAAGCACTGGGGCTGGTGAGTGGAGGGGTTGCAGCTGTGACAGTTGAAACAGGGGCTGGTGTAGATGGGTGTGGCAGGCTGAGTGTAAAAATACTAACGGAGGAATAGACAAGGACTGAGCAAATGAAACACAAGATACAAAACCAGATGCAAGAATCACAAAACACTGAACAAAACATGATAAACAAAAATGGAATAAGTATAATAAAACCAAAAGACAGATACTGAGAGAATTAGCTAACAAATTAAATATGTTAAGTTTTCCTCTAAATGTCAGCACGATTCCATCCATCCATCCATCCATCCATCCATCCATCCATCCATCCATCATCTTCCACTTGTTCTTAAGTCAGGTCACGGGGGGCAGCAGCTTGAGCAGACAGCCCCAGACATCTCCTTCCACAGCCACCTCTTTCAGCTCTTCTGGGAGGACTCCAAAGTGTTACCAGGCTAGCCGAGAGACACGGTCTCTCCAGCGTGTCCTGGGTCTTCCCCGGGGTCTCCTCCCAGTCGGTCATGCCTGAAGCATCCTTACTAGATGCTTGAACCACCTCAACTGGCTCCTCTCGATGTGGAGGAGCAGTAGTTCTACTCCGAGTCTCTCTCAGATACCTGAACTTCTCACCCTCTCTCTAAGGGAGAGTCCCGCTACCCTGCAGAGGAAACTCATTTCAACCACCTCTATCCACGATCTCATTCTTTCTGTCTCTAGCCAGAGCTCATGACCATAGGTGAGGTTAGGAGCGTAGACCGACCGGTAAACGGAGAGCTTTGCCTTACAGCTCAGCTCTTTCTTAACCACAATGGACCAGCACAGAGTCCAAAATTTATATTTGTTCTAGAATTGCACCGCTCAAGGTGGCTGCATGTTGGAGCAGTTCTGTTACTTTCATTCTAAGATTTTGCTTTTGGAAACTTTAATTCCTCTTTTTCTGGATGTAAATCACATTTTATTTGGATAATTGCCTCCTCTAGTATCGGATGCTGTGCAGCTGGAAGGATTTTTACTGAAACTTTTTTAGTTTTGGACATTTGTTATGATGCGTAACCATGGCAACAAGGCAGTTTTGTACAACAGCAGCAGCTGATTAACATCTCAAAAGCTCAAATAATATCTCAACTACAGCCCGAAATCTCAAATGAGTTGAAAAGGATGTTCTGTGGACGCATTCTCATCTACCTGCCAGCTGTGCTCGACTGCCTGACCACTGAGATCCTGGAACTAGCAGAAACACGGCTCATGACAGAGGAAGGACAGGATCATCACTCAGCACCTATAGTTGGCTGTCCGCAGCGACGAGGAGCTCGGCAGACTGCTGGGAGGAGTGGCCATCTCTCTGGGAGAAGTTCTGCCCGGCATTCGGGCAGTCCTACAGCCCGGGGGAACCGAGAGGCCAGCCGAGTCTAGGTGGACGGATTGGATGCATCTGCGCCCAGTTTCTTAGGATCCATTGTGGGACAGACCTTTACAAGAGATCCTTCCTGCCTACAGCCATCAGCATCTATAACATCTCTTAATGAAATGAGGATAACGAGTTACAACAACAAATAATTTCCCTTTGGGATTAATAAAGTATTTTTAAATTGAATTGAATTGAATTGAAAACTGCAGATGCTGCACCAATCCCATTTGTCAATCTCACACTCCATTCTTCCCTCACTCGTGAACAAAACCCTGAGATACTTGAACTCTTCCACTTGAGGCAGAACCTCTCCCTCGACCTGAAGCGAGCAATCCACCCTTTTCTGACTGAAGACCATGGCCTAAGATTTGGAGGTGCTGATTCTCATCCCAGCTGCTTCACACTCTGCTGCGAACCGCTCCAGTGAGAGCTGAAGATCACGGCACAATGATGCCAACAGGACCACATCATCTGCAAAGAGCAGAGATGGAATCCTGAGTCCACCGAACAGGACTCCCCACATAAGTCCTCATATAAATAAAAACCTACTTCGGTGTGCTACCTTTGTTAGCAGTCTGTTGCTCTGCGTAGACAAAATTAACAAAAACTTTTGAGAAACATGAGCCTACCTTGGAGCTCTACAGCTCAGACGTACTTCACAGCAGAAACACGGTTCTAACGGTTCAACAGAAAGTTGGACTGAACTCTTATGATTCCTACACAACTGCAGTTGAAGTTTTATGATTGTAGTTTTTCTGTGGAACATTCAGGTGATGATGTCACAAGCCACAACTTCCAAATCGTCTAAAATTTTCATTTATTTCGCAAAAAACTCCTTATTGTAACAACTCTTTTTGATAAATGTACCAATTATAATCAAAACGTAGACGTTTTGGTCGTTTTTCTCCCCGTGTGTCTCTCACTGCTACAAAACTTGTGGTTCTCTTTCAAATCCCCCTCAGAGTACACAAAGTGAACGCCTAAACTTCCATAGACTTGTATTCCAGCTCAAAACTGTTTCTCTGAAACTAAAAGTGATGAGTCTTTTTAACTCTTCATGTCCCCTATATTAAAATAAAGTTAATAAATTAATAAAACTTCCCCATCAGTCTTCTGTTGCTCACAGTTCTGTAATTTTTAGGATCTGACGTTAAGTTTTTGCAATGCGGCTGTTTCTGTCTGCCTCTCATTAACATGGCTGTTGTAAGAGACAAAGGGTTTGGTTGCTATGGTAACCACACTGATCCGCTGGCAGCAGCTTTTAAATACATTTTGTTTTTTTTTCACACACTTCTTTTACATTTTAGAGATTAAACAGAAGGCGACTAGTTAAGATTATTGCAAAGTTTAATTTTGGGGCTGTTGCTCCATTGGTGCCATTCAACATTTCTTCAGAACTGTTGTAGTTCTTCAGTAAATCTTCTTTCTTCCTGAAAGATTGACTGAAACTTCTTGTGAAAGTCTTACAAGAGGAACACCGACTCCCGACGGACTTTCCTCCCATTCATTCCCACCAAACGCTCAAACAGTTTGCGAACTACAAGGACCATAATTCATCAGTGCTATTGCACATCTGTGCTCCCCGGAGACCGACTGCTCGGCTGCAGACTCTGCAGAACGAAGAGCGTTTAGGAAGAAGCAGATGGAAGTATAATAATCTGCGACTGTCGCAGAGCCGTCAGCTTCCAGAGGTCTGACAGAAAGACGGATGAACCCCCGCTCCTCCTCTACAGGTGGAGGTGCGCCCCACTCACGCCGGGGCCGAGGAAAAACTCGTTGGAAATGCGTTTTTAACACTCAACAGTAAATCCTAGATGTTTCAGTTGGTCTTGTTCTTACTGCCGGCCTCTTCCTCTGACAGACAGTCTGTCATTTAGCCGATCCTCCTGCTGCTTCCTTCTTCGTCACTTTTTCAACACGAGCTAAAGTATGTCCCTTCCTGCAGGTTAGGTCTGCAGATTTTAGAGAAAAAGAGGAAAATGAAACAAGAAGAGAAGAACAAAAGCTGGATAATCAGATAATTAATAATGAGCGAGGCTTAATTAAAGAAAACTTATAGAGTTCAGAATAAAAACAAGTTTTAACTAGAAGAATTGCATTTTCTGCAAAAATGAAGTGTGTGAATTTGTTGAAAGCTGCTGAACACGCTAAAGCTTGCTTAAAATGCATCAATAGCTGAAAAAGAGAAAGAAGTTTAAAATAACTTTCTGAAATTAGAAAATAAAGCTGAAAGGAGTGTAGTCTGAATTAGCAGGAAAAAAGCCAAAATGAACACAAAAAGCTAAAATTAGAATAAAGAACCTTATCAGAGCAGAAAACAGCTAAAATTATCAGAAAATCAGTTAAAAGTGGCTGAAAAAGGCAGAAAAGGCTGAAATAGGCAGAAACACGCAGAGCACATAAAAACCTAAATTAGCTGAAAATTTCCTAAAAAGCTGAAATTAGCAGGACAAAATTGCAAGTGTAGCCGAGAAAGCTGTTAAAAGCAGAAATTAATCAAAAGAAGCTGAAAAATGTTGAAAGAACACGCTAAAAAATCTGAAACAAGCAGAGCGAAGCTGAAAAGAACACATAAAAACTTAAATTAGCTCAAAAGTAGCCAAAAGACTGATATTGACAGAAACAATGCTCAAACAGCTGAGAAAGCAGATAAAAGCTGAAATTAACCAAAGGAAGCTGGATTTAGCCGATAAAAGCTAAAAAAGCTTAACAAGTTTAAAAAAGCACAAAAATACTGGAATTAGAAGAAAGACACTGAAAGACTAAAAGGAGCAGGAAATAAGCTAAAAAATAATAACAATAAAAGCCTAAATGAGCAGAAAGCTAAAAGTAGTTGACGGAAGCTGATAATAGCAGCAACCAGCTGAATAGAAGCTGAAATGAGCAGTAACAGGTTTTAAACAACACCAAAGGTTTGAGGAGAGCTCCATTCACTTTGAATATGAAAAACATGGCTGAAAAGGTTAAATATTTCAAAAAGTAAAAAAAAATTCACAAACGCCTAAAGTCGTAGCAGGAATGTCCTGAATGCCTAAGAAGCCTGAACCACCTCAACTCGTTTCTCTCGATGCGGAGGAGCAGCGGTTCTTCTCCCGAGTCTCTCCTGGATAATTGAACTTCTCACCCTAGGGAGAGTCTGCCATCCTGTGGAGAAAACTCTTTTCTACTGCCTGTATCCATGATCATCTTCTTCTGGTCACTCCCCAGAGTTCATGGCCATAGATAAAGTTAGACCGAATGATAAACAGAAAGCCACGCCTTGCAGCTCAGCTCCCTCTTCACCACCGCGGACCGGCACAGAGCCCGCAATACTAAAGAACCTGGACTGGTCCATACGTGACATGACATGATTAAAATATTTCTGGTTTTGCCAAGTCCAACACACTGAGTAAGAATAGAACGATGGCAGAAATAACCTGAGCTGGAGCCCAGTTGCCATCTCACATTATTCACCCTGAGGGCTCAGGGTGACTGAAACAGTTGAAATACTTAATACGTGAAGGTAATCCCACTCCTTAATAAGGTCACTCCATAATTGGCGTTGAATGTCTGTGGGATTAAAGAACAAACTCTACTCTGGCATGTCCCCACACGCCCTTGTGCTGTAAAATGTCTACGTGATGCTCCCGGGACACCGTCTCAGTTGGTGTAGGCATTAATTTGTTCCTGTCTGACTGCTTAAATACCATTTGAGAGTCCCGGGTACATTTACTGAGACTGTGCTGCTGTTGCAGACTTCAAGGGGCGCATGGAGGGGCCAATAGGTGTATATGCTCCCTTCCATGAAGGGGTATAAGGAGATGATCCAGTCAACTTTGAGGTCATGTTCTGTCTAAACGTTACCAATTTTTGGTCATTATCAGCCGTGACATCAGACGTGGAGCACGGCGTGTAGGAAAAAAAAAAGTCCTGCCTACAATCCCTTATATGCAAGAAGTGTTTTGTCTGTTCTGGATTGCAGCAGCTTTACCAAAAAGGGCTACAGAGAGAGAGCGAGTCTCGCTAAAGGTCAACGTTATGTGTTTGTTGCTCAGCTCGGCTGTTCGTGGTGACAGTTGTGTTCAGCTGCGCGTGGCGTGGTGTGCGGCCGGAGGCTTAATTTGAGATTAACACGTAACAGATTAGCACGCTCCATATCTGACCTTCTGTCTCGTCAGCCAGTGATGAATGGATGAGCGCTTATCTTTCAGTCATTACAAGGAGTCGGTGTCACTGGAGAAGAGCTAAGGTACGCAGCAAAATGTTGTGTTGCGCTTGCAGCATAAAAAAGATTCAACTCTTCAGCTGACGCGTGACACACTGGTTAATAATGCTTTACTTTGTCTCCTTTTTGGTGTTCAGTTGGTCACCGTTTCTACAAACAGTAATTACAATCACGTTTTCAGCTAGAACATTCCAGTAAAAGCGTTAAAAACTGGAGAGTTTTCGACATATGTCAACTGAAGATGTGACGTTCAAGAACGATCCAAATCTATTGAACGGTTCTTTAAAACAAAGAATCGTAAACTGAGTCGCGGTCA
>NC_056498.1:38588298-38629493 GCF_014905685.2 Nematolebias whitei
TGCTATATAAATAAATTGGTATGGTATGGTATGGTATGGTATGGTATCATTTGGAGCTAAATAGATTTAAAAATCAGCATTGAGCAACGTTAGCTTAAATCAGCTGTTTGTGTCTTATCTTGGTTTGACTAAATTAAAGTAATCATTCAAAAAGTAGACGAATAATATTTAATTAATACTTATCGTTGGATGTTAAAGTAAAATATTAAAGGGTGAAATGATTTAGAAGCAAAATTGTTCGAATAGACAATGATAGAACTAGCTGTGGCTAAAAAAAGCTACGTGTGGAGAGTTAGCATCTTAGTTAGCCATGTATACGCTAACAAACACAATAAAAAAATGAGAATTGATTCATGCAGAATGTTAGTAATTAATAATAATATGATTTTTTTAGATTGTTTAAAGTGCAGTATAGTTTAGGACGGAATCTTTATGAAACATCTGCTGGCTAAAACAAGCTATGTGTCTAGAGTTAGCATAGTTAGCCACATATAAGCTAACAGACAAACGGTAAACAAATGTAGGACTGCTTGTTGCAGAATGTTGTTCGTAAATAATTAAAATATGGTTTCTAAATTGTTTAAAGAGCAGTAAAGTTTCGGAAGAAATATTAATGAAACGTGTGCTGGCTAAAACAAGCTACTTGTGTAGTATTAGCATCCTAGCTAGCCACGTATAAGCTAACAAACACACAATAAACAAAAGGAGAATTGAGTAATGCAGAATGTTGTTAGTATGTAATTAAAATATGACTGAGATTGTTAAAAAAGCAATAAAGTTTAGGAAGAAATATTTAAGCTGCATCTGCTGGCTAAAACAAGCTACATGTGTAGAGTTAGCATCATGGTTAGCCACGTATAAGCTAGCAAACACACAGTAAATAAAATAATTTATTAATGCAAAATGTTTTTAGTACTTAATTAAAAGATGACTTTGAGATTGTTTTTAAAAAAGCAATAAAGTTTAGGAAGAAATATTTAAGCTGCATCTGCTGGCTAAAACAAGCTACATGTGTGGAGTTAGCATCATGGTTAGCCATGTATAAGCTAGCAAAAACACAATAAACAAACGGAGAATTGTTTAATGCGAAATGTTTTTAGTACGTAACTAAAATATGACTGAGATTGTTAAGAAAGCAATAAAGTTTAGAAGAAATCTTTACAAAACATGTGCTGGCTAAAACAAGCTACATGTGTAGAGTTAGCATCATGGTTAGCCACTTATAAGCTAACAAACAGACCGTAAACAAAAAGAGAATTAATTGTTGCAGCATGTTAGTAAATTAAATTTAGTTGTGAAATCCCTAAGTAAGCAATACAATTTGGGAAGAAATCTTTGAAAACACTAGATCTTAGCATGATGTCCATGCAGCTAACAGTTTTATTAATTTTCTTGCTGTTTCACATAGATGGCAGCTCTAATCCAGCAGATTTCTTTTATGCTCTTGGTTCTTTCACGGTGCTACGTGTGTTGAAAGCGCTCACCTCCTTGTAAAGTGACAGGCGTAACAGGTATAAGCCTTCACACAAACAGGCATGCTTTTAAATGCAGCTAAAACATTAAAGCCTTCCCGTCTCAAGCCTGTCTTAGCACTTTTTAGAAGTAACACTAAGGTCCTATCAGTTCGTCTAAAGGCTGAAGTCTTTCTCACACTAGCACGTGCACTTTTCTGTTTAAATATTCCACTGGGTAAATATTCAGAGCGCTGGCTTAGTCTGTGTGCACGCTCACAGGCTGACATGTGCCTGGATAAATGCCACTTGACAACTGTGTGTGTGCGTTTGCTAACGTTTGTCGTGGCTGTTTGGTTTGCAGAGCCCCAGCTGAAGGGCATCGTCACACGGCTCTACTGCCGCCACGGCTTCTACCTCCAGATGCTGCCGGACGGCACCATGGAAGGCACAAAGGACGAAAGCAGCTCCTTCTGTAAGTGAGAGATGCAGATTCTGCAACGATGTCTGTTTCGAGGGTCGGTTCGTGTGCAGAAGCAGGAGGTTTTCCTGTCTTTGAGCCAAGGGACACATAAAAAGGAGGACATCCTCGTGGTACAGGTCCACGAACCTCGCCGGGGCAGATGAGGACATGAAAATACCTCCACGCTTCTGCTTTAATTTAGCTGAATGTGTGCGCACTACATCTGGATCAGTTCTTGTTGCATAATACATCAGATGATCCAGATTAACCCTCCTGTTGTGTTCTGGTCACATGGGATGTGTAGAAGTTTTTCTCTGTTCACAAAACAAACAATGTTCCTTTAGTCTGGACAAAAATACTCAAACAGAAATAAATGTGAGACTTTGGGTTTAATTCCTTGATCACACAGTGGGAACACGCACACACACCTCGCTCCCCTTATTAATCCCCTTGGAAACTCAATTCAGTTTATTTATAAATAAAATATATATAAATAAATATAATAAAATTGTTTATCTACTGTAAACTGTTCCTAACCAATCACAAAAAAGGTTAAATCATGTCATCTGGACCGATTCTTGGAAGCAATGTTTCGTCTTTCATCTGAAAGATTTCGTCGTTCTGAGTCCTGCCAACCCTCCTAAGGAGGTGCTATTTATAAGACACATCTGGGTTGGCAGGCCTCAGACTGATGAAGTCTTTTGGATGAAAGCTCAACCAGTTTGACAAATAATGAGCTAAAATTTGTTGTGGTGGTAGCTGAGAGTGATCCCCAACACAAGTTAACTGATTGCACAATATCTGAAGACAATTAATTTTCTAATAAAGTTGTGTAAATGCGGAAAAAAGTTGAACACTAGCTAAGTCCGAGTCCTACCAACCCTCCTAAGGAGGTGCTATTTATAAGACACATCTGCGTTGGCAGGCCTCAGACCGATGAAGTCTTTCGGATGAAAGACAAAACGTTTCTCCCATAAAGGAACTGTCCAGATGACTTGATTTAACCCCTTTTTTGTGATATCTCTACCTGGATGATTGAGCTTTCAAACCTTTTTCCTAAGGAAAGTTTTTTTTTTTCTCCGCTGGAATTTTTTCCTAAATTAATCTAAGGAGGTAAGGAAGTCTTTCTCGTAAGGGAAGTTTTCCTAAAAATAATTTGTTTGAAAAAATAAAATTGCTCCCGTGAGAAACTCCCATGGGAATCGTTCCCTAATGGAATCTTTCTCAACATGAGGGATATTTCCTCAGTAAATCATTCCCCCCCGTGAAAACCTTTCCTGAATAGAATTTTCCCCCATGGCGGTATTTTTTAAAAATCCTTTTCCCATGGGAATCATTTTCCAAACAGAATCTTTGCCAAAAGTTTTCAGTGCACTGGAATATTTTTCTAATGGAAACTTTGTTTACCGGAATAGTTCCTTAACATAATCTAATTCTGCACAGTCTTGCCCTAAAGGAATCCTTTCCCATGGAAATCTTTCTTTAACAACGCATTTTAGCAATGGGAATCTTTCTCTAAAAGGATCTTTCTCATGAGAATCTTTCCCTGACTGTATCTTTTCTCACATACAGTAAATCTTGTAACGGACTCGATCCACCATAGGAATATTTGCCCAACGGGAACTTTTCCCTATGGGAATCTTTCCCTAACCAAATCCTTCCTCCGCAGGAACTTTTCTCACAAGAATATTTCCTAAGCCAAATATTTTTACCACTGGGATATTTCTCAAACAAAAATATTTTCCCCATAGGAATCTTTCCCTGACAAAGTTGTTCCCCCACAGGAGCCACCCTTACAAACAGTTACGACATTGGTTCAGTCATATATGGAACTTTACCCTCTCATATAAATTTTTCTTTCTTTCTTTCTTTCTTTCTTTCTTTCTTTCTTTCTTTCTTTCTTTCTTTCTTTCGTTCTTTCGTTCTTTCTTTCTTTCGTTCTTTCTTTCTTTCGCTAAACAAGAGGAAGTGTCAGTAATTTATGTATTACTCAAAAACAAGTTAAATGTGCTACAGGCCGTGAAAACTAAACAGAATATCTAGTTTTGTACTGGTCATAAGAAAACGATAAATAAAATGAAAAGACCCAGTATAACATTAGGTAATATTTGTATTATCTTGTATTTATTTATGAGACAAAAAAGTGCAATGGTAATTTTTGGTCCTGAATGCAAACGGAGTTAACAAGGAATTAATACAACAAGAGGACTAAATGTTTTCAGCTTATTTAAACTTTTTTTTACTGTGTCTGCTCACCATCATTGTAATTTATAAAGTTTAAGGCTCTTTTATATTATCTTACTGTCTTCCTCAGTACGGACTTCTTGTTTTTGGCTGTTTGTTGTCTGGCTTTTACGTTTTGCTTTGGAAAACTAACAATAAAAATATTAAATTTGAACCGGATGTGTTGCCATCTTAGCATTATGTTGTACACATCCCATAACAGAAATATTTAAGACGTATTTAAAGGCAAAAAGTTCTGACTCCAGGCTTCAGATCTTGCCTATTGGTGGAAAAACCTGCTTTGGTTTTCAGTTCAGCCTCCCCACAAACAACATCATCATCATTACCTGAGCCTGTGATGGGTCATCGCCTGGGTGATTACTGACTAAAAACATTGTAGCCCAGACTCCCAGGACGCCCTCCAGCCCTCCCAAGGAGATCAATATTATATTATACGATAAACCTGATGTGACAACACAGCAGTTTTTTTTCTGTCAAAACAACAGTTTAGGTGGAAAACATCTAGTCTGCACAATTTCAGATTTACAACCTACAGGGAGGAGGAGGGGGATCACACTTTGACTTGTGTTTCTCTGTGAAGCTTATAATTCAGCCTTTTATTGAGGTGTCAAAGTAGCGGAAGTGTTACCAACCTGGATCTTACACTGAAATCTTCCAAAGACCTCAAGACATGTAGCCATTTTGACCAAACCTTGAAAATAAATATATTTCCAATATACTGCATAACTTTTAGCGGTATGGACCGTCAGCTCCGACCACACCAAGCATTAGCTAAATACATGTAAAATTCAAAAAGATACAATCATTTTTGTGTAGGCTAATATTGATTCGGCTCGGTGTGGTTCGCAGCCGAGTGTGAAGCGGTTGGGATGAGAATCAGCACTTCCAAATCGGAGGCCATGGTCCTCAACCGAAAAAAGGTGGATAGCTCTCTTCAGGTTGAGGGTGACGTTCTGTCTCAAGTGGAGGAGTTCAAGTATATTTGGGTTTTGTTCATGAGTGAGAGAAGAATGAAGCGTGAGATTGACAGACGAAGTGGTGCAGCATCTGCAGTATTGTGACTCTGTGCCAGTCCATTTTGTGAAGCGAGAGCTGAGCTGTAAGGCAAAGCTCTCTGTTTACCAGTCGGTCTACGTTCCTACCCTCACCTATGGTTGAGCTCTGGGTAGTGACGAAAAAACAAGATCATGGATAAAGGCGGTTGAAATGAGTTTCCTCTACAGGGTAGATGGACTCTCCCTTAAAGACAGGGTGAGAAGTTCGGTTATCCGAGAGTGACTCGGAGTAGAACAACTGCTCCTCCACATCGAAAGGAGCCAGTTGAGGTGGTTCAGGTGTCTGGTAAGGATGCTTCCTGGGCACCTCCCTAGGGGAGGTGGTTCGAGCATGTCCAACTGGGAGGAGACCCTGGGGAAGACCCTAGACATGCTGGAGAGACTACATCTCTGTTGGCCTGGGAACGCCTTGGAGTCCTCCCAGAAAAGGTGGCTGTGGAAAGAGATGTCTGGACTTCCCTGCTCAAGCTGCTGCCCCTGCAACCTGACTTCAGAATAAGCAAAAGCTGATGGATGAATAGATGGATGGACAATATTGATTCGCTGTGGCTACGCATCATCAACACCACTAAGATGACACATTTTGAAGGGCAGTAGATGTTCCAACTCTAAATGACCCTGTGATGGACTTGCAATTTTTTCAGGATGTACCCTGGGCAGCTGTGGCTGAGTGGTTAGAGCAGTCGTCCTCCAATGCAAGAGTTGGGGGTTCAAATCCACCAGCAGTCACATGCCGAAGTGTCGCTGGGCATGACACTGAACCCCTCATAGCCTCTGATGTGTGTCTCATCGGTGAATGAATGTGATAAAGCACTGATTAGTCTCTTTAGAATGATTTGTTCAATTAGCTTTGTAGAGATTTAGTAGAGTGCTGTATGAATGGGTAAATGAGGCACAGATTGTAGTGTAAAGCGCTTTGAGTATCTTGATCAGATAGAAAGGCGCTATATAAGTAAAATCCATTTACCATTTACTCCGTCTGTGCTAGACATGGGCACCAGCGACCACCACAGCCTGGAATGGAAAAAGTGGTACAGATCATGGATGGATACATGGAAGGTACATGGACACTGCAGACAAAAAGAAATGGTGCTATAAAGTGTAGCAAGGCAAGAATCTGTCCAAGGCCTACCTAACCCAGCGGTACAACGGTAAACCCCTGAGATGTGAAAGAGTTACAGTTCATCGCCAGTGATGCAGGCATCATAAATTGTGGAGATGTATTCAATAATTACTTTTTCAAAGTTCCCCTAAAAACTATTCAGTGAATAATGAAGTTCTGTGGTAGACGTGTGACAGTGATGGACTTGTGGCCTGTCCAGGATGCACCCGTCTCTTGCACAATGAGTGCTAGACGTGGGCATCAGCAACCCACAAAGGA
This sequence comes from Nematolebias whitei, assembly GCF_014905685.2. Lineage (NCBI taxonomy): Eukaryota > Metazoa > Chordata > Actinopteri > Cyprinodontiformes > Rivulidae > Nematolebias > Nematolebias whitei. The sequence continues at coordinate 38,594,893 of NC_056498.1, forward strand.
AGAAGCGGTTAACAATGAATGGATGGATGGTACAGGAACACTAAACAAAAGTAAATGGTGCTACTGTACAAAATGCAACAAAGCAAGGATCTGTCCAAGGCCCCCCACAGAGGCATGAAGGTCAAGATGTCTAATGTTTCAGCTCATCATCAGTGATACAATCATCATAAACTGTAGACGTATTTCCAATGATTACTTTCTCAGTTTCACTTAAACCCATTCAGTGGTTCACGAAGTGCTCAGACAATGTAGACTCTAGCAATTAATGCCAAGGTGTAGAAGTTGTGTAATGTATCTTCCAGTATGTCTTAGGAACGATGCTCGGCTACTACCACACTGAATTTTAGCTCAGCATCTATAAATTGACTGAGTTGTAGCTATTTTTGCGTTCTAAAAGACTGCTTTAATGTGTCGGCCATCTTCAAGTGTTTTACCTCTAAATCAGTTGTAGATGTCATGACAATGATGTTTTTTCCCCTTAGTGTTTCATTAAAATGAGCATGCATCAGGATATTAAAATGAGATATTTTGCTAACATCACAAATGAACACACAGACAAGGGCAACAACTTCACTGCGCCTTTAGCATTGAGCAAAAACAACCGTAAGATCATAATCCTTTGAGATGAGAGAGAGAGACAGAAATCTTAATGTGTTGGGAGAGTTGTGACTTATGACTCCTCTGGTCCCAGCGATTGTTGTTGAAGATTGTTGTTGGTAACGGTGCTGCTCAGGCGGCGGAGCGCTAAGCATCAGTGGGCGTGGCTCACCCAGCACAGTAACCGTGAGTGGCTGACTTAAAGTTAAGAATAGAAGAAAGCACAATACCTTTGAATAACTATAGTTGGCCCTATTCTAGCCCTGCATGGGAGTACTTCTGTTCTTTTCAATTTTGGACACGTTCAAATGTCTAATGGACATCCAGGACCAGATTAAGATGTCTAAACTTTCACCTTTAAGAAGGTAAAGAGGAGAACCCTTCTCACTGTACCAATGACCTGGTGGTAGAAAGAACAGGGACCCACCAACAGGACTTGCTCCCTTTCCTCCTGATCTACATGGTCCTGCAGCTGTGGCCTTTCCCTCCCAGTTTTCTGGATCACAGTGAACCGGGGTAGCCTGAACGTAGAAGGAAGAGTCAGTTGAAGACGGAGCAGAAGTCCTGAGGGGGACTAATGAAACGAGAAACGAAACAAAGTACACGATCAGCTTTTGTAAGGCCTCGCCTTAGTTTTGTCCCTTTCTTGTGGCCAGTCCCTGGGGGGTCCTGTAACTAGGTGATAGTTGTCACAGAGCTGGAAGTGGCTCGGCGTTGAAGTGCGGAGTGAGACGGAAACAAAGAGCGGGAGGATCGGAGAGGAGAGGAGGAAGGAGAAAAAGTGAGCGGAGACGAGACGTGTTGGCAGAGGACGAGACGGGAAGTGATGGGGATTTAAAAAAATATGAGGATGACAGAGAGGCAGGAGGGAGCAGAGGCAGCAGCTGGCACACAGCTGATGGCTCCTCAATCACAGCGCCGCCCCCCCTCTGCTGGGAGGTCAGGGGAGCTGCCACCCCCCCCCCCCTCTCTTCTTGGCTCGTTCAGGCTGTTATGTAACAAAGCTGGAAGGGGAACCAGAGGAGTGAAGTGAGGGTTTAACTATTTACTTTGAAATAAGGTGCGTTTAGAGGCTTTTCGTGTTTTAGGCTCAGTCTCATTTCCAGGTGGTAGCCCCACCTACTGCCAAGAGGCAAAGGTGGGCGATAATGTTTTTGCTCGTATATGTCTGTTTCCTAAAATAACTAAAAGATGAGTTTTTATGAAACTTGAAGACAGGAGTCATTACATGTGTGCCTGCAACGCATTAGTGTTTTAAGTTAACTCAGTTCAAGATGGCCGCCACAGTTGAGTGACTTAAAAAAAACACAAAAAGTGGCTAAAACTCAAGTAGTTTGACAGATAATGAGCTAAAATTTGGTGTGGTAGTAGCTGAGAGTGATCAGATTGCACAATATCTGAAGACAATGAATTTTCTAATAAAGTTGTGTAAATGCAGAAAAAAATGTGGGAAAAAATTGAAGACTAGCTAAAAGTTACAAAAGTTAAACATTAGCTAAAAGCCAGAAGTAGCAAAAAGCTGCTTAAACACAGCAAAATGTAAAATAAATAAAAAAGGCAATAAAAGGCTAGCCCAATGCTAGAGTAGCAAATAGCTAAAAGTAGTAAAAAATATCAAAAGATCAGCTAAAGGTAACAAAAGGTTAGACAGAGCTAAAAGTAACAAATGTGTAAAAGTAGCAGTAATGTAGCTAAAAGGGAAATTGAGCAAAACACTTTATAGAAGTTTAAAAATCTAAACTTCTCTAAAGGCCAAAAGTAGCAAAAGGCTGCCTAAATACAGCAAGAGATTACCTAAAAGTAGCAAAATATAAGCTAAATGCTAAACTTGTAAATTGGTAGCTAAAAGTAGCAAAACTTATCAAAAGGTCACCTGAAAACTAAAAGTGGCAAAAGGCTAGACAAAAGCCAAAAGCACCAGACAGTAGCTAAAACTTTAAAAACTAAATGTTATCTTAAAGCAGCAAAATATCAACCAAAAGCTCAAAGTTATAAAAGGCTAATTTAATGCTAAAGTAGCAAAATGGTAGCTAAAAGTAGCAAAAATTATCAAAAGGTCAGCTAAAAGTAGCAAAAAGCTAGACAAAGCTAAAAGTAACAAATCTGTAGAAGTAGCAGAATGGCAGCTAAAAGTGAAAATAAGCAAAACACAAGCTAGAAGTTTTAAAAGCTAAACTTATCTAAAGTCCAAAGGTAGCAAAAGGCTGCCTAAATACAGCAAAACAGTACCTAAAAGTAGCAAAATAGAAGCTAAATGCTTAACTTGTAAATTGGTAGCTAAAGCAAAATGTATCAAAAGGCCAGCTGAAAACTAAAAGTAGCAAAAGGCTAGTCAAAAGCTAAAAGTACCAGAATGAAAAAGCTAAAAGAAGCCAAACAACAGCTAAAAAAAGAAAAACTAAATGTTATCTTAAATCAGAAAAAGACTAGCTAAAATTTACAAAAGGCTAACTTAATGCTAAAGTAGCAAAATGGTAGCAAAAAGTAGCTATAAGGGTCAAGAGACTAGCTGAATGCTAAAAGTCATAAAAAGTCAAAAAACAAACGTAGCAGAATATTTTTTAGAAGCAGCACAAGACGACAAGTAGCCACAGTCTGTTGAACTGAATGTTTTTAAAGAAATTAAAGAGATGTAATTGTTTTTTTTAAATAGTGAAACTATTGAAACTATTTATAAGTAAAAGTAAATTATATAAAAAGTTACAGAAGCCACAACAACCGTCTCCTGAATGAGTCTGATGTTTTCACACACAAACACCTAAATGGTCAAAGTTCGCAGAGATTAGATTGTAAACAGACGACAATCAGCTGAAGGGAAAGACGGAGAAGCTAAACAACCAGAGGAGGATGGCTGTCGTCCTCAGTCGTCCAGCATGAAGCTCAGCTGGAAGTGGAGAAGTGGAGCCCTCTAAACCTCGTGTCTTTACGACAGAGATGACGAAGTGCGAACAGAGGCCGTCACAGCCGCTGCCAACGCAAATCCAGCTTTCCCCTTCCCTCCATCTTTATTAGTTCAGTTTTAATGATCCCGGCGCCGTCCGTAGAGACTCCGTTTCAAGTTCTCACAACCCTGCAGGGTGCTAATTAAACGTCGTGGATATGAAATGATGGCAGACACGTGGAGAATCTCAAGGCCTCCGTCGGACTTCATTTCATGCATCAGAGTCGAAATCATGAAGAAGAGTCCCCGTTTTCTTCGACGAACTGTTTTACTGTGGAGGACAGGTGCTAAAGCAGCAGAACGGGCTGAAACCTCCGTGGATGTGATCAGCGGCGGAAACTTTAATGCAGAGCAACAGTATTGATTATCTTAGCTCAGCCGAAGATATCGTGCTAAAGATGTGCTGACCCACCCTTTTTCAGCTTATCTGACGTGTCTGAGAAAACTACAAGTGGACAAACGTCCATTTTGGACGTCTAACAGGCCCGAATCTGCTCAGCTTCATCCTCTCAGGAAACCAAATCAAGAACCGAAGTCTTCACAGATTATTATAATCTGCAGCGTTCAGCCCTGTGGACGCCCTTCACAATGCCTCCCCCCCGACGTCTCCTCCAATTTATCCTTGTTTATTTACCGGCGGACGATCCCCCGTCTCAAATTAACTCGTGGGATTGATCTGGCAACACCTTCCCTTTCAATTCCCGGCCCCCGTCTGTTTCCCCCTCCCATCAAGCACTTTTGATTAATCCAGTGGTGTCCTCTGCTCCGAAAGGGAAGTAGTTGATTTAAATGTGAGAACGCAGTCAGGGGGGAGGGAGGAAGACGGGCGGGGGATTGCTGTCGTAAGCAGGCTTTGCTTTTTAAGAGAAAAATATTCTTTAAAAGTCTTGTAAGACGGTAAAAAGATGCAAAAAGGAATCGCTAACCCTCCCGCTGCCACAAAACTGAAGCCTATGGGTCATTTTGACCCAAGGGCAGCAGCAGGGTTAAACGAACGTGGACAAAGAAGCAGAATCGTAATAAAAAAAGTTACTTTTTAATACTTAATTAGTTTTGAGAGGCTGCCTGAGTTTTCGAACGTAGTGGTTCCCAACCCTGGTCCCTGAGGAACACCGTCCTGAATGTTTCAGTTGTTTCCTGTTCCAACACGCCTGATTCCGTGATTTAATTACTTCCTAAATTTCTGCAGAAGCCTGTAAATCACCCGTTAATTCAAATCAGGTGCGCCAAAGCAGGGGAACGAGTAAAACATGCAGGACGGAGTTCCTCAAGGACCACTATTCGGAACCATTGTCTTGACTTTTTTTTTTTTAATTATTCTTTTTTTTGTGTGACTGAACCAGTTAACTAGTCTCATCTGTTCAGTGGTTTATTTATTTATTTATTTTTTTGTTTTTGTTTTGTTTGTTCTTTAGTTTGATTTGTTTTTAAAGAGGCTTTTATGTACAATCTGGTCAAGTTTGTGGCTTCAGTTGTTTTTTTGTTTTTCTTTTGTTGTTTGCTTTTGTAAAAGTTTTTGTTTTAAATTCAGTTAATGTTTTATATTAATTTCCTGTTTTAATTTGAAATGTTAGTTTGTCTTCCTGTCTGAGTTTTGTCACTAATAGAGTCTCGCCTTTTCAAAAAGAGTCCTAACTCCTCGTTTTTTGTTTTGTTCCTATGTTTGTTGTTGTTTTAGTTTGGGATGCTTGTTTATTTTCTACATTTCAACTAATTTTTGTTTATTTAATTTTGCTGTATTGCATTTTCAGTTTTGTGCCATTTTGTTGGTAACAAAAGTTTTTAGTTTGCATTTTTTGTGTTTACTTTGTAAGCTAGTTAGTGGCACTTGCTAACGACTAGCTTATTTTGAATGCAAATAAAATTGATTTTTTTTTCTTTTTTTAATTTAAACTCTTTGATTTAATAATTTGTACAATAATCTTACAATCTAATCTGCTCTGGTAAAGAGAATGGCCTTTAATTTAATAACACCTTTTTAAAATTTGTGATTTCATAACTCTTAATACTAGCTAGTGTGGATGGTAAAAACGAGCTTATTTAAAATACAAATGCATAAAGTGAATAGCAAAAAGTAAAAAGCAAAAGTATTTGTTTCTTTGTAATCTAATCTTTTCTAAGTTATCTAAACAATTAGTTTCTGTTTACAATGTGGCGTCTGATTAAAACTGCTCACCTATGTTTTCATTTCATGCCTTTGTAGCTATGTAGCTAGTGAGCTACGTAAGCTAACTACTAGCCTACTTATAAAAACTGGCTACGTTGTATTGAATGTATAGTTTCTTTAGTTTTTCATTTGCAAAGTATGAATGCATCTAAACATCTAATCCGCTATAATGAAATGTGGCTTTTGATTTAATAATGCTTTTTTTTTGTGATATAACAATCTTTATCCGTTAGCATCGTATGCTAATGACTAGCCTATTATGAACACAGACGACTTTTGTTTTAATTTTTTATTTAATATTTTAATTTTAGTGTTAAGTGTATGTGTTTATATAATGTAATCATTTAACGATAATAAGAAGTCTAATGATTTTTCATGTTAACATTTTAACTGTAGCTCCATATGCTAATTGCTAACCTTTTTTTGTTTGTAGAAATCAGTACTTTTTTCTTCTTTCTTTATAATTTACTTTGTTTTGTTTAGTAAAGTGTGAAATAAAACCAATTTGTTTTTGTAAATGGTATAAATTTTAATAATAGTCTCTTTGAAACTTTAAGCTAGTTAGCGACAAGCGCTAGTAGGCTAACTAGATTGTTTGAATAAAGATAAAGTTTTCTTCTTTTGGTCAAATTTTACGTTTTTAATAAGTTTTGAAACTTGTAGAAAGTCTTGCATCTATTCTGCTTTAGTATGTGGCAGAGTTCTTGATAAATAAAACTTTAATAATTTTGTATTCGCAACAAAAGAGTTAAACGGGTCTTTGAAGGACTTCATCAGTCTGAGGCCTGCCAACCAACTCTGTCGTATAAATAGCACCTTTTTAAGTGGTTCAAGTTAGCCTGCTGGAGAATTCCAGAAACTAGCTTTTCACATGTAAAAAGGGGAGCATTGGTCTACAATTGATCTTCAGAGTATAACAATTAATCGTAAATGGCCTGATGGCCAGGCGGATGAAAGACGAAACGTTTCTACCAAGAAAAATCTGTCCAGATTACCTTTTTTTAAACTTTTTTGGTGATTTGTTTACCTGGGTGATTGAGCGTACATCAGAATTTTGTATTCGGTGTTGCCTGTGTGTGGGTGGATTTGTGTTTTGTTGCACTCACGGTGTGTGGGATCAAGGACGAGCAGGTAGAAAAGTCGGGAACGATGGAAAAAAAAAACGGAGTGCGTGCGAATACTCGCTCTATTTGTCATCCCGGCTGTGCTCTTTGGCGACACCGTGTTCATTTGCGAAACCGACTGTTTGAGATGCAGGAATCGATCGAGAAAACAGAAAGAGCAGAGCCCTCGAGATGGAGAGAGAGGTAAAGGAGAGAGACGGAGCAGGACGGGCGTTTGCACACCTTTTTTAATCAGTATTTGCATTTTAAACCTGGAAACTCGCCATCGTTTGCTTGGACGTGACGGATTAATTTTCACTGTGATTTTATTAATAAACTGATTTTCCTACAAAAACAACACGTCAGTTCTCCGTGATTATTGTTTTATTTTTAATAAAATCAGAACAAGGTCTGTGTGACCACCTGACAACATCCATCCATTATGTTTACAGAAAGTTTGATTTGAAATTGATTTGTCTAATAACAACTAATGGGTTCATAAATCTGAGCCGTGCTGCTGAACTCGGACAACTTCGGTCAAACGTTAAGGCAGAAAACATGGCTCCACTTTACCTTTGGTTTGTCACATTCTCTACCAAACTTCACCTAAAAACAGTTTTATGTAGGAATAACAATTTCCAAGATTTAACATAATATTACGTAAATTTGTGCATATTACTAAGAAAGGTTAAAAACGAAGTAACCTGGTACTGTTTGATGTTTTGTTGTTGATTTCATCATTTTTTTTCCTCATGCCAATCAATTTTCTACCACAAGTCACAGCGCGCTATTCCCCTTGGAGCTTTTAATGTATATTATTAATACAAATAAATAAATAAAAATATAAATGTATGTTAAATGTTGAATGTTTGACCAAATGTTCTGAAACTGAGCAGTTCAAGCTAAAAGTAGCAGAATGGTAACAAAAACTAAATTAAGCAAAATGCCAACTAAAAAATGAAGTAGCTAAACGGTGCTTAAAAGTAGCGAGATGCTAGCTAAAAGCTAAGTGTTACAAAAAGTTAGCTTGAAAACTAATACTGTATAAAAGTTGCAAAAGGCTTGCGAAATTTAGCAATATACCAGTTAACAGCTAAAGTAGCAAAAGGCTAAAGGTAGTAAAAAACTAAATAAAGTAGCGAAAGAGTGGCTAAAAGCTAAACTTAGCAAAAGACTAGTTAAAAGTATCAAAATGCTAACTAGAATATACTGGCTAAAAGTAGTGAGATGCTAGCTGATAGATTGGTGTTGCAAAAAGTTAGCTTAAAAAGTAACAGCTAAAAGTTGTAAAAGGCTAGCGAACTATAGAAAAATACCAGCAAACAGTTAAAGTAGCAAAAAGTTAGCTAAAGATAGTAAAACACTAAATAAAGTAGCAAAAAAGTGTCTAAAAGCTAAACTTAAAAAGCTAGTTAAAATTATCAGAATGCTAACTAGACTATAAAGATAGCAAAGTCTGTCTAAAAACTAAAAGTAGGAACGGACTAGGTCGAAAGAGCAGAACAGCAAGTAAAGTCGCAAAAGGCTTAAAAAAGTAAACAAAAAGTAGCTTAAGGTAGAAATCACTAATTAAATATAGCAAAATGCTAGCTGAATGGTAATTTAGCAAAAGGGTAGCTAAATGCAGTAAAATGTGAGCTAAAATCAGCAAAAGTCTAAAATTTCAAAAGGCCAATGAGATGCTCAAAGTAACGGCTACAACTTAAAAAAGCAAAAGGCTATCTAAAGATAGTAAACTTAATAAAAGTAGCAAAATGGTAATAAAAGCTAAACTTAGCAAAAGGCTAGTTAAAAGTACAAAAAACTACCTAGAATATAAATTTAGCAACAATTTATTTAATGGCTAAAAGAAGCAAACCAATTGTGAAAAAATAAAAGTAATAAAACTCTAGTTCGAAGTGGCAGAAAGACGATTAAAAGTTTCAAAAGGATAAAGATAAGTTGGATTAGCAATACGTAATTAAATGCTAAAAGTAGTAAAATGTTACATAATCGCAGCCAAGGCTAGCTTAACATTAAAAGTTGTAAAAGGCCAGCTAAATATTTCAAAATGCTAGCATAAAGTCAAAGTAGCCGAAGGTTAGCTAGAATCGAAAAGTAGCAAGAGTCATAATTTAAACCCTAAAAGTAGCTAAAAGTAGCACAAGAAGTCAAAAGAGCTGAAGCGTATTTTAATTGTTGAACGGTGAGTTCGCAGTAAGGCGCTTCGATGATTATGCAACAGCTAACGGTCGCTACATGACTTTTTGTATTTAAGGAAGTAATAACTGGAACTGAAAAGACAAGAAACACTAAAATGCACTTTTATCAGACCTACTCAATGATGTCACCTCCTTCCATCGCTTTATATTTAATTCTTTCCTCACTTCTGACCCTTTACAGGTAACAGCCGACAGTTGAGGCTGCAGAATAATCACCCTGACGTCGACCTTCTGTCTTTGTTCCTTTCAGTGCAGTTCAACTTGATCCCTGTGGGGCTCAGGATAGTGGCCATCCAGAGCACCAAGACGGGGCTGTACGTCGCCATGAACAGCGAGGGCTACCTCTACACCTCGGTACGGTCAGAGCATCCGTCACGCCGCCGCCATAAAGACTCGATGTTTGGTTTCATTATGGAAGTCTGGGCTGAAAGACTGCCACCCTGCTGCCGCTGACACAAATGAGCACAATGTGTATGAAGGCGTTCATTCCAAACTGTTTGTTTCCTTCCAGCAGAGGTAATTCCGATGCATTTCCAGGTTTTTATGGGTAAAATTTCTCCGAATGAATATTATTCTGACATGTGAGAGCTTCATTTATGCTGCCTGTAAAAGGAAACGAGCCTCTGGACGTTCAGCTTCAAGCTGAAGTTCGAACCATGTGACGCTGGTACCCTACAGTCATTTTACACGTTTGTTTTTTGCTCTTTTGTGTCGGCAGCTCAGTGAGCTACAGGCTTAAAGAGTAGCCCAAGGATGATGCAACTTTATTTTTTTCTAAAGAGATTAAAAACCAGGAGAAACTTTTGACGGGGACTGTCGTGTAGTGGCCATTTTCAAACGTAGATGACAGAAGTGCCTGCATACGTAAGTATGTGTATCTTAAAAGAGTTGTAGGGAGAGCATGTTTAATGATTGAGTTTAGTTCAGAGACCTCTTTAGGTCATGTGGCCTCAGAGGCTAAGAGTTCCATCGGTGTTTTTCCAATGAGAAAAACGGCACCTTTGTTTGCTAATTACCGTACTTGCCACCGTGCACGTTGCATCAGATCAAATATGTCTATTAAAGTGGATAAATATGTGTCTTCACCGTATACGTCGCATCTATTACGCGTCACCGCTGACAACCTGGAAACGTGGGCCGGTGTTGTGCCAAAAATCGATAGGCTGCCAAATGGCGGCCGCGGGAGCGTGCACGGAAGGACTTTAACAAGACGACATTTTTCAGTCAGGTCATCTGGACAGTTGTAAAGAAAAACATTAGTAAGATCCGAGTCGTGAACTAAGAATACACTAAGCACTAATGATACAAAAACAATGCACCAAAACATCAGCAGCACGAACATGAGTCTGTGTGAGCAGATGAGGATTAATGAACACAGCAACATGAAATAATCAGCAGCATGAGATCAGCAGCATGGATAGTCAGCAGCACATATCAACCAAGTGGCATCGCAGCGATTTTCATAGTTTTTTTTTTTCTTGGTTAGAGATTCATGAGTCTAACAGCCTCAGGGTAGAAGCTGCTCCTCAGCCTTCTGCCTGAGGGGAGCGGGGCAAAAAGTGTTTGTGCTGGGTGTGTGGGGTCCTTCGTGATGCGGCCCACTTCCTGCATCTGGGGGTGTAGATGTCTGTGATGGTGGGGAAGTTTTACAGGGAAGTTTCAACACAAAAAACGGAAACCGTCCAGATGACATGACTGAACATTCTTGGATTTTATACCTGGATTGTTGAGCATGGATTTAGGAACTTACAGGCAACTTTTAAGTGTTAGATCACAAACCAAGATTTTACAAACTTCAACCCCCCCAAAATGTACTTTTCCAACTTAAAGTGGCCCAGAAACCGTCCTGCCACAACGTTTCCAGGGCTTCTACCTCCCTTGGTAGTCAAAGTCCTGTGCACCCACACACACACAGTCCTTTGTTACCTGGGCGTTCTCCTGACAGAAAAGAAGGTGACCTATTTTCACTCAGGGAAACAACCGCTGGGACTGAGCGGACGGAGGAATCCTTCGGGAAAATCCCTCTGAGAGGAGAACCGTAGAGGGGACAAAAAAGATGAGCAGACAGTTTTTCTCTTGTCCTGAACTTCCTGTTCAGCTCTCTGCTGAAAGAAGTGATTGAGAAGACAGAAGACGGGAAACAATGTTTGTGGTTAAATACATTTTGCAGATAAAGACTCTGTAGCATTTGTTACTCGGCATGAATCTCATGGTCCTGGTCCGGTTCTTGTTTCTAGCGACAAACTACACTCAGATGAGCGGATAATTGCAACGCGACTTTATAGGATTTCAAAATAAAACCTCCTCCTCCCAGCTGACCGCTTGGCAGGGATGACTCTCAGAAAGACGAAAGCCCTCGTCGTGTATCTTTATTTATCCGTCTCATCAGAACCCCGTTTCTTACGATTTTCTTCCTCCTTTTGCGTTGTTTGCTTTTATTCCTCACTCTGCTGCCGTTTCCCCGAGAGGATCTGGGGAATTTGATTTGTTCACTTAATCTAACTCAACGTGTCGCCTTTTAAATGCATCGAGACGTTTGTGATGACTTCAGTTTATCTTGCTAACTTGTTTATCTGCCCGGAACAAAGATGATTTATTTAAGATGTCTGTTTTAATTCATAGGTTTTTTTAATCTTGTGTGATTTATGAAGGGGATCAGAAGAGAAAATAATGAAATAAGAAAATAAAATAGTTTTAGTCGAGGTCAACGGTTCATGCGAATGCTGCTTTATAAACTTTTGCACCGTCATCAGTTTTGGATTGTACTACTGCATGGAACTTTGTGGACATTTGCAAGCTCCGATAGCAGCAGTAGCAGCTAGCTGTAGCCCTTTCCCTGTAGTCTTGGGTATTTCCAACAGGAATATCATAATTATTCTGCTGGATTTACTGAATAATGTGGGGAAAAAAGCAGTGATTCCCAATGAGGTTGACCCCCCCCTACCCACACACACAAAAATGGGGGTCGTCAGGTTGAAAGCTTGAGGTGGACTGATTTTCAGTGCACAAAAGAGGACTCTGAGAAAAACAAAAGGTTGGCAGCCATTAGTGTGAAGGTTTATAAAATAGAGACTGTATGAACCACTAAAAGATTTTTATCGTTGTCACCACAAAGCAGGAAATTACATTTTTTTTCCCCAATCTGTGTGTACGCATGTTTGTGTGTCTGTCTGATTTTATTTAAACTTGCAGAAAGAAATAATTGGATGTACATTGACAACTGATTACCAATTCAAGATGGCAGCCAAAGCTAGTCAACATTAGCCAACACAAAAATGGTCATAACTCAGCCAGTTTTACAGATATTAAACAAAAATTGGATCAAAAGGCTAAAACATTGTCAATTTTTGGGTTAACATAAGGAAACTGCCTCGGGTAGAGTAGTTCAAGTATCTGGCCATCTTGTTCATGCATGATGGTAAGATGGAGAGTGAGATCGCTCGTCAGATCCGGGCCTCATCCTCAGTAATGAAGGTGTTGCTTCGGGTGGTCACAGTGACAAAAGAGATAAAAGGCAAATTGTCGGAGAAAAACCCTCAAGTTGTTTTCCAAAAGAACCACACTCAACGGCAGGAGATTATTTTTAACCAATATTGTACTTGAAAGGCCATATTTTCAGCACAGGTTACATAAATATACATAAAGTACACAGTAGGCCTGTCATGATAAAGAATAAATAAATTAATCGCATGATAAATTAAAATTATCAACCTCATTTTCATTTATGGCTTTATCTTCGTGTCTCTCTCTTTCTACTGAAGACACTGGATGACAAAAGGCTCAACTCCGGTGCTCTTCACTGACCCCTCCCTTTCTCTTTTCTCTTTAAAATTCATTTTAACTGTCCAAAATCACGTTTTTGGATAAATAAGAACAACTAAGCTGAGAAGCTAAGCTAACAGGCTGACCTCGGGGAAAAACACTGTCTTGTCGAAGCTCAAAAAAATTCACGGTTGAAACCTGTGCCTTCATCTAAAAAAGTTGTTTTTCTCTGCAAAAAGAAGCTGAGAACTTGTTTACTGATTTTTCATTAAAATTTTTATGTGACAAATGCTATGCTAAAGAGCTCAAAACATTCAGAGCGTCCGCCATTTTGAGAACCAAAAAACAAGAACAAGAGACAGCCCATGTCATGTCAAGGGGCCTCCCTCCCATTTTTCTTAGAGACGCTGCTCGCTCCCTCACTTTCCATCCTTGGGCGCAAACAGTCTTATACTGCAATTCAGTGGTCAAAAAAGGTACTACACAGAAATTAGCCTACCTTCTTAAATTTGACAATATTTACTAATTATTGTCAAATTTCAAACAATATTATTGTTTATCGCAATAATTTCTGAGACGACCACCCAACAAAATTTATCATGACAGGCCTAATGCACACATGAAGACCAATCACAAGAATCTGCCTTGAGCTGCGTTCTCTGCGCACTTTTATACCCTTATCATCCTTATCAGTTCAGCCGAGTTCACAGACCTCAGGAGGTGTCCTTGGAACCAGCTGCAGTCTTCTCACCCAGCACTCTCCGTTAACCCAAACATATGGTTCATGGGCAGAGATAAGATAGTGACTTAAGAGATGGTTTTGATTATGTCTTGGTCTTCTTGTTCTCAACCATCATAATAAAAACATCTATAACCTTGACCCATAAATTCCCTGACACAAAGCTCTGGATTTATTGGTCTGTCCAAGTTCCGATCCTCACCTGTGGTCATGTTGTTTGGATCTTGACAGATGGAACAAAATTCTGGATTCAAGCAGCCGAAATGAGGGTGGCCGGGCTCAGCTTTAGAAACAGGGCGAGTAGCTCCATCACTGTTGAGGAGCTCAGAGTAAAGCTCCTTTGCATCAAAATAAGTCAGTTGAGGTGGTTCGGACAGGTGATTTGTATACCTCCTGAACGCCTCTCTTTAGAGGTTTTCCAGGCACATCCCACTGAGAAGAGACCCCTGGGAGAATTATATATGCTCTCTGGCCTGGAGTGCCCCAGGAGCTGAAGCTGGAGAGTATCATTGGGGAGAAGAATGTATGGGTTTCTCTCCTGGGCCTGTTTCCTCTGCAACTGGACTGGATAATAAGAAGGAGACGAAGAAGCTAGGGTAGAAAAGTAAGTCTAGAAAAAAAAGCTCACAGGACCCAAGTAGGACATTTGAGGGACATGACCAGAAAGAGACAAAATCTGAATTAAAAAAATGACGAGAGAAAAGAAAAATGGTGATGGTAGTGAAGAAGAGAAAAATGAGAAGCCACCAGAGATGGCGAGGTACAAATGAGCGCACAGGAAGCAAATCAGACTGACAGGCAAGTTAAAGCTGTACAAGTTAGACGAGAGAAAAAAAGGGGGGTGAAAGACGGACATGGTGGTGGTTGTAGCTCCCAGAGGAGACGTTATGTTCTCTCGGTCTGGTCCCGTCAGGCCATCCTTCTCTCCTTCCCTCTTTCACTGTAGAGTACTTCAATGTTTGCATCGTTCTTCCTCTCAGAACAACAATCAGCCATGTTTGTTTGTTATTAAAGCTGCCGTGATTGGACCTGTAGCACCAACCATACCTCACCACCACCCCATTATTCTCAGGGAGGTTCTTAACTACCCCGTGGTCCTGTAGCCAGCTGTAAATGTGGCTTATTTTTACTTCCGTAAAGAAATTCAGAGGCTTTCGAGTGAACATTGAAGTAGTAGTTCATATGTTCTGAAGTGGAGTTCTGTGAACATTATGAACAATTATTTTCTTATCAAAGTCACAAAGAACTGAAGTTATAGCCATAGTTAAATGTACCTGCATGAAAATTTAGCTTTGATAAACAAAGCACCTAAAGTAGTTTAAAGCTTTAAAGTTTTTAATTCAGAATTAAGATGAGAAGCGAAACATCTACTATAGAACAAAAGTTTAAGTTGCTTTGTTTTTAAACTTTTCGGACCATCCTTTGTAAACTTTGGATCGAGGTTGTGTGTAAAAATCCCCGTATGTCAACAGTTTCTGAAATTCTCAGACCAGTCCGGCTGGTCCCAACGACTGTCACGTTCAAGATCACTTAAACTCACTTTCGTTCCTGTTCTGAGGCTTGGTTTGAACTTCAGCAAGTCACCCTCGCCATGTCCAGTGTTTCCCCTACCATTAATCAAGGAGGGTACCACGCTCTATAAACGGAACTGAACACCTTGCCTACCGAACTGCATCCCCCCAACCCCGCTCTATGAACAGAACTGAACACCCTACCTACCTAGACAACTGCCGACACTGATGTAGCAGTAAGCCAACTAGCTGCATGCAATTCAAATGCACTAGCTAAAAAGCTCCAGAGGTAGCGCTCTGTATCCCTCACACTGAGACATTTCCTCCACCCACCCTCGGTCGACAACTGTTGGCACAAAGAACGTGCAACACAGTGTTGCAGTGACAATTCCATGCAACCCCCCAAAAATTGTATCATGTGAGACGGTTATCATAATGAGTTATATCGAGAAAGTCCAGTCCAACCAGCCAGTGTGTGCTGGCCATGCCCAGTCAGATGATTTTAAAATTTGCGTCTCCACGAAGAAACAAAGAAACATGTTTGAAGGTTCCCGCACGCAGGTGTTTCTCCATCTCCCCCCCCCCACCCCACACACACACACACTCGACTAAATTCATGGAAGATATGAGCGCCCAACCAAGGCTAGTGACCAAAGTAGTGTTTCCCCTAAATAACTTGCCATGGCGGGGTGCTCATCTCGTCTGTGATTTTTGTTGGGGGTGGGTACCAATAAATTTCAAGTGGGGAGGGTGGGGTCAGCATTAGGGAAGAGGCTGCCTTTAGCTTTTTAGCTAGCACACCTGTATTGTGAGATGCTAGCTAAGCGTTACATCAGTGCCGACAGGTGGGTGCGCACGGTTCGGTAGACGGGGCGCTCGGTTCTGTTGACGGGGTGGGGCCTACCCTATAATGGTAGGGGAAACACTGATCGATCTGCGCCTCTCATGAGGCTGCACCCTCAGGCACCCCCTCTACCCATGTCTATGTTGTTTGGTTGTTTGTGTTTCTTGGGACGGGCTGTACTGAAATGAAATTTTATTGTGCTTCTGTGCAATGACAAAGGCTGATTCTGATGTCTATATGCCTAATTACATTATTTTGCTGACACAACTGGCTGATTAGCTTTTTATCTCAACTAGCTGTTGGACAGGTATGCTGTTGTATACCAGCCGTCACATCTCGGTTACTAACTGTTCTTTGTGGCTCAGAGGCGTAACAGTGGCAGGGTGACTTCAGCCCCTTTATGCTGCCTCAGTCTGTTCATAAATCATCTCAGGACAGGAAGAAGAAATGTCTGGGATGGTTTGAAGAGCTGAGAAGAAACGAAGAAGGAAAAAAAAAAAATAATAAAACCTTTAAATTACACCAGCTGAGACGCATGGAGGTCTGTGGTGTTTGTAGTGCACCAAGGCATCTGGGAGGGACTCATCAGAGGTTGGTAGAGG
Organism: Nematolebias whitei; assembly: GCF_014905685.2. Lineage (NCBI taxonomy): Eukaryota > Metazoa > Chordata > Actinopteri > Cyprinodontiformes > Rivulidae > Nematolebias > Nematolebias whitei. The sequence goes on from NC_056498.1 coordinate 38,611,360, forward strand.
GGGGAGCAGGAGGGGGGGACTCCTTGTCATGGCTCCATTGTCTAAGAAACACTGCTGCCCCCCACCCCCCTACCTGTGGGCACCACCTGAAAATTGCTTCCTGATAAAAATAGTGTTCAGCCATGGACCTGGCCCACTTTATTAGCTGTGTGCTCCGGAAAAGCCTTCCGGGTAGAGAAACGACAGAGGGGAGGGGGGCGGATGGTTTAATAAGGTGAGGGAGGGGGGAGTTTAAGGTTATGTAGTCTACATCACACACACACAGGCAGAAAGAAGAACCAACACACACTAGCACACCTCAGTGTGTAATTTAGCCATCACCAACACACCGGAGCAGCCCGGTATAAACAATCTGACAGAGGCAGGCAGACATAATTGGGTCGGACTCCGATACCCGGGACCGGCTTCGGCCAAACTCTCTGCAGCTAACAGGGGAAAGTTGGGAGAAGTGAAAACTTTACTCGCATGACATTGGGGATGTACACTGAGGATAAATGAACACAGCTCCACTTTGGAGACACAGGGAATTTAACACATCAATAAAACCTAAAAGTCTGCCTCTTCGAGAAGGGAATGTGCTGTGGGTTACTGACGGGACCTTTATTCATAGGAAATAGGGACAGAAATTACCTTAATTTACTGGACGTCCATTAAATGTGAGAAAACCTGTCCAAAGAGGGGTTTGACTGCCTTCTGTGGGAGTTTTATTCATTTTAGTACAAAGTAAAACAGAATGACTCATGATCTGTGGTTTCTGTGTATATTTGCTAGTAATTTGTATGTACTGTATTTGTTTTCTGTTTGGGTCATTATGTTCTGTGCTTGTTCTGGTTCTCCTGTACTTTCAGTCAATTTATATTACTCAGCTCTCAGCAGTGTTGCCAGATGTACAACAGTTATCATAGTATTTATACGGTAGTTTTAGGGTCCACAGACGATGCAATCAATAGTTTTTAAAAAGTCCAAGTATACTAGAGTTTTGGCAATTTCGTGCACCCCCCAAAAAAAAATTGTATTCACGTGAGATTGTTATTTTGAGAGAAAGTCCAGTCCAACCAGCCAGACCATGTGCTGGCCAAGCCCAATCAGATTATTTTAAAATCTGCGTCTCCAGGAAGAAACATGTTTGTAGGTTCTTTCTCATTGGTTGGGACTTCACTGTCAGGAGAGAAGGCTGAGCTCGGTCAAAGTCTCCAGGGTATTTTTTCTTTCTTCTTCTTTCGGCTGCTGCGTTCTTCGGGGTCGCCACGGCGAACTAACTTGCACGAAAACTTGCCGATTGGCAACCACAGACCATCGAGCTACCACAGCCCTCTGTGTGGAGCAGAGAGCTGCTATCTAGGGTGCCTGAGGGAGCAGATGGTGGGGGGTTAAAGGTCTTGCTCAACGGCCCAGAGTGGGGCAAATGAAGGTGGAGGCGTGTGGGTGTTTCACCTTTCTTACCCGCATTTTGATGTTGTCGATCGAGGGAGTCGAACCAGCAACCTTACGATTACAGCCCCGCTTTCTCTAACCTCTGCGCCACCACTCCCCCCATCTCTCCAGTATGAGTTTGTTTAATAACTCACAGGAAAATTAACCAATCAAACTGTTGATGTAGAGTGGGTGGGACCAACACAAGAGCTATGCCTTCGGGAAGGCCCTCTGCCCGTCCTGCTATGATTATTATTAGACCTTTATTTATACAGGTTAGTTCCCATTGAGCCTCAAAGACTCTTTTACAAGAGAGATCTATTAGTTGTTAGTTGTTTGTGTCTGAACTAGTTGTGGCGGATATGAACGATGTGGCTAACTCGTTAGCATCACCGTTAACAAGTTGATTTGTTGCAGAGGTGATTTCGTTTCAAACAGGAAGACAAAAACTGACAAAAAATAAAATTGGATGAAAGATGTTTTGAAATGTACCTTTATCAACGCTACTTGTGAATATTGTCTTTTTTAATTCGTTGTTAGCCAGCTGAAAATGTGTCATTCGTATTTCTTCATTTTTACTACGGACTAGTCATTATTAAAGCTGGATTTGTTATGTGATGGAGTCGGTTCAGCAGCGCAGGTTTCAATTAGAAGGAGAAGTGTGGTGGAGAGTTTGTGGTGCATTCAATGCAATCTGGAAATTAAAAAAAACATATACACTGAAATTTTGGTTTGCTTTAAATAATAAAATGAAAGTTAAATATCTAATTTAGGTTTAAATCGGGGTGGTTCGGTAGAACTGTTGCCTCTCAGCGAGCAGGTCGCTGGATCGAATCCCAGCCTTTCTGAGTGGAGTTTACATGTTCTTTCCGTGCAGTTTCCTCCAACAGACCAAAAACATGCATGTTAGGCTGATTGGTAACTCTAAATTGTCCCTAGGTGAGAGAGAGTGAATGGCTGTTTGTCTCGTTTGTCTCTATGGGTCCCTGTGATGGACTGAGACCTGTCCAGGGTGTCCCCCACCTCTTGCACAGTGACTGCTGGATATGGGCACCAGTGACCCCCGAGACCCAAAAAGGAAGAAGATGGATGGATGGGTTTAAATTGAACATTTTCAATAATGTTGTTTGTTTCAGTACATGAATACATTTTACAGAAACCAAAATTTGCGTATTGATATTAAAATTTCTGCGCGGATCGTTGAATTTACATGTTGTACATGAACGCACCATGAAGACAATTCATTGTCTACATACAGTGTGTTGTTAAACAGTTTGTATTTGCTCAACAATATCTTTAGGTATCACAAGCGCAGATTGCATGACTGCTTCTTTTATCTGAGCTGAATGTCTAACTGTCGCAGTTCACCACTGTGTTGTGGTAGTAGCTGAGAGTCATCCCCAACAGATGCAGCTTCAGACTGTGTTTGACCAAAACGGCTACAGCGCCATCATTTCTCAACGTAAAACTGTGGCATAGAAGTCATCAGCATAATGAATTCCTTCTGGAAATGTTGGGCATTCATAGGTACGTCCAAAACAAACGCTGTAGTTTGGACGATTTGCCTGGACTTTTAGAGCTTCTTGCTGCGGAGTATTTCATAACTCCTTGCACAGTTAGCTTCCCCTCCCTGCTTGTTCCCTTATCTCGCTGCCTGTTTTGTCCTCCTTTACGTCCTCGACTGGGGATTTCTTTCTGAGATGAATGGAAGTACCGGTCCCTAAAAAGGGAATGCCTGAATTCGCCTGACTCACCTTGGAGGGAAGCCAAAGGGTGAAGAGAGAAAAGAAGGGATCCGAGTTAGTAAAAAGGAGAACTATGTAGGTCACCAGATCTGATTTAGTTCGTCAATGAACTGCTGTTTGACAGTTATCCAAAAAAAATTGAAAAGGTGGATGTTAGTCCTGCTGTTTATACCAAATGATAGCCGAAGGGGTGGATGTATTTCATCCCCTTATTTCAGGATGTCTAACTTAATTGGGCTGTAAAAGTTCAAGTACACAAGCTTTTCTCTGTCGGCGAGTTCCTGTAAGTGGACTTTTCTTTTGTAAGTTTTGTGCAGTGGAATCTCGCTGTCTCACAAAAGAAGCCGTTAATTGGGATGGATGGTCTTTGGCAATAAGGGGAGTTAGCGCATCCATCATCGCAGGGCGTCCTGCAGCAGAGAGCACCTCCCGTCTCCGTGGAGATGGGCCAAGAGTGAGAACAAGAGCGTGGACTTCCTCTTCGAGTTGGTCTCCATTTTCCTGCTGAGCCGCCGTGAATCTGATTTTATCTTTTTGAGGGTACCTTTAACTCGTCTGCTCGGTGCTACCCCGTCCTACTTTAGCCTCTTTGTTTCTATCTTATATGCCTGCAGATGTTCAAATTCATGATTCTTGTAATATATCAAACTGCACAAGTCCCGACCTACTGCAAGAAAAACTGACAAAGAATACAGAGAGGGGTTTTATTTTTATCTGAAGATTTATTTTTAATTCACAAAAAACAACTTTTTATCTTTACTTGTGGGAATAAACTATGAAATACAGTGTTCCCTCACTTATCATGGTTGCTATCTTCCAGACACTCCCGCAATATGTGAAAATACGCGAAGTAGGGACGTTATATTTACTTTAGTATTTATATACCGTAATTTCTGGACTATAAGCCGCTACTTTTTTCACAGGCTTTGAACCCCGCGGCTTATACAATGCCGCAGCTAATTTACGGATTTTATTTATTATTTTGACGGGCTAACGAGCTTCATGCCGCCAAAACATTTAGCCTCGTCACACCTGGGCGATCACATAGCCGCCCAGTACAGGTCTGTATTGGGGAGTGGGTCCTCGTGACTCATTGAGACTACCTGCATAAAGGTGAATAAAAAAATCTGACCAATGAAATTACTGAACAGGTCCAGTGTTGAGGGTACCTTTAACTCGTGTTTCCCCTGGATAACTTGCCATGGCGAGGCGCTCATCTCGTCCGTGATTTTTCTTCGGGGGAGACGGACGGAGACTCGTCCTAAGCTGCGTAGCGCGCTGTTTAAACCAACAGTTTTAGAGCCGGGGTGGGGGACACAGAGACAGCCACGCGCTGTTTGCACCGACGGGGCGGGGGTGCGTTCAGCGTGAGGGTTCAACATGAAGGAAGAGGCTGCCTTTGGCTTTTTAGCTAGCACACCTGCATTGCGAGATGCTAGTTTAGCGTTACGCTGACAGGTGGTTGGGGGTGGGGTTTGGTAGACGGAGCGGGGCGCCCTGCTTATATAATGGTAGGGGAAACACTGAGGTCACAGTGGACCAGTGAAACTTGGTTTCTTTGGCAACTTTGGTTGTACAATTGTGTGTCGTGTACAATTTTACGTTAAAAACCCGTGAAACGGTTAGTCCGCGAAAAGTCGAACCGCAAAGTGGCGAGGGACTACTGTAGTACGTTAAAGTAAACTGCAAACTCATTTTACAGATTGCTGTTAAAATTCCAGGCTTAGCTTTTATTGCCCTCCGCCTTTTGAGTTTTCAACTAAAATAAACTTGGACTGAGAAATGATGGAGGCTCCATCTTCTACCTTATCTGTGGTCGTGTCTCAGAGACAACAGGACCCAGAGAGAAACCCAGACCTCCCTCTAACCAGTAATACTCGTCAGCTCCTCCTGGTGGACCCCAAGATGTTTCCAAAAGGAAGGTGTCCAGGAGGCACTAATCAGATGCCTGAACCACGTCAGATGACTCCTTTCCATACGACGGAGCAGCGGTTCTAGTCTGAGCTCCCCCAGGATGATGGAGCTCTTCACCATCTCTAAGGCTGAGCCCCCCCACCCCCCCACTCTAAAAATGAAGCTCACTTCAGTCGCTTGTATCTGGGATCTCGTTCTTTTGGTCATGATCCAAACCCCCCAGAGATGAGGGTTGGAACCTAGACAGACCAGGAGATGGAGAGCTTTGCCTTTCCACTCGGCTCTTTCTTCACCATGACAGACCGAAGCAACGCCCTCGTTAGTGAGGACGAGGCCCCGATCTGTCGATCCATCTCCCACTCCATCCCACCATCACTCGTGAAAAAGACGCCCAGGAACTCCTCCATTTTAGACAAAGACTCCACAAGACCCGGAGAGGCCACTCCACCCGTTTCATTTAAGGCACACTTTGTAAATTATGTTCGAGGGCTTAGACAATGTGTCGTTAATGACTCAACTACTACCACACTAATTGCCATGGCCGTTTTTGTGTTTCCTGAACAGACTTGGCTGTGGCAGACATCTTGAATCTGTGTTGACTCCAAATGTTAATCGGTTGTGGACGTACGCCTAAAAATTATTCTCTTTAAAAAATTTAAATCCATCCAACGATTCTTGGAATATTTTTCTAACAACGTGACAAATGAAGATGAAGATATGATCAAAAACACAAGACTAATGGAACCTCTCTGGCTCTTCAGCACATAGACAGATGCACTTGTCAGGTGGTAAACCAGCAATTAGTCAGTTCCTTTAATAACATCTTTTTGCACATAAAACACCTTCCTCACAGTCAGACCTCCTCCTCTGACCTTCCTCACACACCCATCAGGTCACTAAACCCTTTTCCTCTGAGTCAGCATCCTGTTTCTCCTTATTTGTGCTGTACGGTTGACCCGCCGCCGCAGACACGTGACGAAGGGGAGGTGAGGAGGAGGTAAGAAGCGGGAGTTAAACTGGAGTAACGGTGAGGGAGCGATGAAGAGTGTGGTGTGGAGGGAAGGCAGGTTATCTTTGGAAAAACCCCAAGCACACATCGAGGGTCAGGCAGGGAAGGAGAGGAGCAGAGGACGTTCCTCCTCCTCCTCCTCCTCTGTGGTCAGCTGCTGTTTGTTTCACATTCAAACCTGGTTTATTTTTCCGTTTCTTCAGATATGATGATGACGATGTGTGTGTGTGTGTGTGTGTGTGTGTGTGTGTGTGTGTCTTTGTTTATGTTACCTTGTAAGGCCCATTTTTCCAACTTATACTACATTGTGAGGACCAACTGCTCCTTATGGAGCTCAGAGCCCGGGCCCCATAAGAACCCATTAGTGGGTTCGGTTAGGTTGAGGACTAAGGTGTGAATGGGGGGGGGGGGTTCTGACCTGTGCGCTGATTGTACTGGCAGCTTTCGAGCGCGCGGGGGGAGGGGTGTTCAGCGTGAGGGAAGAGGCAGTGTGAGCGCTCCCATTAGCTTTTTAGCTACTGCGCTTATGTTGCCCGCCGCTAACTTAGCGTTACGTCATTAGCCGACAGGTGGGGGTGTGTGCGCAGTTCAGTTCGGTAGGTGGGGCGCTCTGTTATGTTACCGGGGCGGTGCGCCCCGCTTGTACAATGGTAGGGGAAACACTGCGTCCTGATGACCTCACTGAATGTTGGATTTTTACCTGGATTATTGAGCATGGACTTTAGACTTTTTATATTTTAGAAGTAATTTGGATGTAACTGGGACCTTGAGTACACAATTTCATTCCACCTCATGTACCACACGTGATGCGAATGACAATAAAGAACCTTGAACTTTGTATAGAAAGACAAATGTGTGTGTGTGTGTGTGTGTGTGTGGAGGTGTGTGCGTGTTTGTTTGTTTTCAGTACGTTTTGGAACCGTCCTGCCAACGCCCGCCCACTGGTACCCTACGGCACCGAAGCCCAGTCCTCAAATGTTCAATGAATATTTTTGCATCAGGGCTTAGGGCTAAGATGTGAGTCGAGTCAGGGTTAGACATGTACCGGTACTGGTTCGGTTCAGGGACCGGCTCAGGGTTTGGGTAAAGAAATGAAAAGAATTGTAGGATGTCAAAGCACGGTCCTCATAAAACAACAAAAAAATGTGTGTGTGTTGAGCTCTAGAGCATCTGTAAACATCAGGTGGTTGTCTTAGACGAGGTCATCTTCCTGCGCGAAGACCTGAAAAGATTTTTTCATCTCGGAGGCTCAAACACACTCAGGAGGTTCCTGAGAGCAGCGAGGAGCCAAAACAAGAGGGACGAGAGCCGAAACGTGGAGACCAGAAGGAAAAGTAGAGAGCGGGAAGAACGAGAGGCAAATGGAGAAACGAGCAGAAACATGGAAAGTTGGATGAATGAAGGCTAAAATGTGAAGAATGAGTAGAACGAGGGTCGAAATGTGGAGAACGGGATCAATAAAAGCTGAAATGTGTCAGATGATAGTAACATGAGCCGAAGTGCGGATGAAAGAAGCGGAAACATTTCAGAGGAACAAGAGGTGGAGCTGGAGAACAAGTCGGATTATTTTTCAACCACTCGGGTTTTAGATGAACAACCATTGATTTTATGTAGAAAATTTAATTCAGATCTGTCCAGTGACTGATGAGATATTTTGCTAACACCGAGACAGAAACCGGCAATGAGTCATTGAGGATTTAATCTAAAACCTTCTCACCGTCCTGATCGTTGCCCAACTGGGAAGATGACGCGTTTTCCTTTGAAATGAAGCGTCTTTGAGTGGAAACTGAGAAACGGAGACATTTTTATTCTGATCAGATTTATTTTTTTAATTTACTTCAGCTGTTTTTAAAAGACTGAAAGAGCTTCTTGCACAGACTGAGGTTCAGCGGAACGACGTTTGTGTTTTTAAATCGGTAAAACGACGACGACGCTTCGTCTCGGAGACGTTGTTGCTTGAACCCCCACGACGCCTCCTCAGCTGCTCCTCAATTAAAACGTTGTTCTGCTCAGGAAATAATCAGCTTCGTTTTGGAGAAGCTTCCTCTGTGGGACGGAGACGTGGGTGAACATGAAGCTTTCATCGTGCTGAGACAGAAATTGTCCTCGTCAGAATCCCGTCGTCTCGTTTCAGCTGCGTAAACGGAAAAATATAAAATGTCAATGTTAACTTCTCTAAAACAACGAACAGACAACGTTGACTCTAAAGAAAGCTGATGGACAAGCTGAAACTGAGCTGTTTCAGCTAAAAGAAGGAAAAAAGTAGCTAGAAGCAAAATGTATTACAAGTCTCTCTTGAAAATGAGTCTTTGTGACTCATTGAGACTAACCTGTATAATTAAAGGTTGAATGAATTAAAGAACTGTGGAAAAGCTAAAGGAAGCAGAGCAGCAGCTAAAAGCTAAAAAGAGCTCAAGAAAATAATTAGAGAAACAAAGAACTAGCTAAAATGAAGCTAAATTAAAGGCAAATGACTCGCAAAAAGCAGCAAAACAAACTAAACGCTTAAAGTAGAAAAACACTAGCTAGAAGCTAAAATAAGTAGAAGACAAGTTAATAAGATACAAAATACTGGCTAAATGCTCAAAAGAGCTAAAAAGGAGCAAACATTTTCTAAAAGCTTAAAATAACAAGTGTTGCTAAAAGTTGCCGAAGATTAGCAAAAAAAAGTGAAAGTCAAAAAAAAAAAAAAAAAGATCACAAACTAAAAGTAGCTTGATGGAAGCTAAAAGGAAGAGTTGTGAAAGTCTAGCTGAAAGGAGCAAAATGGTGTCCAAAAACTAGCAGCAAAAGGCTAGCTAAAAGCTTAAACTATCTGAATGGTAGCTAAACCTAAAGGAGCAAAAGGTTAGTTAAAAGTAGCAGACCTGTAAATAAAACTAAAAGGTGCAAAAGTCTTGGCTAAAGCTAAAAGTGACCGAATTCAAGGTAATAGTTAAAAATAGCTAAAGATTAAAAGCTAAAAGCTGCTGTATGCTAACTTGAAACACATATATATATATATATATTTATTTATAGATAGATACACACAATTTCAGTTGCAGCTTCCATTTTGCATCTCCATCCCTCTCGTTTTCTCCACTTGTGGGAGTGAGTGTCTGTCTGTCACACCAACAAACACGCCTGAGTGGAAGTACACAACCTCACACAAACACAACAACACACAGTCTCTGAGCTGTTTCGTTTCTCTGCGTATTTCTTCATCACTCACTTCTATAAACGACAAGCAATTATGTAGTTTAAATGTTGTTTGTCTGTTAGCAAAATATCTCACGAACTACAGAATGCATTAGAAAACATGGAAAGTAATCACTAAATGTACATTTACAACTAAACTTTGTTTATTTTTGAGTCGCTCCACAATTCATGGTTGCTGCTGATCAGCATTAGAAACTAAAAAACAACGTAACGCGGTCAGTTTTACAGATATTGAGCTAAAATGTGACGTGGTAGTAGCTGAGAGTCATTCAGAAAATAGAACATGACCGACAGCAGATGGCTTGACTGAAAACAGAACATTGTTGCCGACTATCGGACCTGGCGAGTGAAGGATTCGTACCTAAAACTCTGGACCGGAAGTTTTTTTAAATGTCTAAAATCCATTTTGTTGTCCTGAATGAATGAATACACAAATAACTAAAGTAAGTAAGTAAATAAATCATTAAGTAAGTAAATACATAATTAAGTAAATATGTAATTAAGTAAGTTAATATGTAAGTAAATAAGTAAATATGTAAGTAAAAATGTAAAGTAAGTAAATAAGTAATTGAGTAAATAAGTAAATATGTAAAAAGTAATTACGTGAATAATTAAGTAAATATGTCAGTAAGTAATTAAGTAAATATATAATTAAGTAAATATATAAGTAAATAAGTAAAGTAAATATGTAATTAAGTAAAGTAAATATGTTATTAAGTAAATAAGTAATTAAGTATGCAAGTAAAAATGTAATGTGAATAAGTAAATAAGCAAGTAAATTGGTAAAGTAAGTAAGTAGTTAAGTAAATATATAAGTAATTAAGTAAATATGTAAGTAAATAAGTTAAGTAAATAAGTAATTCAGTAAATAAGTTAAGTAAATAAGTAATTCAGTAAATAAGTTAAGTAAATTAGTAACTAAGTAAATAAACAAGTAGTTAAACAATTAACTAAATAAGTAATTATGTAAATATGTAAGTAAATAAGTAATTAAGTATGTAAGTAAAAAATTAAAGTAAGTAATTAATTAAACAAGTAAGTAAATCAGCAAAGTAAATAAGTAGTTAAGTAAATATAAGTTAAGTCAAAAGTAAATAAGTAAACTAGTAAATAAACAATTAACTAAGTCAATAAGTAATTATGTAAATATGCAAGTAAATAAATATCTAAGTAAAAAAGTAAAGTAAACAAGTAAATCAGTTAACTAAGTAAATAAGTAGTTAAGTAAATATGTAAGTAAATAAGTTAAGTCAAAAGTAAATAAGTAAACAAGTAAGCAAACAATCATCTAAGTAAACAAGTAATTATGTAAGTAAGTAATTGACTAATTAAATAAATAAACTAAGAAGCGGTCAGCTCTGAGTCCGGCTGCTTGTTTGGAGCCCCCTCTGCTGAACACAACAGGAGCTGCCTCGGAGCGAACAGCCTCTTTCCTCTGTGGTTTTCAGAGCAGAAGCTCGAGCCGGTTCAGTGTTTCAGGTGTAGACGTGCTCCTCGCAGAGAAGGAAACAATGAGTCAGACCTCCATCTTGAAGTCTGTTCGGAGTCATCTGTGCTGCCAGATGTGCGTCTGTCCCCCGTGTGTCTGCAGAGAGAATAATGTGTGGCTATAAATGACTTCTTAATAGCAAGTTATCCAATAAAGCTGCACTGCTGTTGGCAACCTGACTGTGTTTGCAACCTAATGGTCTTTACAAAGACGAAAAGCTTTCATTTTCTGAATTATTCTACACATCAAGACACTAAAGGACCGTTAAACATCAACATGCATGTAGGCTGCTCACGAGTCCTTCTGTGTTCCTGCTGGGGGCATCAAATCTTTTGAGAAACACTCGTAACGGGGTATTTCTCTAAACACTATAATCTGTTTTTGATGCTTGTTTTATCTGACTGGATGTCTGTTTTCTCACGTTTGTGTCAGACTGCTTCATGTTTTGGTTTATTCTTTGTGAATTAGGTCTAAATGTGGAGCTGTTAAAGGTTAGATCTTGGGACGTACTTGATGTTTGTGTACTTTTACTAATGTGCTGGTGTATATCTATGTGTGGGAACGTTTCAGCGTACTACAGTGTGAGCTTAGTGTCCTAAAAAAGTATTTTAAACTTTTGAAAGTTTCCACATTTTGCCACCTCACAGCCAAATACTTCAAAGTACCGTAATTTCTGGACTATAAGCCGCTACCTTTTCACAGACTTTGAACCCCGTGGCTTATACAAAGCTGCGGCTAATTTATAGATTTTTATTTTTTGATGAACTAACGAGCTTCATGCAGCCAAAACACATCCAGGTGCTCAATACATGCCTCACACATGCCCAATACATGTCTCACTTTGGGGGGTGGGGGTCCTTGTGACTTCGATGAGACTACCTTTTTAAATGTTTTTTTTTTATCTGTGCCCCGCCCCCCGCATAGTGATTGCTGGACATGGGCATCAGCGACCCCCATGACCCAAAATGGAAGAAGCAGGTATAAGATAATGGGTGGATGGACCAATGAAACAGGTCACAGTGGACCAACGCAATGGGGACGGGAAGAGAGAACGGGCACTCTCCCCTCATCCCCACTCCCCCCTCACAAGGAGGGGGGATTCCCCCCTCACAAGGACCAGTGGGGTATGCACAGAGCAACTTTTTCCCAAATCTGCCGGTGGATCCTGACAGCCGCGTAGGAGGATGTATATCAATCAATGACTTTTCCTCGTAGCCTACTGTATTTTATTTTATTTTTTAATTAGCCGTGTTACAGAACTATTCAGAAAAAAAAAAACATTTACTGTGTGTATGTTACCGCTAAGTATTTAATTAAAAGTAAAAAAAAAAATGTTTTTGTGTAAATATCTCATGGTACAACCTGGACACCCGCAGCTTATAGACAATCAGCCAACATACGTACATTTTTTTGTGGGCGTGGCTTATATTCGGGCGTGCTCAGTAGTTCGGAAATTACGGCATGTTACTGGGATTTTATGTGATGGGCCAGATCCTGGTCCTCGATGGCCACCATCCTGCATGTTTTACTTGCTTCAACGCTCCAACACACCTATAATAATGGTTGAATTAATGATCTGCAGGAGTCTGTTAATCACCCATTGATTCAAATCAGGTGCGTTGAAACATCTTAAACATGCAGGATAGTGGCCCTCGAAAATCAGGATTGGGTGCCCCCTGTGATAGACCAACACAAAGTAGTACATAAACGTGAAGTGGAAGGAAAAGTATACATTATTCTTACAAATAAATCAGAAAACTACGGTGTGCATTTGTATTCAGCCCCCATTACTTTGACACCTTTTACATGTTAACTTGACATCAGCTCCTCAAATTGTTGACAATGGAGCTCTGTTCACTTGATCTGAAAATAGAAGGCGTATGATGCAACTCCTCAAGATGTGGTCGTCCACCTGAACAGAGAGCAAGGAGAACGTTAAACCCAGGAGTCCATGGTAAGGCTGGAGGAGCTGCAGGGATCAACAGCCCAGGTGGGAGAGTGTGTCCACCAGTCACGTATCTACATGTGTCAATCTGCAAGCTAACAGAACACCTCAGCTTATAACTTGAATCCCACACTCCTTGTTTCTTTGAATTGAGAAAGTTCCTCAGAAAGCTCCTCAGCGAAACATCTTCAGTCACAAATAAAGTCCTTTTTTTTTTAATCTTGTTTGGATTTACCATGTCCTGGATGACTGAGAATTTTCACCATTGTGTCCACAGGACAACTATTAGTCCAGAAATCTGACCTTCACGGAAGAGTAGCAAAATAAAAGACCATGAGTCCAGTTTACAGTTTGCCAACAGTCAGTGGCACAGTGTTCTGCTCAGATCAGACCAAAACTGAATGTTTGGTCTAAATGTGGGCCTGAATGTTGTGTATGATGGAAAACTAACACTGAATACACCATCCTCACTGTGAAACACGGTGGTGGCTGCAACATGATGTGGGGAATCGATAGCTTGAACACTTGAAAGACGCCCGCTATCCAGTTTGGCTGAGCTTGAGCAATAGTTTAAAGCAAATTGGACAAAAGTTTCAGTCTCCAGATGTGCCAAGCTGGTGGAGAGTGACCTTAAACGACTTGCAGCTGGATTTGCAGTGAAAAGTGGTTTGATTTGTAAAACATTTTGCTACCACTGAATCATTTTCCCTTCCCATTTAAGTACTACTTTGTGTTGGTATATCATGTACAATTCCAATAAAATACTTAGAAGTTTGTATAGGTCGAGACAAAACGTGGAAAAGTTCAAGAATGAGAATACTTTTTCCTGTCGCGATAAACAATAAATCAATTAATCGCATGATAGATGAAAATTATCAACCTCATTTTCATTTATCGGCTTTATTGTTTCTTCGTGTCTCTTTCTATTGAAGACACTGGATGAGAAAAGGCTCAACTCCAGTGATCTTCAATGACCCCTCCCTTCCTCTTTTCTCTTTAAAATCAATTTTAATCGTCCAAAATCGTGTTTTTGGATCATTAAAAGTGGCTAAGTTACGAGCTAAGCTAACAGGACGACCTCGGGGAAAAAAACCTCCGTCTTGTGGAAACTCAAAAATTCACAGTTGAAACTTGTGCGTTCGTGTCCAAAAGTTGTTTTTCTCTGCAAAAAGAAGCTGAGAACTTGTTTACATATTTTTTAATTAAAAGCTTTGTGTGAAAAATGCTACGCTAAAGAGCTCAAACTGCACCGAGCGTCCACCATTTTGAGAACCGAAGAGAGACAGCCCATGTCACGTCAAGGGGCCTCCCTCCCATTTTTCTTAGAGACACGCTGCTCGCTCCCTCACTATCCATCCTTCAGTTCCAACAGTCTTATACTGCCATCCAGTGGTTAAAATAATTACTAATTATTGTCAATAATTACTAATTATTGTCAAATTGCAAACGATATTATCGTTTATCGCAATAATTTCTGAGACAGTTTCTGAGATTGTTATCGTGACAGGCCTGGCCACCGTACGTTGTGCTGCCGTGCTGTTACCATCTTGTTTTCTGTGGCATTCACCAGCATCATCTTTTCACAGATCCATAAAGTTCATTAGCATCTTAATCCTTCTGATCTTGCCTCCTTGAGGCAGTCTAATGATTTTAAGGGTTTTGTAAATTAGTTAAAATATATCCTCAACAAACACATCACTGATACCCAGCTTAAATCACAAATTAATCAGTGATTGACCTTTGGTGTGCTTCTTTGAAAGGTTGTTCATATCAAGCGTAGACACTCTGAGTGACGCCAATCTGATTCTGAGATGCTGAAGTCTTGAACTTGACTCTTCTCTTATGGAGCCATGGTAATGAGTGGTGACTAAATGAACAGCTGCCTAAGTGAATGGATGTGTAATTAAAGAACGGGCCATGCAGTCGATGTAATTAGCTTGTTTATGTGAGGTACAGTGGTCACCGGTTGAGGCCAAAAGAAAAAAGAGGGAGCAGGAGGAAGAACGAGATTGTGGAGGAAGAGGCTCTGAGATGGAGAGAGAGCAAACTCCTTATTCAGGTCTTTTCTGCTCACTTGTCACATCAAGGCTCCAAATCAATCCTGCAAATTGGTTTGTTCCTCGACAAGGTTACCAAATGACGGAGGAAAGGAGGGAACGGAGGAGAGGAGGGTAATGTGAAAGCTGTTGCAAGAGAGAGGGTGGTGGAGGAAAGAAAGGGTGGTGGATGTCTAATGTAGAGTTGTCGGTGCACGTTGTGTGGACCAAAGGACAACGGTGGCGACGTCAAGCCACCGAGGGGGGAAGGATTTGAGTTAATCGTTTGTTACAGGTAAACCAAAATGGTTGAGGCATGACATCCCGGCTCAAACCCCCCGCCCCCAAAATAAACTGTTTATTTGTGTTGACACTCCTGTCGCAATGAAATTTGACCCCTCTGAGTTGATTCATGTGCGTTTGTTTTACAGGAACACTTCACACCGGAGTGCAAGTTCAAAGAGTGCGTGTTCGAGAACTACTACGTCACCTACTCGTCCATCCTCTACAGACAAACCCAGTCGGGGCGAGCGTGGTACATCGGCATCAACCGAGACGGAGAGGTCATGAAAGGAAACCGGGTCAAGAAGACCAAGGGTGCTGCCCACTTCCTGCCCAAACTCATTGAAGGTACAGTTGACAAATACTCTTTAACGTAAAGGGTTGGGTTCCACGTATTTCGTCTGGAGTTTTATCCCTAGCAAATACTTTGAACAGATTGCGCAATATCTTCGGTTAACATCTTGCCTTTGACTTTTCTGAGTCAACTCTGTAAGCAAAATATCTCACGGAATGCAGCTCTGAATTTAATGAAACTTTAGGGAGATGTTGGATAGACCTTTGGAGCCAAACCAGTTAAAAATCACCATAGCAAACTGAACTTAGAAAACATAAAAATGACTTTTAAATTAAGCAGTTTTACAGATATTGTTCAAACATTTGGTGTGGTACTAGCTGGACTGATCCCTAACACATATTCAGGCACTGACCGATTGTGCCACCATCGGTAGTCAACATTAGCCAACACAAAAATGGTTATAATCAGCCAATCAGGCAAAACAAGATCGTCCAAAAGTTGGAACAAAAGCCGTAATGTTACATCAAGTCCTCGTCACCCAAACTGATCTCACTGTTGATCCCTTAGTCAAATAATTTTACTTATTTTTTAAATCTTTTTCCTTCTTCAGTGGCCATGTACAGAGAACCCTCCCTACACGACGTCGCTGAACAGAGTCCACCCAGGAAAACGCCCAAAACCTCCAGCGACTCGCCGGTGCTCCAGAACAGCAAGAAAGACGCTCAGTCCAAAACCAAAACGTCCACATCCTAGCGCTCGGAGGCGTGGAGTAGAGGAGGAAGACGCGGGGGGGTCGGACACCTGTTTGTTGGGGGCTAACCCCGACCTGTCACCTGTGGGGTGGACCTACAGTTCAGTGGTGTAAAAACTTGGAGAAACCGTCCAGGCAGAGCGGAGCTGGCAAAAAAAGAAGAACCCCCCCCCACCTCCCCATTTTATCTCCTCAGACCTTTTTCCACATCAGCCCCCCACCTTCTTATTTAACAGCCTCTGCGTTCAGCCGAACCTGGGGGTGTAGATGCAATAACTCAAGGAAGGGCTGAACAGTGGCCTGTTGTTTTAAAGCATGTCACCTCAGCCTGTTCCACCAGCTGGAAGGACACCGTCAGCGACATCCTTCTGGACAAACAAATCTCTCCCAGCAAGGTCTTCCTGTGTTTATTTTCACCGCGACGGGTGCACCGAGAAAATCTGTCCCTCTGCGGCACGTTTTCCACAAATCACTTTTTATTTCCCCGAAGGGTTTTTCTTTTCTGCTAATGTTAGCCGAACACAAAGCCGTGCTAATGTGAGGCCGTCACACGGGCTTCAGCTGACTCTTGGTCCTGTTGCCATCTGCTCCATCCACGTCTTCTGTGTGTGTCAGCAACTTTTGAAGACCGCCTGAATATTCCTCTGCCATGTGTGTGTGTGTGTCTCCATCCTCTTCCGTTCACCTTTGGCATGGTTTGATTAGTTTGTGACATAGACTCAATTTTCCACTCTGCAGCACAATAAAAACCCCTCCCCGTCTCGCTGGCTCTATTAACTGAGTCCGGGGCTTATCGGAATCTCTCGACCCTTAAACGAGAGGCCAAGACCCCCCCGTCCGCCCACTGTGCAACCACAAACAGTCATATAAACCCTGATATGTATACATACACATACAGAGAGTTGTGTACTATGTACACACTTTATAACCTGGATGTCAATAAGTCACGACTGTCAAAAATTATCTCATGACTTCATACAATCCGTTGCAATAACACACACACACGAATGCACACTTGCTTTCATATGTGTGCGCGCGTAAGTTCTGGGAAATGATGACGATATGATCGAGACGAGAGGTAGTGCAATAGCTTTTTTATTTGTGGCTGCCCATGCATCCCACAAACCCTCAAGGGCCGTACAGCATCTGCCAAATCTCATTTACTCAGCATGTTATTGTTGTCTAACAGAATATGCAGAAAATGTACTTCCTCCCCACCATTATGTCGTTTAAAATTGCGCTACAAACCTATAGTGACCACATTATGCAGATAATGTTCTGTCCCACCCCGTCTCCAATTCAGAAAAAGGGTTTTTTAACGACATATCTCTTTGAGTTTGCCGTTCGAATGCAGCGTTTACTCATTTTACAGCCTTGGACAACAGTCTCGACCCAAATTAACCAGACAAGTCGGTAACCAAACCCCAAGACAAATACCGGTATTTAACTGTCTATGTTTTGCTTAATTTAATTTATTTCTCTCAGGCAGGCTACTTATTTTGGTGCCAGTCTTTTTGAGTGCACTGATGGTTTAGAAACCTAAAAGAAATGTGGATTTCTAGAAAATAGTTTGTTTCTTTTCAAATGTCTTAAAAATTTCAAATGTCTTAAAAATTTAGTTCCCATTCACGTGAGCTTCTTGTTGGTAAAACAATGAAAGCAGGTCAAGAACTCCATATGGGATTAAAGATAACTGACTGAAAAATTTTGGATTGTATACCTGGATTATTGAGCATGGACTTTGTTGACTAAAAAGATTGTTTGATTATTTTGAAATGGAGGCATGAACTGCCAGTAGCTGTAACGCATTAAACAGCAAACGGTGATTTCATTTTGGAAAATCGGAGAGAAATTCTCATGAAAGTCAAAATATTACTTATTAGCAACCAAATGAACAGCTGCTTAAAGTCAAGCTAACGTCTGTTCAGTCAAGCTAAAAGCTACGTAGTCAGGGTAACATCAGCTCATCTACTCAGAATCAACATCTAATTAAAATCAAGCTAACAGCTAATCAGAGTCAAGCTAACAGCTAATCAGAGTCAAGCTAACAGCTAATC
>NC_056498.1:38634493-38646444 GCF_014905685.2 Nematolebias whitei
GTGTAAAAAGTTGATTTTCTCTGGAAAAAGAAGCTGAGAACTTGTTTACTGATTTTATATTTATTTATTAAAAGCTTTGTGTGAAAAACGCTATGCCGAAGTGCTCAAACCACACAGAGCGTCCGCCATTTTGAAAATCGAAAAAGTAAAGAGAGACAGCCCATGTCACGTCAAGGGGCCTCCCTCTCATTTTTCTTAGAGACACGCTGCTCGCTCCCTCACTATCCATCCTTCAGTTCGAACAGTCTTATACTGCCATCCGGTGGTAAAAAAAAAAGTATTACACACAAAAATTAACCAACATTTCGTCTTAAATTTGACAATAATTAATTATTGTCAATTTTCAAACAATATTATCGTTTATTGCAATAATTTCTGAGATAATTAATCGCCCAGCAAAATTTGTTATCGTGATGGGCCTAGGTGGATGTACAGAAAGCCAAGAGTCGTAATTCCCAGGCTTTAAAATACCATTAGTCTGAAAAGCCAAAAGGGTCATTAAGTTGTGTATGAAAATCCAAAATGTCCAGAAAAAGTTCAGAAAAACAAAAATGTCATTAATTAGTGAGTGGAACTCATAAAAAGAGTCGTTAAATTGTTTATGGAAACCCCCAAAAATAGCATAATTTGTGTTTTTTTGCTTTTTGGTAAACGTCAATATTTACTCCTCCAGGGGTTATATGAAAACAAACAGCACACCATATCACCTCGTTGAGAAGCTCAATGTGTGCGATCAACATTTTATTTATTTATTTTTTTACGTTGGGAACTTTTATTCTACTCTGTACTGTCGTTTACTTTGCATCAAAGCCAGACCAAATGACTTGAAACAAACACTCATTGTACGGTTTACAGTTCAAACTGAACAAATAAGACGGTACAAAAGTACTTTATTTGTTTTTAATTATAAAGTTAACAGTCGGCCTAGCCTTGTCTGTCCGTGGCCTCGCCACATAGCAAGGGTGGCTTGTTTTCCTCTTTGTTTTTGAAAGGAAACCCATTTGGGATTATTATTATTTTTTTCCTGTTGTACCCAATCCCACATCCAACCGCGAGACACCAAACCGTGACTCGCGTGTACCGTGACACCCTCAGTATGAAAAATATTGAGTTACTATGGGTTGTACTGAGGTGATATGAGTTTGTGTTTTAATTTGCTGGTGAAGGACGTATCTGTCTCTTTCTTTCATATCGTGGGACATAAAGCTGAAACGATGAAGACATGGAAGGTCTCAAACTAGGGATGCACGATATTATTGGCATGGTATCAGTATCGGTCGATATTAACGATAAAATTAAATATCGGACATCGGCCATTCCATCAAAATTGACCAATACAAAAGGCGCCGTTTTTATATGACGTCCCAGTGACAAGGATGTCTGAAGCACCAGCACAACGTTATGACGTACGCGCCGGTTAGATTTGTGAAAATTTACAAATGTGCTCTGTTCGAGTGTTGTCGTGTTCGAGAGTAAATGTCATGAATAAATTTGACAGTAAATATAATCCAAGTTGAAGTGTTGCATCATTTTCAGACCCCTTTTTGGCTTCTGCGTTTGGTAGCAGGTCAAACTGACAAAGACCATGCAGAATAATGTAGTATTTTAAATCCACAGCAGAGAAAGTTATGTAGTCTCTGTAAATAGGTCTTGGGGAAAAAATATCGGTATAGGTATCGTTTATCGGGCCAATAATTTTTAGCATATCGGATATCGCCCAAAATCTAATATCGTGCATTCCAATCTCAAACGTCTTGGTTCTGATTTCCCATCATCTGCTGGTCAGTTGGAGACAAACTGACAGACTCGTTTGTGTCTCTTTCAACCGCACACACACCTTCTGCATCTTCTGCACCTTCTTAAACCT
Organism: Nematolebias whitei; assembly: GCF_014905685.2. Classification (NCBI taxonomy): domain Eukaryota; kingdom Metazoa; phylum Chordata; class Actinopteri; order Cyprinodontiformes; family Rivulidae; genus Nematolebias; species Nematolebias whitei. The sequence goes on from NC_056498.1 coordinate 38,636,361, forward strand.
GTTGTCAAGCTTTTTAAAACTTGTTTTATTTTCTGTGAACAGAGGTTGCAACTTTTCCCCGAGTCTTCCAGAAAATATTTTTTTTTATTATTTTGATATTCTTATTTGTTTTGTTCCCGTCTTCCAAATGCAAAATGAGTGCTTCAGTCTTCCAGTTATCAAAGCCACAATAAGACTATTTTTATATTCTCCTGGGGCAAAAAATAAAGTATCTATGTATCCCGCTATATCCGTATATCCATGCAAACGTAGCGGGGGGGACAGTGAACCTTGTTTCCACACAGCGACTCTGTCATCCAAACCGAAGGGTCATTCTGGAAAATAATTACCTTAAATGGGATCGTACCTGGAACTTACCAAACAGAACGGTGTAGAGGACCCTGAATGGGACAGACTACAAGCCTGCATGCGCCAATCATTCACCGGACACCTTCGGAACAACAGTGGCTACCCAATATTTACTCTTTGACCCCCGAACCTTCTCCCCTCCCAACATTTCTCACTGTCCCCGAACTCCCTGCATTTGCAGTATGATCTGTATTTATTTATAACAACTTACACAAAGTCAAAAGAAATGTATTATTGGATATAATTGAATAAAACAAACTAATATATTTGTATGATTGTAACACTGGTCTCTGGAGAGCTTATTTTTCTGGGGGGAGTGTTGGTGGGATTCTGAAGCCATTCCTGTTATGTAGTACCAACAATTTAACAAGTGAAACCAAATATAGCAGAAATACTCATAAAACTCAGTATTGGTGGCTTGTGATACCAGTGGTGGTTCACAGCACCATATTTCTATGTAGAAGCACTTTCCTTTGGCAACATCTTTCTCCAATAGGAGCATGTTAGAAAGTGTTAAAAGAGGAGATGTTGCCTTTACATGCAAGTGCACGTTGTCCTCCAGTACTGTGACTTGATGTTTTCTCTTACCTGTAGACGTACGAAGTTTAACAGCAGGTAAACATTCTGACAAGAAGAGAAAGAGGAAAGCATAATATTTCTGTAGCAGTTGGCTTGCCAGGCTGTTGATACAACCCTCCTGCTGCCCTTGGGTCAAATGTCCTACAAAGCCATAGTCTTGACACTAAGACATTGTGGGTCATTTTGACCCAATGGCAGCAGGAGGGTCAAAAGAGTAATTTGGATTTTTTTCCAAGTTGAATGCAACACTAAGACTATGGTTCACCAAATTTTAACTGCTTTAGATAGAATACCCTGCATTTTACTGTTCTTGTGATTTCTTTAGACATTATCTAGTTACTGTAGATCTACATCGGCAGCTGGGACGGACTGACAAACCTTTCCGGAGTGTGCGCCACTTCTCGTTCGATAACCACTGGAGATGAGTACACACCAGGATACTGGACAGGAGTAAGCAGGTAAAGAAAAATGGGTAGGTAAAGTAGTAAAACTGTCCTGTTGGAGGTTTTTCCTGAACAGTTAATGAGAAAACTGGAAGGATTTTCTTTTGTACAGTGAATGAAATAATACGTTATTGATTTCAAAGAACTATTTGCACATCGGTGCAAATTGCAAAGAAAAGTTCATCCATCCGTCTCTTATCTTTACCCGCTTCTGCCTTTCTGGGTCGTGGGGGTTACTGGACAGGTCTCCAGTCCATCGCAGGGACACACGAGACAAACAACCATTCACGCACCCTCTCCTAGGGACAATTTAGAGTTACCAATCAGCCTAACGTGCATGTTTTTAGTCTGTGGGAGGAAACCGGAGTACCCGGAGAAAACCCACACATTCATGGAGAGACATGCAAACCCCACCCAGAAAGGTCCCCGGCCACGATTTGACCCGGTGACCTCACTGAGAGGTGACAGCTCTACCACCTGACCTACCGTTTCTCCACCAAAGAAACTTTCATACTTGTGAATCCAAAAGTGTCATGACGTTTCATCTCGGCTGCTAACAGTCCTCATAAGACCTTTTGTTGTAGCTTCTGTTCTGGATAATTGGACAAATTTCTCATGGAGTCACATCAGTTGTATGGGTCTGGGGTTCGTGCACGCTCTGATCACAAGAGGCTCCGAGAGGCTGATTGGTTCGTAGACCCAATGAGTTCGGCTGAACCTGATGCCTGTTATATGGCATCAAAACCTACGATTTCATTGTTTTGTATTTCTTTTATTTCGTATTTCTCTTTAAATAAATTACCTCAAAAGACTTATTTCTTGAGTCTACCTTTATTGCAGAAAATCCACCACATTAATTACCACAAAACCCTGTTAGTCGTTTTTGTCCTGGTTGTCTTAGATTTGCCGACCTTGTGATTTCCAGCTTCTCCATGCTTCATATTGTCCTTGGGTGAATGTACAGTACCTGGTATACTCATTGTTGTGTGATCGCAGAGCGCACAAGAAGCAATGTAAACAGTGTTTAAGATAAGAAGAGACCATTAGGGTGGATGAGAAACACAATGCACCTTGTAGAACCTTGATAAGGGACCGGTAACACCCGTCATGCCCAAATTCTGTTTCATTATCGGAGAGGACAACACACACAGAGATGTAATAAAGCAATTTTTGAAGAAAACGTAGATGGCGCCTTGTCAAAGGATAGAACTGAGTTGCTCCGGTTGGGACGGTGTGCCTCTTGGCTACACTAACGAAAATCTCCTGCAAGGAAATGCTTACTGTAAACGTTATTCATGCTAGCTCCACGGCTCCACTTAGGCTGATGGGGGAGGACGTCTTAAAGGAACAAATGCATTATTTTGCCAACATAAATGAGGGATTTGCTGTTTTTATATTTATTTAAAAGTATAGTTTCCTCAAATGATGAATTGACAGAGAAGAATCTCCATTTTTTCCAATTTTGCGTGGGTCCTCCGAATCCACCCAACTCCCTTGTATCCACCGATGATCAGGTCCAAGACAAAAACTTCCGACTCAAGCTCTGAAAACTTTAAACTTGAAAGTGTAGTCTTTATTTTCCAACCAATAATAAGCATTTATTTTAGGTTTGTATTAGTGCTGGGCGGTATGACTCAAATTTTATATCATGGTATTTTCAACGATTATACCGGTAAACCGTGGCCAGCTGAAGTTACTCTCTTTCTGCAACACCAACTATTTCTTAACGTTTTACTTTTACTGTACCTCTCTCTGTGGCTCTGTTTCCATCCTCTGTCGTTTCTTCCTTCCCTGGTTGTAGTCATTAGTCGCGTATTCTGGGCTCACGTCACATTAGCAGTGAGCGGCGGGTTAGAGGGCAATTTACTTTGCGCATAAACTCTGTACGTACTGAAGAGGTGCATTCTACATTCAGCGATTGCGAAAACGGGAGTTTTTTTGTTTTTGTCAGCCAATACAAGCAGCAAAATCACCAGTTATTGAGAAGGCTGCTCAGACAGACACTAGCTTGCTGCTACTTCCTGCCTGCACGTTCAGCGGTGCCGCACACAAAAGCGTCCCCCATGAAACGGTTTACTAGCGGGTGTGACGTAACGTTCCGAACTTGTTCAGGCTATTTATTTAGTGTGTCAGTATTTGGAAAATTCGTATAACGAAAATAAAAAACGGTTTTCGGTATGAACCGGTATACCGCCCAGCACTAGTTTGCACCTTCTGTAGTGTCATTATTCAAAGTTAGCTTTATTTGAAAAGGGCTCGGTGTCTGCTAAATTAATTTTGATACTTTTTGACTTATCACAAAGTCACAGACTTTGCTTCTAATGAGACCAAAATAAAAAGCAACGTCTTGTCGGGATCCGTTTTTTTATTATTAGGTTTCACTCTGTGGTCAGTTCATTTTTCTTGGTACTTTTCCTCAGTTTCTGCCCCTCTGCTCTTGCCCCGCCCACTTACACCTGTTCCCTGTTTCATTAAGCTCAGCTGTCTCTCAGTCCACGTATATCTCTGTCCCCATTCTTCTGCAGGTTGTGCTGTTTTCAACTTCAGGTTCTTCTTTCTTCAGTTTGTGTTGCCGCCACGCCAGCCTTTTTGCTTTTCTTTTCCTCTTATTGTTATCGAGCGCTTCATGTTTTACTTGAACTCCTTGTGTCAACCTGTGTTTCTAGGTCCGTATCCTCCACAATCCATGACACCGACACCATCTTTTAACGGTCTATAAGAATTATTTTAACACCACCGCAACATTGTAAAAAAGGATGAAGCTTCAACCTTATTGCTCTAGTTTAGCTCACATCAGCACTTGCTAATAAAATAAAAAGTAATCATCATGGGTAAACATTTAATCCAATTTAACTACATGAAATTACTAAATTAAATCTTGAGTTTGAGTCATGGCCAGCGGTGTTTTTACATGCTCCCTCTTGACCACAGATACGATGTGAGGCTTGATGTTGGCTGCTAGCTGTTAATAGTTAGCTTATTTGATAATTAAATTGGCCGCGGGCCAAATGGCGGTGACAGCAGATCGTAAATTATGGTCGTGTGGATCAGTAAAAGATAAATGTGGGAGTGGAGTGGCATGAAAAGATGAGTGGAGGGATTTATGAAAGAGGAGGGAAATGCTTTGCCTCATGGGATGTTGGAAAATAAAGCTGTGTTTGGCAGCTGAAAGGTTTTGAGCAACTATAGCAGTAAACTAAGGGTATAGATGCTACTTTAACACATATGTGTGTTTGGTTAGTGCATTATTATTGTTATTATTTTATTTCGTAACTGGCCAAACCATAAAATCCTTCAGAATTACATACAAACTAGCAAGACCTTGTTTTCAGGCTGGTGTAGCCCAGCGCCGCGGTCTCATAATCCTGAGGCCGCAGGTTTGAGCCCACTTTGCTTCAGTAAGAGCATTTGGAGGAGAGTTCGCTCGCCGTGGCAACCTGTAAAGAAGGGAACAGCTGAAAGAAAAACAACCTAAGCCCTGATTGTGAATGATCTCTGGAAATGTTAGTGTTTTTTTATGTTTGTGTAAAAACTATACCTTTACTCTGGAAACCTGCGCTTATTGAATCCGCTGTGATTTTTGTGCTTCAACGAGATGCGCATGCGCGCAGACACTTCAGTCTTGAGCATGAAAACAGTTAGATCGGAAATGGTGAGCACACCATTGTCTGTTTGGACCGAGAATGACGTTGGGTCACTCCTACTCATTTGTAAAGAGTGATCAGCACAAACAGCACTCTCCGCCACTGTTACTGTTGTTCATCTACTTGCGCAAGTGCGGAAAAACTATGGACTGCAGCCATGTGGTGCGTACACGAGATTTCACGTCGATGCTGGGCGTTACCTAAAACCTCAACACCGAGACTCACGTTGAGGAGTCTCAGGTGAAAGGTAGGACTCAGGATACGGATTCAGCGTAAAACTTTGTATTTATTCAAGAGATCTTTCAGATCACCGAGTGTAGGCTAACTGGTCCAAAAACAGGAAACAATTGAATACAACGGATAGTGTACAAACATGATCAGTGCCTAATGAGAGAAGGAGCAGGTGAGGAGACACAAAAGATGATTTGGGGCCTGTAAGATGTGAGACCTAAAGTGATATATCCACACAGACTGAGGGGCTAAGGTGCAGAAAGGCCCCCCTCCCTCCTCAATGTAACCGGAGCATGCAGCAGTTGGCCAGACTTGTCTGACTGACAGACTACAGTTCAAACTGGACAAAACAAAACTGAGTTCAGCTGCTCCTTTCTGAACCATCAGGAAAAGGAACGATTGTAAGAAGCAAGATCGACCGGTTTGAAGATCGGTTCTTAGGAAACCGGAACAAGTTCGGTTCTAGAGGCACCATGAAAAGTCTGGACAAGTTCTTGTTTTTGTGCTGCTTCTACAGCCTGAGCACATTAGGAGGTAAGCCAGCAGCTGACACAAGAGTGGTGTCGTACATCCTTACACACCTACGCACAAGGACAAAGTACATGTATAGAATAATAAGTACAAACTATATAATTTGGTAAAAAGCACCAAGTTTATAGGAATCTTGATTTCTTTGGACACAGCTTTGGTTTTTAAGGAAACTATGAAGGGAGGATTGAGTTGGAGTAGATTGAATGAAACATGTTTTTATGGACAAATACATTCTGCAACTTTATGGGGTTGCGGTAGTTCGGTGGTCAGTGCCGTGCCGTCTTGTGATCCTGAGGTTGCGTGTTCGAGCCCAGGTTGCATCTGGAAGGGCATCCGGCGTAAAACAATTGCCAAGTCTTGATAGTAGTTTGCTCGCTGGGGCGACCCCTGAAGAAAGGAGCAGCTGAAAGAAACTTACATTCTGCAACTTTATGATCACATTTGCTTTATTAAGTGTAATATTTTTCCTCAAACACGCAGAAAACTGTAGCATTCTCTGTTGATAAAGTAAACGGCAACACAGTACAGAAGATTGTACTGTTTTACTACTTTATATAAAAGTATACATGTCAAAAACTGCTCTCTGAAACTATGCTAAGTTTTAAATAGATTAGCATGATTACTATGCTATATGTACTAATATACTAATATTGTCTGGATAGCATGTTAGCTCGTTTGTCTCTTACCTGAAGTGCTAGATGCTAACATACTAATGCTAACATCATTTAGCAGGTTAGCGTTTGCGTAGCATTTGTTTTTGCATAGCATAAATATTAAATAGTTGTGATGAATGCTCAATGGTAGAGAAATCTAAGAAGGTTGAGTCGAGTCCTCCAACAACCGATCGTTATTGCTAGTATCACTCAGCCCTCTGTGACTAGCAAGCGGCCATCAGGGCACTAACGATCCATCGTTAGGCTGATGGTTCTCCTTTTACAAGTGAACAGCTATTTCCGGATGTCAGCATCCACCATGATCAACCAGTTTGTGCCTTCTTGCGTTCGATAGCTGTTGGAGTTTCTAGTTTGTGGTGGTGGAGATCAAGGCCCTGTCCATAAGACCCTGGACGATCACTGCAAGCTGTCATCCTCTTATTTAGAGAAATCAATGACGTTCTTGACGTGGGGCTATTTATAAGACTGAGTTTGTTGCAGCTCCTCGGACTGACGAAGTGTTTAGGATAAAAGACGAAACGTTTCAACAAAGAAGAATCCGTCCAGAGGACCTGACTCAACCTTGGTAGATTGCTAAAACACTTTGTTTTGTGACTGCGTAAATCACACATCTTTAAAGGTTTCTTCTAAGTTGCTTTAATGGTCATGTTATATTGGTATTTATTTGTTCACGTTTTATTTTTTAGCATTTTAGCATGTACATTTAGTATAGCATATGGCAATGATAAAATACTTAGTGTTTGACTTTTTATTTGCAAAAACATGTATCTGGTCAAAACTTTCTAGTAAATTATTTGAATAACCATCCATCCATTTTCTTTTACTCCCCTCTTCCTTTTTGGGCCGTTGGGTCACTGGTGCCCATATCCAGCTGTCACTGTGCAAGGGACACCCTGGACATGTCTCTAGTCCATCACAGGGACAAATGGAGACAAACACGACAAACAACCATTCACTCTCACCTAGAGATAATTTAGAGTTACAATCAGCCTAACATGCATGTTTTTGGTCTGTGGGAGGAAACCCGAGTACCCAGAGAAAACCCACGCATGCACGGACAGAACATGCAAACGCCACCTAGAAAGGTCCCGGACCGCGGGATTTGATCCGGCGACATTCTTGCTGAGAGGCAGCAGCTGTACCGGTACCGTGCCGCCCTTGAATAAGCAATATATTTAAACATAGCATTCACTTGCTAACTCTAACATGCTAGTGGATTTATTTAGCATGTTAGCGTTTGCATTTAGCATAATGCTAACATGCTTAGCATTCGTCACTGTTTTTAATATTCATAAAAAATTACTTACGGTAACTACTTCTTGAACTTTGCTCTAATTATACTTTAAAAGTTTGCTTGCTAACGCTGACACGCTGAATCATGACGCTAACTTGTAGCATTCGGAATTAGTAGTGGAGAGTCATCAAGTGGGCTTTACCAAAAACCAAAAGTCAAAACCTACATAATGTACTGGTCAACATCAAGGTTCTTTATTGTCATTTGCATCACATGTGGTACATGAGGTGGAACAAATTTGTATACATACGGTCCCAGTTACATCCAACAATAGCAAAAATATGAAGTATAAAAAGAAGCGGTAAAAAAGGATCTAAGATATAAACCCAGATATACGCTAAGCAAATGCCAAACGGTACGCTAAAAGATCTAAGATGTACGCTAGTCACTAATAGTGCAAAACAATACACCGAACAACAGCAACACAAACATGAGTCTTTGTGGGTGGATGAGTATGAATTAATGAATACAGCAGCATGAAATAATCAGCAGCATGAAATAATCAGCAGCATGTTTAATCAGCAGCACATATCAAAAATCAAAGTTGCATTACAGTGATAATCCTGGTTAGAGATTCATGAGTCTTAACAGCTTCAGGGTAGAAGCTGTTCCTCAGTCTAGTGGTTCTACACTTAATGCTCCTCAACCTCCTTCCTGAGGGGATTGTGATTATTAATAGCGTTCAAACTCTATTTAAAATTTTACAGGATATAAAAGTAACGCAATGTGTCAAACTAGGAACGCTTGCAGTGAAAACTCGGTTTTATTGGTTTCTTTCTTTATCAACTGCTCCGTCATTACTTTGTATTTGGATTAAACTCTATACAAATTAAGACTAGTGTATGAATGGATAATTAACCTGTAGGTTGTGCATAAAAACATTTGGGATTAACATTGTAACCCTTTATCATATTTCTTGTTATATTCGGAACTTAAACTAAATTAAAGACATTTCTGCTCATCTTAAAATAAGAATAGGTTGCTTCAAACAACAAGGAAGCAATGGCTAGGTGTGCAGTGTCAGTGATTACATGTTCAGAGACGTCTACAGCAACAATAAGAATCTCCAGGGACCCCGGAGAGTCACTGCCAGCTGAGTGTCATCCTTTTGTTTAGAGAAATCAATGACGCACTCGACTTCTGACAGTTGATTCGATGACTGAGCTCTGGTGAAAAACAGCCGGGCCCTCACAGTCATATCATTTATATCGAACTTTATCGCTGCCAGTGTCAGTTTTTGAATAATTCTTACCGGCTCCGTCTCTGCGCCCACTTGAGTTGAGTGAGCTGACGGGAGGTGAAAGACCGTTAGAGCGTGCTCTTTGCAGAGCAGTATCGAGAAAGAAAAACGGTCGGCGCCCTCGTTTCGGTCGGTAGCCTGATATTTTTAATTTACGTCAACTTTATCTCCATCCATCCATCATCTTCTGCTTGTTTCTAAGTTGGGTTGCGGAGGCAGCAGCTTGAGGTCCAGACATCTCATTTCCACAGCCACCACTTCCAGCTCTTCTGGGAGGACTCCAAGACATTCCAAGTCCAGGGACAGTCTCTCCACCTGGGGTCTCTTCCTATTCAGATATGCCAGAAGAACCTCCCTGGGAAGGCGCCCAGGGAGCCTGAACCACCTCAACTCGTTCCTCGATGTGGAGGAGCAGCGACTCTACTCCAAGTCTCTCCTGATAACTTCTCTTATCTCTAAGGGAGAGTCCGGCTGCCCTGTGGAGGAAACGCACTTTGACCACCTATGTCTACGATCTTGGTTGCTGGTGCCCACAAAGAGGGTACAAACCGGTAAACGGAGAGCTTCGCCTTACAGCTCAGCTTCCCCTTCACCACAATGGACCGGAACAGAGTCTGCAATTCTGCAGAAGCCGCACCGATCCGTCTGTTGATGTGAAGCACCTCATGAACAAAATCCTGAGATACTCGAACTGCTTTGACTTTCCTTATTTAACCAAACCGTCATCGAACTGTGACAAAGCGCCTAACTTCTTGTTTTTAAAGCCGCCTTCTGTCTGGCCCATCAGCGGCCATGCTGCTCTGTGTTTGCTAATGGGGGTGTCTTGCTGTGTGATCGTTGTCATTTATTCCTGTCAGGTCGCATCCTGCTGCAGCCACAGCAACGCCAACTGTGATGGATGCAGCGTCACCCGTGCCACTGATTATAAATGCCTTTAACCTTCCGAGACCAAGGAGGAAACTTGTTGCGAGTTAAGTAGGGCTTCATGTGTGGAAAATACAGCAGCATGTTTTGGTTTTAGTGGAATAAATCTTAAAAGACCTGCGCGGAGGCGATTACAGCTGTCACCATTAAAGAAGGAGATGCAGGTCCATTGAGTT
>NC_056498.1:38656444-38664142 GCF_014905685.2 Nematolebias whitei
CTCTGGGGCTAACAATTGCAGTATATATTAGTTCTGGGGCTAACAATAGCAGTATATATTAGTTCTGGGGCTAACAACATATATTAGCTCTGGGGCTAACAACATACATAACATACATATTAGCTCTGGGGCTAACAATTGCAGTATATATTAGTTCTGGGGCTAACAATTGCAGTATATATTAGTTCTGGGGCTAACAATTGCAGTATATATTAGTTCTGGGGCTAACAACATATATATTAGCTTTGTCACTAAGGCCAAAGCTGAGGTATTTCTCCATTCTCATTTCTGTCCCAGCGCTCTGGTTCAAATTAAAGGCTGAAAATCAGATAATGTCCAAAATTAACATTCAAGATTAATGAAGTTTGCACCAAAGTAACCTGTCTACATCAGTTACCCAGAATTCATTGCAACCTAAATAAAATAGCGATGTCCATTTATCAATAATTTCAGCAAAATTATTGAAACTAAACAGCCTACAGTATTTTTACTGTCTCGTTTCTATAGCTGATGCAATTGATCAAATAAGGTATATTGTTCCAACAAGTGGGAGATCCCTTTAAGAAATGCTAAACCTTTATTCCCCTGTAGAGATCGAGTTGTTTAATTGTGACACAGCTGATTGTGTACAGCAGACATTAGGTTACAGATCATTATGGCACCCATACAATAGAAAACCTGAAGGAATAGGCATTAAATTTAAAAACTCTGAAGACCAAGAACAGCAAGTGTGGCCTTTTTTTTTTTATCCCCACGCCCCAGCACACACACGCATGCTCCCATTAACACCACTGTAAATATCCCCACCACTCCATTTATCAACACTTTATAGGCAATTAAGCAGCAGAGCTCTCTAATAACTGGGCTGATAGCTGCGTTCAGCAGCTTCAGCTGGCCAAGCTTTCACTTGGAACTGCACACACAAACACACAAATATGTGCGTCGACACAAGCGTTTTTGTACCTCTGAGCGTGTGAGATCAATACGGGACATTTCAGTAGCAGTTTCACAGATTCAGAGTTTCAGGAGGGCCGTCAGTTTCTCCCCAGTTCAATTACATTGGTCGTAAAAACCCAAAACTATATGGACAGAAGGTTAAATCAGGCTCTAATTGACCCGATGTCTCTCTTGCATTTTGTGTTTGTTTAACAGCCAACATAGATTTGTGTTCACCATTCAGCTTTCCCATGTTTGGTCTGTTACAGCCATGCCAATAAAGCCATATTTCCATTGTCTGGTCTCACCACAATTAGTTTTTGGCTCTACTTGGGTCTACACAGTCTCAGAGGTTTCCATATGTCTTGTGTACAGCCTAAATTCAAATACTTTATTAATCCCAAAGGAAGATTGTTGTTGTAGCTCATCATCCTGGTTTCATTAAAGAGTTTTTCTAAATGCTGATGGCTGTGGGCAGGAAGGATCTCTTGTCTGTCTTAGAGCAGATCTGAAGAAACTGCAGATGTTGATCTGTTTACTTGGACTTGGTGGGTTTCTTGGTCTGCTTGGGCAGCAGGACCACCTGAATCTTGGGCAGAACTCCCTGAGCGATGGTCTCTCCTCCCAGCAGCTTGTTGAGCTTCTCGTCATTGCAGACAGCCAGCTGCAGGCTCCAAGAGAGGATCCTGGTCTTCTTGCAGTCACGAGCCGCGTTTCTCACCTGCTCCAGGATCTCTGCGGTCAGGTACTCGAGCACCTCCACCAGGTAGATGGGGATGCATCCACGGAACCTGCTTTTAAACTCGTTTGTGATTTGGGGCTGTAGTTAGAAAAGTGGTAGTGTGAAAAAGAACAAGACTGAAGATGCACGCAATCAAAAGGAGTTTCCTCTGCAGAGTAGCTGGACACTTCTCATTAGACATAGGGTGAGAAGTTCAGTTATCCAAGAGAGACTCAAATTAGAGCCTCTGCTCTTCCGTATTGAGAGGAGCCAAATGAGATGGTTTGGTCATCTGTTAAGGATGAACCCTGGATAGGCATATCCATCTGGGAGAAGACCCCTGGGAAGACCCTTGATATGCTGGAGAGACTGTCTCTCAGCTGGTCTGGGAACACCTTGAAGTCCTCTCAGAAAGGCTGGAAGAGGTGACTATGAACAGATGTCCATAGCCTTCTTGCTCAAGCTGCTGCACCCATGACCTGACTCAGAAACAAGCAGGAGAGGATGGATGGATGGATGGATGGATGGATGGATGGATGGATGTATAAGGTAGGTGGGTTTAATTCTTGTGAAAGAGATGCTCGGATAGACATTGCTTTCTGGTCCATCATTGACCTCCAGTCTGCTGACAACAGATCTTCAGCTCGACTCAGTTTGTTTGGAACCTTGGCCAAGTAGGTCCTAAGCACCAAAGTGGAAGCGGGTGGGACTAGACCCCAGAAGCCGTGCAAAGCTGACTAAAATAGGACCGTGTCCAGCCCATGAAAAACGTGTTTAACCATTTGTTCATGTAGGATGGAGCTCCGTCCAGCCAATGAGGATGTAGCCAACCGTTGTTTAAGATCTCCCGCTGTTTGTAGAATGACACGTTGAGAACATTCTCTTCATGTCTCTTCTACATTTGTGTTTGCAGTAACGATGGGGTTTTTGACGTGGCGCTGCACGTCCATGTCCAGGTCTATAGTAACGGCAGAGTAACGTGGACGCCCCCTGCTCTATACTGCAGTTCTTGTGGAGTCAAGGTGGATGAACAGTTATGCTTCCTATTGTTTTTTCCGAGGTTGGTCCTTTTACACACCTGCTTTTCCTTTCTGTCCAGGTGACATACTTCCCATTTGACTGGCAGAACTGCAGCATGCAGTTCCGCTCCTACACCTACGACTCGACAGAGATCGACCTGCAGTACGCTCTGGACTCGAGAGGAAAAGAAATTCGGGAGATCCAGCTGGATGAGGCCTTCAGTGGTGAGCATTGACATGAAGCTTTGTTTGCAGAGCTACAAATAAGTCCATCTACAAAAACAGACGTAAAATCCCAAACACCAGAACGTAAAAACTGTAAATGTCTTTAAATGTTCTGGCAGAGAGCGGAGAGTGGTACATCAGACATAAACCAAGCAGGAAGAACATGAACGATGACATGTACGAAGAAATGACCTTCTACCTGATCATTGAGAGGAAACCTCTGTACTACATCATCAACATAATCATCCCCTGCATCCTCATCACGATCATCGCCATCTTTAACTTCTACCTGCCTCCTGACGCTGGTAAGGACGCGATAGAACCTTCATTCATACTTTAGTTTTCTTGTTTTGAGGGCGGCTGTGGCTGAGTGGTTAGAGTCCTCCAATGCAAGAGTTGGGGGTTGGAATTCACCAGCAGTCACATGCCGAAGTGTCCCTGGGCAAAACATAGAACCCCTCATTAACTCCGATGTGTGTCCCAACAGTGTATGAATGTGATAAATCACTGATTAGTCTCTTTAGAATGATTTGTTCAATTATCTCCATTCGTAGCGCAAAACATTGATCTCTCTGGGTATTTTATAGAATTTTTAAAGACTATTTTCAGAATATTAAACTTTATATCAAATAAAATTCCCTTCCGAAACACTTTATTTCTTCATTTACTTAAAAAACTTTGATCTCTTTGAAATCTGCTTCAGCGTTCTTCTTCTGTAACTAGTTTTAGCTACTTTTCAGCAACTGCCTTTTTGGTACTTTTAGCTTTTAGGTACCACTCTGTTTATTTCATCTGTTTATTCCAGAATTGCGCTGCTCAAGGTGGCTGCATGTTGGAGCAGCTCTGATACTTTCATTCTGAGATTTTGCTTTTGGAAACTTTAATTCCTCTTGGATTATTGAGCATGCATCAGGATATTTAATTCCTCTTGTTCTGGCTGTAAATCACATTTTTTTGGATGATTGTTTCCTCTGGTATCAGATGCTGTGCAGCTGGAAGGATTTTTACTGAAACTTTTTTTTTGTTTGGGACATTTGTTATGATGCGTAACCATGGTAACAAGGCAGTTTTCCACAACCAACAGCAGCTGATTAACATCTCAAAAGCTCAAATAATATCTCAACTACAGCTCCAACTCTCAAATGAGTTGAAAAGGATGTTCTGTGGACGCATTCTCATCTACCTGCCAGCTGTGCTCGAGTGCCTGACCACTGAGATCCTGGAACTAGCAGGAAACACGGCTCATGACAGTGGAAGGACAGGATCGTCCCTCTGCACCTACAGCTGGCTGTCCGCAGCGACGAGGAGCTCGGCAGACTGCTGGGAGGAGTGGCCATCGCTCTGGGAGGAGTTCTGCCCAGCATTTGGGTGGTCCTACAGCCCGGGGGAACCGAGAAGCCAGCCGAGTCTGGGTGGACGGATCGAACGGCATCTGCAGCCAGTTTCTTAGGATCCACTGTGGGATGGACTTTTACAAGAGATCCTTCCTGCCTACAGCCATCAGTGTCTATAACATATCTTAATGAAATGAGGATAACGAGTTACAACAACAAATAATTTCCCTCTGGGATTAATAAAGTATTTTTTAATTGAATTGAATTGAATAGAATTTTACCTTTTATCATTCTGGGCCTTTTAGCTTTAAGCTAGAGTTTGGCTTTTTTTTTTACCTTGAGCATTTATGTTGCCAACTTTGCGAGTGAGTGGTGGTGCAGAGGTTAGAGAAGGTGAGCCTGTTATCGGAAGGTTGACTGTTCAACTCCCCATACCGACAACATCAAAATGTGGGTGGGAAAGGTGGCGCGCCCACACCTGGCTCCACCCTCATTTGCTCCACTCTGGGCTTTTGATCAAGGCCCTTAACCCCCACCATCTGCTCCCCCAGGCATCCTAGATGCAGCTCTCTGCTCCACACAGGGCTGTGGTAGCTCTGTGGTTGTGTCAGGAAGGACAGCTGGCGTAAAATAATTTGCCAAGTCTTCATGCGAGTTCGTTCACTGTGGCGACCCCTGAACAAGGGAGCAGCTGAAAGAAGAAAACATTTTTACGTTGCTAATTTTAGTGACATTTTACTGAATTTAAGATCTGTTTCTGCTCATTTCAGCCACTGTTTTACTAACTTTAGAATTAATTTGACTTTTAGCCATTGTTTTGCTAGTTTTTGCACCTGTTTTGTTCATTTTTGCTACAGTTTGGCTAATTTGAGCTTAAAATGAATCCTTGTGACTCAGTGAGACTACCTGTATTAATAAAGGTTAAATAAAGTAAAAAATAACATTTGTTTTGTTTATTTTAGCTAGTGTTCTGCTAATTTTGGTTTAAAGCTATTGCTCTATAGCATTAGGCTTTAGCTCATTCTCTCCTGCTTCTAGCTTGTTTTCTGCTGGTTTCAGCTTGTTTAAAGTTTAAAAGTCAGTCTGGGTTCAGACAAGTCCTTCAGCGCTCAGTATTTATATACTGTAGTATTTGTAATATTTTAAAGAAAACACCATCATAATTGTATTTGTGTCTTGTCTCCAACAGTGGTCACATCATCATCACTGCAGCATGTAGTGAATATTTTTAATTCTTTTGTTCCAGGTGAGAAGATGGGTCTGTCCATCAACGTACTGCTCACCCTCACTGTGTTCCTGCTGCTGCTGGCTGATAAAATCCCAGAGACCTCGTTGGGCGTCCCGATCATTGTCAACTACATCATGTTCACCATGATCCTGGTCACCTTCTCTGTTATCCTGAGCGTGGTCGTCCTCAACCTGCACCACCGCTCGTCCAATACCCACACGATGCCCATGTGGGTACGCAAGGTCAGCCTCCCAAGAACAAATGTGGATAGGTTTCGCTTCCTGTATTCCGTTGGTAATCATATCTACGGTAACCCCATGATAGCGCCGTGATGGACAACAAAAACCTACTGTGTATTGCACATAGCTACTGTACGTGTTTTTGATGTACTTGATTGAGTCAACGTAGTATTATTCTCAGGCAAAGCCAAAAGCGAAACCACATTAGGGATTTAGTTCTGAAATTTGGGTCCAAACCGTGTGTCACTGGCACGCTGCAACTCATGCAAAACATGGAAGTGCGGTTCCCTTTTGAACCTTGAACTCTTAAAGCCGGTCACCAGAACCTGATACTTTGGGATGGAGGCAGTCAGGGCCTTGCAGAGCCACGTTTGGCGTGTAGCTTGGCTCAGACCAGAGTCTGATTCAAACAATGAACACAGAGACTGCGAGACAAGTCTAGGCACCAGGTACTCCAGGAAAACCTTGAGACCACGCCAGGACCCTTGTTGCTACTTATGGGCAGCTGTGGATGAGTGGTTAGAGCGATCGTCATCCAGTGGGAGAATTGGAGGTTTGATTCCACCTCGATGCAGTCGCATGTTGAAGTGTCCCTGGACAAGACGCTGAACCCCTCATTGCCTCCGATGTGTGTCCCATCGGTGCATGAATGCGCTCTAAAGCACTGACTAGTCTTTGTATAGAACTAGTAGAGTGCTGTCTGAACGTGTGTGAAGGTAAATGAGGGCACAGATTGTGTTGTAAAGAGATTTGAGTATCTTAGATAGAAAGATACTACAGAAGTACAGTCCATTTACCATTTACTTAATTTCCCTATACAAGTCAACTCTTTACCAGGAATATCTGACCCCAACATAGCCATTCCAGGGACCTCACAAGACCACTTCATCAGTTTAAGGGACCTGGTCAATATTAGGGCTGAAAGTTTTATGTATTTAATTGAAGGACCCCTGTCCTGGGTCTTTTTGGAATGGGAGGTTTGGTTTGGTCTCCTAACATTGTACACCCCATTACCAAGTATTTAGATTGCTTTTTACCTTTTGTAGGGGAAACATTTATCTACGTTTAACAGGAATACCACAACATGGCAGTGAACCAACTAAGAGATATATGTTTGCAACAGGATTCTCTGATTCTTGGTTCTTGATTCTCTTGGTCTATACTTCTTGGTTTTGCTCGGTCCTTGTCAGATCATGTTTTAATGCATCCTTTGGTTTCACCAGTTCTTCTTTTACCTTGGATTTAAGTGTTTCCAAATTTCTGATTAAAACTTCAGATTCAGCTCAAACAGTGACTTTAGTGCAGTGTTTTAACTTTTGTGACCATTAAAAGCTTAAAAAAGGAAAAATGTGTTCTGGCATGCTGCACATCCTCTGAACACTAAAAATAAAACAAAAATAGCTGCTGTCATAGTTGCAGGAACATGTTTCAGTTGTGGATGTTTGTGAGCAAAATCCTGGCACTTCTGAACAAAATGATGACAAAATAAAACCAAATGGTGTAAAATGTTGCACACAAATATACAACAGCGCTGGTTTATGCCATACATCAGATTTAAAAAACTCATTAATGCTAAATTTGTGTTCGAGCAAAAACATGCAGCGCTAGTATAATACATTTTAATTTGTTTATTTTATTTTTAAGAATTCTTCATTTGTGTATTTAAGCCATAGACATATTTTACTGATGATGACTTATTACAGCTAAACGTAAAAAAAAACATCTCAACACACAGTATGGTCAACACCCGAGAAAAAAATGATTTTGTGTATTTTTATTTAAAAGAGCTATGCCCTTTGTTTATATGAAGGGGGTTGAGCTTAAAGCTTGTACTGGAATCAGCCAACAGTATACAAAGGGGCGGAGCTTAAAACTTGTACTGGAATCAGCCAACAGTATACAAAGGGGCGGAGCTTAAAGTTTGTACTGGAATCAGCCAACAGTATATAAAGGGGGTGGAGCTTAAAACTTGTACTGGAATCAGCCAACAGTATAC
>NC_056498.1:38664152-38664449 GCF_014905685.2 Nematolebias whitei
CAGAGCTTAAAACTTGTACTGGAATCAGCCAACAGTATACAAAGGGGGTGGAGCTTAAAACTTGTACTGGAATCAGCCAACAGTATACAGTCAACAGTATACAAAGGGGGCAGAGCTTAAAACTTGTACTGGAATCAGCCAACAGTATACGAAGGGGGCGGAGCTTAAAACTTGTACTGGAATCGGCTAACAGTATACAAAGGGGCGGAGCTTAAAACTTGTACCGGAATCAGCCAACAGTATACGAAAAGGGCGGAGCTTAAAACTTGTACTGGAATCAGCCAACAGTATACGAAG
>NC_056498.1:38664459-38671636 GCF_014905685.2 Nematolebias whitei
ATACAAAGGGGGCGGAGCTTAAAACTTGTACTGGAATCAGCCAACAGGGAAACAAGTCCTGTTCTGGTTTCAGCTTCCTGATTCTGAACCGAGATCTACCTGAATTCCCAATTTATGATTAAATTAGATTAGATTCAACAAGACATAACTGTGTCCTTTAGCATACATCAGGGTCACTATAGCGCCCTACGCACCCCAGCTTCCCCCAGCCTTGGATGCTGTTGTTTTATCTCATCACAATACACCAGTTTACAAACTATCTTAGTTTGATTGAGTTCAATTTCCACATTCTAGCTGATAATTTAAGTGTTTTCTGATGAAACAAAATGAACTGAACATAAAGTTATCTCAGTATTTAAAAGTGAGTTTTGTTCATTAAATGCAGCCGTGGTCAACAACATGTCTCTTGTTTCACTGTAAGAGGCTCATTTAAAGAGGGTTTGCTCGTGGTGAAACTGCTTATAGTTGCAGTTTGGTACAAAAAAAAGCTCATTAATCAACACCAGGAGTCACCTGTGCCCCTAAATCTGAAATAAAACAGTCCAAGTGCAACAAACTAAAAAAAACAGAGCACTAAGAGCCACCAAAGCCAAGAGTTAAAGACCCATGTGCTTAAGTTTCTTAAAAATGTCAACTGGATATATACCTCGCCATGATGGCTCCCTACATCAACAAACCACTTGTCTGGTGTTGCCTTTTGTTCCTGGGACAAATATCTGAGCCGTTTCACCTCCGCTCTGCTGGTGGTTTGCTTTCTTCTTGATTCGGGCGTCCAGGTCTCTGTGCACGGAGGCTTCGGTCCGGAGCAGCGCAGAGACGTTAAAACGCTCCGACAGCTGAGTCGGTGCAGCTACGAGTGGAGAAATGATGCCTCTGTAGAAGAAGAAGTGCTCTCCAGTGGGCCGTTTTCGACTTTGTCTTCCCAATTTATTGTGATCCAGACTGTAGGGAATCCTAACGGATGCCACGAAAGAATCGATGATAAGAGAACCTGTTGGTTTCATTGATTTAAACGGATCTAGTTGGTAAAAAACTGAAACACAGGAGGGTCTGCTGCCGAGTCGCCACAGCATGACGGCCCAAATTTCACTCATAACTTTGGAATAATCTAAGAAATAAAACCGTTTAGTGCAAGAACTAAAACTGCTGCCAGTTTCTCATTATGATCGCCATGGTAACCACACACCTGTCGCTTACTCCCTTCACTGCAAACTTAACAGAGGTGGGCAGAAAACACCTGAAAAGTAAGCCTCGTATGAAAAGTCGCTGTGCAAAAACTACAAATTGTTTTTTTATTTTGTTTTTTTGTCTGAGGCGGCGCAGACGGACAGATCCTGG
Source organism: Nematolebias whitei (assembly GCF_014905685.2). Lineage (NCBI taxonomy): Eukaryota > Metazoa > Chordata > Actinopteri > Cyprinodontiformes > Rivulidae > Nematolebias > Nematolebias whitei. The sequence continues at coordinate 38,665,798 of NC_056498.1, forward strand.
TGAGTGGAGGAAGCAAATTTAATCCAAGACCTGGCGCAATGGCAGAGCCAGGGGGTGGCCAATGGTGGCCTTGGCCATCCTCAGTTAATCTTCCACCACCCCAAGACCACCCAAATCCTTTGAAACTATACTTTTAAACAATACAAATAGTAGAAAGCATAGTTTTCTCAAATGATGGAGGTTCACAACGACTGCTTCACTGAAGGTTCTTAATGACGTTGTTGAAGCACTGGATGCTAAGGATTATTGTGCTGCACTTTTCTTAGACCTGTCTAAAGCTTTTGACACTGTGGATCATAACATCTTGTGTCATAAACTCTCAGAAATCGGTTTCTCAGAACACACCATTGGTTGGTTCTCTAACTATCTCTCAGACCGGAGGCAATGTGTTCAACATAATGGTACTTCCTCCAGTTATTTAACAAACAATGGTGTACCACAAGGCTCAGTCTTAGGACACACCCTCTTTACAATTTACATACATAATGTAGGTCTTAACATCCCTGATGCATCCATACATTTCTACACTGATGACACAGTTGTTTATTGTCGAGCTAAAACAGTTGATGAGGCTTTCCAGCTTTTGAATTCTGCATTCAACATCATCCAGACTGATTTGTTCCACCTCAAACTTGTCCTAAATGCCGACAAAACCAAAGGGATGCTTTTTTCAAATAGGAAGTTGGTCCCAGCAGTTCTTCCTGATTTCATCCTCAAATGGTGTCCCCCATTGAGTTTGTTGATCCCTATAAATATTTGGGTATCTTGGTCGACTCGCATCTCTCTTTTAAGCTCCATGTGGAAAACTTGGTAAAGAAACTGAAAGTTAAACTGGTTTCTTTTTCAGAAACAAATCCTGTCTAACCCTGAATGCTAGAAAACACCTTGTATCTGTGACTTTCCTTCCCTCCAGTGATTACGGTGACATTATTTACATGAATGCTCCTACAAGAACCCTGCAGATGTTGGATGCTGTCTATCATGGTGCACGAAGATTCATAACTGGCTGTGATTATCGTACCCACCACTGCACCCTGTATTCACTGGTTAACTGGACATCATTAACTTCACGCAGACTCTCTCACTGGTACATTTTCATCTTTAAATCACTTCTTGGTCTGCTGCCTTCATACATCTCCTCCTACATGTCTCTGCGTGAGTGCAGCTACAGCGTGCGCTCTCAGGACTTTATTACCTGCAGTGTTCCCTCAGTGAGAACTGAACTAGACAAAAGGACCTTCTCCTACTCCGCTCCTGTTTCCTGGAATATCTTACAAAAAGATCTGAAGCTCTCGACCTTGACCTCTCTAAGTGTCTTTAAGAATCTGTTGGACTCCTGGCAGGGACCAATGCTGACATGTTCCTGTTTTTAGTTTTATACATTCACCTTAGAATCTAGATGTTTTTTGTTACTTTTTTTGGCCATCTTATTTGTTTAAAAATAAAATAAAATCTGTATGCCTTTTTATAACTGTCTATTGTTGTTGCTGTTGTAAATGAGTCCTCGGGGTTCAGTGGGATTTACCTGTCTAAATAAAGGTTGAATGAATGGTTAGTTTACATATATACTGTATATTTATATATATGGCGGTGGCCATTTTGAATTTTGACTTTTCCTCTTTTCTATAAGCCTGGAGGTAGCTACACATTAAAGTGGACTTCATCACCTCCCTATTTGTTCAGGTTATCATGTTCATAACAAACGGACAGATGGAGGGGACTTCCCCTCTTTGCTTTGCAGAAAGTTTGTTTGCAAAAAGATTTTAAAAATATCCCACAACTTAAAAGGTAGCTTGAACATTCTGTGGATGAATGTGTATAAAACTATCAACTTCAACTGTGATTGTGTTGAAGCTGTGAAAGATATAAAAATGTGAGTTCAGACATAAAACGTCCGTATTTCTGTGACCCGTTTAAACTTTGAATGATGGTTCAGCTGTGAAGGATGTCTGAAGTACGGAGCTCCAAACAGGGTTAGGTTTTCTCATCCATCCCATTGAAGTGTATGTAGAAATATCTCAGTTTTGTTTTGTTTTTGCACATTTTCCTTGTCAAACGTAGCACTGCCAAGAGAAACGGCACCTTTTTCCCCATTGAGCCGCATGATTTTTTTAAGTTGTAAGCAAAAATATGGCGACTAACACCAAACAGAATAGTAGCAAAGGTGCTTCGATGCACAGGCACCTGAAACTGCCCCCCGCTGCCCTAGGGTTAAAGAATCTGAACAGAATCAGAATTATTGCACAGTTCACAAAATAACTTTCTGTACAGCCGTCCTAAAGATGGACGGAGGTGTGCAGGGGCTGCAGCTTCTAAGAAGCGCTGCTCTTATTGCTTAGATAGAAAAAGGGAAGACGCATAAGGAGAGAGAGGTATAAAAAAATAAGATCTCTCACTCCGTGTTCTTAACAGGGCACGGTTTAAGGAATCAAAAACATCTAACACAGCAAGCAACATAGACACAATACATGCATGGACGACAAGATGGTGAGATTTGTCCATGAGCACTTCCAGATAGTTTCCATAGTCCTGATAAGATGTTGGTGTCTCTCAGCTGGTATGAGTATCCACGACCCATGACATGATTAAAATGACCCATGAGCCCTGGGTTTTAACACTGAGACCTTGTGGGTCATTTGGACCCAAGGGCAGCCATCTTGGATGGATAAATCGTGATCATGGCCAGTCCACGAAGGCAAAGTGAGAATGTGCCTCCTTTTTCTCTTCAGATCTTCATCCACATGCTGCCGCCGTACCTGGGCATGCTGCGGCCTAAGGTGGAAACCCCGCTGTCCCTGGAGGTCATGCCCCGCCGAGAGAAAAAGATCATCACCATCAGCAAAGTGGCAGACGAGTACTTCATCCGAAAACCCGACTTGTCCATCTTGTTCCCGAAGCCCAACAGGTGAGGAAAGGTCCAGCTCCAGAGATGGACATGATGGGTTTGAGTTGTTCCTGGAGGGGGGGTTGAGGTAAACTGTAAACAAGTGCATGTAAAGATTCAACAGGGGTGAGCAATATTTTTTCCCAGAGGGCCAAATCAAGATATTTTGGAATTGTCGTGGTTAAGTCGCACATATTCGACGTGGGAATATCAGGGGTTCAGGGTTCAAATCCCGGTGCCAACCTCCGAGCAACCTTGGTTACACTTTGAGCGAGATGAGTCCATGCCAGCTCGGACATCGCTCAGGTTATCAAGTTCTGCGTCAGGTGTTGAGGAACACGATGAGAAACGGACTCCACAAGTGCAGAGAACTTACTGTGACACAAGGGCATGAGAAGGAGCTGGGAACTATGGAAACTGTGATGCACATCTCTCCTAGATGTTTAATGTTCACTCTTTATACTACATGTCGTCTTAAACGAGACGAACTGACGGAAAGTCAACTTGACGTCTCGACACCAGGCGGTGTTTTTGTCCACGTGAGTCTTTAATGTAGTCCCGAGTTTTCAAGAATCTAAAAATCAACCTTCGAGCCAGTTTGTTGGGATGTTCTGACAGAACCAGCATGGAAGAACACATTTCATGAGTACTTTCTAACTTTTGGATTAAATGGTTCAAACCATCGACGATTATTATTTTTTACTTTTTAATATTTTTGCACTTAAAGAAAAATCACGAGTATTTTTCACAGGTAAAAGTAAAAAAAAACGTGACCACGTGGCACCAAGTGAAAATGTTCCATAATCACGTGATTCACATGTCAACGTGATGTTTTTAAATATAAAAACGTGACTTTTCTACATGTGGAAGTCTTTTCTTTGTAACTTACATAAGAAATGTACAAAAAATGTTCTTTTCAATTTAATTGACGAATTTTATTTTATTTATTTTACATGTGAAGGTCATTCTTTTTCTAAATTCAAGTCAATAAAAAAACTTGAACATGTATTTTTTTTGTATTTTCACATGTGAAAAAGGGATTCTATCACATACATTTAAACTTTTGTTCCAAATTTACATGCACATATACCTGAATTTACATAAACATATTTTGCGTTTTTTAAATTAATTTAATTCATGTTAAGATCAAAAGATTTATTACAAATACATGAACTTTTTTTTGTTTGTTTTTGTGCATTTACTAATGTGAAGTTTGTGGTTTTGTACCAGATTTACATGCGAAACGTTCAACGCTTTTTCACACATGAAAGCTTTTTTTTCCACATGTGACTTTGGCATGTTTTTGTTCCAAACTGAAATTAAAAATTGGGTTTCACATGAAAACAATTTAAAATTTTCACATGAGGAAAACCTGATTTTTCCAGTTGTCACCTCAACGTCATTTATTTAACCTCACATAGGAAATGTGTCGAACTTTTTTCACATGTCCCGAGTGGAAACCATGTTTACATGTGATTTCCATGCGAGCTTCATGTTTTTTCCATCTTAGTTGTGCCGACATGGAAGGCTCTTGTTGTGTCTGTGTTTTAAACTTTAAATTCTAACTCCTGTTCTGGTTGATGGTTTCCATCAGAGGAATATATTTTGGAGAAAAGATGAAACGTTTCAACGAAGAAGAACCCGTCCAGATGTGTCCGCCTGGATTACTGAGCAGCATCAGGATGTTTCCATCAGAGGTTTTCTGAAGCGCTGCTCCTGAAGCCGTTGAGTAACGAGCTGGGTTCGGGCCGGTGTTGGTGCTCCGAGGGGTAGTTTGCTCTCCTACAGAACAATGTGACCTTGCACCATGGAGGCATCCTAACGCTCCAAAGTTGTCCTCCTGCCGTGCAGCTGTCCCCTCAGAGTTCCCCCGAGAAATAAAACATGTCTGACGGGAAAGAGTCGCCGCTGAAATAATAATGACCCGCACAAATTGACTCTGACACGTTTGAGTGGGACGCTGCGTGAGAGCGTGTGTGTCAGAACACTCTGATGAGGCAGCATCATCTTCCAGCAGCTCGTTTATACTCGCTCACGTGCACCTTCTTAATTGGTTTAGTGCGAGTCTTGGCACCGGACGTGACCGGTTTGAGTTCAGATTAATTGCCTGAACAGTCGTTTAGCCCTCGCCGATGGAGCTTTGAGTCGTAGAAGAGGGGGCTGAGAGGTTCTGAAGAGAAACTCGGTCTCCCCCTCCATCGTTTCCCGTCTTTTCCTGCCATTCTGTTTCCGTTTACCTGCCGGGGCTTCACCTGTTCACCTGCCGAGCTCAAGCTCACAGCTGTGGCAGCAGATCTGCTTCATAAACTCCTGACTTCGTGCACAGAATATCAAACAGCTGTTTGCTCTGAGCTGCCTGCAGCACGAAGCCACGGAGCAACACCACCCCCTGGTGGTCACACTCACACACCGCAGCTCGATTCAACCAGACACTTTCTAAAATCTTATCACTACTTTTTATGTCTTTCCAAACACTTTCCATCTGTATATATTGGCTGGATTCATCATCAGTTTGGACAGGATAATGTATTTTAAAAATCTGACTGATGTAGAAAAATATACAGCTGAGTGTAGCTTGAACTTTGAGGCCTTACAGAACGAAAACTCTTTGGCTTTTAGGAAGGCTGCAGTCGTTTGTATCACAATAAATAAATAGATAAAAGTTTGTTAGATTTTCTGAACATGTTCATGTCTCAGAATCTACTGGATGAAGAAGAATTTTTATTATTATTTCTTGGCTGGTGGCCCATTTTTCTATCTTATACTACATTGTGAGGACCAGCTGCTCCTTATGGGGCCCAAAGCCCAGTCCCCATAAGAAGAAGTGTCGTTGGTGGGTTAGGGGTTAGGTTTAGGACTAAGCTGTGAAATGAGGATGGGTTAGGTTTAGTGTTAAGTATGTGCTATTAATGGTTAGGTTTAGGATAAGGGTCAAAGTTAGGCTATAGAAATGAA
>NC_056498.1:38671736-38673167 GCF_014905685.2 Nematolebias whitei
GTCAATCTAACAGCTTATCAGAGTCAAGCTATTGACATGTTAATTTAGCATGTGGCATAATTCCCATGTGATTTTGGTACAAAACCATGTGAACTTCACAATTTTCAAATGTGAAACATGTAAAATTTCATTTGAAAATTTCACATCTGAATTCGTAACAAAAAATGTGGACTTCACATGTATAAAACCACAAGTTTTCACATGTGACTTTAGAATATTTCCAACCTGATCATTTTTATTGCACATTGTCACATTTTCTCATGTGTGGAAAAACTTTTTTTTTCCCCGTAAAGAGCATTAATTACAATTTTATTGTTTTCCTGTTCAATAAGTAGTAATTTTTCATATCCAGCGTTCCTAACACAACATACTCAGGAGGTTATTTATTCTGCCTGAAGTTGATATTTTGTGGGAAACTGTTTCGTGTGTTTGGGAACTAAATATGAGACTACCCTGAAGCTCTGCGAGAAGAATAATGGACCTAATAAAGGATGAAGGCAGAAGATTTTCAGGAAGAGTAATTAGGGATGATGAGCAGAACACCAAGAGATGGAAGACAGAATTGTTTTACTGGACAGATCCACGTTTTTGCTCCTACATAAAAAACCCCGTGAACCTTTAGTTGTATGTAATTATAGCCGATAACTTGGTCTTGGTGCTGAGCACGGTGATGTTCTACCTGGAAGATGAAGCTAACTTTGCCTCTGCTCTTCAAGATTTGGTGATGAGTAAAAAGAAAACGAGTTTTATTGAAAGAGAAAACAATAAATGAAGAACGAGGACTGCAAATGAGGAAAACTAGAGGATCTTTAAGAATTCATTAACTGTTGATTTATTCCACACAGGCTACTTTTAAAACCTCGCTTTCACACTAAAGATCTTAATTAAAGTAGTTAAATATACCTTGGGGTTGGCGTGTTTGACCAGCCAGCCCCGAAGGATCGCCGCAGCCAGTGTCTGACAATTATTTGTAAAGTAATTACTCAAATGTTTAATTAAATGTAGTCCTGGCCTGCAGGAGAAGAATAAAGACCGTCTAGAACTGTTGGGTGGAAAGATGAGGAGCAACGCAAACACGTTGATTCAAAGGGCTGGGGGAATCCACGTCGCAATATTTTTTAATGCAAGTGTCGGAGTTCGAACCGCCAAGGGCTTCAACTTTTGTTTACAGATTAATTTAGAACAGAGGCATTATAAAATGTTTTAAATACGAGAGCTTTTATTATAGATGTGAGCGTAGATAAGTGGCACTCCTCTGATTTTACTGTTCCAACGAAACACTTAAAATCCTTCTGTAGAGCCTCAAGATCACTGTGAAGTACATGTTCCATTTATATATATATATATATATATATATATATATATATATATGTGTATATATATATGTATATATATGTGTGTGTATATATATATGTATATATATGTGTGTAT
>NC_056498.1:38673267-38675651 GCF_014905685.2 Nematolebias whitei
TCTAAAGTAGCTAACAACCACACAAAGCAAAACTTAAAGCTAAAGTAGCTAAAAGCTATCCAGAGTTAAACTTATTACTCAAAGTAGCTCATACCTACTCACAGCTAGTCTGTCTCCTCAGACTAGCTTACAGCGACAGAGTCAAGCTAACAGTGACACTAAGTCACCAGCTATCCAGAATCAAGCCAACAGCTACTCAGAAATAAATTAAAATCTAATCAAAGTGGGTAATGGCTACACGGTGTTAAACTACCAATTCAGAGTAGCTAAAGTTGACAGAGTTTAGCTAACAGAGACTTAAAAGTAGCATGGGCTTTTCTTTCCCACCAGACTGTTAATTGAATTGTCATCCACATTTTATCAGTTTGATTTGCGACAGAAGAAATTTATTTCATTGTTTTTACAGAAAAACGAGTTTTATTGGGTTTTAAATGGGGATGCACAATCCATGTTTTTTTTTTTTTCTCTCTCTCTTCCGATCCCGATACTTGCGGCTTAGTATCGCCCGATACCGATCTGATACAGAAAAAACTGTGCTGAATTAACAAAAGTGGCTAAATCACGTCATCGTGGCCTGTTTCTGAAACGGGTCACGATGACGTGATTTAGCCACTTTTGTCGTCTACCTGGATGTTTGAGCCTTGAGATTTGTTCAGTCAGTACGCCAGCGTGTGACGTCACTCGGAGCACAATGAATAGATCTGCTGAGTCATGGATCGGTCACATTGTCACCGATACTCGATCCAGAAGTTTTTCAACTATCGGTACAGATACTGATATTTGTATCGGATCTAGTTTCAAAGTCACATTTGCTGAATTTTTGTGATCCCACTGCGTTACTGATAGGATCACAAAAAGGACGACACTGAATTGTTTTAACGAGTGGACAGTTCGCAAGATTTCACTGCAAGTGTTGTTTTTTCACTCGGCGTGACTTTTATTGGTCTCGATGCAACGTTTGCCATTTGTCACAGCCGTCTTCTGTTGGGCATGTTTGATTAGAGAACCCCCCCCCCCCCCCCCATCTCCTGCTGGCTGAATTATTTTTTTAACTCGCAGACGAGTGTCTAAAAAGTTAAATGTCGGCGTCGCTTTTTGTCCGAACGTAAAGAAGACGGGAGCGGTGCGAGCGCCAATCGAAGGGTGTTCAATGACGTATGTCTGATTCAGCTGCTCTCTTCACAAAGTTCACACCTCTCTCTCCGGGGACTCCCTTCACTCCTGTTTCTCTCGAGTCAGGGCCCTCCCTGCTTACCGAGCGAATTACAGCTGCAGAGCGGGGGTCATGCGGGGTTGTGAAGGACTCTGAGGGAGGAGGAGCGTCAAACCTCGTGTCTCAGAGAACTTCCCTTTAACCTTTGGGCAGCGCGGCAGTCGTTCCTCTGGTCTGAGTTTGTAATCTGAGTAAATTTGACTGAACCGAGAAGAGCCAGAGGAGGAGAAGGGAGTGGGGGGGATTCAAAGGTCAAATCAATGAGCATGAGTCCTTGAGCAGAAAGCGATAAACTTCATTAACCAGGTGCGGCCATGTTATCTGGGAGGGACCGCAGAGAAGAGCTCGACACTGAAGCCAAACGTGGGTTTTTTTTAATTCTCCGAACACTTTGCCCCTTTGCGTGAGGTGGCCGGCGAGCCGTTTGAGGAGTGTGTGTGCGTTACTGTTGAGGTGGAGTCCCTTCGCCACATCTGCAATGCAGCAGAAAACACACAAAAAAAAAAGAGAGAGGGAGCAAGCCAGAGGCGCCGACAAAAGAGTGAAGCCTTCCTCGGACACATTTCGTTTTGTTTTTTTCTTTCTCCAGCTGCCTCGTTATGTGGGAGTCCAGCGTGGCGTAGCAACAGAACTTCACGTACGAAGCATTTTCTTTGTTTGGGTTCATTGTGAAGGCGCTGTGGACACATCTGCATTGCATCCCCACACGCACCCACCCCTGCTTCACACCAGCGTAGGTGGCTGAACGTTGTGACCTTCACTCAAGGAGGGACTCCACCTTGTAGCTGCTAGCGCTCCACATATTTGACTTTCAGTTATTTTTGTTTGTTTCATTTAGTTTCACATGGACAGTCACGCAATCGGATGAAGAATACGTTGCAGACTCGTCGAGCAGAGGGCAGCTTAAAGGTTACTTAACGGTTTAACGCGCGCTACACCAAAGCAAAGCAAAAATGGCTAGTTCCAGTGGCTCTATATCTGATAACATGTTTGTTTCAAATCAGCGGTGCAGAAAAGTCCCCACATCTGCGGAGCTAAGAGTGTGGTGGATGTAGGCCTGTCACGATAATAAATCAATTAATCGCACGATAAATGAAAATTATCGACCTCTTTTTCATTTATCGGCTTTATCGTTTCTTCGTGTCTCTCTTTCTACTGAAGACACTGGATG
>NC_056498.1:38675751-38677071 GCF_014905685.2 Nematolebias whitei
AAAAAAAAAAAAAAAAAAAAAGACTGTCCGTTCAGACAGCGCGCGGCTGAGACGTGTCTCTGTCTCTCTCCTCTCACGCACCCGGCTCTAAAACTGTTGGTTTAAACAGCGCGCTGCACAGCTTAGGACGAGTCTCCGTCCGTCACCCCCCACCCCCTGCAAACAAAAATAACGGACCAGATGAGCGCCCCGCCATGGCAAGTTATCTATGGGAAACACTGAGGGGCCAAGGCCACCATTGGCCACCCCCAGGCTCCACCATTGTACCTGGTGGTCGATAATATTGCGCTCTCCACTCGCCAGGATCCATCACTTTGTGCATCCTCAGATAAGAAATAAAAAAAACTACCTATACACAGTGTACACACTTGAATATCTTGTACCAGTTCAACCACAACAAACATAAAAACATTCACTATTCAAATACTTCAGCGACAGGGGACATTGGTGTACCGCTCGTTTCTTTTACTTAAAGTGAAGGAGTCCTAAAGAAGTCGGGTCAAACATCTGAGCATCCACTCATGGCCGACCTCGAGTTGAAACATTTTAAGACACACTTTTGCAAAATTCATCCCTGGAAGCAGTTTTAAATGAAAAAACCAATAAATTATCGAGCAATAAGAGGAAAGCAGATTAATGCTGAAGATACCAGCCTCCTCAGATGGTTAGGGTAATGAAATTACGTTACAAGTTTTCATATCGTTACCTCATCGTATGAACATAAAACTGAGAAGAACATTTATCATGGAGCTACAGACTGTAGACGTGATCAGTACTGGACATTTTAAAGAAATGTTCTGGGATGTGTTTGCTCACCAGTCCAACGAAGGAGGAGAGGATCATCCCCACCCGGACGACCACCCTCTCCTCGGTGCTGTGGGCCGGTCGGACCTTCAGGTTGTAGCCGGAGAAGAGCGTCTTCATCAGTTGGTGCTCCTCGTCTACAGCGCCTGCGGGTGAAGCCATTTCATCATGACCTGTTAAGTTTCCCGTTTTGAATTTTATTTACAGGTGCAAAAATATGACCCCATTACTCCAGTCAGTGGTGTTTTACATTTTCATTTGATTGACTTGGAAAGCACTTTGGTCAGCGTTTGTTGTTTTTTATGAGCTTTGTTTAAAAGATGACATGAAATTTATTTTTTTCCTCATGTTTGTTTCTTATATGGTGTTTACTTTCTGTTTGTGTTTCTTGCCTGGAGTTCCCAGCCACTGTGAGTCATTTAATTCAGCGTTTCTCCTTGAAATATTCGAGGAGTGGGTGCCCAGCTGATATATCAGTAGGGCCGATATTTTAGGCCGATATAGGCGTTTGGAACA
>NC_056498.1:38677171-38679032 GCF_014905685.2 Nematolebias whitei
TATATCAGTAGGGCCGATATTTTAGGCCGATATAGGCGTTTGGAACAAATCGTATCAGTGGTAATTGTGCTATTATGTACAAGTATAAATACTTCTAATTTTCACCCCTAAAATGCTGAAACCATCCATAATTGTACAATATATCCAGCAGAGGGGGCATGAAGACTACTTTCAAGTTTTGGCCGTTCACTTAAGTTTCACTTGCAGCACAGACATGGCAGGGAGCAATACTGTGTAGTGTATTTTGCTGAACAAAGCATGGTAAGTTTATTCTTAACTGATCTGTAAAATAAAAAAATAATAAATAAATTCTCTTCAATCCTCCAAACCGCTTGTCATTAGCTACATGCCTCTCAAGTTAGCAAGCTAGCATTTAGATAACCTAGCATAGGCTATTGCCTTGTAAAACTTTATCCAGAACAAAAAAATCTAATGTAGAGGTAAAATATATATATATCAGTGTTAGTAATGTTATCCTGGTCATCAATGAAATGCATTGTTTGTCTGAAATCTTTGCTTTGAAAAGAAAAATAAAACACTGCTGCAGTCGATACTAAGTAGGCCTTCACCATACATGGCTGACTGTTTAAACAATGAAGAGAAGGATGTTTCTTTGTTTAATTTATATTTTTGTAACACACTTCATAACTTTATGGTGAAGAGTGGAGGATAGAAAATGTGAACGCACGCTAGGAAGACTGTTTCAAGACTTCACGTGTTAAAACAGTTTAAAAGTAGCTGTTTACTTTGATTAGTGGGGGTGGACAAAGCTAAAAAAAATTCAACAATTATATCGTTATCGGCATTCACATGCCCCTCCCAATATCGGTATTGACAATTGCCAAAATGCCCATATCGGTCAGACTTTACTAAAATTGTTATTGTTTTAAATGCTAATGCATCAACGCATCATTAGCGTAGTCACGTCCAACTTGCGTGACCAAACTCCCACTAGCAGAGAGCACGCGCAGCCTGTTTGAGTGCCTCTTGGTGTGACCCGCAGCTTCTGCTGCTTTAGTTCCTGAAATTAACCAATGCTAATACTGAAAGACGTGCTTGCTAATGTTACAGCAAAGGTGTAAATACTGTTAAATGATGTAGCACCATGACTTCAATGTTATCAAACACAAGAAGGCACAAACTGTACAAGTTAAATGTCCCAGTTTATGAAAGGATAATTAAAAAAGGTTGGCCATAATGCAAAGTTTGTTTTCTCAGTCATCCAGGTATATAACAACAAAAAAGGTTGAATCATGTCATCTGGACTTCAGGGGTATCTGAGGCAGGCTTGAAACACAAGAGTCAGGGTGGCTTCTGGGTAATACCAGATGGCTAGGCCTCAGACTGATGAAGCCTCTTGGATGAGGGGCGAAACGTTTCTTTTTAACAAAAAAAACAAAGTCCAGATGACATGATTCAACCTTTTTTGTTGTTGGCCATAATGGTTCTGTTATTTCTGCTGTGTATAAGCTAATGTTGCGTCTGTTGTGTTTTATATCTGCTGCACACGTGAAGTTGCAACCAGAAAATAATAAATTCTCATCCAGTAAAATGCGCTGCAGTGGCAGGAGTCTTAGAAAACACAAACCCATAAGGCCAGTAATGCAGTGTGACAGGAACAAAGCCAACCCTTATCAATATAAAACAGTCCACTCACTGAAGACAAAGATCTGGCAACGTACACAAGAAAACGAGTCACGACTAACGCAGTGTGGGTGAGCAGGAAAACAAACTGAACCCAGGTGTGAAACAAAGACAAAGAGCAAAACTAAACAAAACTGGAGAAAGTGCATTTCCTGTGAAAATGCAGTGTGAATGCTTATTGTAGAACTTGCTGAAAAACAGCTGAAATTAGCTAAAA
>NC_056498.1:38679132-38680459 GCF_014905685.2 Nematolebias whitei
AATGCTTATTGTAGAACTTGCTGAAAAACAGCTGAAATTAGCTAAAAACATGGTGAAATGCAGCTGAAATTGAAGAAAAAGCCTAAATTAGCAGAAGAAATCAGAAAGAACACATATTTGCTGAATTAGGTTTAAATAAGCAGAAATTAGCACAAAAATTAGGAAATTAGTTAAAAATAATCCAAAATTAGCAAAAACAACTGAAAAGTAGCTAAAACAGCAAAAAGAAGCTTAAATTACCAGAAGTGGAGAGAGCACATTTTTGATGAATTGGGATGAAAAAAGTTGAAATTAGTGCAAAAAAATCTGGAATGAGCCAAAAAAAAAAAGAAGCTAAAATTAGCATAAAACAGCTAAATAGTAGCTGAAATAGCAGAAAAAGCTGAAACTTGCATAAATAAGCTGAAAGGAGCATAACAAGCTGAAATTAGCAGGAAGAAGTTAGAAGAAGCACAAAAATGTTGCAGTTAGCAGAAAGAAGCTGAAAGGATAAAAAAAAAAACAGCTGAAGAAACAGCTGAAAATAGCTGAAAAAAGTTTTAATTTGAACAAGGAAGCTGAAGCAAAACAAAATGTGAACGGAGCTGTAAAAGGCTGTAAACAGATTTAAAGATGTCAAGGATGTAAAATGAGCTCAATTTATTTTCTGAGAAAAAAGCTAAAGTTGCACCAATACCAAAAGTCATAGCAGGATTGTCCTGAACAAGCTGAACGTTTTGATTCAAGATTTGTTGAAATGGAACAAAAACTGTGGAATGACAAAGATGCAGAAAAACATACGGAAGAAAAATGGATCACAACAGTGTGAATGCTTCATAAACATTCACATTATGAAAAAAATATGGCAAGAGGTAGAAGAAACCAAGAAATCTACCACCTAAATGAAGAAACTGTCCAGACATGACTGAAACTTGTTGGATTGAATAACTGGATTACCGAGCATGGACTTTGTTGGCTTTAATCTACCACCTACTTTGAGTTGCTGGCAGAGCAGCAGAGAAGCGCTTCATACAGACGAGACTGATGTTTCCGCTGAACTGCTGTTCAACATATACAGTATGTTACATACTGGGCACTTTTAAGTGGTTATATGGAAATTCCCAAGCATTTTTACTGGTTATACGCCGTATACTCGTGTATCACGTAGACTACAGCACTGGTTGCTGGTTCAGAATTCAACAGAAATTCTTGCAAATAAAACTACTGCCACCTGCCGGCAAATCCCGAAGCTGCTGTTGACTCTGACAAACCTAAAACGTTGAAAAGTGAGATTTCATCCAAACTCAATGGACCTGCATCTCCTTCTTTAATGGTGACAGCTGTAATC
>NC_056498.1:38680559-38685787 GCF_014905685.2 Nematolebias whitei
GGTGTGTCACTTTACCTGTCCTGCTGATTTCTTGCCTTTAAGCCACTATATTCATGCTTATCTGCTCACAATAAACTCATGTTCAGGCTGCTGTTTAATACACCATATTATTTTACAATATTCGTGTTTAGCATGTATCTTAGATCCTTGTATACTGTTTCTTTTTATACTTTATATTTTTGCTATTTTTGGGTGTAACTGGGACCTTGAGTACACAATTTCGTTCCACCTCATGTACCACATGTGATGCAAATAACAATAAAGAACTTTGAACCTTGACTTTGATCTGGCAATCCACTTTTCGAAAGGAACCAGTCATACCAAAATGGAAGTTGGTACCTCACTTATTATTCCAGTTGTCTTGCTCACAACAAAGACGGACAGATGGACCGAGGGTATTTCCAATTCCCCTCTGCGCTCCGCAGTGAGGACAACTTCAGGGCCCGACATACTCCATCTGAAGTGCCAAAATCGGCTCTCATTGTCATAGTCGTCCCTTTTCGACATAAAGCCTGGGCCAAACCTTTTCTCACATGCGTATACTCCAAATATTGTGTGATTGGTCAGAAGTTTGGGCATGTTCGTCAATGCGGAAATGCGCTCAGACATTCAGCTGTACAACTCTTCAAACACACTAAATTGGTCAACTGGCCATAAACTGGATGGAGATTGTGCAGGCGTCGTGTATGGAGGAGCCTCTGCTGGAAAGTGCGGTGCTTTCTTCATGAGAGATTTGTGGCCAAACGACGGATGCATGGACGGAGTGGAGACTGTGGTGGGAAGAACCCCGTGTTGACGTATACTACAGCAGGAGGGATTCCCAGGAGCTCTGAGTCCGTCTCGTGGACTATGAAAGGTGTGTGTGAAAACAAATGCAACCATGTGACCGCGAGTCGACTGTTCGGCTTCAGATGGAGTATGCCGGGACCTGAACACGAACATGGACTGTCCCCAGAAACCTGAATACTCGCTTTTCAAATTTCCACTTCAGCTCCGTTTTCTGTACGAAACCTTAACAAAATGCTTCCGCAGCCTCACACCTCAGCTCAGACTGGCTCCAGAGAGGAAATAAAGTTTTAAGATTTCATGTGAAACTCTATTTAAAAGTGATTTTTTTTTTTTTACCCTCCCCCCACAAACTGGATAGGTTATGAATAAAACCTGACCGGAGGGACATCCTGAGGTGAACAGGAAGAATCAGACACTTACAGCTCAGTAATAAGAGATGTGTTTTGCTGTTTAAGTGGATCCCTCCCCCTCGATGCCTCCCCAGCTGTCTCGCTCACATTCCTCTTTGTGTTTTAAATAGCAGGTCAGGCTCAGAGAAGCTCCTGCGTTCTGACGTAAACGAGCGATAGCTGGAGACAATCCCACAATGCAAAGCATCGCATTTCGTAGATGTACTCTTCATATTACTTCATGTACCTTTCAGAAACGACAAAACAACATGAATATTGTAACATCTACTCTTCAGCAAATACACAAATAATATCTCTACAAGGCTGTCCAAGAAGTTTGGAAGAAACAGCCACACTGTCTTCATAAATAAATACAAACAAGTAAAGCTATATTTTCTTCCATTTTTCCATCCATCCTCTTGTTCTGGAGTCTCTTGGGGGCATCAACTTGAGCAGAGAGGCCCAGACATCCCTCTTCCAGCTCTTCTACGAGGACTCCAAGGCGTTCACTGGCCAGCTGAGAGACAAATGGCGCTTTGCTACTGGTTCAACTTTCAACAGTTCTGCACCACACAGCGCCATTTAAGGGCCTGCCCACGGCTGGTACCCACTTCCTCTCAGCCCGGTTTATGGATCCACCTTGTTCGTTGTTCCAAGCGAACTGCTCCGAAGTGCCAATTTTGACGTAATAAGAGAGCAGCCGTTGATTGGACAGCAGGGAGATGATCCCTCCAGGAAAACTGCAAACAGCATCTGAATCGCCACTTCCTCGTCATGTTGCGCACACTCTCGCTCACACCTAGGGACATTTTTGTTGCTTTATTTATTTAAACATTTTGCAACTGTATGTATCATGCTGTATATTTGTTCTGATACAGTCGGAGGCACCGTAGGACTCTAACCACTCTTATCTACAGGGCTGGTTCTTGTTGGACCCTGTTGTGTCCGGTTCTGGTGGGACCTCTTTTTTTCTGTCTCCACAGTGCCCATAGTTCCCGTTTAGTGGGCAGATTGTTCACCTCTAGTGGGCGGATTATTAATATCAACGCACCTTACCAGCTGGTGGCGCTAATGCTACATTAAGCTCTTTTCTAAGCACCACTAACATGTATTAGAAGAAGAAGAGCCGGAAAACAACACACAACCAAAATGGATGACCTCCTTGATCTCCGCCCTCCACCAATGAATACGCCCCCAGAGCAATCAGTGACCAACAGTGCGCTGATGTCACGTCTAGACCCAACAAGAACCAGACCTGGGACCTCAGAGAAGTAGGTCCCAAAAATGGGGTGGGTTCCACTGCTGAAGGCATTGTGGATAAACCACGCAATTGGCCCGAACTAGTTACATAGGAGCCCCAAAAGGCCCTGTGGATAAAGGGCTTAAGTAAGGAGAGCCACTTTGGTCTCGATAAAAGAGAAGTGTTTTTTAAGTTGTGTAATATTTATGTTCTAACTCCGTAAGTACTTGGTAGTGGTTCTCGGTATCAGCGAGTACACAAACTGAAGTACTTGCACTCATACAAGGTTTGATAAAAACTGCTATTGGGCCATCCTTTTTTCTTTCCTTCACCTTTTGACCATTTAAATAGTTTCATATACTTTGAATCCTCCCCACCATCACAGACATCTACACCTCCAGATGCAGGAAGAGAGCCACCTGCATCATGAAGGACCCCACCCACCCTGCACACACACACTTTTTGCCCCGCTCCCCTCAGGAAGGAGGTTGAGAAGCATTAAGTGCAGAACCACTAGACTGAGGAACAGCTTCTACCCTGAGGCTGTTAGACTCATGAATCTCTAACCAGAATAATCACTGTGAAAAAAATCACATCATGTTGCTGCTGATCTGTTTCATGTTGCTGCTGATCTGTTTCTTGTTGCCGTCTTCATGCATGCTCATCTGCTCACACAGACTCGTGTTCGTGCTGCTGTTTGGCGTATTGTTTTTTGTGCTACAAGTGCTTAGCGTATTTTCAGTTTGACGTTTTTCTTAGTTCATATCTTGGATCTTATCACTGTTTTTCTTTTACGTTTTGAAACTTTTGTTGGATGTAACTGGAACCCTGTGTACACACATGTACTACATGTGGTTTGTATGACAAATAAAGAACCTTGAATCCTTGAATAGAAGTCAAGAGTGTCTGCCATCTGGAAATCCTCTTGATCTGCCTCAGCTTGAAGCGTATTAATAAATGTTTTATTGTGTCGATGTTGGAGAGGTGTAGCTCATGCTATAAGCACGACACTCTGTTAGGTTTGGAGGGCGACTGGGATGTAAGGGCAACGTCTCTTCTTGCAAGTTTCTTTTAATACATCAAAGTTCATGATCAATGATCCAGGTACAAATCCAACAAAGTTCAGTCAGGTCATCTGGACGGTTTCTGTTTTTGTTCAGACGTTTCGGATTATTGAGCATGAACTTTGATGTCCAGATGACCTGACTGAAATTTGTTGGTTTCTTTTAATACATTTATTCAAAACTTCAGTCCTGGTCTGATTACTTCTGAGGAGTTTTTCTTACTTTCCCCACTGCATCAAAAATAACATTTTCTTTTTCTTCAATCTTCCTTCAGAACATGAAAAATGAAGAAATGAGCACAATTGTTGTCATGAATCTGGTAAGTTCATCTGTACGTTGGTTCTTCTCTGGGTTTCTTAAAGCAAATAACTTTTCACAATTATTTAAAGTAGATTAACTCCAGACCTCCTCCATGTGCCGCTCAGTGCACATCGCACTAAAAGAGCAGTCGCAGTATACCGAGCCGAAAGAAAACATATGCAAATCGTGTTATTTTTATGCAAATGCAAAGGGAGATCATCCCTGAGGACTCCAATTAAAGTGGTGGAGAATTAAAAATGATGAATTGACAAATTGGTTCCGTTTGTACTGAATAAGCGAAGTTTCTGCCTGCTGCCCACTGCTGTTCCTCTCTCTTGTCCCTGTCTGTTTAATGTGTCATCGCATATTCGTACCGCACAAACACTTTAAACTCTTCGTCCAGGAGTGGACGGATTATCGTCTGACGTGGAAGCCCAAGCAGCACAAAGGGATCGAGGTGTTGCGCGTCCCCTCGGGAAAGATGTGGCTTCCTGACATCGTCCTCATTAATAAGTAAGAGACACACCGCAGCTTTAATTGTTATTAGAGCAAACTATTATTTTTAAAAAATCAGAGAGTTTAAGGTCAAAGGTTATGCACGGTCTTTGCTTCTCTGGGTCATAACTTCTGGTCTACTCAAGGTAATTTAACTAAGCTTGAGACAAATTTATACCAGCACTGGACAGTGCGTCGGTAATCCTTTCATCACCCCCAGCTCCAAGGTCAAGGTCACAATCAATCTGTTTGTGTTTCCTCAATCAGCTCTCATGCTTCAGCGTTTGTCCAGTCAGTTAGCCACGCCCATTTACACCTGCTCTCTGTCTCACCTGTCAAAGCTGCAGCCACTTCCCTCGTCAGTGCTTTTACTTGCGCTGTGTAGCATTATGTGTGTACTCGCGCCTTGTCTCTGATCTCCTCGAGTATTTTTTTTTCTCTGTAAGTAGTTGCTACGATAGTTGCTGCCTCATCAGCCTGTTATAATATTTGTTAAATCAAATAAGTTTTGTTTTCTGTGCTCCGGTCTGTATTCCTGGGTCCATACCTATAAACTATGACAGTAGTAGTACCATCACAATAAGCATTTAAGCAGGCATACGTTATTAGTGTTTAGCATATATCTTAGATATTTAAGTGTATTGTATACATATAACAACATATATATTAGCTCTGGTGCTAACAACATATATATTAGCTCTGGTGCTAACAACATATATATCAGAGTCAGAGTCAGAGTCAGAGTTTCTTTATTGTCATTCGCACCTCATGTGGTACATGTGGTGGAGCGAAATTATGTACACGGGGTCCCAGTTACATCCAACAATAAAATGTATAAGAAAAACATCAACTAAATATACACTAAGCACTCATAACATAAAACATTGAACATCAGCACAAACATGAACATGAGTCTGTGAGCAGATGTGCACGCATGAACACATCAACATT
>NC_056498.1:38685887-38687167 GCF_014905685.2 Nematolebias whitei
GTAAAAAACTGAAACACAGGAGGGTCTGCTGCCGAGTCGCCACAGCAGCGACGGCCCAAATTTCACTCAAAACTTTGGAATAATCTAAGAAATAAAACCGTTTAGTGCAAGAACTAAAACTGCTGCCAGTTTCTCATTATGATCGCCATGGTAACCACACACCTGTCTCTTACTCCCTTCACTGCAAACTTAACAGAGGTGGGCAGAAAACACCTGAAAAGTAAGCCTCGTATGAAAAGTCGTTGTGCAAAAATTAGAAATTGTTTTTTTGTTTTTGTTTTTTTTTTTGTCTGAGGCGGCGCAGACGGACAGATCCTGGTGAGTGGAGGAAGCAAATTTAATCCAAGACCTGGCGCAATGGCAGAGCCAGGGGGTGGCCAGTGGTGGCCTTGGCCATCCTCAGTAAATCTTCCACCACCCCAAGACCACCCAAATCCTTTGAAACTATACTTTTAAACAATGCAAATAGTAGAAAGCATAGTTTTCTCAAATTATGGAGGTTCACAACGACTGCTTCACTGAAGGTTCTTAATGACGTTGTTGAAGCACTGGATGCTAAGGATTATTGTGCTGCACTTTTCTTAGACCTGTCTAAAGCTTTTGACTCTGTGGATCATAACATCTTGTGTCATAAACTCTCAGAAATCGGTTTCTCAGATCACACCATTGGTTGGTTCTCTAACTATCTCTCAGACCGGAGGCAATGTGTTCAACATAATGGTACTTCCTCCAGTTATTTAACAGTCAACAATGGTGTACCACAAGGCTCAGTCTTAGGACACACCCTCTTTACAATCTACATACATAATGTAGGTAAAAACATCCCTAATGCATCCATACATTTCTACACTGATGACACAGTTGTTTATTGTCGAGCTAAAACAGTTGATAAGGCTTTCCAGCTTTTTTAGTCTGCATTCAACATCATCCAGTCAGATTTGTTCCGCCTCAAACTTGTCCTAAATGCCGACAAAACCAAAGGGATGCTTTTTTCAAATAGGAAGTTGGTCCCAGCAGTTCTTCCTCCGATTTTATCCTCAAATGGTGTCCCCATTGAGTTTGTTGATCCCTATAAATATTTGGGTATCTTGGTCGACTCGCATCTCTCTTAAGCTCCATGTGGAAAACTTGGTAAAGAAACTGAAAGTTAAACTGGGTTTCTTTTTCAGAAACAGATCCTGTCTAACCCTGAATGCTAGAAAACGCCTTGTATCTGTGACTTTCCTTCCCTCCATTGATTACGGTGACATTATTTACATGAACGCTCCTACAAGAACCCT
>NC_056498.1:38687267-38701449 GCF_014905685.2 Nematolebias whitei
GCATCCTAACGCTCCAAAGTTGTCCTCCTGCCGTGCAGCTGTCCCCTCAGAGTTCCCCCGAGAAATAAAACATGTCTGACGGGAAAGAGTCGCCGCTGAAATAATAATGACCCGCACAAATTGACTCTGACACGTTTGAGTGGGACGCTGCGTGAGAGCGTGTGTGTCAGAACACTCTGATGAGGCAGCATCATCTTCCAGCAGCTCGTTTATACTCGCTCACGTGCACCTTCTTAATTGGTTTAGTGCGAGTCTTGGCACCGGACGTGACCGGTTTGAGTTCAGATTAATTGCCTGAACAGTCGTTTAGCCCTCGCCGATGGAGCTTTGAGTCGTAGAAGAGGGGGCTGAGAGGTTCTGAAGAGAAACTCGGTCTCCCCCTCCATCGTTTCCCGTCTTTTCCTGCCATTCTGTTTCCGTTTACCTGCCGGGGCTTCACCTGTTCACCTGCCGAGCTCAAGCTCACAGCTGTGGCAGCAGATCTGCTTCATAAACTCCTGACTTCGTGCACAGAATATCAAACAGCTGTTTGCTCTGAGCTGCCTGCAGCACGAAGCCACGGAGCAACACCACCCCCTGGTGGTCACACTCACACACCGCAGCTCGATTCAACCAGACACTTTCTAAGATCTTATCACTACTTTTTATGTCTTTCCAAACACTTTCCATCTGTATATATTGGCTGGATTCATCATCAGTTTGGACAGGATAATGTATTTTAAAAATCTGACTGATGTAGAAAAATATACAGCTGAGTGTAGCTTGAACTTTGAGGCCTTACAGAACGAAAACTCTTTGGCTTTTAGGAAGGCTGCAGTCGTTTGTATCACAATAAATAAATAGATAAAAGTTTGTTAGATTTTCTGAACATGTTCATGTCTCAGAATCTACTGGATGAAGAAGAATTTTTATTATTATTTCTTGGCTGGTGGCCCATTTTTCTATCTTATACTACATTGTGAGGACCAACTGCTCCTTATGGGGGCCAAAGCCCAGTCCCCATAAGAAGAAGTGTCGTTGGTGGGTTAGGGGTTAGGTTTAGGACTAAGCTGTGAAATGAGGATGGGTTAGGTTTAGTGTTAAGTATGTGCTATTAATGGTTAGGTTTAGGATAAGGGTCAAAGTTAGGCTATAGAAATGAATGGAAATTAATGCAAAGGCCCCAAAAAGTAAGTTTACAAGAATGTGTGTATGTGTGTGTGGGGGGGGGGAGCTGTCATTTCTAACCCGGGCCTGAAGCCTGGCCTAACCCGACCCAAATTTGGGGCGGGCTGGGCCATGATAATGTGCTGGATGGGCAGGCCGGGTCAGTGTCGAACTTTTGATTGGGTCTGCGGATCAGTCGTGATCCAGTTATATGGCAACATGGCCTGCCATACAGTCACCAGCCGCACGCTGCCATTTCACCGCAAGCTGACCGGCCTTGAAACAGGTAAAAAGTTCAGTTAAGCTTCAGACGGGACTGTACTGCCAGGAAGTGATCCATCGCCCACATGGACGTTCGTTCAGCTGCTGCACTCAGAGGACGCACACGGACGACGACCCAAACCGGTGAGATCACAAAGCAGACATGTCAGAGCATGGTCCGTGTCTGAATAATGCAGAATGCAGCAGAAACAGGGTTTTAATGTGCTTTGACGGCCATGAAAGGACAAACACCCCCATCCCCCCCAGCTTTGATATTCTGCCCCTTTTATTCAGCCGTACGTCCCCGACCGTTAATAACTAATTAATAATGTCATTTTTTTTTTCTGGGTTCAAACCTGTAATTAATTATTGTTAATTCATCGGGTCGGGTGGGGTTCTGAAATGATGGCTGCGGGCTGTGGCCGGGTCGGATCTGATTTTTTGGGCCCGAATGCAACTCCAGATGTGTGTGTGTGTGTGTGTGTGTGCGTGTTTTTGTTACTTTTAAGGACATTTTCTGTGACAGTCATTTTCAGGACCAGCGGTCCTTATGAGGACCAAAGCCCGGTTCTAATAACCATCAGCTTTGTAACAATTTTTTTAGTTTTAAAAGATTTAAACTATAGTTTTTTTATATTTCCCTACAGAAATGCATCAAATTCACTACAAATCTTTAAAACACATAGTTTTGTTCTGTTTGACGTTTGTTTCATGAAACTTTTACTTCTTGTGACACTTTTAGCTTCCACTGTGCTAACTTAGCTTTTAGCTACACTTTTTTCTACTTTTTTCTTCTAGCTATCGCTTTGATACAAGTTTTGATGCAAGTTTTATGCTTGGATGTAAGTCAGCCTTTTTATATTCTTAACTTTTAGCTCCCTTTTTCATTTCAGCTTTGGATACTTTTAGCAATTAGCTAACATTTTGATGCTTTTAGCTAGCATTTTACCTTTTTATCTTTTAGCTAGTGCTATGTTTCTATTAGCTTGAAGTTAGGAGTTGGTTTAGGGTTTGAGTCTACAGGAATGGATGAAAGTCAATTTAATGTCCTAATAAATATAGAAAGTCAAAGGCGTGTTTGTGTGTTTTGTTGTTTTTATGAACGTGGTTGTTTTTTATGTCATTAAGTAATTTTTTTAATATTTTATGTTTTTTGTTCAAATCTGGTCCCCGTTTCTTTTTTGTTGCCTTCGTCTGTGAAATTTGATTGTGTTTTGGCCTTTAGGGCCACCGTAGCTAAACCCTGCAGTCAAAGTAATTCCAAAAATTCTTGATTTATCAGTTTTATGGATAAATAAAATAAATAAATAAATAACACATTTTGATGTTTGATACCGTGTTGGAGGTGTGAACATCTCCCGGTGGCAGCAGAACGAATGTCGCCCTCCTGGCGCCGGCACCAGCTGACTGGTGGTAACCCAGGGAAACGAGTACACACAGAAACTTTCACACGTAAACACGTAACCGCAGCAGCTGGTCAGCAGAAACTCGGCAGAGAGCTCCCTCCATGGCAGCAGAACAACGGGGAGCTCCTCTGACCTCCGTCTTCCTCCTCTCGGAGTGACAGACGAGACGTAAACGCCTCGCTCCGTTACAGCTTTTAATTATCGTTTGGACTCGCACCAGGCCACACATTCTGCAGGCCTGTGTGCGTTTTGACAGTCCCAGTGTGCAGATGTTGTGCTGCCGCTGAGATTTACAGTTCGATCCAGAGACGTTTGGACCCGCGCGCTATCTTTAGCTCATCTGCTTTTCACCGAAACATGAGGAATTTACAGGCCTGCGGTGTGCGGGACATCCGCTTCATGTAACGTCTCCAGGCTTCATTTCAGGCGTGCGTTTGGGGTTTCCACAGTTCCCAGTTTATGCCTTCGTAACGGAACCATTCAAGGTCCAGTTAGACAAAATATACTGGATTTATTTCTAAAATCATCTCGGATGTTTGATCAAATAAAATCTATATTCTACTGTATGTGGCCTTGCAGTTGTTACTTTACAAAGAAAGAAGTAAAAAGAAGCATGAAAGATCATCCTTTTATTTAATATTTATCAACTAATTTAATAAATGAATGGATCTTAACATGGGCCACACTCTCTGACCCCTTTTCCACCTCGGGCTGTGGCCTGTCATGACGGCCGTCTCCATGATCCTCCACCTGCCTGCACGGACTGAAGTCTACGGAACAGTTCGGTTCTGCAGGGAACTTTGAATGTTCTGTCCATCAGACCCGGTTCTGGAGGGCAGTCATCATGCTGCTAACAGAACCACACTGCTGACGGGACTGCGCTGCTAACAGTCTTGGGGTCCCCCAGGAGGAGCTGGACAGTGTCGCTGGAGAGAGGGAGGTCTTGGTTTTTGTCTCCTGAACTCGTTACTTCTTCGACCCGACCACAGGTAACCGGCAGGACCTGGATTCATGGGCAGATAGATGAGTGGACACTGCTGATAAAACTGTTGTAACAATGTAGTTTTTAAAAAACATAAGATGGCACTTAGAGTTTATTTCAGAAGACTGCTGTCACGTTTACGTCTCCTCCTGCTTCCATCAATATGGTGGATATTTCCACGATACATGACTGATTGAAACTTTGGAGCACATCTGTAAATGGTCATCGTTTGGCAAAAAAAAAAAATCTCCAAACGGATCAAAAAGAGTTCATACTCTTGAAGCAAGTTGGAAAGCTAGCTTAGCAAGCTAGCAATAGCCACAATGCTAAAGCAAGTCTAGGATTAAAACTAGAACTGTCCAAAGCCTGTATTTCATGTTTCTTCCCGTTCGCTCTTTGTGTGTGTGCAGATTCCAGCCCGAGGGCCTCTGCACAGATCTGAGGAAGTTCATCGACGGTCCGAGCTCGTACCTCACGCTGCCTGACGAGCTGAAGTCGGCCATCGATGCCATCACGTATATCGCCGAGGCGCTGCAGGCTGAGAAAGACGATGGAGCCGTCAGTGTTTGTCGCTGTTCATACTCTTCCGTGTGTTAGATCTTCCTTTAGGAGACATCGGTTATAAACGTGTAAAAATGCTGACTCGCTGTTGTTTCTGCATCTAAGTATATTTATATTTGTCTTCTTGTGCTACTTTTGGTTTTTAGCTACCATTCTACTGCTTTAACTTGTCCTTTTGCTACTTTTAGCTTTTAGCTGTCCTTTTGATGCTTATCTACACTTTTGCTTTTTTTGGCTTGTCCAGCTTTTTTTCACCCTTAGTTTTTTATTACTTTTAGCTTATATTTAGCTCCTTCTCATTCGTAAGTCATCATTTGCTACTTTTAGCTTCTAGTTATCATTCTGATATTTTCAGTCAGTCGTTTTTAACTTTTAGCTACTTTTTTTCTATTTTAGCTTTCAGCTGGCCTTTTTGCTACTTTTAACTAGCATTTTGCAATTTTTAGCGTTTAGCCAGCATTTTACAGCTTTAGGCTAATGTTTTGTTTTTCTTTTAGTTCCGCTTCTTTTAGCTTTAGCAACAGTTGTAGCTTCTTGATCTTATTTCAGCAGTCATTCAGCACTCGCAGTGTTTTCTGTGAAAATGGTGTTTCTTCAGCCTGTAGATTGTTTTTTTTTTGTGCCTTCTATGTTGATTTATTTAGCTTTTTGCTCATTTCCCCTCTTGATGTCTGCCTGCAGCTGAAGGAGGACTGGCAGTATGTAGCCATGGTAGTGGACCGGATGTTCCTCTGGATCTTCGTGGTCTTCACCACTGTGGGAACCCTGGCCATCTTTGCCGACGCCAGTTTCAACCACACGCCCACCGACCCGTTTAAAGGGTCCTGAAGAACAGTTGGATTTCTTGTGAGCTTCTTTAATAAACACTGCGTAAGACTCTCCCGTCAACCATAAACTCCAGTTTCTGATGTGGCTTCCACAGTTTTTGGATTGCAATGAAGGGTTGCACAAATAGTGTGCAACATCCTTTTTATGAACTTCATATACATTTTACTTCACCAGTGTCAAAGTATTTGGTTCAGTGTTTTGTTTTAGTATAACTACAGTATAAAGTATGTCAATTATGTGGATTTTTGTTCCATTTTAAAGCTTTAAAGTTCATTTTACAGGTGATATTGTTCTGGATTTAGCATTTTGTACCTCACGTGTGTAACGTTACTTAGCAATAGAGGCCACTTGCTGGAGTCTTCTAAGGAATTCTATGTACTCCAGATTTGAACGGTGTATTTATATCTTTGTGTTAACAAATAAACACCCTGAACAACCAGCTGCTATAATTATCTGGCTCTTGCACGTGCTTATGGGATGGCTCTCTCGCCACATTAATTCTGCTTGTGCTTTAGACTTTGGGGTAGTCAGGCACACGTTGGAGTACAATCAGTACCCTCTGTGTCTCACTTTGTCAAAGACACGAGGACACTACATGTTCTCTTTGATTTATCCGTCCTTGAAGTCTTTTGTTTTGGTTTTGTAACTTCAGTACAGATCTGAGGGGGAGAATATCAAAGGCTCCATCTGTTGTCACAATGCGTCTGTTAGAGCTGCCATCCCTCGCTGCCCACTCGCCTAATAATAGTCCTAATAGTAGTCCTAATAATAGTCAACAGTGGTCCTGTTTACTGTGGACTGGGCTTCCCTGATACGCTTCTGTTGAAGGGATATTTACCTACTAGCATTCTTTCAAGGAATGTGTCCTGCCTACTGTGTTCCAACCCAAAGTAAACCACTGGACTGATTTTAATAAGACGTACTCATTGGCTCTACAACTGAATAACATTCAGAGTCAGCCTGATCTAAGATGGCAGATCATCAGCCTTACCCACCACAAACGTGGCTTTACCTCTGTCAGATGTACAGATATTGAGCCAATATGTGGTGTGGTAAAAGCAGATGGTCATCTCCAGCGTATGTGATCCGGCACATCAAACCGAGGACTAGTTCTCAAGGTGGTATGTTGAGATACATCCAGCACAGGTCAGAAAAAAATGCAATAATTGGATTTTGTCAAAATATGATGAAAAGGTACCTCATCTATATGTCCCTTGAAGGAAATGTCCAAAATATAATCCCAAAGACGTTTTAAAGCATCTTTTTGAGCAGTACCAATAACTAATAATGATGTTGAGCCAGAACGACCCTATACCTTGCTACTTTTTAATAACACCTGGGAAGTCTTGATGTCTTAATATGATTTGAGGTTCCCTCTTTCAAATCAAATCAAGAAATACTTGTAAGAACACCTTATGGGATTCAGACTGATTTTCCAGATGCTATCCTGATTAACTAGACAAATCAACACAAATCACTGGAACTCGCTCTCGTGCAAGACGGACACATTTTTTCCCCTCTCCCATCCTCCTCCTGCTTTTCCGCTCTCTGTCATGTGTATTGGAGCTCCTATTTACACATCTTCTGAAACGTAAACTACTGTCATGAATCTGGTCAGCTGGACTTTCAACGCAATCTATAAAAATAATTTCAACAAAGTGACAGGGTCCTAGAGAACCCTCATGCCCCGCTGAGACACACACGGCAGGATATGTCATGGATCTGCTGTGCCTTTTTGTATTGTCTCAGGAGGTTTCTGCTTTTTGGTACCGGTGTATATATATATGTTATCGGCTATTAAAGAAGACAACAGCAGCAGTTTCAGCCATGGCAAAGCTGCCAACCCTGTCTGAAAGTTTGGTTCGTGCTTCGAGCACTCAAAATCAGCTGATTTACAAGCTATACCATAAGACGGAAGCAATTTGTGAGAATCACAAGCCACTTGCGGCTTCTGGGACTCGCCAGCATGTTGGGGACGACCTTGGAGGGAGCTAATAAGCACGGACCAGTGGAGTGCCCACAAATCTGGCCATTTTGGATTAAAAGTACCAGCAGGACTTAAGGCTGATGAGAAATAAGTGCCTGCAAAAGTCAACAACTGTTGCTTATCTGAATCTGACTCCCCCGTTTTGCCTCGAAGGAAGCCGACTTATCAAATTCCTCATGGGGTATATGTAAACTAAGAAAGCTCTGTCTATTGCAACCCCCCCTCCCCACCCCCGAGAACTTCTGTGAATGCTAATCAGAGCTGTACTGACTGAAACCAACATCTTAACAAGACCATGAGCTGTCTGGAAGTACTTCATGGACAAATCTCACCGTCTTGTCGTCAAATGCACATGTCATGCGTCTATAAATGTGCTTGCTGGTAGAGTTTTTGGATGTCTTAAATCATGTCCTGATAAGGACAAGGTGTGAAGAGATCTTTTTGAAATACCACTATCCTCTCCTCATGGCCTTTTCCCCTTTTCTATCTTTAAGAATAAGGGGCTGTGCTCTTAGGAGCAGCAGCAACGTGCACTCCACTCATCTTTCAAACGACTGTATGAACATAGTCTCACTGTATTTCAGTACAATGATAAACCTTCTGATATCAGGATGAACTTGATGTCAAAATGTAGTGAATAAAGCCAGTCATCTAAAAAATGTGCTTAGTTTGAACAAAAATGACTTAATCCCTGATTTGATATAATCGGTCACATATATACTCATCAGTAACTCATCTTGCATAATGTCGTTTACAAGGTTTCAAAGGCCCGGCATCCTCCATCCGAAGCAGCAAAATCGGCTCTCAATGTCGTAGTTGCGTGACAACTGCGTCATTTTGTTCTCAAAGCAGCTTCGTTTGCCCGTTCTCGACACAAGGCCCAGACCTAACATTTTCTCACGGGAGTATGCACCAAGTGTTGTGTAATTAGTCAGAGGTTTTTGGGTGTGTTTGTACATGCGGAAATGAACTTAAACATTCAGCTGTACCACTCTTCAAACACACTAAATTTGTCAAATGGCCCGAAACTCCTGCACGAAGTGCAGACATCGTGTATGGAGGAGTCTGTCTTCTGAAAAGTGTGGAACTTTCTTCGTGATAGATTTGTGGCCAAACAACGGATGCAAGGACAGAATGGAGACTCTGGCAGGAAGAAAGTCATGTGGTGATGCCCCATACTGCAGAGGGAATGGTTTCCCAGGAGCTCTGCAACATGGATTATGAAAGGTGGTGAGAAAATTAACGTCCCGCAACTACGGGACCACGAGTGGACTGCTCGGCTTCAGATGGAGTATACAGGACCCTTAATTCTCAGTCGTTACAAACTATTAAACTCTTTTGAATGGCTCGTTAAAACAAACGATGTGAACCAAGTGGTAGACGTTTAAGGGCCATTCTTTAAAAAAAAGTTTCCTCCTTGTGGTTTCTTTGCATTTTCCTCCTTAGATGCAGACAAACTTTCCTTTTTTGCGTTTCCGTTGAGCCAAAAAGTAATAGGCAAAGGGAAGGAGCGCAGCAGTTGGGAAAGTTGTCATCAGGGGGTGACGGGCGAAGGAAGGTTGTGTGCTTGACAAGTCACAAGTTATGGCTCTTACGTCGTACCTCACTATATACGTATACCATACGTCACTAAATACCACCATACGTAGTGATGTCTCTTTAAAACCTCAAAGTTCATGCTCAATAATCCAGGTAGAAAATCCAACAAAGTTCAGTCAGATCATCTGGATGGTTTATTTTTTTGTTGAGATGTTTCGTCTTTCATCCAAACGTTTTGAACCACTTTGGCTATGACTGTCTCAGAGAAGTCGATGAGGGAGAGGGTGGGCCCCAGAAACCATCTTATCGCCTGCAAACTAGTTGGTCCACTATTTGGGTTTGCTGCTTGTGGGACCAAGTTTGTTGTGGCTCCTTGTACCGATGAAGTCCTTTGGATGAAGGATGAAATATCTCAACAAAAAAATAAACTGTCCAGATGACCTGACTGAACTTTGTTGGGTCTCTTTAAAATGAACAGATCCTCAAGATCCTATCAAAGAGCTGTGTATCCCATCTACAGTCAATGACCAATAAAAATGATTTTTTATTGACTCCTTTTTGATAAACACGAGCTATGAACCATTCATCGCTGAAACTTTTAACTCTTTATCTTGACACTGCTGGTAGCTCTGTGCATCAGCATCGTACTGATCACCTCCATCCACAGATTAACACACCATCCTCATATGAAATTGTCCCACTGAGGAGATGAGCTGTTTAGTAGATGCAGAAAGCACCCCGGTGGGTGGGTACTCTGAGTGGTGTATTTATACTCAGGAGTGCTGGCATGCAGGGGGCAGTAAATTTGAGACATTTTGTCTCTCTCAACTCTCATTGTGGCTCTGATTTATGGCCCGGTTGTTTTCTCTGCACTGCAAATATTGACAGGGATTATGGAGGAAGGAGAGGATGACCCAAGAGGCAACAGAGGACAGATTGGAACTGTCGCAGGAGTCACTGATTAAAGGAAAACAAACCCAGTTTCTTATCTTGTGTGATGGAACTGAAATATTTTGATCATTAAAATACAAACGTATTTCCATAAAGCAACACGAGGGACCAGGTTCCCATCGTTAATAACATTCCATCAATCAAAACGCTCGTCGTTTAAACATTTCAGAGATTTTCAGACTATTTTATAGCAACGGCATCTGTCTTTGTATTTCATGCACAGTTGAGTATTGTACACGTCAGGACGAGCTTTATTTTTAAAAAATTAAATCTTTTAATACTTGTTCACTGCAAAAAAACTGCCATCTAGGGTGCCGAGGGCAGCAGGTGATGAGGGTTAAGGGCCTTGCTCAAGGGCCCAGGGTGGAGACAGGTGTGGGTGGTTCACATTTCCCAACCATATTTTGATGTGGGATCGGCGGGTCAAACCAGTGACCTTCCAATCACAGGCTCCTCTCAACCAGCCGGTCAAAGCAGATGGCTGCCTGTCCTGTGCCTGGTTCTGCTGGAGGTTTCTTCCTTTTAAAAGGGAGTTTTTCCTTTCCACTGTTGCCACTGTGCTTGCTCAGGATGGGAGACTGTGATGAAGCCAAGATTCAACTTGTCTGCTGGCTTCCTTAGATGGAGAACTTTACTAATTGGCTTTTCTATGTATGTGAATGTTCCTGTAAAGTGCCCTGAGACAACTTTGTTGTGATTTGGCGCTGTATAAATAAACTGAATGAAAGGCTCACCTTCTCTAGCCTCTGCTCCACCACTTCCACAATTTATAGAATTTTTCAATTTCCATAAATATCTCTGTTAAATTACCTTTGCAGTTCCAAATTCTCTAAAAGCGTTGCTACAATGTGGACAAATAATTTTCATTCTTGTGAATTTACACAGATAAGTCACTGCATCGTCTGCATAAATGATGACGCTGATATTTATGTTCAAACTGTGGATCTGTCAGTTTCCTTTCTTGTGATTTTACAAGTGTGATGTTCAACCCTGGTCCTCGAGGGTCACGATCCTGCATGTTTTAGATTTTCCTCGGCTTTGACACACCTGATTTGATTGAATAGGTGATTAACATGCTTCTGCAGAAATTGAAGACTGGCTGCCGAGGGGTTGAACACCAGGGATTTAAACTGATAAATCACTGGATCATCTGCATAAATGATGACGCCGATATTTATGTTGAAACTGAATCTATCAGTGTCCTTTCTTGTGATTTTACACACTGCATCATCTGCATTAATGATGACCTTACTAGCGTTAAGTCAAAACAAATAAATGTCTACAAATAAAATGTTTATAAAATGTCTTATACTCTTATAACTGAGGGGAAATTCAGGTAACTTGTTTAATAAAGATGAAACTTTCTTTGAGTCTAAGGGGTTAAAATAAACTATAAAATATGCACATGAAGTTGAGTGAGAGTTGAGTTGCAAGATAAAGTAAAATTGGAACTTCACATTACTCCAATATTCTTACAGATTTATTGACGTGTGTGTCTAATTTACTCTCATTGTTATTAGTTATACATGTTTTTTATGAGGGCAACATTAGTTTTTTATTTTCAAATTTTTAGAGGCGATAACGAGTTGGATTTCAACATTTGAAAACAAATTCAACCTGAGATCCAGTGGCCGGCTTCAACACAACTCTTTGGAAATGACAATATCACTGAGGGAGAAATCGATCCCCAGAATTGGCTACAATCCTCTCCATCTCCAAACCTTTGATCTTCCTCTGTTCTCAGAAAAAACAAATCAACTCTGCCCAGCCAACTTGTTCTGTCCTCAAAATATCTTCATTGTCATGACCCTGTCCCAACGCCCCCCACCTCGACTTCCTCCTCCTCCCACTTACGGTCCCCACAGTGCTAACCTCAGATTGGTGAGCACCAACAGGTGCCGGCACTATATGCCTCCCAGTACAAACACATTCCAGTCTCTCATGCACATCCAGTCAGTTTGTGGTTTCAGCCGTGGAGCCACAAACATTATGATCGAGGACGTGTTGGTGGAAGACCACTGAAAGAGCTTAGGACGTGTTCTGAGTGCCGGTACTGAGGAAACAAATTTGATCATAATAAAGACTGAAGCCTTTCACAGAGCGAACAAGTCCACAAAGATGTCATGACTGCCATCCTGGGACAAACAAAGACAGAACTTAAAATTATGAAGATGTCCGTTCTTCTCACCATTGGCAGTTTAATTTGTCTCACAGTTGTCGGTAAGGAATATTTCTGCTACTTCATTTGCAAATGGGGGATTGAGTCAATGATCCTCTGGTGTGTGTGTATTTTGTTTTGGGGAGGTTTTTGGTTTATTTTTGCAGCAGAAATCTGTTTTAGTTTTAACTTGTGAAAAATTCTTCTATCATTGGTCATTTGTTCCCATGAAATCAAAATTTCAGATTTTTTTTTTTTTTTGCCAAATGTTCTTACATGCTGTGAGAATTTGGGGATACTAAACTATAATATACAGTATAAATTGTGCATTGTTATAGAAAAGAAAGAACTTATTTTGCCTTTGACCTTCGACCTCACATAGCACTCAAAAAACAAAGAGTTGCCCTTTGCTTTGTGGTCACCTGTGGTGCAGTTATTCAGGTCTATTATTATTTCCTGACATGCTGCCCGGAGGTAAATCCTTTCCACCTTCACCCACAATCAGATTATTCAGGACGTTTACTTAAGTATAAAAACTCAATAAAATCTAAAGAAAAACTTCAAAGATTTGCGCTAAAAGTTGCTGAAATTTACTGAAGAACATAAAACTAAGCTGTTAAAGTTCAAATAAGCAGTAGAAAGGCTAAAAGCAGCAGAACAGAACTTTAAGCTGATGGTAGCAAAACATGAGCTAGAAGCCAAAACTATTTTATATTTGCAGAAATTAATTATGTTTATGGCTAAAAACAAGGGGATAAAAACAATGGGCAGGCAGTGCTTCTTAGTTTACGTATCCTCCAGGAGCAATTTGAGATAATTTGGCCTGTCCAAGGCCAGCGGGGAGGCGAAGTTCAGATAAACAACAAATGTTTTGGGCTGGCAGACTACTGACATGTCTGCCTTCATTTCTGCTGGTGCACTTAATGGAAAATCCAAACAGCCACGTCCATGGACATTCCGTCGGTCCGTGCTCGTTAGCTTCCTCGAAGATCGAATCCTTCATGCCGGCAAGTCCTGGGAGCTACAAGTGACCAACAATTCTCAGAAATCGCGTCCAATTTATGGTTCATCTCACAATATTGGTCTGAGAGCTGGAAGCATGGAGTAATCCTTCATGTAAGGCTGGGAGTTTTACTATTACTGCTGCCGACGTCTTCCTTATTAGCTGATAATCCAGGTAACCGCCAATTCCAAAAAGCAGAAACCCTGTTATCATAAATCCAATTATGTATGCATCTTCTATATCCTCAGTAGACAGCACACATAGGCGCATCATCTTCCAAACACCCCATGAATCCATGACACATCCAACTGCGTGTGTCCCTTCAGGGCATGAGAGTTCTCTTGGACCCTGTCTTCTGGTAGAATTTATTTTATCAATTGCATTGACAGACCAGCTAATGCATTTCTGTTGACATTATAAAATGTTTAAAACCACTTAAAGAAATCAAATTGGACAGTTTCAGATCTTTTTGAACGGTGCTCCACGAGCAGAGTAAAAAAAGGCCTTTTTGCTGAGTTCAGTCCGCACTGAGGGAACGCTGCAGGTAACAAATCCCTGAGAGTGCACACCGTAACTGCACTGATGACGTGACATGTGGAAGGAGATATAAGAAGGCAGCAGACCAAGGAGTGATTTATAGATGAAGATGTACCAGTGTGAGAGCCTACGTGTAGACAATGACCAACTGACCATTGACCAATGAGTACAGAGTGCAGTGATGGGTACGGTAGTTACAACCAGTTATGAATCTTAGTGCTCCATGGTAGACAGCATCCAACATCTGCAAGCAACTGGCAGGGGCATTCATGTAAATAATGTCACCAATAGCTGGTAGGAAAGTTGCAGCTAAAAGGCATTTCCTGGCATTCAGAGTTAAACAAGATCTATTTCTGAAAAAGAAACCAATTTTCAATTAGTTTATTTTTCAAAATTTCAACATACGACTTAAAAGAGAGATGTGCATCAATTAAATTTCCCAAGTATTTGTAAGAATCCACAAACTCAATAGGAACATCAAGCGTGCATGAGCTAGGGGGAAGAGTTGCTGGCACCAGCTTTCTGTTTGAAAGCAACATCCCTTTGTTTTTTTTCAGCATTTAGCGCCAGTTTGAGACGGAATAAATCTGACTGGATGATGTCAAACGCAGACTGTAGAAGCTGGAAAACCTTGGCAACTTTATTAGCTCAGCAATAACCAATTGTATCATCAGCATAGAGATGCAAGGAGACATCACAAATGTTTTGATCTACATTATTTATATAAATTGTAAAAAGAATGGGTCCTAAAACTGAGCCTTGTGGCACACCATTATTGACCGTTTTAAATAAAAATGTGCTAGTCTGCCCTCTGTAAAAAAAT
>NC_056498.1:38701549-38704707 GCF_014905685.2 Nematolebias whitei
TGACCGTTTTAAATAAAAATGTGCTAGTCTGCCCTCTGTAAAAAAATAACATGACCTGTTTTCCTATCCACAGTATATACAGTAGTCCCTCATTCATTGCGGGGGATCCGTACCCTGAAGCCCTGCAATAAGTGAAAAAAATGCAAAGTAGGAATAGTAGCACAAGTAGTAAGTAGTTGTTTATTTTAGTATTTAAATATATATATATATAAAGGCATTTTAAACCCTTCCCACACTCTTGCAAGATTCTAAGCAATGTTTCTAAACTCTAAACGCTCTAAAAGAGCACAGAACGTCATGATTTCAGCTCTGTGCCTCAGCTGCACTCGGCCACCTGCAAGTGCTCTTGGCCACGCCCACTTCTTCGCTCTGCATGAACAGCTGATCAGCTGCGGCAGGAAGTTTATCCTGCAGTGTGGGCTGCACAGAGGTACAGCAGGTGCTAAATAATTTAAAATAATTTATTTTAAATAAAAATTCCATGCCGATCGTTTGACTCTTCCATCAATCAGCCATTATGTGTAGTGTCCAATCTTATTTTGAAAAACCTGGATAGATCGAGTCCGCGATAGACGAACCGCGAGGTAGCGAGGGACTACTGTATTTGTTAGGTTTACTATAAATGTTCCACAGAACATTTTATCCTTGAGTCGTCTTCTGTGAACGTTGACGTGATCTTCATTGGCAAATGGCAGATGGAGAAAATCCAGTTCCCGTACACGGTTGTTTTCAAGGTATTTAGATTATTTATCACTTGCGGTCTCGTGTCATACGCTTGGCAGACCACTACCACTCCGTGGCCGAGTTATGCTAAAGATCAGCCGTCTATCCTTTAGATTAGATCAGATGATATTTTTAGCACGCCACCTCAGTGAGAATTGAACGCCAAACTGCAGCAGGTGTGACTCGTGTATCCACAAAGAACAAAGATGCCGGTGTCTGACTTTCATCGGCTTAAGGTTAGAATTTCACGCGTGCTTTAAACAATAAGATTTAATTAGCGGGTCATCACAACCCTTCGGTGGCTCTTAGCATCTACATTACCATCCCTACTTCCCATTTGTTTGCATTTCTTTCATCCAGGAGCCTCCGAAACAGAGCGAAGGCTTCATCGGAAGTTATTTAAGGACTACAATATGAAGGTCCGACCAGCCCGTCACTGGGAGGACAGGGTGACGGTACGGGTGGGGATGACCCTGTCCCAGCTTGTCAGCTTGGTAAATACTCAAGAAGCTTTCATGTTTCTTACCAGATTTGGTATTTCTTGCGTATAAAGTGATTTTACAGGCAGTCACATAGTGAGCATGTTTTGTACAAACAAGATTCATTCGATGATGAAATCTAGAAATCTCCTCTCTTTCAGGGAAGAAGGTTAATATGTTCAGTGTCTATAAAACATATCCTCTTCCTGTTTGTCTCAATGCAGAACGAGAAGAACGGTGAAATGACAACCAACGTCTTTATGAATCTGGTACGAGCATTTTCCTATAAATTTGCCGGTCCATAGTTAAAATGGACTTGTTTTTTTATGTCTGCGGCCGTTTTCATTTATATTAGTGGAGGTTTTACAGTAGAAGTTTTTCTGTGTCATATTTATTTTGCTTCATTGTCACTTTCCTTTTCCTCACCGTCCATCCCAGAACTGGACAGACTACAGGTTGTCGTGGAACCCTGCAGTGTACGACAACATTACTGTTTTAAGAATTCCTCCCAATAAGGTGTGGCGTCCGGACATCTATCTCATAAACAAGTAAGCATCTGACAGAAACGAACCTAAAGGGCATCACTGATTTTGAAATTAAGAATGAAACAAAGAATTGTAAAAAGGCCAGGATGAGTTTACCTCAGCTGTTGAGTTTCCTTAATCAACAGTTTTCACTGTTTCTAATCTGCCCAAACAAATGTCACATTAATGTCCCGTTCATAACCAATGTTACCATTTTGTTGTTGGTATTAGACCGGGGGAACATCTGTCTCTGTTGATTTGTGACAGCATCCACCCAGATGTCTCAGTTCTCATAGTTGGCATAGCAACAAGAATGTTCTTTGGTTTTAAAAAGTCATACCAACGGCAGCACGGTGGCGCAACTGGTAGAGCTGCTGCCTCTCAGCGAGCAGGTCCTTGGTTCAAACCCCGGTCCAGGGGCCTTTCTGGGTGGAGTTTGCATGTTCTCTCCGTGCATGCGTGGGTTTTCTCCGGGTGCTCCGGTTTCCTCCCACAGACCAAAAACATGCATGTTAGGCTGATTGGTAACTCTAAAATTGTCCCTAGGTGTGAGTGAGAGTGAATGGTTGTTTGTCTCGTTTGTCTCTATGTGTCCCTGTGATGGACTTGCGACCCGTCCAGGGTGTACCCCGCCCCTCGCACAGCGATTGCTGGACATGGGCACCAGCGACCCCCGTGACCCAAAATGGAATAAGCGGGTAAAGATAATGGATGGATGGAAGTCCGACCAACATAAACAATTGTATAAAAAAACATTATCAATTGCTATTGTAGCATTTGCTGTTAGTACGTGTACACTTAAGTATATTTAAATGGCAAAGGGTCGAATTTGAATGACACATGCTTATAGCTGTTAGCTACAGTCTGTGTAGTTGTTAATTTAAACCTGACGGCTGTTAGCTTGATTTTATGTAGCTGTTAGTAGCTGTAATCTTGATTCGGTGTAGCAATTAGGTTGATTGTGAGTACCGTTAGCTTGAACCTGAAAGCTGTTAGC
Organism: Nematolebias whitei; assembly: GCF_014905685.2. Taxonomy (NCBI): domain Eukaryota; kingdom Metazoa; phylum Chordata; class Actinopteri; order Cyprinodontiformes; family Rivulidae; genus Nematolebias; species Nematolebias whitei. The sequence goes on from NC_056498.1 coordinate 38,704,273, forward strand.
TTAACTCTGTGTAGCTGTTAGTTTGAACCTGACATTCAGAACTTATACAACTATAGCCTTTTTACGCGTTTGCTCAGTTGGACTAGTTGGCCAGGTGCAAATTTATATTGGGGTTAACGGTAAACCTGAATTTGAATTATTTCTCCCTGATTCTCCACACTGCTGCTTGCGTTATACGCAGTGGTGGGCACAGATTTGGTAGCAGCTAATAGCAGAGAAAAACATTGTTTAGCGGATTAGCGTTTTTGCTAACTTTGGAAACCCGTTAGCAGAATTAGTTTCTGCTAAACTTTGCTTTGCTAATTTATGTTCGCTAACAAACTTGTTCCTGTCTCTTGTGGGCGTGTCTTAAAGAGTCTGTTAGGCACTTTATTGGCATACGTTGTGGACATGTGACAAGACGTGATTGGTTGACACACGGCGGCTAACTGAAGT
>NC_056498.1:38704807-38705923 GCF_014905685.2 Nematolebias whitei
ACAAATGTGAGAACTACATGACCCCCCCTCTGACGGTCAGTGTCAGTTTGAGATAAACAAATAAAAACCATGCTGTTTGATTACATCAGATGCTGTTCATGTTTTTAAGGCATTTAAATAACAAAATGAAGAATCCCCGAGCTCGAACCTGCTGGGATTCACTGCGAGTGGTTTCAAGTGTGCAGCATCGCGCTTCACAGATGAGCTGAGATTTACGTTGTGTGGGATTTGAGTCACCGGGACAGCTGTGTTTGGCTCCGTTAGCCCACGACATTCTTCACCCGCCGTTCGCTCAGACAGCACACAAACTTCCTGTGGTTTCTGAGGGACCAGTACACACTAAGATGATGGAAATCTCATATTTGTGCAAACTGATCTCAGAAACACGCTCAGGCTGACTCGAGGTACAAAAAACCCACTCCATATGAAATTCTCAGCTACCGTCGTCGGCTCCGTTTCCAGTTTTGGTCACTGAAGCGTTTGATGAATGCGCGTCATGTCATGCATGTGCAGAAGTGCAGCTGTTTACAGTGTGTGAGTCGTGTTCAGTTACACGGTGTGGACTGTGTTCAGGAGCGGTGGCACCAGGAGAAGGATGGCGTCAGAGGAGCCAGACATGACAACACACGGAGCTGACAGAAGGGCGACGTGGCTCTGAGGACCATCAGTGCAGACCAGTGACAGAAAGGAAGTCAGTGCAGTGCCCTCTGCGATGTGACGGCCTCCTTTAACCTGAAACGTCACCTTAACTCATCTCGACCTCAACAGGAAACCCAGAAATTATATTTTACTACATAAGGAACAACTTTGGAACCAGGGAGGACAAGTGGTCCCCAAAAGATCTGCAACTACAAAACTGTGATGGTTTGTGGAGGAACGAGCCAAGAACACAGAAAAACACAAGGAAGTTATAATAATTATTATTATTATTATTTAAAGAGACCAAACAAAAGACTGACAAGACAGCAACAAACTACAAAAACAACTGGAGGAGACAAGGAGGAGACAAGAAGGAGACATGGAGAAGACATGAAGGAGACATGGAGAAGACATGAAGGAGACATGGAGGAGACAAGAAGGAGACATGGAGGAGACATGAAGGAGACATGAAGGAGA
>NC_056498.1:38706023-38706574 GCF_014905685.2 Nematolebias whitei
GAAACATGGAGGAGACAAAAGAGACATGAAGGAGACAAGAAGGAGACATGAAGGAGACATGGAGGACACAAGAAGGAGACATTAAGGAAACAAGGAGGAGAGATGAAGGAGACATGGAGGAGACAAAGGAGACATGAAGGAGACAAGAAGGAGACATACAGGAGACGAAGGAGACATGGAGGAGACTAGAAGAAGACATGGAGGAGACATGAAGGAGACATGGACGACACAAGAAGGAGACATGGAGGAGACTAGAAGAAGACATGGAGGAGACATGAAGGAGACATGGAGGACACAAGAAGGAGACATTGAGGAGACAAGGAGGAGAGATGAAGGAGACATGGAGGAGACAAGAAGGAGACAAGAAGGAGACATGGAGGAGACAAGAAGGAGACAAGGAGGAGACAAGAAGGAGACAAGGAGGAGACAAGAAGGAGACAAGGAGGAGACAAGAAGGAGACAAGGAGGAGAGATGAAGGAGACATGGAGGAGACAAGAAGGAGACATTGAGGAGACAAGGAGGAGAGATGAAGGAGACATGGAGGAGACAA
>NC_056498.1:38706674-38711039 GCF_014905685.2 Nematolebias whitei
GGAGGAGACAAGAAGGAGACATGGAGGAGAACCAGAACAGAGACATGAAGTAAAGAAGATGCCAGCCTAAAGATGGACTGAGGACAGAGGTCCTAAAACGTCTGAGAATAATGAGACGAGTGTCTGCAGCTGAGACTAATATGAATGGAGAACAGGTGTAGGTGGGCGTGGCAGGAGCTGGAACTAAAAGTACAGAGGACGAGTGACCTGACGGCACAGGAGGCCCTGAAAAAAAACTAACACGCAAAAAAACAAACCACAAAGTAAACAAATCTAAAAGTAAACACAAACAGAGATCACAAACACTAAAATGTAAACAAACACGGACATCCTTCACTCCCAGTCTCTCCGTCTGTTCTCTCCCCTCCACCTTGTTTTTGTGGGACCACCCTCTAATCCCGATCTAAACAGAGGCTTAGAGTCTGGCGACGGCGAACAGGTGTGGGATGCCTCAGGGCTGGGACGCCTTGAATCTGGTCCGATTCATTCTGACGGTCTTGGAGCAGTAAATCTGAAACTGTCTTCAAGATGAGCCAGAACGAAGTGCGTTGATGTTGTTAATTATTCTTTGGTTGGAAAAAAAATGGTAGATTTTATTTTTCAAGTCAAATAAAAGCAACTCAAACAAGAAATATATCGTCTCATGAGGTTACAGTCACATATTTTAAGTTGTATAACAATTTGGATTGTACATTTTACTTTTGTGGAGAGCTGGTGGTGGTAGAACCAAAACGCAGACCGACGCAGGGAAACTTGAAAAGGTAAAATAAGAAATAACATTTATTAATTGAAAACTAAAGCTGGTGTGGAGACACGGAGGAAGACAGGAACAAAACATACAAACGCTAACGAACAGACAATGACAAACACCTGGGGAAGGAGAACAGGTGGCGGAGGCAGGACCGACCACAAGACGGAGACACACACTAGAAAACATAAATCTCACCATTAATTTAAAACTCGTTTTGGATTTTCATTGACAGACATGAAACCTGGTGCTAATTAGAAGAAAAAACATTCAGTGAAGGTCAGTGAGGTCATCCGGACAGTTTCTTTTTTGTGGAAAGACGTTTCGCCCTCTATCCGGAGGACTTCATCAGTCTGAGGAGTCCCAAATAAACTGTTTTCCCACAAAAAAGAAACTGTTCAGATGATCTGACTGACCATTATTGGATACCTGGATGATTGAGCATGAACTTTGTTGTCTTGAACCACTTTGGCTGCCTGCCTGGGAGGAGTTGACGGGGGACAGCCCCCAGAAACCACCTTATCACCATTAAACTGGTTGGTCCACTAAAGGAGTGCCCTGCTTAGTGGGGAAACTGTCTACTGGAACTCCTCCGACTGATGAAGCCCTCCAGATAGACGGCGAAACATCTTTCCACAAAAAAGAAACTGTCCAGATGACCTCATTGAGCATTATTGGATTTTGTACCTGGATGATTGAGCATGAAAAATAGTTATTTTTAATAGATGATTGCAATACACAGTCAAATATTAAACTTACCCAGAGATTAGTCTTTTTTAAATTCCGATATAACTCTTGAAAAAAACTCAAAATAAGTTAAATTTTGGTCTCAGCAGCTCAAATTTGTGCAAAAATCGGTAATTGCAATCGGCCCCAAAAACCACCATAGATCAATCTTTTGTTGTAATTGGATCTTTTGGTTTATGCATCTTCTATATCCTCCTTAATTAAGCTTTCCAAGTTCCAAAAGGGAGCTACAAGATTCTTGGTTTTATTTTATCAATAAGGTGAGACAGCGGAAAACTTTGTTCAGTGATCGCGGCCTCACCTTCCTCTCCAGGGTAAGACGAGGTCAGGGTTGATCTTGCGGATGAAGTACTCTCCTCCAGGTTGGTGTCCACCAAAGCTCTGGGTGGGTGAGGGGTCCTTATCGGACTCCTTCTCCTGCAGAGGCTCCTCTGGTTTCGGTCTCATCATACCGATGTATTTTGGCAAGATGTGAATGAACACCTAAAAAAAAAGAGTTATTCATTAAAGCTGAGTTTTGCAGAGTTATTAAACTAGTTTCGATGTATTCTCAGTACCTTTCTGACCCAGTGTGGCATGATGTGGGTGCTGGGTGTCCGGTGGTGCAGGTTGAGGACGACCACGCTCAGAATGACGGAGAAGGTGACCAGGATCATGGTGAACATGACGTAGTTGACGATAATTGGGATGGCAAGGGATGTCTCGGGGACTTTGTCAGCCAGCAGCAGCATGAAGACGGTGAGAGTGATGAGGACAGAAATAGAGAGAGTCATCTTCTCTCCTGCCAAAAGAACAATCAGAACCTTTCAGGGTTTGTACTGGTTCTGAAAATACTTGGGAATTTTTGCAGATTTACTGGAGAAAAATTATAATATTGCGTAAAAAGATGACATGTAAACCCCCTGTTTATTGCTGTAAACGTCCTTGTTTAAAATTTTTAATAAGATGGTGTCAAGAGTGTTTTTAGTGTTAAGTTCCTCTGTGCCACCTGTTCATTCTCCCAGTACCTTTCTATTGTCAGTTCCTGCTCCTCTGCTCCTGCCACGCCCACCTACACCTGTTCCCTATTGTACCATTAGTCTATTTAATCCTTTGGTCCTAACGCCACCTTGAGCTGAGCATCGTTGTGCTTTACGCCACATCCCGCCATCTCTGTGCCTTGTTCCTGTGAGACTCCGCTGCCACGTCAGCTTTTTGTTACGTTAAAAAAAAGTCACGTTTTATTCAGTTATTTTGTTTTAGTAATTTCTGGGATTAAAACGTTCAGATTTCTATCACAAAGCTCTAATCTGATGTGCGTAGAAGTGTCTGCTCACTGAATAATTCTGGATACTGACAGTAAACAACAATTTCAGAGGTCCGTGTTTTTATGCAGGGGTTTGATAGCCGAAGCTTCAACACGTTTGACGTCACTGTAATAAAACGAGTTATAAATTTAATCTTAATACCACTCAGTTGTAGTTTGACAGACAAAAAGTTCTGAAATGTGGTTTGCAATTTTGTGTGCAGTGATTGTTTTCACCCGACTATTTGTGAGCAACTGTACATACTGCTAACTTTGTTTTATTATGCTGCAATGACAATAAAGATTATTCTTAAAAGTGCTGACCTGCACCAGGGGGCAGATAGAAGACAAATATAGCTAAGACACTGGTGAGGATGCAAGGTACGATGATGTTGATGATGTAGAAAAGAGGCTTCCTCTCAATAATGAGATAAAAGGTGATGTCCTCGTACAGGTCGTCCTTTACGTTCTTCCTCGAAGGCTTGTGGCGGATCGCCCATTCTCCGTTCTCTGCGGAAAATGTAGCTCGGAACAAACAAATCAAACAAACTTTTAGGAATGAAAGATGTGGGTTAACTTGGTACCAACCGGTGAAGGCGTTGTCATCTATGACGGTTTCATGGATCTCTGTCCCATTCTCGTCCAGATAGTACTCCAAGTCCACCTCAGAGGCATCGTAGGTGTACGAGCGGAAAACCATGCTGCAGTTTTGCCAGTCAAACGGAAAGTATGCCACCTACAAATTTTCAAATGTTCACGTTGAGTCACCTCCTAGATCTTATTAGGAAGATATCCAGCAACGTGCATTGTGAGTTAGGTTATAGTGCAATCAAGCTGTTGAATGGACTTATGAAAGTTGGACTAAAATAAGATTAATGTGTCAAGTCTATGCATGTGTGACCACGTACAAACTAACAATGTTTGGTTAGGATTTGATCAATTCAGCAACTCAATCATTTAAAGACGTATGTAAAGACCAGAACAATGACAGTACCTCTATGGAACAGGAGCTGCGGTAAATGGCTGGTGGCAACCACGTAACCATCCCATTACTGTACACCAAGACGTTGACGTACAGAGCCACATCAAACTGTCCATCGTTACTGGGAAGAGGACAGAGACATGGTTTGGTTTCTTCTCTACATTCACATAGCTCACAAACATCCTAATGCTAATTTTGTAGAAAATGTAGCTGACACAAAGATACAATACAAGTGCAATTTTTATGGACTAAATCAAATTTGGCTTATATAAAGTTGTGTTAAAATAATTAAAAATATATTTTTTTAGCCATAAATAAAATGTATAAGAAGTAGTGGGCACAGCTAACCAAAAAAATTATCTCCACTAACCCATATTCCGCTAACTAAAAAATTTGCTTTGCTAATGCTAAACAGATAAAAATAGCAAAAGCTAACGCTAAACCGCTAACCACTAAGATGACTATCACTCAGTCCACATCAAGCCTTTAGCTGTGTCCCAATCCAGCGGCTGCATGGATTGGGACACAGCTTTGGTCTCCTTCCAGTTGAAGCTACGTCAACCAATCACGCCTTGTCACGTGTATACGTAGTAAGCGGCATGA
>NC_056498.1:38711139-38718627 GCF_014905685.2 Nematolebias whitei
ACTGACACTGACCGTCAGAGGGGGGGTCATGTAGTTCTCACATTTGTTTTGTCATATTGTCATACCTCCAATCTTTCTTTAAAAATAATCAAGTTAAATGCAATCCTTGAAGGAAGGTATATTTCTCGTTGCCTTGGAGATCAAATTTTTAAAGAAGGATTTTACATAACTTCACGTTGAGCTCAGTATCTGTAAAACTGAGTTAGCTGTTTACGTGTCTGCTATATTTGAGTAATTGTGGCGGCCATCTTGAAATGGGTTGAATTAGAAATAATAATAAATTTTACACGAACACTCGGTGATTATGTTTAGTTCTATTGAAATCTGCTCAGTTGTTTATGGAAAAACATTTCGGCTCTTGACTTAGTGACTAAATGACCTTATTTTTCACATGTGGAAAACCTGGACCACAAGGTGCGATGTGAACATGAAGGACAAGGTGCTTCACATATTGTTTTAACGTCTTCACATGTGAATGTTTCTTATACAATTTTGTGTCAATTTGTGTCAAAAATAACGTTTGTTATACATGTTTTTCACATATTGGCTCATGTGAAAAAAGTGATAACATGGGGTTTCAGGCGCATGTGAAAAATGTTTGGAAATCACATTAGAAACATGCAAAACATTTGTTTCATATGTTAATTTTACATGTTTTTACATGTGATCACATGTGGAAATACATGATCACATGAACATGTGAAAAAAATCTAATGTGCAAAATGTATTTCACATGTTTATTGTGTGAAATGCTGTATTCTTCACATGTAAAGTTTGGGGTTTTGCTCTAAACTCATACAGGGAAGTTAAAAGGAACATAACAGGATTTCACATGTGAAAGTTCATGTTTTTGTTCTAAACTCATAGGAAATGTGCAAAGCAGTTGTTTTTTCTATAAGTGCAACATGTTTTTACATGTGGAAATACATGTTCACATGAACATGTGAAAGATTATTTAAAATCACATAAAACATGGGTAATATGTGTTTCACATAGTATTTTAATGTGTTCACATGTGAAAGGTTGTTGTACATGTGAAGTTTGTGTTTTTTTTTTCATATTCACTTTTAAAATGTGCACATGTTCTTCATGTTCAACTAAATGTTTTTACATGTGAGAACATGATTTTTTTTCCACACGTGAAGTTCACATTTTTCATCTAAATTCACATGGGAACATGTGCAAATGTTTTTACGAGTTAATTTAGTATTTTTCACATTTGACTTCTGTTTCACATGGATTGTATTTTCTAAAGTCACCCAGGAAACATGAGCAAGGCATTTGTTTTATGTAGGAATTTCCCATTTTCACATAGGATTCCATGTGGATAAACATGTTCACATGAAAATGTGAAAGACTTATTTTCATGTAAAACAAAATTGAAAAAATTCACATTATGACATATTTTTCACATGTGAAATGTGTTTTTCTCCACATGTAAAGTTCATGTTTTTTTTTTTCAAATTCACAAAGACGTTGTGCACATGTTCTACATGTTCATTTAAAAGGTTTTCACATATGAAAATTTAACTTTTTTCACATGTGAAGTTTGTGTTTTGCCCGTTTGGACGTGGCTAGCCAAAGCAGCTAGTTGCTAGCTGTTTTGCCGTGGTTCCACCGGCGTGGTTCCACCGGCGTGGTTCCACCGGCGTGGTTCCACCGACGTGGTTCCACCGGCGTGGTTCCACCGGCGTGGTTCCACCGGCATGGTTCCACCGGCGTGGTTCCACCGGCGTGGTGCAGGTGTTTCTTATTTCACGGCTGCCGGTTCGTCCCTCAGACTTTGACCAGAAAACGTTCCGCTCTAACTTTATTTTTAAACCTTTTCATTTTAGCCTGAAACGGTTGCTCTTCCTGTCGTCGTGTTTCAGATGCGAGAGCTCGGTTCACCTCCAGCGGCTCCCGGACTCCAACCGATTCTGTCTGATCCTCCCTCCCAACCTGAAGTCGGCCATCGCCGCCGTGACCTACGTCGCCGAGCAGCTGAAGAAGCAGGACACGGACGACACGGTGAGCGCCGCTCCCGGACACGCCATGTTCCCGGCAGCGAAGGTGCTGAGTCGGTGTTTGTGTTTGTTCCAGATGACAGGAGACTGGCAGTTCATCGCCCTGGTGGTGGACCGTCTCTTCCTATGGCTGTTTGTCATCATCACCACCCTGGGAACCCTGGCAGTGTTCCTGGATGCCAGCTTTAATTACACACCTGACAACCCCTTCCCGTAGAGGACAATAAACGCCTCGCAGCCGAGACGTGACGTGCGGCTGACACTTCACTAACAGCTCCAAACAAACTCGTGCGATCGGTCGGCTTCTGTTTTATCAGATCGGATTCACTCCAGAGCTAAAGATCAAACTTAACGTGTTCAGGTTTAAAGAACATTTGTTTAGTTTATTTTTCTATAAAACACGTATCTGATCCAGTGTAACCTTCTTGGTTTGACTCTTAAAAACTTGAAACACGTTTTTTTCTTGACCGTGAGCTGAAATCTGTCTCTGCCACAAGTGGTTCTGAGTGAAGTTTGGCTTTTGAGGCAGGACTATGATGTAAAGTATGTAAACACCCGACTGTTGAAGGTAGTATTTGTAAAGAATGTAAAGGTACTTGTCACTGTACAGAAACGTAAAACCATGAATCTAAACGCTCACTTGTGCTTTAACGCTTTGTTTGCTGTTTAATGTGAGAAAGTTGTGCTTCGACATAATGTCTGGTCTTCACCAGGTCCTAAAATCACGTTTAACTTCAAGTGTTGAAAAACAACAGATTCCACCGTCTCGTTATTTATTAAACGTAAAGTCTGAATATTAAAGCTGTGTGGGAAAAATAAATCCTCTCAGATCTTTCCGTGGGATTTAAGGGGGAAAGTAGCAGCCGGGTGCCACCTCAAGAAAAACAGGAGCTGAAGCTGCTCTGGAGCCTACAGGTGTCTGTAAATACAATGCCAAGATGGAAAGACATCAGCAATGACCTCACAGAAACAACTGCTGCTGCCCGTTAATCTGAGGAGGGTCATAAGACCTCTTCCAAACGAAGTCCAACGGTCTACGGAATGAAAGGTTCGCGGGCCAGTCTTCCCAGGAGTTCGTGTCGCAGCAAATTCACCCCAAGGTCAGACCGTGCGATGCTCAGAGAAATTTCAAACGCTCCATTTTGGATTCTATAAACCTCAATAAGCAGGTTAAAGGTTATAAAATGGCTTATTTGGAAATTTTCCACAAAAAATAAATGAATTTTACCGAGAAAAATAAAAACGCGGCAGCGCTGTCGCTGCACGATCCGTACCGCCAGCTCATCCGCGCATGCGCTAAAAGAAATACTTTAAAATACGCTAGATTTAGGAAAATGTACTGGAAATGATTACTTCCAGCATTAATTGTAAAGGTGTGCTAAATTATATCCTATAAGCTGATTTAATACATCACATTTTGATATTAATAAAACATATTTATGAAACGTACCATATTTATTACAATTAATTGATTAATTTTCCTAGACAATGTTATAGTTCCGTTTATGAATAAGAACCGTCTTCATTTACTTTTAAAATTATAATTCAGTAGAAAAATGTGTACTGGTTGATTGATTGGACTGTAACGTATTTACGATGTCAATGCGCCCTCTAGTGACAACAGAAGGCCTTTATTTTAATAATGGCCATCTTTTATGATTAACTGTAGAAACCTATCGTCCTGGCACACGTTGCCATCCACAGCTCCTGCAAAAGTTTTCTTTTCCAGGTAAAATTGCAGGTGATGAAAGTAGAAAGACTGAAAATCCATTTATTTAGTGATCTGCAACGTCTCAGACCTCCAGGAAGTTCTTCTTCTAGCGCACAAATGAGCCGACGGTACGAATCGTGCTTCCAGAGCAGATCGTGCTGTGACGAGCACAACTGGACCAAAGACGGAGAAGACCGAAGTAGAGGTGGTTACCCATAATGCAAAGCAGCACAGTGGGAGCAAACCAAGCAGCATCTCACAGCTCATACCATTTGTCAAGCACGGCAGTGGAGGGTTGATGATTTGGGCACCTTGTAGTCACTGAGCCAATCCTGACCGAAGGGTTCCAGAGCAGAGGTTCCAAAACTTGGGGTTCAGGACTTCATGTGGGTCCTGAAGTTCTGAGATGATTTACTGACGTTCATTTTGAAACGATCGCTAACCACGTATTTTTATCAAAGTTGTTTCTAGAGATAAAGAACATCAACGTAGCTACGTGGATAAAAAGTGTCTGACGTCGGTAAAGATGATAATTTATCAAGAACACTTTGTGTCGTGAATTCCTGCTGCCGGTGTTTCAACAGAGGGTTAGAAACCGTCAGTCAGTAACTCTCTGCTGCGCGAATGTTTCTGAATCGCTCTCTCTGTTCAGGTACGATTCTCTTCCGGACAGTTTTCGGCACGTAACCCGTTCCAAAATATTTGGGCTATTTTAACAATTCATACATCAAAACGTTCGGTTCGTTTTTTCGGCCATGTTTTTCCTCGTTGAAAATGAATGGAGCTTTCGTCACATCCTTCAAACTTTATTCTGCTTCAAACTTTTTAGTTTTTGTTCTGGTTCAGCTATTTCAGCTCCTTTTGTGATCATATCAGCTTCCTTCAGCTACTTTCTGCAGATTTCAGCTTCCTTCAGATCGTTTGAGCTCATTACTGCTGCTGTTGTTTTTAGTTGTTTTGTGCTTTTTTCTTCTTTTTAAGCTACTTTTTATATATTTTTCTGTTGGTTTTTTTTTGTCTTTTGTGCTTCTTAATAATAAATTTTTTTATTCTCTTTTCAGCTACTTTTCTGCTGATATCCACTTTTTATCTACAAAGTAGTTTTGAAATAATTTCAGTTTCATGTTTTTTTTTCTTAATTTTCCTGCTTTCACCAAATGTCCGCCGTTCAGATTCATCTCGCATTAACAGTTTTGTGAAGAAATCTTTTCAGCTGGTTTCAGCAAAAAAACATTCAGCAACGAGCGTTCACGCTGCATTTTCACATGAAATGACATTTCTCTGGATTATTGTGAGGTTTGGAAACCAACATTCTGGATTCAAATGTGGGGCCTTCTGTCTATCAGCTAAAGCTTGGACCAAACTGGACAACGATCCCAAACACAGCAGCTAATCTACATCAGAACAGCTGAAAAAGACACAATCAGGGTGCTCTAACTGTTCTGGAATGCTGTGGTGGGACTTTTTAGAGAGTTGAGCAGAAACTAAAGCAACGTTAAAAAAAAGAGTGGGACAAAATTCCTCTACAACCAGGGACTGGGAAATCCCCATAGAAAACGTCTACTAAGAGTTACTGCTGCTGAAGCAGGTTCAGGCTACTGGACCATGAGCTGGACTTGGTTTGTTTGGGGGGTTTTTTGTTCTAGAATTGCACCGTTCAGGTTTGGAGTAGCTCTCTTAATTAATTCTGAGATTTTGCTTTTGAAAACTTTAATTCCTCTTTTATTTGGATGTAAATCGCTTTTTTCAGATGATTGCTTCCTCTGGTTTTGGATGCTGTGCATCTGGAAGACTTTCTACTGAAAACTCTTACTTTTGGACGTTTGTTATGATGCGTTACCATAACAACAAGGTGGTTTTCTACAACTGGGAGCAGCTAATTAGCATCTCAAAAACACAAATATTACCTCAAATAAAGCTCCAAATCCCAAATGAGTTGAAAAGGAGGCGCCGTGGATGCATTCCCATCTACGTAGAGGCGGTGCTCAAGTGTCTGACTGCCGAGATCTTGGAGGTGGTGGGAAACGCTGCTCATGACAGTGGGAGGACCGAGATCGCCCCCCAGCACCTGCAGTTTTGCCCGCGGTGACGAGGGGCTAAGCAGCCTGCTGGGAGGAGTGGCCATCGCATGGGGAGGAGCTCTGCCCAGCATTCAGGTGGTCCTGCTGCCCATGAGGACTGAGAGGTCTGCTGGTTCTGGGTGGATGGACTGGCATCTGCAGCCAGTTTCTTCAGATCCACTGTGGGATGGACCCCTACAAGAGATCCTTCCTGCCCACAGCCATCAGTATCTATAACAACCCAAATGAAACCAGGATGAGCTACATCAACAATTAATTTCCCTTTGGGATTAATAAAGTACTTTTGAATTTAATTGAATTTAGCTTTTTTTTTTTTGTGAAGCATATTTTTTGATAATGTTCCTAGAACTGAAAGAGGGTGGGCATGTAGCTCTTGCAAAGCTTTTTAAGTGGTCACAGTGAGTGAAACAAAAGGAATAATCCCACAAGACCAAGAACAGAACCTCCTCAGTCCCTTTTCCTTTTGAAGACCAGGGACATGGAGAGGACAGGCGCCATCCCCCACATTTGCACTCACAGTTTTTGTTTTGTTTTGTTTGGGTGAAATCACCCAAAGTGACTTCCAGGGGCACCTAAAGGACTCCTGTTATCGGGTTGGTACTGTACCGGCTCAGTTCAGACCCAAAGGAGGCGTCAGCAGCAGGGAAGATGCTGTCACGGCTCCTCTTTAGGCTGATTTAGCTGCTCTTTCTATTCAATATTGTGCGGTGGTTAAACTGCCAAGACGAATGTGTGTTTACGCTTTACAGGAGCAGTAAAAGGGTGAAGAGGGCTGAAAACAGAGCGGGGAACTGGGGATTCTCTTTGTCTCCTTTGCAATCTATGACTTGTGTGGAAACGCAGCCAAGAGAACATCAAATAAATCAGGTTTCCAGCAGCAACGGCCTCAGACCGGCTCAGGGTCCTCTACCTTCAGCTCCCATTTTTACCGCTTCATGGCTTTACTTTTACATCACGCTCTTCGTCACCTTTCGTCCATCTATTTCATCCCAAACAACGTTAAAGATAAAGTAGACTTCTCAGTAGCTCACGGATTCCTCACCGGGTCGTCCCTCCCCGGCAACAATGGGACGCTTGTTGGCTCGAGGCCTGGACGCAGTTAAAAGGAAAAGAGTTATAGTGAGAGAAGGTGGTGGAAAGTGGACAGAAAGGGCAAGAATGTGAGAACCTGAAGGATCAGAGTGAGGTGGAGGGGGTGGTGGCAGAGGGCTGACGGAGACGTTTGAGGTATTTGGTAAAAGACTTGAGTAATCCTGTGAACCTTTAAATCGACTCTTTCTCCAGTCGTATGGGTTTCTACTTCCTCTTAGTTTGAATCTAGACCGTTAGCCTCAGTGTGAACTTAAAGACGCGACACCCATGTTATTGTTTCTGGTTTTCTTTTTATTCAGTGAACAGTTGCAGCTAGCACAACGAAACATCTGTACTGTGCAATATTAAAGATTCTGGTCATTTTTAAGTGATTTTTCCATTAAATTCTCAATAATTTGTTCCGAAACAGCCGTGACATCAGTTGAGGAGTGTGGCGCAAGGAGAAAAAAAGGGCAAAAGTCTTCCTCCAGCTAGGCTACTGGCTAGGCTAATGACCCAACTAATAGCTAGGCTAATGCATTGGCTAATAACTCAGCTATAGGCTAGGCCAGTGGATAGGCTAATTGTAAGGCTACTGCTAATCACTCAGCTATAGTGG
>NC_056498.1:38718637-38721703 GCF_014905685.2 Nematolebias whitei
CCAATGGATAGGCTAATTGTAAGGCTACTGCTAATCACTCAGCTATATTGGCGAGGCTAATGGCAAGGCTAATGACTCAACAATAGGCTAGACTACTGAATAAGCTAATTGCTAGGCTAACGGCATGGCTAATGGATAGGCTAATTGCTAGGCTAATGACTCGGCTAATTGTCAGGCTAATGGATAGGATAACGACTCACCTAATGGTTAAACTAATGGTTACACTAATGACTCAGCTAATGGATAAGCTAATACATAGGCTACTAGGCTAGGCTAACGGATAGGCTAATTTGCTAGATTCAGTGTCTCACTTTCCTGTTACAACAAAGGGTGCAGAAAAAAATACATCAAATGTTTCAAAATGGTGGAAAACAAAGTCTTACAAAACCAACACTTGTGAATAAAGAACCTTTCCAACCATACTTCGTTGGATACTGGACCTGAACAGCATCCGTTGTGTAAGTATGTGGACTTCCAGTCAACACTCACCGTTCTGAGCAGTTTAAAGTGACGCAAAGTAGACGTTACAACATGGCGTCAGTCCACAAACAGGATTCGGTTTCTGCTCTTGTACTCACCAGCCTCATCTCCCAGTACCATATTTTCTGGCCTATAAGTCGCATCTGTCCAAAAATATCTAATAATTTGGAAAAATCCATAAATATGTTGCTTCGCCGTATAAGTCGCAACTATTATGCGTCACCGCTGATGCATCATTTTTGTTAAGCATCGCCGCTGACAACCCGGAAATGTGGGCCGGTATTGTGCCAAATGGCGGCCGCGGGAGCGTGCATGGGAGGACCTTAACAAGAATTTAACAAGAATAACACTTAAAAACTATTATTTGTTTGCTTGACATTATAGTAAAGGTGTGCTTGTTGAACTTTTACATAATAAATGCACTTTAATGGTCAAATCAGCTGCATTTCACCGGGGTGGTGCAGCGAAATTAAGCTGATTTAACAGTTTCTCCAGCTGGCCGAAGGTGGGAGGCTTTGGCAAGCCGATTGTGTCATTAATAGCCGCTTTTACCTATTACATGACACAGCGGTATGCCATACTGCTCGAGTGCCATCTAGTGGCTGAAAATGGTAGTTTTCAATATTTTCAGTCAGAATGAATGAAAACGGTCAGATCTCAGCCAAAAATTGGTTTATAAATATGGAAAAAATCCATAAATAAGTCACTTCGACGTATAAGTCGCAGAGCATGCAAGCTAAAAGGTGTGACATGTAGGCTGGAAAATACGGTACTTTTCCACAGTCTTTGCTCCTGAGCCCTGCCCCGCCCACTCACACCTTGTCCCGCCCTCATCAGTCACAGCTGCGGCCACTCGTCCCATCAGCCGATTTTATCGTTTCCTCACGACACGCTAGTTGAGCGTCACGTTCTCGTGGCGTCCGGCCCTTCCTGTGCTCTCCTCGTGTTTCTCCGAGGTTTTGCGCTACTCGATCGTGGTTTTATTTCTGTCAAATTTAAGTTTTTTTTTTTTTCCAAGTCCTCGTCCAAGTCCGCATCTTTGGGTCCTGCCTACTTGAAACTGTGGCACAAGCAGAGGTTTATTTAATATCAGCTCATTTTCTCACCAGTATGTAGTTTTTGAGAAAGAAGGCTTCTCTGGCTAGCCATTAGCTTAGTCTGAATGAAGACTTTTGCCTCTTTCTCCACACTCTGTGAGTGATAAAAAACTAAATATTTGACAGAACATCACTTCATTCAATTCCTTTACCTTCATGTGACTAATAAAACGTTTATAGTTTGATGTTTTTATTTACCACGGGCAGAAGCTTGAACCTTCTAATCGTTCAAGCTGTGACTGTTTTCCTTTTGGGGACTGGAGGGATGTTTTCCCACCAGAGCAGCGGAACAATCACACCCACTCCACACCGTCACACGGACTCCAGCCCCCACCGGGGAACATTTCCCCTCTGAACCATGCAGGTTCTGCACCACGTTACAGAGCAACAGAACCTGCGAGAGCTTGGGTTAGCACCTGAAGGAGGCCTTTTTGTTAAAGAAGGAGCGCTCCTCTGACACCATGGCCAACTCTGGCATCCAGCTGCTGGGCTTCTTCCTGTCTCTGACCGGCATCGTGGGGCTGATCATCGGGACCGTCCTGCCCCAGTGGAAGATGTCCGCCTACATCGGGGACAACATCATCACGGCCGTGGCCATGTACCAGGGGCTGTGGATGTCCTGCGCCTTCCAGAGCACCGGGCAGCTGCAGTGCAAGATCTACGACTCCATCCTGCAGCTGGACAGTGAGTCGTCAGGGCTGTGGGTCCGACACCGGTTTTCATGTTTCAAGTAGGATTTAAAAACTGTAACGTGAGGAACTATAAAGGTTTTATAATAGTGTGAAGGTTTGTTAAGCATTCACACTATTGTGATCCTGTTTATAATTCTAATTAGTTACTATTCCATATGTTTTCAGCATCTTTCGTTCCACAGTTGTTGTTCTACTTCAACAAATCATAAAACGTTCAGCTCTTTCAGGACAATCCTGTTATGACTTTTGGTATTGGTGCACCTTTAGCTTTTTGAAATATTTAGCCTTAAATTATGTTTTTTTTTCCTCATAGAAAATGAATTGAGCTCATTTTCCATCCTTCAGATCTTTAGATCAGTTTACAACCTTTTACTGCTCCTTTCACATTTTGTTCTGCTTCAGCTTCTTTCAGCTTCTTTCAGCTTCCTTGTGTAAATTTTTAAAAAAAATCAGCTACTTTCAGCTGATTTCAGCTGTCTTTTCGTTGTTTTGTGCTCCTTTCAGCTTTATTCTTCTACCTACAACATTTTTTCTTCTTCTAACTTCTTTGTCTTAATTTCAGCTGATTATTCTCCTTTCATCTTATTTCTGCAAGCTTAAGCTATTTCTGCTATTTCAGCTATTATTTAGCTGTTTTATGCTAATTTGAGCTTTTTCAGCTACCTCCACATTTTTTTGCACTCATTTCAACTTTTTTCAGCCTAATTCAGCAAAAGTGTTCTCTCTCCACTTGTGTCTGGTAATTTAAGGTTCTTTCTGCTTTTTTAGCTAATATTCAGCTGTTTTTCATTTTTGCA
>NC_056498.1:38721713-38727254 GCF_014905685.2 Nematolebias whitei
TTCTTTCTGCTTTTTTAGCTAATATTCAGCTGTTTTTCATTTTTGCAAATTTCAGCTTTTATCGGATAATTTCTGCCTTTTTTGCTTATTTCTGCTTCTTTCAGCCTAATTGGGCACAATTGTGCTCTCTCCTTCCTTCTGAGTATTTAATTTTATTTCTGCCTTTTTAGCTACTGTTCAGCTGTTTGTTTGTTTTTTCTAATTTCAGCATTTTTTTTGTTGTTGTTGCTAATTTTCTACTTGTTGTGCTAATTTCTTCTTATTTAAACCTAATTCAGCAAATATGTGTTCTTTCTGCTTTCTTCTGTTAACTTAGGCTTGGTCTTCCATTTCAGCATGTTTTTTTTAGCTACTTTCAGCTGATTTCAGCTGTCTTTCCGTTGTTTTGTGCTCCTTTCAGCTTTATTCTTCTACCTACAACATTTTTTCTTCTTCTCTTCTTCTAACTTTTTTATCTTAATTTCAGCTGATTATTCTCCTTCCATCTTATTTCTGCAAGCTTAAGCTATTTCTGCTATTATTTAGCTGTTTTATGCTAATTTGAGCTTTTTCAGCTACCTCCATATTTTTTTGCACTCATTTCAACTTTTTTCAGCCTAATTCAGCAAAAATGTTCTCTCTCAACTCGTCTGGTAATTTAAGCTTCTTTCTGTTTTTTTAGCTAATATTCAGCTGTTTTTCATTTTTGCAAATTTCAGCTTTTATCAGATAATTTCTGCTTTTTTTTTTACTTATTTCTGCTTCTTTCAGCCTAATTGGGCACAATTGTGCTCTCTCCTTCCTTCTGAGTATTTAATTTTCTTTCAGCCTTTTGAGCTACTGTTCAGCTGTTTGTTTGTTTTTTCTAATTTCAGCATATTTTTTTTGTTGCTAATTTCCTACTTGTGCTAATTTCTTCTTATTTAAACCTAATTCAGCAAATATGTGTTCTTTCTGCTTTCTTCTGTTAGCTTAGGCTTGGTCTTCCATTTCAGCATGTTTTTTTTAGCTACTTTCAGCTGATTTCAGCAAGTTATTTTGCAATAAGCATTCACACTGCATTTTCACAGGAAATGCAGTTTATCGTCTTTTATTTATTTAAACCAGTCTCAACAAATTTTAGACTAATATCTATAAAGTTTCACTGAATTATGACAAGTTTTTGTTTACTAAGTTTGATCAGCTGTGGCAGCCATTTTTATTTGAACTGACTCTAAAAGGTAATCAGTTGTAAATGTTTATCCAGTCATTACATCCTGAAGGTTTTATTACAATCCGTCCAGTGGTTCACGAGATATTTTGCTAACAGACAGCGTTGTGTTTTAAATAAATGTTATTCATATGAACACCATAATAAATATACACGTAAAAAGCTACTTTTAATGTGAAAAGTTTCCAGAACAAACAACCTGTCATGGAGTCGTGTCTTCTTCCTTGGTGTAACATTTTAAAGGGATGGTTCAAATCTTTTCAAATGGGGTTCTGTGCACAGGTTATGAACAGTAACTGTCTTACCTGTTGTAGATAGCTCTTAAAACATTAGTTTGGAGAAACAGAGTATGATATGGACCAGAATGATGAGCTAACAGGAAATCAAAGTGAAGCTAAGACAAACTGTTTTCAAATAATTAAAATATTAAAATTACAATTTTATGCGGAAGCCATTTTATCGACATTTACACCTTCACCAGTTTTTTCATTTTACGGGTATTCCCTCAGAAACATAACGATGTTCCTGCAGGAAGTGGCCCAGGCTGCACAGGAAGTGCTACAGCTGCTGTTTGAAGATTTATACAATAACGTGCACATAAAATATTTAACTTCTTTAGACTGGTTTTCTTTTAAAACAGCATCAATCCCCTTTGGTCTAGGGCTTGTTCCGACTAACCATTAGCTCATCAGCGTGGTTAAAAATCAAACACTATTTTTATCTGCAGCAGGTAAGATGTTTACCGTGCAAAGGGCAAAGATGGCCGCCTCAGCTAAGACAAAAACGGCTACCGCTCGGTCACTTTTACAGACACTGAGATCACATTTGATGTGGTAGTAGCTGAGAGTTATCTCTGAACATACACTCTGAGGGCTAACTAATTGTGCAAGAGGTTTGTTTAAACTTCGGCATGAATTGTTAGTCACCTTTGTTCGTCTGTTAGCAAAATATCTCATGAACTACTGGGTGAATGTTGATGAAACTCTCAGACAGTGATCACAGGATGAACGTCTACAACTGGTTACGATTTGGAGCCAGCCCCATGCAAAATGGCCGCCACAGCTAATCAAACTTAGCAACCACAAAAACAGCCATAATTCAGTCGATTTTAGAGCTGGGATTTGGTGTGGTAGCAGCCAAAAACTGCTGGTTTCAAATGGTTTGACTGTCGGAACAAAACCTTAAAGCGGGTGAAGGAAACAGAGCAGCGCGAAACGATAATCCACCGACTCGTTTCCCATTTCTCTGTTTTACATCCTCTGCCTCCTGACGCCCTCCTTCCCTCTCACTCGCTGCTGGATGGGTTTTTTTGTTTGTCAGGGCAGGGACGGCCTGGACTGGCACAGACTGGTTCTAGGTGGACGAGTGGGGTGGGGGGAGGAAGAGACAAAGAGGGGCCTCCCCCTGTGATAGGTTTATAGTGGGTGTGTGGGGGGGGGGGGGGGGGCTGACAGAAACACAGACTTGAAGGATCCAGAGGGAATACAAAGAGCACGGCGTGTTTCAGTGTCTGCGAGTATCCCATGGTTCCTGCTCACATTAAAGAGTCCTTGAGTCTAATCCCCACAGATTACACCTCCCTGACGGGCAGATTATCGGTGTTTCTGCGTCTTTGATTTAGGGGCGGTTCACATTTTTCAACAGTTTTGCAAGCGTTCGAAACTTACTCTTTTTGGAGACTGAAAAACCCAACAATGTTCAGTCAGGTCATCTGGATGGTTTCTTGGTTGCTGAGACCTTCATCCAAAGGACTTCTTCAATCGGATGAGCCACCAAACTAAACTGATTCCCACAAACAGCTCACTCCATCGTAGGAAAAAACCAGTTTGTTGGTGCTAAGATGGCCTCCGGGACCCGCCCTCTTCCCCGTCAACTCCTCTGGTGGAGTATGCTGTTTGTGGGAATCTGTTTTGTTTGGTGGTTCCTCGGAATGAAGAAGTCCTTTGGATGAAGGACGAAACGTCTTAGCTTTACAAAGAAACCGTCCAGATGACCTGACTGAACATTGTTGGATTTTGTACCTGGATTATTGAACATGACCTTTGGCGTATAAAAAATTTTGACCACTAAACGTGGTGGATATAAATATTCTTTCATTATCGACTTACTTCAAAAGAGCCGCACACGAAGATAGAAGATTTTTTTTAACCCAGTTTATTTGCAAGAGTAGAGCTCACGCAGGCTGGCACAGATTGAAGTCCTGGTCGTGAAGATCTGCACCGGACTGTGTGCGGGAAGTGTTTTTATAATGCTTGTCAGCACGATGACCTCGGCCTCCACCTGCAGGCTCAAAAGAACTCTCTGAGCTCAACATTAATTTAACATTAGCAGTGATAAACCTTTCTTTAAAATCACCTGACAACACCTTTTTTATTATAAGTAAAGTTGAGAAGTATCCCCGTGTGCTTACATATTGTACTACGGTAAATAATCGTCAGTCCATATTTGTACACGCCTCTAATCAGTTTAAAACGTACATATTCTGACGTGACGGCCTTAAACTGACTCACAGAGACAACTTTAAGTTTGGGGGATAACAAAGTAAAGCTGAGCAGACACATCTTTGTTATAATCTGGACTATAAGAAACTTTTGCGTGTTTGTGTAAATATCGTTAAACTATAAGAAGTAAAGCAGCAGAAACACGAGTCTCGCAGCGATACTCAAACAGGCTGCGCGCTCTCTGGACGACCAGGAGTTTGGTCACATGTGGACATTGTATGTTTGCCATGCGGGAGAATGTCAGTTATGGAGGGCGTATCTAAAAAAAAAATAACGTTCTTTTTTTCCATTTTGAAAAACGTACACCAGTCCTTGACCCCGCCCCCTCCAGGAGCATGCTTTGCACGCTTGAGACGTCAAAGAAAACTAACCCCTCCGTGGACGCCTCACTGTCTTCCTTCCCTCTGACCGCTGCAGGTTCTCTCCAGGCCACTCGCGCCCTGATGATAGTCGGCATCATCGTGTCCATCTCGGGTCTGGGCGTGGCCTGCATGGGGATGAAGTGCACCACCTGCGGGGGCAGCGACAAACTGCGCAAGGCCCGCGTTGCCATGACGGGCGGCATCGTTCTTCTGGTAGGAGGTGAGGATACGGAGGAGTTCAACAGGTGTCCAGCCTCGATTCTTGAAAAAGTTGTGCGAACGTAAATAAAACCAGAATGAGACGAATTTCAAATCTCATAAACTCATTTTACTCTCGGTGAATCGTGGTAAACGTATTAAATGTTTAAATTTACAAATTTTACCATTTTGAGGAAAAAAAGGGCAGCAACACATGTTCAAACTGTTCCAGCTCCGTGTTTCTCATTGTGAAGCGTCCTTTCTTCTTTTAATAACGTCCAGGACCTGAGGGCACCAGCTGCTGGGGGGTTGTGGGGGGGTTGTCCCATTCTGGTCTGATAGAAGATTTTAGCTGTTGAATAGTTCTGGGTCCGCTTTGCTGGATCCTTTTTTTGCCATATGGGAGCACATATTGTTCTGAAGCCGGTTTAAAGTTTTTTTCGTTGTTGGAGCCTTTCCAGATGAGTAAACTGCCAAAATGAGAAGTACTAATGCACCCCCATACCATCAGAGAGGCAGCTTTCAAACTGTGCACTCATATCAGGCTTGGTGGTTCCTCTTCAGTATGGAGGATGTTAGTGGTGTGCGATTGTGCAAGTTTTGGTTTTGATTAGATACTAAATAAATAAGGGCCAGTATAGCCAATATAAATACCGATACCGATACTTTGACATAATTAAAGTGGATGAATCATATTGCTGAATCTGAATAAAATTTACTACCCTTGAGTGTTTTTTTTTTTTTTTAAACCACTTAGATTATTAAAGAAATTCAATCCAGTACAAACTGGACAAAGTTTATAGACTTTTATTGTGTTAGGGATGAAAATACAACACGGCGAAACCACATCTGCTTAAACTGGAACTAAAGTCCAACCGTGTTCAGTCAGGTCATCTGGTCGGTTTCTTTTTTTTTAATTTTTGTAACTGAAACGGTTTAGTTTTTTATTTTTAACTAAAGTATTGATACCTGAGCATGCGTCAAAGTATTGATACTATTACACTAATATTTGATATTGATACTTACCAAGGTATCAATATTTGGATCCATGCAGCGCTGGAGGGCGTGGCCTCTGTGGTTTTAGTTCAGTGAGCTTCAGTCCAGAGAAGACTGCAGCGTTTCTGGAAGCTCACATCTGGCTTGTTCTTTGCCTGATAGAGCTTTAAGCAGCATCTGTGGACGAACTGTGTTTACAGACAATGATCTGCGGAAGAGTTCCTGAACCCAGAACAGAACCAGTCCCGGATTTCTACAGATTATTCTACCTGTTGATGAAGTTGTGAACCCAGAA
>NC_056498.1:38727354-38730495 GCF_014905685.2 Nematolebias whitei
TTCCACTTTATTTAAACACGTGTTTTGATAGAGCGGTAAACCTCTGCCCATCTTTACTTCTAAATGAGTCAGCCTCTCTAAAAAGTTCTTTTTATACCCAGACCTCTTGATAATTGACCCAATTAGACACAAAATGATCCTCCAGCTGTTTATTATTCATAACACCGACGTTTAACCTTTTGTTGTCCTTGTTTCAACGTTTTCAGACGCTTTGCTGCCATAAAATTAAAAAAGTTACCTTTGACTAGAAATGTTCCTTAAACGTCTGATGTGTTTACGATGTTCCACTGTGGATAAAATTATATATTTTTTACTTTTAGGTTTTATTTTAGTATATGTGGCACAAAATCCCATGTTTTCAGAACTGAGGCTGGTTTTTTTTAGGAAGTGTCCTGAGCTCAAGTTACAGCTCCGGATCAGAAAAAGTTACTTTAAATTAATTTGTTCATGAAAGTTTCGACCGCTGAATAAACGGTGAAGTCCAGAAACTGAACGAAGCTTCGGTTCTGGGTTGACCAACGCTGAACTGTGTAATTTACTGGATTCTGAGGAGGAGGAGGCGTTTGATGTTCGGTTCAAACAGCTTTCTTCCCACTCATCTGCCCCCCGGGGGCGACCGAACCAAACCGGCACAAAACTTGGAGGTCCACAGGGACGTGTCCGCGTGGTGGAAACAAAGCCTCGTCTTGAGTTTTGACGTGTTGACTCTCTGGTTGCAGGACTGTGTGCCATCGTGGCGTGCTCCTGGTTCGCTCACAACATCATCCGAGCGTTCTACAACCCCTACACGCCGGTGAACACCAAGTGAGTCGGCCGTCTTGTTTTCAGTTTCATTATTTTAAAGATATTTTACCTGAAGAAGAACTGAAGGGGGTGTAGGACCAACTCCCTACAGCTAGGCTACTTGTAGTGCTCCAACGCGTTTGTCTGTTAACAAAATATCACCTGAACCGTTGGGTGTTTTCCAATTAAACTGTCAGGAAGTCGTCACTGGATGATCTTCTACAGCTCTTTAACTTTTGGAGTCAGCGCAATTCAAGATGGCAGCCACAGCCAGTCAACTGTAGAAACCAGAAAAATGGCTACAACTCAGCAAGATTAACCGATGCGAAGCTAAAATTTAGCGTGGTAGTAGCCGAGAGTCATGCACTGAGAGCGTGAAGTAGGATGGGCATTTCCTGTCAAATAAACCAGGAAGTAAAGGTAGAGAAATTACATTTCCTGTGACAATTTAGTGTGAAAGATTATTGCTGAAAAACAGCTGAAATTAGCTAAAAACATGTTGAAATGCAGCTAAAATGGAAAACCAAGCCGAAATTAGCAGAAGAAAGCAGAAAGAACACATATTTGCTGAATTAGGTTTAAATAAGCAGAAATTAGCACAAAAGTTAGGAAAATAGCTAAAAAGAAAAAGCTGAAATTAGCAAAAACAAAAACCAGCTGAAAAGGCAGGAAAAAAGCTTAAACTACCAGAAGGAAGCAGAAAGAGCTGAAATAAGCTAAAAATGTGGAATTCGCTCAAAAAGCTAAAATTAGCATAAAACATAAATAGTAGCTGAAATAGCAGAAAAGCTGAAACTAGCAGAAATGAACGGAGCATAACAAGCTTAAATTAACATAAAGATGTTAATCAGGTTGAATAGAGCAAAGATTACCATGAACATTTTTAATTTATCTGAAAACAGCTTAAATTAGCTAAAAAATGCTCACAAGGTAGCTGAAAAGGTAGAACAAGCTTAAATAAGCCTAAGAAAACAGAAAGAACACATTTGCCCAATTAGGCTGAAAGAAGCCGAAATTAGCACAAAAAAGTGAAATTATCTAAAGAAAAAAGCTAAAATTAGCTAAAATAAATAAATTAGCTGAAAAGTTTCTAAAAAAATGCAGAAAGAAGCTTAAATTACCAGAAGGAAGTGGAGAGAGCACATTTTTGCTGACATAGACTGAAAAAAGTTTAAATGAGTGCAAAACATGTGGAATTAGCTGAAATTAGCAAAAAAAAAAAACAGCTTAACAGTAGCTGAAATAGCAGAAAAAGCAGAAACTTGTTAAAATAAGCTGAAAGGGGCAGAAAGAAGTTAGAAGAAGCACAAAAATGTAGCAGTTAGCCGAAATAATGTGAAAGGAGCTGAAATTAGCTGAACCAAAGTTTAAATTTGCCCAAAGTGGCTGAACCAGAACAGAATGTGGGAGGACTTTGTTCAAATAACAAGAAAACTGTTTGCAGGTTTGAGTTCGGCGCCGCCATCTTCATCGCGTGGGGCGGCTCCCTGCTGGACGTTCTGGGCGGGGCCATGTTGGCGGCCTCCTGTCCGAGGAACAAGCAGGTCTCCAAGTACCCGCCTGCGGCCGGTTCCTGCTCGGGCCCCCCCAGCAGCACCAAGGAGTACGTCTGAGGCCCCGCCTCCGCCCGGCTGGGACTCTGAACACAACCAGGCGCAGAGGAAGACGTTCGCCCATCGCCGCAGCGTCGGAGCAGAACCGAACCCTCGGACTGAAAGCCGGATCCTTTTTAGAAAGAAGACTCCCACCTCGTCTAAACATTCCAGCTGATCTTCTCGAACACGTTAAAATTGACCCTGCGGGGGTCTGGACTGAACGTTAGCATCCACGTGTTAGCGCCGGCGCCCATTAGCAGTCGCCGTGTAATTGGAAGCAATCAATTAGACTCCGGTGTCATCCCGTACGGTGGAGGCACGAGGCGATGGCAGCACGTTTAATTTAACCCCATGTCTCTCAGACATTTTACTACGACACCCCCCCCCCCCCCCCCGGCACACTATTTATTGTCATAGGTTCGTTGCTCCCACCGTCTGCATCTGTTCCGACAGAACGAGGGACGGTTGAAATAAACGCATGAAAGAGGATTTTTAACACATTTAGAACTTTAGTGATGAAGAACTGCGACCTGGGTACGTGTGCAGTGGTCGAGGAGGATTCTTGTTTGTTTAGATAATCAGCTGTTTTCACGAGACGAGCTGGAGAGTTCGGTTCAGATTTTTATGTTGCATGTTTGAAAACCTGTGTCTGAACTAAACTCTGGTGTTTTGATTCACCTCCAGGTGTTTGTTGCTAATTAAAGGTGAGCAAAACCCGAGTCCTTTGTTGAGTTGAAGTCTTTACACCCCCTCAAAAAAAAAA
>NC_056498.1:38730595-38734009 GCF_014905685.2 Nematolebias whitei
ATTAGGTGCAGCGGCCATTTTGAACCATTTCAACAGCTACTCAGTTAAGCGATTTAATAAAATACTTTTGTTAAAATCAGCTGACTGGCTCCTGATATTTTACTAACAAATGTAAACAAAGGCGTTGTGTTGTAACTGAACGCCTCTGTTTACCGGTGGTGACGTCATACGTGACTCTGAGCTGCGCTCTCTTTAAAGCGCGACGACGCCCCGCCCAGTTTAAACCGTGGCCACGCCCCCACCTCCACCTGCCTAACGTATAAGCAGCGGAGTGACGTCTCGAACTGAGTCCAGATCCACGACCGGAGGAAATCCCGTCTCATAGGGACCGGAGGGAGGCCCCTTTAAGTCCAGACGCTGCCTGTGGTGAGGTGCCAGGAGCGGAAGAGCGAGAGATAAACAAACAACAACAACAACAAGAGGAGGACGGAGCAGCTTTTCCCACTTCAGCTTCTTCACTGCCACAGCGGAGAACAGGTGAGCTGTTGTTTTGTTCCGGAGTTTATGGTTTTAGGTTAAAAAAGGGTTTAAATCGAGCGAGAATTGAACGTTTTGATCCGTAGTTCAACTTGAGGTGAAACATTTCCGTGTGTACATTAGAGAAGGAGTTTACAGCCTAAAAATGTTTATTTCCCGTCAAAACCAGCGAAGAAGAGTCGCTTTGCTGAAGTCAGCCCGCGCACGCGCAGTAGTGTTGTTTACAAACGTGTTTACAAACATGTTTACTTGTATTTACAGGCCGTGAGGACTTCTTTTGCTGTTGGCGTCAGGTTTTTTTCCACACGTTTTGTTTTGTCGAGTCAAATTGCGGAAGTGAGCGGCGCCGTCACGAAGCAGCGCCCCCCGGCCTGTGGCGACATCCAGCGGCCGAGCAGGGGAACTGCAGCGGGGATGTACGGAGCCTCGGGGATCCCGGAGCTGATCCCGCCCGGCGGGCCGCCCCGGCAGCCCGGTCCGGCGGGGCAGTTCAACCCGGGACACCCGCAGGGGGACCGGCACGGTGGAGGCTCCAACCCCCAGAGACTGGGACAGAGGGCGCCCAAACTGGGCCAGATCGGCCGGTCCAAGAAAGGTGAGACGAGCCCATCAGAAACCTGGACCTTAAATAAACTAATAATTATAATAAACAAATTAAACACGCACATCAATCTGTTGGTAGTTTTCTGAAATGTTCTTAAAAATTTAAAATGTATCAAGTTTTTGAGGAAAACAAACACAAAGTTCAGTTTTACAAACATTTTCTTCTGTTTTGAGCTACTGGAATCAGATGTGCCAAAAGATCACGAGTTGTTCCAAGGACAGGAAGTAGAACGAGTTGGAAACAGGAAGTAGAACGAGTTGGAAACAGGAAGTAGAATGTGTGGAGAACGTCTGAAGGCTGAAACGTTAAACCAAGGAGGAGCTAAAATTAGGAAAAAGGAAGCTAAAAGCTGTTTTATTACAGTTACAAGTTAATAGTAACAAATCTGGAATTAAAAGCTAACATTAGCAATACAGTAGCTGAGAGCTAAAAGACACAAATGTGGCTAAAATTAGCACAGCTGTAGCTAAAAGTAACGATACAGTAAGTAAAAAGCAAAAATTTGTATAACTAGCTAAAAGCTACAATCGACAGTACTGATGCAGAAAGCTAAAAGGAACAGGAATATAGCTACAAGTAGCAATGCAGTAGCTAAAATGAGCAAAGCTGTAGCTAAAAGCTAAAGGTAACAAAGCTAACTAAAAGCTAACATTAACAATACAGTAGCAAAGAGCTAAGTCACACAAGTGTGGCTAAAATGAGCAAAGCTGTATATAAAAGCTAAAAGTAACAAAATTAATGAAAAGCTAAATTTAGTAAAACTAGCTAAAAGCTAACATTAGCAATACAGTAGCTGAGAGCTAACAGGAACAGGAATGTAACTACAAGTAACACCATAGCTAAAATGAGCAAAGATGTAGCTAAAAGCTAAAAGTAACGAGTGAATGAAAAGCTAAAATGAGTAAAACTGTAGCTAAAGGCTAACATTAGCAATACAGTAGCTGAGCTAAAAGTCACACAAGTGTGGCTAAAATGAGCAAAGCTGTACATAGAAGCTAAAAGTAACAAAATACAGTAAATGAAAAGCTAAAATGAGTAAAACTGTAGCTAAAAGCTAAAATCAGCAGTACTGACACTGAAAGCTAAAAGGTATGTAGCTGCAAGTAACAATGCAGTAGCTAAAATGAGCAAAGCTGTAGCTAAAAGTAACAAACAGCTAAAATGAGTCGGCTTTAAATGTTTTACTGAAAACTGAAAATTTTCTGATCCGTCCCCTCCTTAAAACTGGACTTTGACCCGGTCTCTGTCCCCACTCGTGTCCTCCACAGTGGACCTGGACGACGAAGACCTGGACGACATCATGAACAACAACGGCCAGTGCGCCGTGTCGCTGTCGCCCATCTCCTAAACCTCGCCAAGAACTGCCAAAACCCCACCAGGGACGCCTGATCCGGCTCCCGTCGGTCCTCCTGGTCCGGCTCTTCAGGGTTTTGGAGGCGACACGTACAGGCCCGCTGTAAATAAAGTTTATCTTTGATCGGACTGAAGGAACGCGCCGATCTTCACCTCTGGAGGAGAAGTTCTGGACTGATGGTGCTCCTCAGAGCCTCTGGAGGGCTGGGGAACTTGTGACCCGGTGAGAGGGTCTCCTGTCTGGTTCTGGTCGGGCTCAGAGGGCGAGGGTCTCTGATCCTCTGCAGGTTTGTTATTGAGTGAAAATTAAATCTTTATCTTCTCCGGCGCTGATCCGAGCGACGTTACCGAACTCTACAAATCAACTTCTTCATCGTCTGGAAAGAAAAGTTTTGTCTTCTGATCGTCTCTGAGGGAGCGGCTGTCGGAGGCGCCACGAGCGGTTTAAGGGCTACGTTGTTGTTGTTGTTGTTGTTTTCAAACCAAATCACCGTTTTCTTTCTGAGCTCGTTGATGTTTTTGTTAAGCACTTTGAAAAGGTTTCAAATGAAAAGTTGATGCCAAATCGGGTTCAAACTCCCTTAACTCTGCATGTGGTCCTCTGGAACTTTATTTATGTTGTTATTTATTTAGGATTCCGTGTTTGTGAAGCGACGTGAGGCTGCTGAGACGATCGGAGGAGTTCCAACCTGCAGGTGGAGCTGCTCCTCTGGCCTGTGAAATGTTTGCTGGTTTCGGCTGTTTCTTGTTTTGTGTCTTGATGCTGCCGATCGCAGCTCGTGTTCTGGGTCACTGCAGTGTTTGGGTTCTTGTCGCCTCTTTGCATGAACTTTTCTTAATGCATCTCTGGAAATAAAGTTAAAATCCTGAAAGTCTGTTTGTTTATTTTAGTTATTATTAAGACTGGTCATGACTCACATCAAAACAAACATCGAGGACCCTCACCAGTATGCAAACCATGAGAACCGATCAACAGAGGT
>NC_056498.1:38734109-38735182 GCF_014905685.2 Nematolebias whitei
GAGGACCCTCACCAGTATGCAAACCATGAGAACCGATCAACAGAGGTCATCGTCTCTGTGGTCCACACTGCTCTCACCCACCTGGAGCAGAAAGACTCTTACGTCCGTATGCTCTTTGTGGACTTCACATCCGCCTTCAACACCATGATCCCCCAAACCCTGATGGACAAACTATCCACACTAGGACTAAGCCCCTCCATTTGCAACTGGGTACTAGACTTCTTAACAAACAGACCACAGTCAGTGAGGATCCACGACTTCTCCTCCACCATAACTCTCAGCACTGGCTCTCCTCAGGGATGTGTGTTGAGCCCCCTCCTGTTTACTCTGCTCCCGTATGATTGTGCAGCTACCCATCCAGGCTGTCACATTGTAAAGTTTGCAGATGATACAGCGGTGGTGGGATGCATCACAAACAATGATGAGTCCAGCTACAGGTAAGAGGTGGAACACCTGGAGAGCTGGTGCAGGAAGAACAACCTTCACATCAACGTGAAGAAGACAAAGGAGATGATTGTGGACTTCAGAAGGAACAAACGCACACCCCCTTGAACATAAGAGGATCTGCGGTGGAAGTGGTCTCCAGCTACAAGTACTTGGGTGTGCACATGAACAACAACCTCAGCTGGAGTGACAACTCCATCAGCCTGATGAAGAACGATTATCAGAGACTACTTCCTCAGGCGGCTGAGACGAGCTGGTCTGGGAAGCTCAGTCCTCACCTCCTTCTACAGGTGTGCAGTGGAGAGCATCCTGTGCTCGAGCATCAACGTGTGGCATGGAGGCTGCACAGCTGCAGAAAGAAAAGCTTTGCAGAGAGTGGTGAAGGCTGCACAGAAATCTGTTGGAGTCAGTCTCCCCACCATCACAGACATCTACACCTCCAGATGCAGGAAGAGGGCCACCTGCATCATGAAGGACCCCACTCATCCAGCACACACAATTTTTGCCCCACTCCCCTCAGGAAGGAGGTTGAGGAGCATTAAGTGTTGAACCACTAGACTGAGGAACAGCTTCTACCCTGAAGCTGTTAGTCATGAATCAGTAATCAGGATTATCACTGTGAAAATCAC
>NC_056498.1:38735282-38736710 GCF_014905685.2 Nematolebias whitei
GCCGAGTGAAGACGTCATTCATTAACAGCAGCTGAACTTTAGCTGTTCATGCTCAGTCATGCCTCACTTAACCTGGTTAGATTTAACTTTTGCTAGACTCTTCTGAGCTTCAAGTTTAAACGTTAGCAGCTCGTGATCCAAGCGATTACAAAGATGTTGAGCTAAGGGAAGAAAAACATTTGTCAAACTGAATGTAACAAAATACTAACTAAAAGCTAAAAGTAGCTGAATGGTAGCTGGAAGCTAAATGTAGCACAAAAGGCTAGTTAAAAGCTGCTAAATGTTAGCTAAAATTCAGAAGAATTAAAAGCTAGTTGAAGATTTTTTAACCTAAAGTTGCAAAAGGCTTGCTAAAAGCAGACATATAGCTAAATGTAGCCAAATGCTAGCTAAAGACTACTTAGTGCAAAATTAGCAAATGGATTGACAAAAATGTAAATTAGCATGAGGGTATAGCTAAAAGTAGAAAAAAAACAAACTTAGAGCTTCAAAAGGCCAGCTAGAGGCCAAAAGTAGTAAAAGGCTGGCTAAAAGCTAGAAGTAGCTAAACGCTGACTAAAGGTAACAGACGCCTAGCTAAAAGTATCAAAAGGTAAGGCTTAAGTAGCTAAAAGTTATATAAAAGAAGCAGGATGTAAGCCAAATGCTAAAAGCAGCAAAAGACTAGCTATATAGTAAAAAGTTTGAGAAAAGCAGCCGAATGTTAGTTAAAAACTAAAAGTAGATAAATATTGGCTAAATGTGTCAAAAGGCTAGTCAAAGCTAACTAAAGGATGGACAGAAGCTAAAGTAGCAAAATGGTAGCCAAAAGTATACAACAAAATAGGAAGATGCTATCTAAAAGTTAAAGTAATAAAAGAAAAAAAAAAAGTACCAAAAGGCTAACTATAAGTAGCAAAATGCTAGCTACAAGTAACAGAATGGAGGCTAAAAATAGCAAAATAGTAGCTAAACGTTAAAAGAAGTGGAACAATAGCAAAACTAAAAGTGGCATAAAAGGTTAAATTGGACCCAGTGGCTGAAGCAGATTTCAAATAGAAAGATGTTTTTAAAGAATGGAAGAGATTTCAACGTATCTGGAAAATAATTTTAAATAAATTTAAATATTTTTAAAAGTACATTAGCTAGGGGCTGCGGTAACTTGGAGCTTAGTGACACTGTCCGAAGCTTTTCGGATGAAACGTTTCTACATTTGTTTATTTTTTGAACCCGTCCAGACGTGACTCACACGTAACTCCTGTAGACGTCTTGTGTTCCTGAGGTTGCAGGTTCAAGTCCAGGTTTCATCAGGAAGGGCATCTGTCGCTGATTGCCAAATTTTTCACGCAAATTCGCTCGATGTGGCGACCTCTAAAGAAAGGAGCAGCCAAAATAAAGTACATTTTAAAGTATTTTAGCTAAAAAATAATAATAATACAAAAGGCCATA
>NC_056498.1:38736810-38752047 GCF_014905685.2 Nematolebias whitei
TGGTTCTGTTAGCAGAGTGGTCCTGTTAGCAGCATTATCCTGTTAGCAGTGTGGTTCTGTTAGCAGAGTGGTCCTGTTAGCAGCATGATCCTGTTAGCAGCATGGTTCTGTTAGCAGAGTGGTCCTGTTAGCAGCATTATCCTATTAGCAGTGTGGTTCTGTTAGCAGAGTGGTCCTGTTAGCAGAGTGGTCCTGTTAGCAGCATGATCCTGTTAGCAGTGTGGTCCTGTTAGCACCATGGTCCTGTTAGCAGTGTGGTCCTGTTAGCAGCATGATCCTGTTAGCAGTGTGGACCTTTTAGCACCATGGTCCTGTTAGCAGTGTGGTTCTGTTAGCAGCATGGTACTGTTGGCAGTGCAGTCTTGCTAGCAGCATGATCCTGTTAGCAGTGTGGTCCTGTTAGCACCATGGTCCTGTTAGCAGTGTGCTCCTGTTAGCAGTATGATCCTGTTAGCAACATGGTTCTGTTAGCAGTGTGGTCCTGTTAGCAGCATGATCTTGTTAGCAGCATGGTACTGTTAGCAATGTGGTCCTGTTAGCAGCATGATCCTGTTAGCAGTGTGGACCTTTTAGCACCATGGTCCTGTTAGCAGTGTGGTTCTGTTAGCAGCATGGTACTGTTGGCAGTGCAGTCTTGCTAGCAGCATGATCCTGTTAGCAGTGTGGTCCTGTTAGCACCATGGTCCTGTTAGCAGTGTGGTCCTGTTAGCAGCATGATCTTGTTAGCAGCATGGTACTGTTAGCAGTGTGGTCCTGTTAGCAGCATGGTACTGTTGGCAGTGCAGTCTTGCTAGCAGCATGGTAATGTTAGCAGTGTGGTCCTGTTAGCAGTATGATCCTGTTAGCAGTGTGGTACTGTTAGCAGTGTGGTCCTGTTAGCAGCATGGTACTGTTGGCAGTGCAGTCTTGCTAGCAGCATGGTTCTTTTAGCAGAGTGGTCCTGTTAGCAGCATGGTACTGTTGGCAGTGCAGTCTTGCTAGCAGCATGGTACTGTTGGCAGTGCAGTCTTGCTAGCAGCATGGTACTGTTAGCAGTGTGGTCCTGTTAGCAGCATGATCCTGTTAGCAGTGTGGTACTGTTAGCAGCATGATCCTGTTAGCAACATGGTTCTGTTAGCAGAGTGGTCCTGTTAGCAGAGTGGTACTGTTAGCAGTGTGGTCCTGTTAGCAGCATGATTGTGGTGTCAGGACCGGTCCAGGTCAGTCTAAACCCTGTCCTTGCAGATCCTGTGAGCCAGCTGGATGTCTTTGTGCATGTCTAAAAAAGTTAAATCTGGTCCTCTGGACATTGAATGTCCAGAGGACCAGATTTAACTTTTTTAGATTTTTCTACCTGGATTATTGAGCATGCATCAGGATGTCTTTGTGCATGGCGTCCACATTAACTTGGCAGTGATCACTGTGAAGGTCGTTTCTGTTGAGGAGACACGATGGAGGACCGTTCCGGTCCACCTGGTCGAGCGGATCGTTGCACCTCCGTGCAGGAAAACAAACACACCATCTGAGAGGAACTTTGTGAAAAGTTTTGTTTCGTTCCAGTTAATTTGTCGTTATCTCCAAGTTCATCACATTCTGCAACAACTTCATGCACGGATGAGATTTACACCCCCCCACCACCACCTCCCAAATTAAAATAAAAATCCCCTCCAACATGCCAGGACCCATTTGAGCGATCGACCTGCAGGACCACGTGGACCACCGGCTGCTATAAAACGGTTCGTGGAGGTTCAGTTCTGCAGAAACCAACAGCGAACAGAGAAAAGCATCATGGCCCGAATCGTCGGAGCGACTCTGCTGATCCTCGTCCTGATCCACTGTTTGTCCGACAGAACCGGTACGGACCAGAACAGGTTCATGTTCCGTAACAGACTTAGAAACTGTTAAGATGCAACCAGCCGGGAACATTCTGTGCCTAATCATTTCTGCCTCTGGGTTGTGTTTGGACTTTGTGCAGCTCGTTGTGACAAATTTCAGACTGCTGGATTCACGGGGAAGGAGATCCGTCGGTGCCGATGCAAAGGTGAGTGACCCACAAGATTTATTTTTATTATTTGATACTGGTGTATGTTTTCTTGTTTGAAAGCTCGTCTCACACCGACTTCATGTTGTTTTTGTGTCTCCTTATTTCAACAAAACAAAACATATGAGTTAGGAATGTTCCCGCCAGTGTAAGTTGTTGTTTTACAGGATAAATTGTTTATTTTTAATTACAGAATCTCCCTCTGGCAGACTGAAGTGTCCCAAACCAATCATACCCAAAGACGATAAAGCCGAATACGCGCTGAAGTTTTGCCTCTGCTGTAAAACAAAAACTCCCAGTAAGTGAAATTAAAGTGTTTGGTCGGGAGCAGGGAACTGTTTTGTTATAGTCCGCTGAAACGGTTTGTTTGATTTTATTTTATTTCCCACGTAAAGGGACTTCGAGCATTTCGGCATTCTGCAGTTTCTCCTGTTTTCTGCCCTCGACGCCTTTATGAACGAGGGAGGCCCTGAGGAGCCGAGAAGACGGGAACACGACTCTGAATGGACAGAACGAGCACAAAATCACCCAAAGTCTGCCATAAACCAGATGTGACATCGCTGTATAAAAGTGGTTTTATTATTTCACAAAATTGGTATAAATGGGAATTTAAGGACTTAAAAAGAAAATTTAAGGAATAAACCGAGTTGCAAATTGAAATCGCACCTGAGCCATAAACAAAATATTTTAAACTATTTTTTTGAAGCTTTAAACTTTGTATTTCTTTTACTTTTTGCCCAGTTCTTATTTCTAAGCTGTTGTTTCACTTCTTTAACCTTGAATTTTGCATGCGTGTATTGTTGTACCATGAAGCTATTTTTTTGCAGCACCTTCATATTTTAACCTGACTGGGTTTGCTGATTGTAGGAATGACGTTTGGGAAGACGTATCCATCACTTTATCTTTGTATAAATATATATTTTTGAGTATTTTTCATTAATGAAAATAAAGCTGTGTTTTTATCGGTTATAGTTCAGTGCTGACATTTCTTGAAATTCAATATAAAAACAGATTAGATTACATGAACCACAGGTTTAAGCTGATTTTTCTAAAAGTTTAATAAAATACACTGTGACACCCAAAGAAAGACATTATGTGTCAGGTTATTTATTAAATTAGCTATTCGTGTCACATCTTAGTGGCTAATGATGCTAACTGGTGCTAACTAGCCCATTATGGCTGACAAGGCTAGCAGGTGCTAGCTCTGCCTAGCTAGACATTTATAACGCAATTAAACACAAAAAGGTAAATATTTCCCCAAATGTCAACATTTTTATTTTTTTAGCCTTTATTTTTTTTTATTTAGCCTTTATTTATACAGGTAGTCTCATTGAGCCACGAGAACTCATTTTCAAGAGAGACCTGTTTAGGGAGCACATGGTGGGGTTAAGGGCCTTGCTCATGGGCCCAGAGTGGGGCGAATGAGGGTGGGGGCAGGTGTGGGTGCTTCACCTACCCCACCCACAATTTTGATGTTGTCGGGGCCGGGGCGTGAACCGGCGATCTTCGGATCACAGGCCCACCTCTCTAACCTCTGCGCCACCACTCCCCATAAAATACTGATTTAAAAAAATTAAATGCTTTTAAAATACATCTACATTAGCTCAGGTAGCACTGTGTGCTCTTCTTGTGAGGCCACAGTCTGTGAGGATCCACAACTTCTCTCCTCCACCATAACCCTCAGCACTGGCTCCCCTCAGGGCTGTGTGTTGAGCCCCCTCCTGTTCACTTTGCTCACCTATGACTGTGCGGCTACCCATCCAAGCTGTCATATTGTAATGTTTGCAGATGATACAGCGGTGGTTGGATGCATCACAAACAATGATGAGTCCAGCTACAGACAAGAGGTGGAACACCTGGAGAGCTGGTGCATGAAGAATAACCTTCACATCAGTGTGAGGAAGACAAAGGAGATGATTGTGGATTTGAGACGGAACAAACCCCCCTACCCCCCCCCGAACATAGGAGGATCTGCGGTGGAAGTGGTCTCCAGGTACAAATACTTGGGTGTACACAAGAATGACAACTTCAGCTGGAGCAACAACTCCACCAGCCTGATCAAGAAAGCTCATCAGAGACTCTACTTCCTCAGGCGGCTGAGATGAGCTGGTCTGAGAAGCTCAGTCCTCACCTCCTTCTATAGGTGTGCAGTGGAGAGCATCCTGTGCTCCAGCATCAATGTGTGGCATGGAGGCTGCACAGCTGCAGAAAGAAAAGCTTTGCAGAGAGTGGTGAAGGCTGCACAGAAGATGTTGGAGTCAGTCTCCCCACCATCACAGACATCTACACCTCCAGATGCAGGAAGAGGGCCACCTGCATCATGAAGGACCTCACTCACCCAGCACACACTTTATGCCCCACTCCCCTCAGGAAGGAGGTTGAAGAGCATTAAGTGTAGAACCACTAGTCTGAGGAACAGCTTCTACCCTGAGGCTGTTAGACTCATGAATCTCTAACTAGAATAATCACTGTGAAGAATCACATCAATTGGAGATTTGACACTTTATCTGTGCTGCTGATTATCCCTGCTGCTGATTATCCATTCTTACCACCTGCTCACAACAGACTCATGTTCATGCTGCTGTTTAATACATCATATTATGTTACATTA
This sequence comes from Nematolebias whitei, assembly GCF_014905685.2. Lineage (NCBI taxonomy): Eukaryota > Metazoa > Chordata > Actinopteri > Cyprinodontiformes > Rivulidae > Nematolebias > Nematolebias whitei. The sequence continues at coordinate 38,741,442 of NC_056498.1, forward strand.
TTATGTTTTTAGCGTATATCTTAAATCCTTAGATACCGTTTCTTTTTACACTTTATATTTTTGCTATTTTGGGCTGTAACTGGGAGCTTGAGTACACAATTTCATTCCACCTCATGTACCACATGTGACGCGAAAGACCATAAAGAACCTTGAATCTTGAACCTTAAGATGGAGAATCAATTTTTATGTGTTGTTGTTTTTTTTTTATTATAATTTGTCTTTGACTGTTTTTGTCTATTTGAGTTTCAGCTGTTTTCGGATTGTAATTTTTTTGTGTTTGCTAATGTTGATTAGCTGTGGCAGCCATCTTAAACCTAGTTGTAGATATAACCGATAGCTTTCTAAGAGATATTTCACCAAAAAAGATTATGGAATCTACAACCAGCTAGTTTTTAGCTTTTTTTTTTAGCTCAGACGGGAAATACAGAACAGCTTTGGTTAGCTAAAAGAAATTCCGTCTAACCACTATTTGAAAGATCACTAACATCTGAACATAAAGTGTAAGAAAATACAAAGTCATCCTTTGTTAATATGTTTATAAACTTATTATTTCCATCACAGTGATGCTAATGGTGCTAATAGGTGCTAATTAGCATGTTACACTAGCTGATAAAGCTAACAGGCTAATTTAAACACAAAGAAACAAAACGTTTCCCCAAATGTCAACATATTGGTTTTAAGAAAGGTGATGCTTAATAAATCCATGACTACATTAGTTCAGATAACATTGTTTCTTCTTCTTGGTATGATGCTAAAGATGGAAAATCAGTTTACATTTCCAATTTTTTTTCCGTCATATTTTTGTTTTGACCGTTTTTCAGCTACAGTAAATAATCAGGGCTACCATTTAAAAGTGCATGTGAACCATGCTTATCTGTCGTTTACCGTGAATATCACCTCTGGTGATCTGTTGTGAAATGTGAGCTTTATCTTTTAGAGCCCTTCAAATAAGGGTGAAATTCCTTTTACTGGGTCTTTACTGATCTGTCGAGGTGATGCTTACTTTTAAAGAATAATGAGAGAGGTCAGCAGAAATGTTGTTTATGCTGAAACACTTCAGCGAGAACGGTGGAAATCCAGTTTGTGCTTTGTTATACAATATGAAATCTGTCTTGGAGGAATGGAAAATGAGAAGAAACATTAGCTCGGAAAAAAATTAACTACTGACCTTTAACCTTGTTGGTTTTCTCTTACAAATGGAAATGAGCAGTATGAAACAACAAATGAATAAAGCCAAAGCCAGTGCAACACTGGTAACCATGTCTTAAAATCCATACATGTGTCTCTAAGGGCTAAAGCCTCCAGTTAGTGAAGTAAAAGTAACCACTGATCACTGTTTACTCGACAGTTTCTTATTTACACTAATAACAAAGCATTCGGGAAAGTAAAAGAAGAACGGGAAAAAGGACGTCAATGAAAAAAGGTCCCAGTGCGTGGATCTTTTAAAGAACTCTTTCAACAGGTAAGTCAACTAATGTATCACAACTCTTTGTTCATTTTCTTTTATGCCGACCTGGGACATGAGTTCGCTGGTTTGGCTCTGAGCCATACTCTGTGGAAACTTTCATTCCTCAGATTTTGCCATGTGGTTGAAGAGCAAAGCTAAAGATTAACTAAATTCAGGGAACTGCTGAGTTTAGTTCTAAGAAAGGGGAATTTCAAGTTTGGTTTTAAGGGTATTGCTCTTGAATCAGGCAGGTTCATGTGAGCACTGGCTAAAAGTTAACAGTTTAAAATGTTTCCTAGAAATTATGCTATCCTTTGTGTCATATTGTTGTATGATATCCATATCCAGTTCATAGGCTGTGCATTACTATATTCACAATGATATTAATGATCTACAACAGATGTAGACACTCTGAAATTGCAGGAGTTCAAGTATCTGAGCTTCTTGTTCACGAGTAATGGTAGGATGGTGCGGAAAATAGATTGACATATCGGGGCTTTGTCCTCAGTAATGAGGGCGTTGCTTCAGTTGGTCGTGATGAAAAAAGAGTTGAGTCGAATGGTAGCTCTCAGTTTACTGGTCTGTCTATGTTCCAACCCTCGTCTGTGGTCATGAGGTTTGGATCACGACAGAAAGAAAGAGATCCTTGACACAAGTGTCCAAAATGAGTTTCCTTCGTAGCGTGGTCAGGCTCAACTTTAGAAAAAGGGGGAGGAGATCCATCATGTTGGGGATAATTTTGACTAGAGCCACTGCCCTTTCTCATCTAAAGTAGTCATTTGACGTTGTTCAACTGATTAGGATGCCTCCTGGATGCATTACTTTGGAGTTTTTTTGGGCATGTCCCACTAGGAAGAGACCTAGGGCAGACCCAGAACTTGCTGGAGGGATAGTATATACTCTCTGGCCTGGGAACACCTTGGGGGCCTCCAAGAGGAGCTGGAGAGAGTCACTGGGGTGAGGGAGGTCTGGGTTTATCTTGTGCAGCTGTTGCCTCCATCATCTGACCACAGTTAAGTGGTAGAAGATTGAAATGGAAAGTTAAATGTGGAGATTCAAACCAGCTTCTAGGGAGCACAAGCCAGTGTACCTTCTGTGCCAGTCCCAAGCCCAGGTAAATGGTGAGGATTGTGTCAGGAATGGCATCCATGGTGAAACACTTGTGCCAAAACTAACATGTAAGTTCATCAAAGCGACACCATACCAGATCTGTCGAGGCCCAGGTTAACAACGACCGCCACCAGTGCTGTTGACAAACAGGGTGACGGCAGAAATTGTACTGCTGTTAGTCGAAGACCACGAGGAGGGAAACGTGTCAGGAGACAGAGGGAGAATAAGAAAGTCAAGAATGTAGGACTGGGGGTTGCAATTCTAAATGTGGAGATAATGACGGGCAAAGGTAGAGAGCTGGCTGACATGATGCTGAGAAGGAAGGTAGATGTTTATGTGTCCAAGAGGCCAAGTGGAAGGGCAGCACGGCTTGCAGTTTTGGAACAGGATTTAAACTGTTTTACCATGGTGTGGGTAGAAAGAGAAATGGAGTAGGGGTGGACCTGAAGGAGGAGATGGCAAAGAATGTAGTAGAGGTGAAAAGAGTGTCAGATAGAGTGATGTGCCTGAAGGTAGAAGTAGAAGGTCTGATGCCAAATGTTGCCAGTGGTTATGCTCCACATGTTGGATGTGTTGTGGAGGAGAAAGATAATCGTGAAGGTAATATCAGTAAATCACACGGCGATATAGATGTAAGCCCTTTAAAAAAAAAAAAATTTAAATAGACATCAGCTGATCAATCCATCTTCACTATGCAAATCGTCACTTGATAATCACACAGGGCAGCCAATCTGAGACCAATCTTTTCTGACACATAGGTCACCACACATGTGTAAACAATAGCACTCATGATTGATACACAGGGCAGCCAATCAGAGGCCAGATTTTTTTAACAGAACCATGCTGCTGAAAGAACCTCACTGCTAACTGAACCACACTGTAGATGTATTTCTTTTTCTCATTTGGCGCCTTGTTTTTGTGTTGTTGTTGTTTTTTTGGGCGTGTCGAAACAGTTCTTCTCAGCCTCAGCATTTCGTTGCACTGTTGACCTTGTGTTGATTTGCATATGATAAATAAACGAAACCTGTCATCCTGTCAAACCTGTCAAACTACAGGGGAATTAAGTTGGTGAGTCACACAATGAAGATCTGGGAGAGAGTTGTGGAAGCAAGACTTGGACGAGAAGTGACAGTTTGTGAGCAGCAGTATGGTTTCAAGCTGAGAAAGAGCACCACAGATGCCATCTTTGTTTTGAGGATGCTGATGGAGAAGTATAGAGAGAGTCAGAAAGAACTCCATTGTGTCTTTGTGGATTTACTTTGTAGAAAAAGCATTTGACAGAGTGCAGAGGGAGGAGGTGTGGTATTGCATGAGGAAATCTGGAGTGGCAGAGAAGTATGTTAGACTGGTGCAGGACATGTATGAGGACAGCAGGACAGTGGTGAGATGGGCTGTAGAAGTGACAGATAGCTTCAAGGTAGAGGTGGGAGTGCATCAAGGATTGGCTCTGAGCCCCTTCTTGTTTGCTCTGGTGATTGACCGACTAACAGATGAGGTCAGGCAAGAATTCCCGTGAACTATGATGTTTGCAGATGACATTGTGATCTGTGGTGGGAGTAGGGAAATTAGAGAGTTGGAGGTATGTACTTGAAAAAAGAGGAATGTCATAACAGAGTACATGTGTGTAAATGAGAGGGAGGCCGGTGGAACATTGAGGCTACAAGGAGCAGAGGTCACAAAGGTGCAGGAAGAAAAGTTTCTGGAGTGATTTGCTGCAAACGGGTGGAAGCAAATGTCAAAGGAAAAATTTACAAGACAAGTTTTCAACAAGTTTGACATGACTGTCAACAAGGAAGAGGGCCGGCAATGGAGGACGGGGCATGCCAAAGACACCATCTTAGCACCAACATGACTGGTTTGTTCCACTTTGGAGTAAGCTGTTGGGGGAAGAATCAGTTTTGTGTTGTGTGTTTCCTTGACTGATGAAGCCTTCTGGATGCAAGGTGAAATGTTTCAGCACAAAAAAAGAAACTGTCCAGATGGCCTGACTGAAAAATGTTGGATTGTATAACCTGGATTATTGAGCATGGACTTTGTTGTTTACAAGACAATGGTAAGACCAGCTATGTTGTATGGTCTGGAGATAGAGACATGGACAAAAAGGCAGGAGACATAACTGGAGGTGACAGAAATTAAGATGTTGAGGTTCTCCTTAGGAGTGACAAGGATGGATAAGATTAAAAATAAGATCATCAGAGGTACAGCACAGGTTGAGCAACTGCGAGATAAAGTTTGAGAGGTCAGACCGGCGTAACTGGTAAACCAATCGATATTGGAACGCAAATAGTGGGCGGGCCAGCGAGGGAGTGTGGGGGTCCTCCTCCAGATAATTTTGAATAAAGTAGATGTGATTTCCTATTTTTTTTTGGTGTATTTTACTGGGTGGTTAAAAATCTATGTTTACCTACATTTGTAAACGCTCCGCTTCTGTCAAGCATCCTACCCCCCACCACCAACACCACCACCACTTGACGGTTCAGAGCCTGACTCTTCACTGAATTCACTGTCCTGTTGTCCGACTCCACATGTGAAAGCTCCAGAAGCCTCCTCTGTCTGTTCATGGTGGCTGCCTTTGGGTTCCTGCCTGCATACGACTGCCTGCCTTGGCTCTCACCCCCACCACTCTTTTAGGGGCAGAGCTTTTTTTTATGGATAGACGTGGAAATGCTACTTGAATGGGCAGCTTGTATGTGATGTTAAGAAGCTCGTAACTGGCTGTTGTGTTTAAAATTAGTGTTTATGTATTTATTTTCAGTTTACATATAAGTTTTATTCATTCAAGGCTGTGTCGCTGAAGGTTTTTAATAATGTTGTTGAAGCACTTGATGCTAAGGATTATTGTGCTGCTTTTTATTTAGACCTGTCTAAAGCTTTTGACACTGTGGACCTTGACATCTTATGTTAAAAGCTCTCAGACATTGTTTTCTCTGACCAAACTATTGGCTGGTTCTCTAATTATCTCTCAGGTTGGAGGCAATGTCTTCAACATAATGGCACTTCTTTCAGTTATCTAACCGTTAACAATGGTGTACCACAAGGCTCAGTCTTAGGACCCACCCTCCTCACAATCTACAAAAGTAGTTGGACAGATCATTCCTGATGCATCCTTACATTTCTATGCTGACGATACAGTTGTTTACTGTTGAGCTAAAACAGTTCCTGAGGTTTTCCAGCATTTATAATCTGCTTTCGACATCATCCAGTCAGACTTGTTCTGTCTCAAACTTGTGCTAAATGCTGATAAAAACCAAAGGGATGTTGTTTTCAAACAGGAAGTCGGTCCCAGCAGTCCTTCCTTCTATTTTATCTTTGAATGGTGTCCCTATTGTGTTTGTCGATCCTTATAAATATTTGGGTATCTTGGTCGATTCGCATCTCTCTTTTAAGCCTCATGTTGAAAATTTGGTAAGGAAACTGAAAGTTAAATTGGGTTTCTTTTTTTAGAAATACCAGTAGAGCTGGTCTAACACTGAACACTAGGAAACGCCTTGTAACTGTTAATTTCCTTTCCTCCATTGACTACAGTGACATTATTTACATGAATGCTCCTACAAGAACCCTGTAGATGTTGGATGCTGTCTATCATGGTGCACTAAGATTCATAACTGGCTGTTACTACCGTACCCACCACTGCACCCAGTATTCACTGGTTAACTGGACACCATAAACTTCACACAGACTCTCTCACTGGTACATTTTCATCTTTAAATCACTTCTTGGTCTGCTGCCTTCATACATCTCCTCCTACATGTCTCTGCGTGAGTGCAGCTACAGCGTGCGCTCTCAGGACATTATTACCTGCAGTGTTCCCTCAGTGAGGACTGAACTAGGCTAAAGGGCCTTCTCCTACTCCGCTCCTGTTTCCTGAAACATCTTACAAAAAGATCTGAAGCTCTCGACCTTGAACTCTCTAAGGGATTTTAAACAACTATGTTCATGGCACAAACCAATGCAGACATGTTCCTGTTTTTAGTATTTTATGTCGCTTTATAATGTAGCTGTTTTTATTTCATTTCTTCTGTTTACTTTTTCATTTTATATGCTTCTTATATGGCAGTCTCTTGTTTGCAGCTCATCTGTGTTCTTTGTTTAAAACCGGTCTCTCTTATTAACGAGTCCTCGAGGCTCAATGAGACTAACCTGTATAAATAAAGGTTGGATGAAAAAAATAGGCAGTCATATTTTTTCATAACTTTATTATTGGTAAGCCTGAGTTATACCGGATCCAAACAAACAGTTAGAGAGGACATGGAGTGAGATGGAGGAGGATGACTCGTTGTGGCGACCCTGAAGAGTGAAAAGCCAAAAAAAGAAGAAAGAAAATGTGGGGATTTGGTCAAAACAAGTGTCTTTTCTTTAAATATTGTAATATTTCACTTGAATTTGATATTTTGCTCTAACTTTTGTTATGGATGGACAGTGGAAAAATGTCCCAGCATGTAATCCTGGGTCAACCAAAGGACTGGGCTGAGGAGGCAGGTCAGTGGAGCACTGGCCTGTGTGAGTGCTACAAAGACATGGGAGACTGTAAGTACATACTGTGATACGAACTGAGAAACTCTTAAACAAAGCTTTCTTAAAAACTGGTCCAAATAATGTTGAAAGTATGTTAAATCTGAGCCGTACACTCAGTCAGGGATTGAGAGCTGTATGTGTACATGTACGCAGGTTGTTTTGCCTGTTGCTGCCTCCCAGTGTTTACTTGTAAGGTGACCAGTGCAGCCGGAGCATGTCCCTGTCTGCCTCTGCTGGACTGGATCAGCTGTGTGCCTCCAGCCTCTCTGGCCATGAGGGCGTCAGTCCGGGAGCGATACGGCATACAGGTACCTTTACCATTCACTGAACTATACCAGAAACATATACCATCCAAGTACTGAAAACAGTTTAACAACCTGTGTAAGTGCTTTATTTATTTATTTATTTATTCTATCATTTATTTATCTGTTTGTTTGTTCAGTTATTTATTTGTTCATTTGTTTACTTACTTACGTACTTGTTTTATATCACAGAGTCCAGAAATATTCCACAATGAGACAATCAAGTACACTTTACCATATTTCATCCTGCCATATATCATAATGTATCAAATCATATTCCATATCAACTTGCATCACCTAATAAATCATATCTCATATAGCACATTGTTCTGTTTCATATTATATACTACAGGATGTTGTATTAAATCATATCATTTTTACTGTGTATATCATATCATTTCAAAACATAACATATTGTAATCATATCATATATTATTGTAATCATAAACAAAATATTTTATTGTACGGTATTGAATCATGTCATATCGTATAATATCATTTTGTATCATCATATCATGATATTGTATCTCATTATATTCATATATATCATAAAATCACAAAATGTATCTTAATGTATCATAACATTATATCATAATATATCATATATCATTCATATCATATCCTAATATATCATATTGTATTTTGTCACATCATATCATATATTATATATTGTATTGTATCTTGTCACATTGTATTATAATATTATATATCACATGTGTCATATCATATCATATTGTAGTAATGTATTGTATCAAATTGGGTTGTAACATATCACATCACATCATACTGTATATCCAATTGCATCATATTGTTTTGTATTGTAAGTAAACATTGTTTATGTAGGTCAGAAACCACAAAGTTCTTTACATAATATAAGACATAAAAACACAAAAGATAAAAATACTGATATAAAATAAAGATATTGTATCAAACCCTATCTATAACATATCACGTGACATCACATTGTATCATATCGTATTGTATCTTGTCACATCACAACATCATATCCTATATCTTTCAGATCATTTTATAACATATCATATCATAACAATATATAATATCAAAACATATCATTTATCATTCATATCATATTATAGTCATATCATAACATATATCACATTGTATTGTATCAAAACGTATCATATATCATCACATTGTATCATAACATATTGTAATATATTGTTTATCATATTGTATCATAACATATTGTAATATATTGTTTATCATATTGTATCATAACATATTATAATATATTGTTTATCATATTGTATCATAACATATTGTAGTATATTGATTATAATATTGTATCATAACATATTGTAATATATTGATTATCATATTGTAACATAACATATTGTAATATATTGTTTATCATATTGTATCATAACATATTGTAATATATTGTTTATCATATTGTATCATAACATATTGTAATATATTGATTATCAAATTGTATCATAACATATTGTAATATATTGATTATCATATTGTATCATAACATATTGTAATATATTGTTTACCATATTGTATCATACGTTCATCTTCTTCGTTTGGCTTCTCCTTCTTTGCAGCTGTCCTCAATCCGTTTATCTTCATGTCCTCTAACTGTATCTATAAATCTCCTCTTTGGCCCTTTTCTTAATCTTTGCATCATCCGTCATTTTAACCAGTTGCTTACGCACGGGTTAAAAAAGACAAACATGTCTGCTTTGAACTGTGCAGGAGGCTGTGGGAGTGTTTTGAAGTTAAGACGTATCAAACGTAAGAATGTGTGACGCTCTTCCAATAAGCTAAACGTGGACAAATCTCCAAGAACGATAAAACTTCAGTTGTGATCGTGAAAGAAAAACTCCAGCTCAGTCCCGTCAGCGTTCTGTGAGCCATTCAGACGTTGAGCGGTGTTTGCTGTGACCTGAAAGGTTGTGAGGACGCACGGCTGTTTGTCAACTCTGAACACCCTCCTGCCTGCAAACGTCCAGACAGACATCAGGCCTCCGATCTGACGTCTCAGCTTGATGTTGCACAAGCACCGGCAAGTCGCTTTTATTTTTATTTTTCTGGGACAGTGAAGAGAGGCGAAGATAATGTGTTGGAGGCTGGCGCGCTGCCACCCGAGAGGAGAAGGTGGCTGGTATGGTTTGTGTGAAGGCGGAGTGGGCGGAGTGGACCGCCGTCAGCACCGCACGATGCCAGGAGTTCTTCTGAAAACGCATCCAAACATGCAGGTTGTTTAGAGAACGTTTGTGCACGGCAGCAGTTTCTGGTCTTTAAACCATAATTAACTTGACATCTGTTATAACTCAGGCCTGGATGGGTCGACGTAGGTGAGTCAGTTAAAGAGATAGTTGCAGGGTTTTAAAGAGGGGGTTTCTGGGAAAATTATGAACATTTAATATCTTACCTGTAGTACATACAGTAGCTGTAAATGCTCTGACAACTGTGCTACCTTAAATAAATTGCCATAGATTTAAAGAAAGCTGCACCTGGAAAAACAACAAGTTACCGTAAATATCCTGATGCATGCTCAATAATCCAGGTAGAAAAATCTTAAAAACTTAAATCTGGTTCTCTGGACATTCAAAAAACAAAACAAAAAAATGTAGAAACGTTTCGTCTCTCATCCAAAAGACTTCCTCAGTCTGAGGTGCTGTATTCAGCTCAGTCTCTTAAATAGCACCGTCTCAGGGTGGATCAACCAGTTTTGCTGCTGACAACCAAAACCAGCTGATCACATGCTCAGGAAGGACCATCAGCCTAACAAAGGATCATTAGCACACTGATGGCTGTTTACTGTTCACAGAGGGCTGAGTGATACTAGCAATCACAGCATTGTAAGAGGGGGACAGTTGAACCCGGAGGCCTCCACCCCTGTTTAATGATGGACGATTTCTTTTCACAAAGATGGCCTCCTTTACTCTTCTCTCAAACCATCGTTCCTCTCTGTCCAGGATGTGAACATCTTCATCCTTGAAAGAGTGACCGCTGGCCTGGAGATGAGTGTAGACCGCAGAGTCCTGGCCTGATGATGTTGATCTTCTGTGCTGGGCCATCCTTTTGGCCAGTGGCTGTTTAGTTTCCCCGATGTAAGACTGATCACCCTCCTGACACTGAACAGCATACACAACATTACTCTGTTTGTGCCGGGGGACTGGATCTTTGGGATGAACCAGTCTTTGCCGTAATGTATTTTGGGGTTTAAAAGCCACTGGGACGTTATGTTTAGAAAATAAAC
>NC_056498.1:38752147-38753112 GCF_014905685.2 Nematolebias whitei
ATATGGAATGACCACTGGTCTGGGTCTGGGTTCCTCCTTTTCACCTGTTGGCTGACTGGAGTCCTGTTTGGGTTTCTTCTCTGCTTTCAGGAAGGCCCAGTTAGGATATCCACATTGCTCTAGAGCCTGTCTTGTGTGGGATTTCTCCTTCTGCCTGGCTCCTGAGCTAGTGGGGACGCTGTCTGCTCTGTGGTACAGAGTCCTGATGACTCCTAACTTGTGCTCCAAAGGGTGATGGGAGTCAAACTGCAAATACTGGTCTGTGTGGGTGGGTTTGCGGTACACCTCAGTTTGCAAATGTCCTCTATCAGAGACTGAGACCTCACAGTCCAAGAAAGCCAACCTGCCATTTTTTACATCTTCTCGTGTGAACTTGATGTATTTGTCCACAGAGTTGATGTGGTCAGTAAAATGTTGGACTTCCTGAGATTTAATTTTAACCCAGGTGTCGTCAACATACCTGAACCAATGACTTGGTGGTGTCCCTGAAAAGGACATCAAGGCTCTCTTTTCTACCTCCTCCATGTACAGGTTGGCAACAATAGGAGAAACTGGAGACCCCATAGCACACCCATGTTTCTGCCTATAATATTGCTCCCCATATGTGAAGTAGGTTGACTGCAGGCACAGTTTCAAGAGTTGACACAGTTGTTCTGTGGAAAGCGTGGTCCTGCTGCTCAGAGTGGTGTCTGATTTTAATCTTAAACTGACCACCTCTACTGCATCATCAACAGGAATGCACGTAAAGAGTGATGTGACATCAAAAGAGACCATTGTTTCATCAGTCTCCATGATGACATCCCTCACCTTATCCACAAAGTCCATGGTGTTCTGTATGTGGTGTTCTGAGCTGCCAACTAAAGGGATGAGTACAGACGCCAGATATTTGGAAACATTGTAAGTGACAGAGTTAATCATGCTAACAATAGGTCTTAAAGGTACACCTTGTTTGTGGATTTTAGGTA
>NC_056498.1:38753212-38760356 GCF_014905685.2 Nematolebias whitei
TTCAGCCTGTCCGACTTCATCGATGAAGAGTGATACAGAAAATACATTTATATTTGTGGCCACTTCTGAGCTCCATCATATCAGAGGTGAAGAGTAAAAACAGTTTTCGAGAGTTTTCAGTAACTTCGTCTATTTTTCCTGTGCAACAACGTTTAAATAAATTCTGCTTTCCACCCTGGAGTGAGTTTTAAACTGATCGTTAGAGACATTTAGAGCTGCGCACGGTTACAGGTACACAAAACGTACAAAGGTTGTTGTTGTTTTTGTTCTAAAACAGATTTTCTTCTTCGTCCGTCAGAATCAAACGAGGTCGACTGTGGGAGGAGGAATTATTCTGGTGGTTCGTGTCACCTCCCACCTTGACTTGGATGTTTTATATAACTCACAGTGTTTGTCGTGTTCTGTGACCGTCCCTTCGGTAAAACTGGATCACCTCAGGACGCTTTATCGATTAAACAATTATTGGCCTAATGAATTACCAATAACATAATAATAATAATGAACAAACGAGCTCGTTAAACCTCTCACTCTTGTTTCTGCTGCTTTTCTCATTTTACAGATGTTTTCATTGTAAATCCAAGTGCGGAGGCTTATATGACACCACAGATGAATTCATTTCTGGCCTGCAGGAGTAAAAATCAATAACGCTGTACTTTCTGCACCTGAATGCAAATGCTCACCTGGTGTCGGCGCCTCCCACCTGAACTGTTCTGTTCTGCAGGGGAGCGCGTGGAGCGACTGCCTGTACGGATGCTGCTGCTACCCTCTGTCCTGGCTCCAGATCTCCAGAGAGCTGAAGAGAAGAGCAGCATCCCACGCCGCCTCCTCCTCCTCCTCCGCACACAGATATTCTGCTCTGACCTCCCAGCAGGAGGCGCACCTGATCTAGACCGAGCCAGGACCTCCTGCAGCTGCTCCCACAGAGGAAAACACATTTAATACAAGTCTTTTTTTTTTTAATAGTTTAATTTTGAGTAATAATCTCATTGTTGTGAACATTTATAACTATCCAGATTTTTAACAATAATCTAGTAAGTAAAAGCTGAGCAATAATGGTTTTGTCTAAATCAGTGTCTGTCTGTTAGCAAAATATCTAACGAACCACAAGACAAATTTAATTGAAACTTGCAGAAAGTAATCCCAGGATAAACATCTACAGCTGATAATATTTTGGAGTCAACCCCTTTCAAAATGGCTGCCACAGCTAATCGACTTTAGGAAACACCAAACAGGCGACAGCCCAGCTAATTTAGCAGATTTGGAGCTGTAGTTTGGCGTGGCAGTAGCTGAGAGTCCTCCACAACACGCACTCTAAGCAATACATATTGGGAAAAATCTCTGCTTCAAATTTTGGCATTGATTCTTGGCGTTGACCCTGTCTGTCTGTTAGCAAAATAAACCACTGGACAGGTTTAAATGAAACTCTCTGCAAATAATCGTTGGGTTCACGTCTAGAACTGTTTAGCTTTTGGGGTCAACCCAATTAAAGGTGGCTACCACAGCTCATCGAAATCACCCAACACAAAAATAGCTCTAACTCAGCCAGTTTTATAGACATTGAGCTAAAAATGGGTGTGGTAGTAGCTGAGAGTCTTCACTAACAAATCACATCATGTCTGCAGTGGTGCTTCTTGTTATTTTCAAGGTTTGAGCAGAACAGCAACAGCTTCGTCACCCCTCGACGTACAGTGAGACGATTTAGTCTTTAGCTCTGGTATGAAAGGCAGAGGGCAGTGTGCGTTCCTTCAGGCCTTTAAAAGCCTTTTTGTTTGTTTGTTTTTGTTTTAGCTAGACTCTTTAAAGGTAACATGACCAAAACTGTATTTAAATTCTAAAATGACCTAAATCATAGCTAAAACTAGAAACATGGTATAGCTAAAAGCTAAAAGGAGCAATACTGAATCTAATAACTAAACTTGTCAAAAATCCTGGCCAAATGCTAAAAATTTGCTTAAGAGCAGCTAAAAAAAATACTACTAGCAAAAATGTAGCTAAAAGTTAAATTTGGTAATTAGTAGCTGAGCAAAAATCAAAGCCAAAATCTAAATATAGCAAAAACGTAAAATTAGCAAAACAGTGGCTAATAGCCAATAGCCAATCCAGTAGCTAAAAGCTAAAAATTTAGCCAAGCTGAAGCTAAAAGGGGGTTGGTGGCGCAGAGGTTAGAGAAGGTGATCAGAAGGTTGCTGGTTCATCTCCCAGGACATCAAAAGTGGGGGGAAACGGTGAAACACCCACACCTGCCTCCCCTTGAGCAAGACCCTCAACCCCCACCATCTGCTCCCAAACGGGTCTCGCTTGAAAATGAATCCTGGTGACTCAGTGGGACTAAATGAAGGTTAAATAAAAAAAAAAACAATTTAATTAGTTGGCAGTCATCTGCGCCTCCTATAATCCACAGTCACCTCGGGGTCACTGAGAGGTCATTTTATGTGGGATGAACCAGCATAATAACATTTGAGAACATTAATACAACAGCTCTCGTAATCCTGAGGTTGCGGGTTCGAGTCCATGTTCCATCAGGAAGGACATCCAGTGTTAGATCGCGTACTGCGGTGACCCCTGAAGAATGGAGCAGCCGAAACAAGTTTTATTAGGCTACGTCATCTGCTTGTTGTTTTAGCATTAATAAAATACACAACAGAAACCCTTTAAATGAAGAACTTTTGTAACATCTTCCATTTTTGGAGGGGGCATGTTGCATAAAACACTTTTTTGGAACTTGGGGACACGTGTTTTGGTGTCTAAACTCACTAAGAACCAGAGGACAACCATTAGAAACACGAGACCGGAGAATTTGGTTTAGGTGCGTCTAGTCTTGAAAATATTTCCTTCACTCAAAGAATCAGATTTTCTGAGTAAAGTTACGTAACAATCTCAGCTCAGAATTCTTCAGCCAGCTTCATTTCACTTCTTGCTCACTTCATCTCCAAACCATGCCACTGACTTTACTGAGGCCTTGTCAGCTTGGGTCAGAAAGGACTCCATATGTCTCCTCTAACCTGTCCCGTTGTTCACACTGCAGGATTTTAAGTGGCGTGAGTCTTGGGCTTTGTCCATCCATCCTTTTTCTAGACCCACTTGATCTTGTGCAGGGTTGCAAGGAGTTTGTGTCTAAATATAGCAGCCATTGGGCAAGAGGTGGAGAATTCTCCGGACTAGTCACTAGTCCATCCCAGGAAAACGTTGAGACTTTGCACTTGTTCGTGTCACTAGGGACAATGGGGACTAGGATCTTATTGGGCTGGTGTCTAGTGTCAACTTGGACTATTGTAGGGGTGACAACTAAAGGCCAAGTTTGAATTCTATTGGGATGATACCTAGGGCCATTTTAGAAACTTCTACAGTAGGAGTAACAACAATTAACTACTAAGTTTCCTAGAGGTGATGCCCAGAATCAGGATACAGTACAATCTCTTAGGGTGAACACTTAGGGTCAGGTAAGAATTTCCTAGGTGTGACACCTTGGGTCAAGTTAGAGTCTCCGAGATGTGACACCTAGGGATAAGTTACTAGCTTCTAGGAGTGTCACCTAGAATCAGGGTATAATATCTTAGGGGTGAGACCTATGGACTATCACAGTAAATCCACTCTGAAGGCAAAGCTATTCTAAGAACAAAATGATGCAATTTTTTGTCACGCAAGACCGCTCGGTCACATTACGGCACCTGGTATTCCCAGGCGGTCTTCCATCCAAATACTAACCAGGCCCAACCCTGCTTAGCTTCTGAGATCAGACAAGATTGGACGTGTTCAGGGTGGTATGGAGTATGCAGGACCCTTTAGACTGATGTACGTATATCTTTGAGCTTGTATATAAAAATCTGACCAGGTGTAGATTAGAGGAAATCCTCAGTAAAACCAAACTTGTGCACCAAAGGTTTGCTTTTAAAAACGGGTGTAGTTGTGTGTTGTACAGTCATTCCACCCTGAAAAATAATTATGTTTGCAGGAGTTGAGATGGTGCTTACAAACCTCGATTCTATACCTAGTTCTGTCTGCCAAGCATGGTGGTGGAAGCGTCATGCTCTGGGGTTGTTTTGCTGCTTGTGGTACTGGTTGTACAGTTGTTCCACAAATAATTTTTCAAAAACAATCATTAAAAGCCCAACATTCCTGACAAGAATACCTGTTAACCTCTGATCTCATCTGTACATTAATAAAGACTAGACTTCCTGGTCTGCATGTGGTCTGAACCTAATTATAGACCTTCAGGACAACAGAATATCTCCAACTAGACTCAATGGTGAATTCACACCTGTCTGACCTCACAGATGGATGTTATCAAAGGTAAAATTCATAACTTTTGTTTCCCCATGTTGCTTTGCATTTTGGTGTTTTCCCTGCTTCGCCTGTAAAACGGCAAAGGATGCCGGAGAATGTTTGTGTTTACCTTTACTGGACGCTTTTGGACTCATCCCCCCCATGACCACAGCCCTCAGGGCGTCCATACGCAAGCAGTACGGCATTGAGGTACACGAACTGAACCAGCGTCTCAATCTTTGGTCTCTCTGAGTAAATAAATTATGCCATCTCTGCGTCAACGCTAAGAAAACCTGCTGAAACTTCAACAATGCCATCAAGGTTTATCTGCTCTTCCAATCAGTCTCACACCTGTTTCAGCATGGTGTTTACATTCCAACCTACATGAAGCCGGCTCATTAAAAAGCGCCACGGTTTACGGTGTTCTTCGGTTCAGGATGAATTGGTTGGGTTGATGGAGGTTGCTGAAAAGTCACTGAACACTCATGCAGGTAGATATTTTTTAGCTAATCATAGTGAACCATATACTACACGCAGTGGTTCCAGACACTAGTCCTTGAGGAACACCATCCTGCATGTTTTAGTTGTTTCCCTGCTCCAACACACCTGATTTAGTGAATTACTTCCTCACGCTCTGCAGAAGCCTGTTAATCACCCGTTCATTCAAATCAGGTGTGTCAAAGCAGGGAAACAATTAAAACATGCAGGACGGTGTTCCTCAAGGAACACAGTTGGGAACCCTTGAATTACAGTATATTTAACAGCTGCTTTACATTAACATTGCACATTTTTTGGAGGATCGATCAGGCATTTGAAAGTAAGGTTTTAAACTAAACAACTCTCTGAACGATTTCTTTTTGGAGAAATTAAGATTGATGGAAGACCTTTTCTGCACTACTCTAGATTTTTTTTTTTTAAACAGAGCTTTTCTGCTGCATTTTCACTTCCCAAAAAGATTTTTCAGTTTTTGGTGTCTCTGTGTGGACAGAAAAGATGAAACTTTCCAGAAACAAAGACCTATAGCAGCCTATTCAGTTCTTACCCTTTATCACTTTGTAATCTAGAAACCAAATCAACTGTCAGTCAGTTTTACTATTGTTTACCTTTTTTTTTCCGACATCTGTCTCACTTTATCGTGATCTTGTCACTATTAAACTCTGATTGTGTGCTGAAATGATTAACCCCTCATCTTCTCTTGGGTCACAGTGACCCACCAAGCCCAAGTTAGAGAACAATAGACCTTATCTACTGTACTTCAGCTATTAAAACAGGACAGTACAAATCTCTTAGGCTGCTTAGTTTGTATAAATAAATAAAAATAACGTCACAATGATGCCGCTATTTTTTTATTACACTGTAATGCATTCTGGGAAAATGATTTTGGTTGCTCCAGTGCGGTTAGGGTTACCATAACCTCTAGTACTGGAGTCTATGTACAGTAAAATTTCATTCCACCCAGACAACAGAGCAATAGACAACAACGCTTAGCACGCAACTGCACATTAATCACCAGGAGTGCACACGTGTGACAACAGACCTGTCCTGCCTCGTAGATGGATAACAGAGGTTCGTTGGACGTGCCTCAACTTTAGCCCTTTAGCTTTTGTTAGCTCCAAGGAACGTGGCCAAATGCCTTCTCCAAGTCCAAAAAACACATGTAGACTGGATGGGAAAACTCCCTTGACCCCTCGAGGACCCTAGTGAGAATAAAGAGCTGATCCAGTTCTACGGCCAGGATGGAACCCACATTGTTGACACCTGTTAAAAAGTAGCAAAATGTTAACTAAAAGCTTAAAGAAGCAAAAGGCAAAATGTCTCAAACGACTAGCTAAAATGAACATGCAATAAAGAGGTTGAAAGGTAAAAGTAACAAAAAGCTAGCTAAAACCTATAGCCTTTGTAGCAAAATGATAGTTAAAAAGAGCAAAAATATAAGCTACATGTTAAAAGTACTACAAAGTCTAGCTAAAAACTGAAAACAGAAAAAAGCAACTTATAAGTTCGAAGTAGCAAAATGCTAGGTAAACGTAGCAAAAATCTTGCTTAAAGTAACAGGTAACAAAAGGTGGGCTAAAATCTAAATGTAAAAAAGGCAAGCTAAAAATAGCAAAATGCTAGTTAAAATTGTCTAAATGCTAGCCAAACGCTAAATAAAAGGATTACCTAAAAGCTAATAGTAACAAACAATTAGCTAAACACTAAATATCATACAAAGCTAACTGTAAGGTAAATGCTGCAAAATGCTATCTGAAAAGAACAAAACAGTAGCTTGGAGCTAAAAATGGTAAAATGCTAGCTAAAAGCAGCAAAAAGCTAGCTAAAAGTTGCAAAATGTTTGTTAAAAGCGGCAACAAGCTAGCCTAAAGCACATACATTATTTTTGTTTCAACAGTGCCACGTGTTAGAATTTGAGAGCAGAGGATGGAACAGTCCTGACATCAACCCCATTGAATATCTCAGCCCTTTGTTCCAGCATGAGCAAAATAACCTAAACGTCTTAATTCTGACAAAAGCTGGTCGCAGAATGGGATGCCATATGTGTGACTAGGCTGGTGAGCAGCATGAGGGGGAGGTGCCAGGCTGTTGTGGCTGTATATGGTTCTTCCGCATGTTACTGTTTGTTAAACGAATATGTTATATTGCCAACGTGTCTTGTTTCTTCAGACTCCCACCATCCAATCCAACAGACACCACACTAGAGTCAGTAACAGAACAAGCTGTTTAGCATCATTAGATTTATTGCCAAGAATCAACGTTACAACAAAGAAACAACCATCCATCCATCCATCCATTTTCTTTACCCGTTTATTCCATTTTGGGTCACGGGGGTCGCTGGTGCCCATGTCCAGCAATCACTGTGCGAGGGGCGGGGTACACCCTG
>NC_056498.1:38760456-38760722 GCF_014905685.2 Nematolebias whitei
GGTGCCCATGTCCAGCAATCACTGTGCGAGGGGCGGGGTACACCCTGGATGGGTCGCAAGTCCATCACAGGGACACATAGAGACAAACGAGACAAACAACCATTCACTCTCTCACTCACACCTAAGGACAATTTAGAGTTACCAATCAGCCTAACATGCATGTTTTTGGTCTGTGGGAGGAAACCGGAGCACCCGGAGAAAACCCACGCATGCACGGAGAGAACATGCAAACTCCACCCAAAAAGGCCCCTGGACCGGGGTTTGAA
>NC_056498.1:38760822-38763406 GCF_014905685.2 Nematolebias whitei
CAAAAACGTCCCGTTTTTGCTAAGAATATTTTACAAGCCATGTAAAATATGAGCATCATTATGTTTTAGTGGTTAGTGTAACAGGGTTGTTACTGTTTATTGAATTTAGTCAAAATGCACCTTGTTTTTTTTATATTTTACTTGTTTTGCATAAAGGTGTATCTAGTTATTTATTATTTCCCGGATAATAAAAGTATTTTTATTATCTGGGGAAACTGTTTTGATCCTATCTTACATGTAATCAGGGTTCCTTCTGTCGTTTAGTGGCAGTCCGGTGGTGGTAGATTCAGGTACACGACGCCAGCAGCTCGTCCCTCTTCATGTTCTCCGAGTTGGGGCAGGAGCTACATGTCAGATCACCACCACCATCATGTTTTATTCTGTAACAGGTGAAGCTCACGGTAATAAACGGCGTGGAGCTGAGAAGAGTTCCTGAGTGAGCGATTCGTCCATTCGCTGGTGTCAAAACACATCTAGGGGCTACATTAGCACTGTGGCCTCGCACCAAGAAGATCTTGGGTTCAAGCTCTGGTTTGGGTCTGGGGTCTTTCTGTTCTCCTTGTTTTTTCTCCAGGTAATCCATCCCCCCACCCCACCCCCCAGTCTAAAAGCATGGTGGTTCAGACTACCTTCAGGTCCAGGCCTCATTTAAAACAAGACCTATGATCTCAATGGGAGTTGTCCGGTTAAATAAAGGTAAAGCAACAATCATTATTCATGTTAGATTAGGTCAAGACTCATTTCTGGTTATGCTGCTGGTTCAAAGTTTATCACAGGTGTGGACATTTTGTTTTAAACCTTTGCGAAGTTCCACACAGTAAATCTCAGCCCAAAAAGCGTATATGCATAATTAACAGACAAAAGGTTAAACATTACAATTAAATGAAAAACAAAGCTTGGATAAGGGGTGTAAAGATAAAACAGCACAAATTAGAGCCTAATTTATGCACCGAGAGCCGTGATAAGACTGACACAGACCCTGAACTTCTGAAAACAAACCATAAACCAGCAAATACCCTGATCCTGCAGGTAAAAATTGAACAACCTCGAGTTCAACTTGCAATAATTTCTGAACAGCAGCATATTTTCTTTTGGTCTAGATGAGACACTGTGCCCCTTTTTATGAGAACTTCTTGGACACTTGTTTTAACAGTAAAAAAAAAAAAAAGTGTGACCAGGAATGGTCGGTACCAGCCGTGCGAACGAGTTGCATGAAGCGCTACACGAAAATTAAACCATCCGTAACGAGATGCAGAACAATTAAAGGAAGGAAAAGGTTCTGGACCGGCCTCGGTCTCCGGGGCTTTGCTCACATGTCTGGGCATGTGGTGAACGCCGAATTTGGAAAAAAGAAAAGGTGCAATGAACGTTGAAGAGGTCTCAGGAGAAAAATGAGGATGATTGTTCATATTTTTCAGTCTTTCCTAATTTATGTAACCACCGTGTTAATCATCGAAGGTTGGCTCAATGATTCCAAACTCAACGAACATACGTCTCACTTTGAGATTTGAACGTATGCAAATGGTGGAAACATTTACCTCAGGATATGGTAAATGGACTGTTCTTATATAGCACCTAGATAGTCAAGATACTCAAAATGCTTTGCAACACAATCTGTGCTCTCGTTTATCCATCCATACAGCACTCTACATCTAAACAAAGCTAATATGAATCTGTGGAGACTAATCAGTCGATCACATTCATACACCGATGGGACACACATCGGAGGCGATGAGAGGTTCACTGTCTTGCCCAGGGACACTTCGACATGTGCACGCTGGTGGAATTGAACCCTCAATTCTCCCATTGGAGGACGACTGCCCTATAACCACTCAGCCACAACCGCCCCAGAAACAATGTTTCTGTTATGAAGCATTTATGTGTTTTACTTTTAAAACGTTTCCAGAAGCAAGAGTTGGAACAAGACTTGACCCAGTTCAGTATTAATCAATGTGAGACGTTGGTGAAAAATTAATGCAGCTCGGAGTCAAAGTTGTAACGCAATGTTTATCTACCTTGTAGCGTAGTAAACGTGTTGCATAAACAACGTTAAAGCAGGTCAAGCTGATTAGTAGAGTGACTTTTATTAGCAGCGCATTTTCTTTTCCTTCCACGGTCGTATCTGCGCCTGTAAATTCCTCAAAGTGACGCAACCGAAGTTTACTTGTAATGCTTCAAACCCCTTCAGATTAGCTTAACCTTCACAGCACGTCATCAAGAGTAGAATCAAAGCTACTTATCTGTCTGGATAAAGATCTACAAAATATTAATGAACCTGATGCTTTTTTTTTTATTCCTGATTCAAAGATTCCTGATTCCTGAGGGTTGGGCTGTAGAAAGAGTCAGTCAGAGATTATTTATTGTCATTCGCACCTCGTGTGGTACATGTGGTGGAGCGAAATTATGAGGCAACTTTAAAAATTTCACTAGAGCCTGATTTATGTTTGGACAGTTTTTGTCAAAAATAATAACCTCATCCAAACCATCCACATGCCTGCTAGATCCCATCCCAACCAGACTGTTTAAAGAGGTATTTCCCCTAATTAATGTCCACATTTTGGATCTACTTAATTTGTCTTTAATG
>NC_056498.1:38763506-38764576 GCF_014905685.2 Nematolebias whitei
TTGTTGTTGCTGTTGTCCATTGTTGTCATCTTTCTTTGTTGAAACCAGGTCTCTCTTGTAAATGAGTCCTCGAGGCTCAATGGGATTTACCTGTATAAATAAAGGTTGATTGATTAAGTAGCTGATTGGATTCATTGGGTTTAATGGACAAATATAATTGTGTGTCATCAGCATAACAATGAAAATTTATCCCATGCTGTTTAATAACTTTACCTAATGGAAGCATATATAAAGTAAAGAGTATTGGCCCAAGCACTGAGCCCTGAGGATCTTCATGACTTTTGGTGTATGAAGAAGATTTATTATTTACCCAACGTTTTTCAGTCAAGTCATCTGGACAGTTTCTTTATTTTGTGCTGAAACGTTTCGCCTTCGATCCAGAAGGCTTCATCAGTCAAGGAAACACAAAAAACAAAATTGATTCTTCCTCCAGCAGCTTACTCCAAAGTGGAACAAACCAGTTCTGCTTGTGATAAGATGGTCTCTTTGGTACGCCCCTCCTCCATTGCCGGCCCTCTTCCTTGTTGACAGTCATGTCAAACTGGTTGAAAACAACAAAGTCCATGCTCAGTAATATGGACTTTGTTATTTATTATTTACATTTACAAACTGGAATCTATCAGACAGATACGATTTAAACCATTTTAGAGCCGTTCCTGTAATCCCAACATCATATTCAAGCCTCTGTAGAATATTATGATCAACTGTATCAAATGCAGCACTGAGGTCTAACAGGACCAGTGAGACACCAGTCCATTGTCTGAAGCCATGAGAATATCATTAGTGACTTTTACTAGTGCTGTTTCTGTGCTATGATAAGCTCTAAACCCTGACTGAAACGCTTCAGATTATTTCTTGTAGATGTTCACGCAACTGACCTGCAACTATTTTCTCTAGAATTTTTGAGATGAAAGTTAGATTAGATATAGGTCTATAGTTGGCCAGAATTTCTGAATCAAGAGCAGACTTCTTAAGTAAAGGTTTAATTACAGCAACCTTAAAGCTCTGTGGTACATAACCATCCATTAAAGACAAATTAAGTAGATCCAAAATGTGGACATTAATTAGGG
>NC_056498.1:38764676-38766066 GCF_014905685.2 Nematolebias whitei
TGAGGGAACACTGCAGGTAATAATGTCCTGAGAGCGCACGCTGTAGCTGCACTCACACAGAGACATGTAGGAGGAGATGTATGAAGGCAGCAGACCAAGAAGTGATTTAAAGATGAAAATGTACCAGTGGGAGAGTCTGTGTGAAGTTAATGATGACCAGTTAACCAGTGAATACTGGGAGCAGTGGTGGGTACGATAAAAGACTTAGACTACAAGCATGTCTTAAAAACATAAAAACCTGGATGACCCTTAATTTTCTCCTGTCCTCAAGACTAGGGTTTTGGTTTTTGGACCTGAGCACCTTAGGAATGAATTTTTCAGTCTTTCTCTCTCCTTAGATGCATTAATCTGTCCTCCAGGTCTAATGTTAAAAATCTTGGTGTTATTTTTGATCAGGACACGTCTTTAATCCCCCACATTAAAAACGTTACTAGAACCTCCTTCTTCCACCTGCGTAATATCACTAACATTAGAAACATCTGATCTAAAAATGATGCAGAAAAACTGGTCCATGCATTTGTCACGTCTAGACTGGACTATTGCAATGGTTTATTATCTGGATGTCCAGATCATCTTCAGTTGATCCAAAATGCTGCTGCCGGAGTCTTAAGTGGAGTTAGTGGGCGAGATCATATCTCTCCAGTTTTAGCTTCTCTCCATTGGCTCCCTGTCAAATCCAGAATAGAATTCAAAATCTTACTTCTAACCTACAAAGCTCTCATGTGGTGGAACGAAATTATGTACACAGGGTCCCAGTTACATCCAACATCCATCCATCCATCCATTATCTTTACCCGTTTATTCCATTTTGGGTCAAGGGTGTCGCTGGTGCCCATGTCCAGCAATCACTGTGCGAGGGCGGGGTACACCCTGGACGGGTCGCAAGTCCATCACAGGGCCGTTACATCCAACAATAAATTGCAAAAGAAAAACAATGACAACATACAAGATATCAACCAAGAAAAACATAAACTAAATATACACTAAGCACCAATAACATAAAACATCATATCGAACATCAGCACAAACCGGAACACGAGTCCGTGTAAGCAGATGAGCACGCATGAACACACCAACATTGAAACAGATCAGCAGCGACATGAAACAGAAAATGAATGGTCAATGTAAAAGTACATTTACAAGAACGTGTGTGTGTATTTAAGATTTTATATAGGTGCATGTGTGTGCTTGTTTATGTTACTTTGTGAGGACCATTTTTGAACACTACATTGTAAGGACCAATTGCTCTTTGTGAGGACCAAAGCCCAGTCCCCATAAGGTTCAAGTGTCGGTGGGTTAGTGGTTAGGTTTTGGACTAAGGTGTGAATTGCGAATGGGTTGGGGTTAGAGTTAGGCATGTACTAATAATGGTTAGGTTTAGTGTTAGGGT
>NC_056498.1:38766166-38778635 GCF_014905685.2 Nematolebias whitei
GTTAGAGTTAGGCATGTACTAATAATGGTTAGGTTTAGTGTTAGGGTCAGGATTAGGCTATAGAAAATGAATGGAAGTCAATGCAAAGTCCCCAAAAAGTACGTTTACAAGAACGTGCGTGTGTGTGTGTGTGTGTGTGTGTGTGTGTGTGTGTGCATTTAAGGTTTTATAAAGGTGTGTGTGTGTATGTATGTGTATATAAGAATTTATGTGTGTGTGTGTTTGTTTTTGTTACTCTATGAGGACCATTTTTGAACACTACATTGTGAGGACCAAAACCCGGTCCCCATAAGGTCCGTGTTGGTGGGTTAGGGGTTAGGTTTAGGACTAAGGTGTGAATTGAGGATGGGTTAGGTTTAGGGTTAGGTATGTACTGGTAATTGTTAGGTTTAGGGTAAGGGTCAGTGTTAGGCTATAGAAATTAATGAAAACTGAATGGAAGTCAATGCAATGTCCATGTAAAGATAGCAAGACAAACCTTGTGCATAGGGGTTTATATAGGTGTGTGTGTATATGTGTGCATTTAGGGGTTTATATAGGTGTGTGTGTATATGTGTGCATTTAGGGTTTTATATAGGTGAGTGTGTATATATGTGTGTATAGGTGTATAGATATGCCGGGGGAATGTGGGTCCTTCCAACTGTACAAAACAAGTCTCCTGTCCAGAAGAGAAGAGAGCCAAAAGCAATCACATTCTTCTCGTACTTGCTGAAGGATGTATCTACCGGGGACAAACAGTGAGATGAATGGTGATGGGGGCACAGTTTTTATACACATATCACAGAGAATTTATCAAAAATAGATTGCCAATAGGTCCACCATTTGCAACAAGTCCAGAATGTGTGTAAGAGTGTTTCTGGAGTTTGTTTACAATGATCACATGCAGGGTCCATGTCGGCTTTGTAACGTTTGGAGGAACACCCAGAGATAAGGACAGAAGAGAACAGACTCCAAGACTCGATAAGTTTAACAGTGTTTATTTACAAAGTGATTAATGTCATCAAATGTGCACAAAGAGGGGCTGGAACACTGAGGACTAAGAAGACAGGCTAATACGATATCTGAAGGAGTGATAATGTTATTGCTTCTCTTCCTTACAGCAGAGATTGGAGTCAGTCATGGAGACAGGTGATCCAATGGTTCCAGGACGAGGAAGGAAGACGTCCGGATAGAGTTTCAAGCTGTAGGCAGGCAAGTGGTAGGAAGGCAAAGAGGCAGATGAGAAGGCACAGGAGAGTGTGAGGTCCACAGAGGAAATCCCGGAAACAGTTGGGCGGCAGAGATGACACTGTAAGCACGAAGGAAGACAAGGTAAGTAATAATTTATCTGAATCACAAGTAAAGGGCTAGAAACACAACTACCATTGGCAGGTAATGCTCCAACACTGACAGGAAGTCCTCTGCAGCCTTTTATACTCCTGCAACTCATCAGGGCAATGGTCCATAGGTGTGGCTGATTGGTGCTCTCTTGTGGCTGAAGGAACTGGCAGAGCAGAACTCCTTGTCTTTGGACCAGTGCAACTTGTGTACCACTTTGAATTGAATCACAGCGTGTCTCTGACCGATTGAAGGTGAATAAAATTAACATTCTGAATGATCCTTCACCAGATTGAGTCTGATATGAGTTCCTCCAAGTCCAGTTCCCATTTCTGTTTAAGAGAGTCCAAACGGGTCTCATGGTATGAACAGTGTATAGATCTTGCTGAGGGTCCCCTTAGTATCAGACCTGCACTCCAAAATCTTAACCACAAAATGTTTAGAGGAGTACAAAGGAAAACAATCAGAGTTAGACCTCACAAAATGCCTCAGTTGCAGATGAAAAGCTTTGACTTGTGAATATTAAACTTCTGTACCAGCTGCTCAAAAGAGTCAAACATCATCAACATAGAGATCAAATAGTGAATGTACTCCATTCAAGTGCCAGGCATCAAAAGCTGTATTAGCTACTGAATGTGAATAATTGACGCTGGTGTCACAAACAGTAACTATAGAGTTAAATGCCCTCCTGAACTGATTGCAGATCTAAACTATCTAGATCACAATTGGGTTTGAAAAATAGGTTTATACAGACTGTCTGAAAGGAAACTGAGAGCAGAGTAACGCAGAGGGTAAAGTGGATTTGATTGAGGCAAGGGCCTCAATCAGATTCAAATACTGTGTTTTTAACTGGGAGAAGTATCTTTACCCAACCAGAATAACAGACATCTGATATTAGCTGCCCAGTGCATGAAATTAGGAACTGACATGTCTCCAAGCCTGCGGGGCAGAAACAAGTCCTTCCTGGCAATCCATGGATGCCTTTTATTCCAAATAAACACTGATATCTGGCTGTTCAGATTGGAGAAAAACGATTAAGCAAGGAAAATTGGCAGGTTCTGAAACAGATACAGATATTAGGTAGCATATTCACTTTGACATTTCACCTCCCAGTTACATCCAACAATAAAATGTATAAGAAAAACAGTAATAACATCTAACAATGCCATGCATCATCTAGCAATCCATCTAGCAATGTTATGCTTAAATTTCGCCATGAGAGCTAGATTGTTAGTTTTATAGAGGTTCTTATGATTTTGTGTTACCCAAATGCCAAGGTATCTAAAAAAAATTAAACTAATTTTAAAAGGTAGGGTGTCTAAGAATTTCTTTTCTATAGAGGTCACAGGCATCAGCTCGATTTTTTGAAGATTAACCTTATAGCCAGATATTTTCCCAAATTTTTGAAGCAAAGCAAGTAACTCAGGAATGCTAGTAAGGTGAACTGATATATACAAAAGCATGTCATCGGCATATAAAGAAAACTTGTGCTCCTTGCCTAATCAAATTATCCTATTAATGAAGGAGTTTTGCCGTAAAGCTACAGCTAGCGGTTCTATCGCTAACGCAAATAGAAGTGGTGGGAGCGGCACCCCGTCTCATATCGCTTGGAATTCAAAATAACTGGATATATTGCAGTTAGTGTGGACTGCCGCCACTGGGGAGGTTTAAACCAGCCTCACCCATGATATGAATTTGGGATCAAATTTAAGTAGCTTTAAAGTCTTGAAGAGATAACCCCACTCCACACGGTCAAACACCTTTTCAGCGTCCATTGAGAGAATGACTTCATCACAGGTGTGATCGGGTGGACTGGTGTACAACACACTCCCAGCAGCCACCTGACATTGAAGAAAGCCTGAAGTTTTTTTTTTTTAACGAACCCCGTCTGGTTAGGAGGGACAATTGTGGGGACCACCTGCTCAAGTCCAGATAGAGGGCGGAATGTCTCCACACAAAAAAAAACCTGTCCAGATGACCTGACTGAGGACCTGCTCAATTTGTTCTGCCAGGATGTTTGCAAGGAATTTTACGTCAATATTTAAAAGTGAGATAGGTCATTATGAGCTGCAATTTAGAGGATCTTTATACTTCTTAGGTAACAGTGGGATTAGCGTGACGCATGGGCGGTGGCAACATCTGTGCAGCAAGTGACTCTTCAAACACGGACATTAGTCAAAGCGAGAGTAGCTTTTAAAAGTCATGTATGGAGACTGATGATAAAAACTGGTATTTAAAAAAAATGCTTTTAAGAGTGAAGCATTATAATTTTTTAATTGATTCCAAGTAGATTCAGATACAGAGAGTTGTTGTTCATATGCTGTAGCTCAAGAAGCAAATACATGGAACCACCGCACCCGGTCCCGGTTTGGTCACACGACCACTGGAACGGTTCTGTGTGTCATCTGAATAATTTAACTAAACTAACAACCTTGTCAGTTTTTTTTCCCTTTCAACACTTTATTTAAAAAAATTAAACAACTGTTCTTTCAATTTGGTAACTATTATAAATGTTAGGTAGTTTTTTGTTTTTTTTATTATGGCATCATCTGACCCCCGGTCCAGGGGCCTTCTGGGTGGAGTTTGCATGTTCTCTCCGTGCATGCGTGGGTTTTCTCCGGGTACTCCAGTTTCCTCCCACAGACCAAAAACATGCATGTTAGACTGATTGGTAACTCTAAATTGTCCCTAGGTGTGAGTGAGAGTGCATGGTTGTTTGTCTCTATGTGTCCCTGTGATGGACTTGCGACCTGTCCAGGGTGTCCCTCGCCCCTCGCACAGTGATTGCTGGACATGGGCACCAGCGACCCCCGTGACCCAAAATGGAATAAACGGGTAAAGATAATGGATGGATGGATGGATGGTATCATCTGACAACAAATGAACACGTGTGCACCTACCCCTACCAAGCTAGAGAACGATGAAGAAGAAACAGACAAAACAAAAGAAGTGCTACAGCTGAAAATTTGGAAAACCGCCGTCGAACCACAGTTTGAACCCGTTCAATCCAAAAACTGTGGAGATGTTTCTTCACAGCTGACATTTACAGTATTCATGACATTCGTACAGTCGCTCATCTGCCCATTGACAGCTGAATGTCAGCTTTGCTCCAGAGTTAATAGTTTACTGTAGAGTAAACGCTTCAGAGCTGTTACGTTGCGCTGACTCATTCTCTGGCTCGGGTTCATTTACCCCCAGAAGCAGAGAACAAAGAGGGAAAGTCTGCAGCTCACTGATACGACGACCTCGTGCCGGTGTTCCAATCATGGAGGCCTACGTTAATTAGCGGCCTTGCTGCTTTCTCTCGCCGCCACTCACTCCCGTCTCTTGCTCCGTGGTTGCGTTTCAGCTTGGATCCTGCTTTCCTTTAGTTTGCACAAAGTTCAAAAGCAAGTTTTCTTTTCACTGCAAAGCCCCAAGTCTGGTTGTGACACAATCAAACAAGATGTAAGAGAGACAACTGGTAATGCGAACATGCAAGGAAGATAAACTGACAGCCTGGTTTGAAAAAATAAACATAAAATGTGATAATAATTTTAAAAAAAAGTATTGTAAAAACACTGACTCAACAGCTTCTGACTTAAAGTGGTAGCTGGTAAGAAAAAATAAATAAATTCCTAATCATACAACGTCCAAATGCATGAAGTGTTAAATTCCTGAACATAATTGTTGGATTTCTGATGAAAGCCATTAATCTGTGAGTTATTGTAACTTTAATCTACATGTTGGACTTTGCCTCATTGAACCAGGGCATCTGTTTGTGAAATCTTGCTGCATTAGGGACGGCTGGCAGCTCGAGCCTGAACTCCTGGGACTGGACTCCACATCAACCTGTTGAGGTATGTACATTTTACACTCAAACATGAATGCAGGGCATCTGCAGGTTGCAGCAAGTCTAAGACTTTTTCAGACCTTCTTAATGCTACCTTGAATTCATTTTAAGACAAAAAAAAAACAATAAATGCAGGCGGTGGTTGTGGGATCCTGCTGTGTTACAACAAAGTGTAGCACGTGTGTCACTCAATGAACTCATTCAAGGTTAGTTTCCGTCTGTTTATTGAGCATAAAGTGATATCAGTGCTCTCCGGTTCAATAGATGTGTACAAGTGCAGCTATTTGGTTGGAAACGTCCAACAGAAAAAGCAATGATTGAATATATTCAAGGCATGAAGGCTCAGTTGTGTCTTGATGTCCAGTTTTACCGTCAAACACAAAGACGTTGTCCAACTGTCGAAGCATTTACACCAACACGTGATTTAGACATAGAAGAGCTGCTAACAACCGTATACATCAGCAGTGAGTAGAAAGTACTCCCAATCGTGTCACACGTGTTCGAACCACAGACTGGATAAAAGAAAACACAAGTTCAGAATGAAGAAAAAATATCTGTGCATGGCTCAAACTAAAACCTTTGCCTGACAGAAAAGTCCTGTGAGGAAAAAACCAACAACATATGAGATTAAATAGTCCCAGAGATTAAAGCAGAAAAGAAACACTTGACTGAAAATTGTTCATTTGAGGGTTTATTCCTGCATACAGGTCATTTCTCAAAGGTTTTCATGTAAAGACGAGTATACTGTGTACATTACCTTAGTAAAAGTACACAGTATACTGTGTACATGACCATAATAAAAGTAGACAGTATAGTGTGTACATGACCTTAGTAAAAGTACTCATTATAGTGTGTATGTGGCTTAGGCAAAAGTACACAGTATACTGTGTACATAACCTAGTAAAAGTACACCGTATATTGTATACATAACCTTAGTATAAGTACCCAGTAGTTTGTACGTGACATTAGTAAAAGTACACAGTATACTGTGTACATGAACTTAGCAGAAGTACACAGTTTATTGTGTATGGGACCTTAGTAGAAATACCCAGTACACTGTGTAAATGACCTTAGTAAAGTTACACAGTATACTGTGTACATCACATTATAATGTGTACATCACTTTAGTAAGAGCACAGTTTACTGTGTGTGTGACCTTAGTAAAAGTACCCATTTTACTGTGTATGTGACTTTAGTAAAAGTACCCAGCATACTATGTACATGACCTTAGTAAAAGTACAGTGTATATTGTGTAGATGACCATAGTAAAAGTACACAACATATTGCGTATGTGAACGTAGCAAAAATGCAGTTTACTGTGTATATGACCTTAGTAAAAATACCCAGAATACTGTGTTGTATGTGACCTTAGTAAAGTTACACGGTATACTGTGTACATGATCTTAGTCAAAGCACACATTATAGTGTGTACATCGCCTTAGTAAGAGTGCACAGTTTACTGTGTATGTGGCCTTAGTAAAAGTACACAGTATAATGCATACGTGACCTTACTAAAAATACACAGTATACTGCATACATAACCTTAGTAAAAGTACACAGTACTTCATACATGACCTTAACAAAAGTACACAGTATAGTGTGTACATGACCTTAGTAAAAGTACCCAGTATACTGTGTACGTGACCTTAGCAAAAGTGCACAGTATACTACATATGTGACCTTGATAAAAGTACACAGTACTACATACATGACTTTAATAAAAGTACGCAATATATTGCATACATGACCTTAGTAAAAGTACACAGTATAGTGTGTACATGACCTTAGCATGAGTACACAGTATACTTGGTACGTGACCTTAGTAAAATTACTCAGTATACTGTGTATGTGACCTTAGTAAAATACACAGTATATTGTGTACTCTTTGCCATTTGCTGGATTCTAATGTATTTTCACAGGTTGTTAAACATCTATGTTTACGTGTTAAACACTTGATTCAATAACTATTGTAGACAGCATGGCGCAACAAGACCAAGGCCTGACCAACAGCTCTCCATGTATGAATAGAGCATGCTCTGCTTCTCTTCCACCCCCCACCCCCACCCCCACCCCAGTGTAGCGCTATGCTAGATATTCACTCATCAGTTCATCATCAGGGGCATTCATCCTGATCTACTCCATGTTCTTAGTTTTTTCATCTTGTATAGTGGTCTGGATGCTCAATAGTCCTCTGCCTCCCTCCTTTCTATTAGTGTATTGTCTCAGGGTGCTGGACACTTGGAGTGAAACCCTCCATGCATTGTGAAGAGCTTTTGAGTCTTGATGTCAGTGGTTTCTATTTCCTTTAGCCGGGCTATTATACCATCTAGGTATCTGACAACTGGCACTCCATACATGTTGATGATTTGACTTTGTTTTTGTCATTCTGGCTCTTCAGGACCTGACTAACTCTCTGTATGTACTTGGTTGTGACTGACTTCCATGTGGCATCATCATGGTTCCCATGAGACTGTTTGATTCCAAGGTATTTGTAGCTGTCCTTTACATTTGCAATGTTGCCTTCAGGTAGTTCAACCCCTTCACTTGTGATTACCTTCCCTCTCCTGGATACCTTTCAACAACATTTATCTAGTGCAGGTGACATTCCAGTATCCACTGATCTATCCTGGTGAAGTGGACTAATAAGTCAATGTTTCACGTATTATTTTAGCATACAGACTGATGTCATTATGTAGAGGCTGTGACCAATAGTCAAATTTGGAACTTTAGCCACTCTTCGTGATGACATAGTTAACGTAGTTCAAGTCTATAAAAAGCAATATTAGGAACAGAGAATGCCATACTTGATTATATTGAATGCAGTAACTTTCAAACTGGCCTCTAGTGTCTTCTGGTTTCCCATCGAATTCTTGATGAAGCCTCTTAGTGTCCTGTTTTTTTTCCCGTCATTTGATTTGTGTAATTAATTGTCATTATCATTCACCAAGGTGGCATTTAGACATTACGTAATCCCAAGAATTTCTACGTATACTTGAAAGTGCTTTTCAAATTGAGTAATATTGTTAAGCATATTCCCTGTGATGGACTTGCGACCTGTCCAGGGTGTCCCCCACCCCTCGCACAGTGATTGCTGGACATGGGCACCGGCGACCCCCGTGACCCAAAATGGAAGAAGTGGGTAAAAGATAATGAATGGATGGATGGATGTTAAGCATATTGAGTATATAAGCATTGGTATATTCACCATGCCATCACCAGCTGATTCATCTACTACATTTATTCTACTATTTATTTATCATTCCTTTTTGTATTTATCTTTCAGAAGATGTCCAGAACAAGAACGGTGATCCTGACGATCCTGTACATTCTGTTGCTGAGACCCTCTGACTGTAAAGGCAGCAAGATTCTGGTGGTTCCTTTTGACGGAAGCCACTGGCTCAACATGAAGGTTATCCTTGAAGAACTTCACTCCAGGGGCCACCAAATTACAGTTCTACGCTCTGCCAAGAGCTGGTACATCTCTAATAACTCCTCCATTTATACCTCCATTGATGTCCCAATGCTACAGGACGAGACAGACATTAACGAATACAACGAAATGCCACCAGACGTCATGAACTGTCGCAGCTATCCTGAATTTTTACGCATCATTTGTATGCGACGCTTGATCACATCTTTGTTAGTAAATGCCCATGACACTCTGGCCAGATCAGCAGGAGCAATATTAAATGACCGTGTGTTAATAAAAAAGTTACAGGAGTCCAAGTATGAATTAATATTAGCTGACCCAGGTTTGCCTTTAGGAGTAATTCTGGGTAGTTATTTAAAGTTGCCGATGGTTTTGAACGTACGTTGGCTTAATACTGGGGATGCTCATTTTGACATAGCTCCTTCTCCTGTCTCATATGTTCCTCACACAACAAGTGAACTTCACGACAAAATGGATTTCCTAGAGAGGACAAAGAATATGTTTTACTTTCTCCAATGTGTTTATGAGCAATACTTTTTGATTAATCCTGCTTACTCAGATGTGTTTGAGCGTCACTTCCCTCCTGGGACTGACTTGTTGTCTTTGCAGCTTTCAGCTGATATCTGGTTGCTCAGGGCAGATTTTGTCTTTGAGTTTCCTCGGCCCACCATGCCCAACATTGTTTACATTGGAGGGTCCCAGTGCAAAGAGGCCAAACCCCTCACTGCAGAGTTGGAGGCATTCATGCAGAGTTCTGGGGAACACGGAGTGATCGTCATGTCTCTTGGAACACTGGTGTCAACTCTACCACCTAAGATCACTGAAGCTATCGCCGCTGCTTTTGCGCAGCTCCCTCAAAAGGTGATTTGGAGGTTTGACGGTGAAAAGCCTTCCTCTCTGGGTAATAATACCCTTCTGGTGAAGTGGCTGCCCCAGAACGACCTCCTGGGACACCCCAAGACTCGTGTCTTTGTAGCCCATGGAGGGACCAATGGGATGTACGAGGCCATCTATCACAGTGTTCCTGTTCTGGGTATGCCTCTCCTTTTTGATCAGTTTGACAATGTACTAAGACTGAAGGTCCGTGGTGCTGCTCGAGTAGTGGAGGTCCGATCACTGACCAAAGAGAACTTCCTGGAGGCTCTAAAGGACCTCATAGAGAATCCATCTTATCACAGGAACATAAAGCACCTCTCTCAGCTACACCGTGACCGACCAATGTCTCCCTTGGACACAGCGATCTTCTGGATCGAGTATGTCATCAGGCACAAAGGAGCTGCCCACCTGAAGTCTGCAGGTATCAGCCTGCCTTGGTATGCCTACTACAGTCTAGATGTGGCTGCCATTTTGTTGGCCATAACTGGAACCTTCATCTGGGGTTTAGTCCTGGTCTGTAGGTGTCTCTGCTATCGGTTGTTCAGGAAAAAGATAAAGGCAGAATAAATTAATAAATAATCAAACATATTGCTTTTCTGGATAACTGCTGAAATTCTTTTGTGTATTTTTGCCTTTCTACAACCAATATTATGCAAGTAATAAACATATTACTGTCTCAGATTCTAACTCGTTTTCCCTTAATAAAGCTCTCAGCCAAAATGTAAAGTGTGGTGAACGTTATTTTTATACAATCACTTATGACAGAAATGCTTTAGCTAGAGATGTAGAAAAAACATACAGTAACCTGAACATTGGTTAATTTTAGAGCTTTCTTTAATGGCATCGCAATCATTATATGTGAAGGGGACAAGTCCCCCCCCACATTAAAAAAATTGTTAATGTGGACCCCCCCCCCCCATCCACTTTTACTATGAAACATTAGTTTAGTTGGCGCAGTTTCTCTTTCTTCATGAACGAATCCATTCCACTTGATTAACAGGAAAATACTCAAGCCACTAAAACTCCACTCCAGGTTTTCCTGGTTACCTCCAACTCTAAACACACAGAGCAGAAACTGTGCAGGCAGCAGCTGCTGAGTCTCCTGCTTCGGCAGAAAACACGCACAGGTGGAGGAGATGGAGACGCTTCTGTGTTGCTCACTCGCCAGCTTAGCGAGCTTAGTGCGGGCAGTTGTTGACCGGGGGGGGGTTGATCATATATTCATGTTAGGAGGATGCTTGAGAGCAGCGCTACACCTGTAGCATCTTAGCTGTACCTGTGACACTGTGAGACGCTGCAGGTGTAAGAGACGCTGTGTGTTCAGGTGTATTAAAGTTGAAATGTCTTTAAAACCCCACACCTTATTGTCCTCAAGCTTCGTGAGAAACATCATTTAGATGAGGAGTGTTGAACACAAGTCCAAATCAAGGTTCCTGTATTCACTCTTTTGGATATAAGCATATTGTTTCTGATGCTAGGACTGCATGCGTATCTCTTTGAAGGCTGGCAGCAGATTCATTTAAGCAGGTTTTAATTATGTTGCCACAATAAACAATAAAAAAAACACCAACGTTTCCAATGATCATTGTGTAGAAATGGCCTTGAATTAGGCTGTAATCAGCATTTAAGCATATTAAGCTGCTTTTCTGTTGTTCAATCAATCAAACTTTATTTACAAAGCATCTTTCATCCAACAGGGTATAAAACAAAGTGCATTACACCAGATTAAAACACAACAAAACATAAAAAAAATAATTAAAACATACAAGATAATTTAAAACAGCAATAACATACAAAAAATATGAAGTTGACATTACCCTGAATGAACTGAGGAAGCTCTGTTTTGTTATTTTGAACAGCTACAAAACATCCTGACAGCCACTGTTCCATTTAGATCTCGATCATTTATGTTTTCAGTGCTTTCGGGCCTTTTCAACAAACATTCTTCATATCTACCCATTCCATTCCATCAGTTTCATCCTTACCCAGTTTAAACTTTGCTCACGCACCTCATTCTTCATTCCCATCAATTTTTAAAGATCTTTCTTTGTCCATACCCCTTACAAGACACAGTGAAATTTATTGTAAAATGTAATCAAAATTAAACATTCGTTACTGTGTTTGCCAGATACACAAGTGTCAGAAACTCCTGAAACCTGCTGGCAGTGCCAGCTTTGAGACCATTGGTGACGTCGGCTCGGGAGGACACGCCATCTAGCTGGAGAGTCTTTGTGACGTTGGCTCAGAGACACACTCTGGAGACGCCGACTCACTGGAGACAGTTGGTGACGTCGGCTTAGGACACTCTGGAGACGCCAACTCACCAGAGACAGTTGGTGACGTTATTTTGGGAGGACACTCTGGATACGCCGACTCGGCGTAAACCATTGGTAACGCTGGAAAGCATCTAAATCTCAGACAAGCAGAACTTCAAGTACCCTAACCCCAACCCCACAGGTAGTCTATAAAAAGATGTGCACTGGTGTCTGAAGAGGTCTATAATATCAAAACACTGTAAACTATTAAAAAAAAATCTCTACTAGAATTTGCCCACCCAGGTGGTACCGATATACGGTATTCATTCAACCTTTATTCAGACAGGTGAATCCCACTGAGCCTCGAGGACTCATTTACAAGAGAGACCTGATTATGGCCACGGAATAAAAAGACTAATTATAAATGTTAAAATTCTACCTGATGCCCTGACAGCAGTCACTGTGCGAGAGGCAGAGGACACCCTGGACAGGTCTCCAGTCCATCCCAGGGCCAGAGACAAACAATCATTCACTCTCTCACTCACACCTATAGGGACAATTTAGAGTTACCAATCAGTCCAACATGCATGTTTTTGGTTTGCGGGAGGAAACCGGAGTACCTGGAGAAAACCCACGCATGCACGGAGAGAACATGCAAACTCTGTCCAGAAAGGCCACTGTCCTGGATTTGTTTTACATTTTTATTTAAGATATTTGTAAAGCACTTTGATCAACTTCTGCTGTTTTATTGAAATAAAT
>NC_056498.1:38778735-38779889 GCF_014905685.2 Nematolebias whitei
ATTTGTAAAGCACTTTGATCAACTTCTGCTGTTTTATTGAAATAAATCACACAGAGCCCGTTGTTGACCCGGTTTCAGTCACTCCGGCTGTTTCCGTAGGGAAGCAAGATGGACGCTGCTCTCAAATGTTGCATACGAATGTTTATTTTAAGAACACATTAATTACGTATCGATATGAAAAATAAAACTTGTGTCAGTTTTGATCCTCACATCAGAATTTTTTTTATTCTGTGTGGAGAAAAATATCTTTGTTTTTGTTGGTTTGAGGTCATTTTTTAAAACCACTGAACAAGACGTTAAAGGATAAATCTGAGAAAACGGCTGAGGACGAATAAACTAATGAAATCAGTAACTACTTTTAACTTTACAAAGAAAACGTTAAACTGTACGAATGAAACGTGAGATGACTTTTGTCCAAATTAAACAAGAAAACCGATTGTGTGACCTGCAGGATGAAAAATATGTCCAACCCAACATCCAGAGCTGTAAACAGGATTTAAACTCATCTCTTAATGGGAGCAAACATAACCACCATAAACGTCTGTGATTTACCGCCTCAGACTGGACTTTGCCTCAGACTGTGTGCAAAAGTTAAAGTGCGTGTAATAAAACATGGCAGAGCCTCCTGATGCACGGAGGAGCGGCAGCTTGGGTGCGAACATCTGGAACCAGGTTCAACAACGACCAGGTGAGGTTTTCCATCAGCATCCATCCTTAAAAAACTACAAACAAATCCACATTTCACGTGTCCAAACAGCTGTAGCTTGTGTAGATTATTGACAAAGATTATTAACATTTAATCCTCAGCATCTCGGTTTGTGTCCTCCAGGTGATTAAAGAAACATTTAAGCAAGTTAAAGCTTACGGTTCGGTTCACAGTTCCTCCTCTTGTTGCACATCTTTTGATCAAACTATTATTAGTTTTTCTTAGACTTTAAATCAAATGCACTAAAATGTGGAATGGTTTACAAACATAATTACAGTGGAAACATTTTTGCATCTTCCCTCCTGATTTTGAGGATCTTTACCCGTTTGTTGCCACAGAATCACGACAGTTTGAACCTTTTGTGATTTTAAAACAAATTGAAAGATTTTCAAGTTCTTCCTCGGGTCTGAGGCTGACTCACGTCTTGTGTCGGAGCGCAGAAACTTAA
>NC_056498.1:38779989-38783046 GCF_014905685.2 Nematolebias whitei
AGCAGTAATACTTCTTTAAAAAGTCTTCAGTTGATCCAAAATGCTGCTGCCAGAGTCTTAACTGCTGCAGGTTTCTCCCTCATGAGGGAGTTTTTCAGATTCAGAGATTCTTTGTTGTCATTCGCACCTCATGTGGTACATGTGGTGGAAAGAAACTATGTACACAAGGTCCCAGTTACATCCAACAATAAGATCTAAGATATGAACTAAGAACTTTCCTTTCCACTGTCACCTTCGTGCTTGCTCAAGACGAGAGTCTGTGATGAATTTCAACTCAAAGCAGTCTGCTCCTCTGATTTGTTTTTCCCTTTCAGCTGCCCCCTTCTTCAGGGGTCGTCACAGCGAACTAAGTCACAAAGACTTGGCTATTTTTACACCAGATGCCCTTCATGATGCAACCACAGACACGAGCTACCACAGCCCTCTGTGTGGAGCAGAGAGCTGGACACTGGGGGGAGCAGATGGTGGGGGTTAAGGGCCTTGCTCAAGGGTCTTGTGTGGGACAAATGAGTTTGGAGGCAGGTGTGGCTTCTTCACCTATCTCACCCACATTTTGATGTTGTCGGTACCGGGAGTTGTACCGGTGATCTTCCAATCATTGGCCCGCCTTCTCTAACCTCTGCGCCACCACTCCCTAAATGCTGCTCCTCGGATAAATAACTTTGTTAACCTACTTTTCATATATATATAACTATTTCTGTTCAGTGCCCTGCGGTGACTTCTGTTGTGACTTGGCGCAATATAAATAAACTGAATTGAATTGAAAACTATTTTCTCTGGTTACTGGTTAATTTGTTAA
Organism: Nematolebias whitei; assembly: GCF_014905685.2. NCBI lineage: Eukaryota > Metazoa > Chordata > Actinopteri > Cyprinodontiformes > Rivulidae > Nematolebias > Nematolebias whitei. The sequence continues at coordinate 38,780,789 of NC_056498.1, forward strand.
CTCTTGAGGTTTTCTACCATCTCTGCGGCGTCAGCCTCACCTGGTGAACGACCTCCACTGAAGCTTCTGGTTCAAGAGCTGCAGTTGTCTGTGGACTCTTTGCCTCTTGCCAAGATGTTCTGGAGCTTCCTCTTCTCCAAGTCTCCTGAGATCACAAGTTCACGTTGTGTTTATTTGTTATATGCAACGTTAACACAGGGTTCACAGTGAAATGCGTAGGATGAGAAGAACCGATTTGACTCGCTAAAAAAATAAAACAAACAAACAAGAAATACTAAAAGCATGAAGTAAGAGTACACAAAAAAAGTACCAAAAAGTGATAAAGTAATTATTGTTGGATGTAACTGGGACCCTGTGTACACAATTTCGTTTTACCACATGTGGTGCGAACGACAATAAAGAATATCTGAATCTGCATCTGTACAATTCAATTAAGGCACATTTTCAAAATGTTTACTCAAAATCAATTAGCTTTAAGGCTAACAAAGGAATCAAACATCAAAGAATATGTAGTTACCAGTATAATTTAATTCAAACCGAGCCAGTACCAAACAGTAAAACCAACACTGCCACTGGAGTGGTTTGTAAAAAGTAACAAAAACACCTTAAAATAGTTCAAATAAATTCAACCAAAGGTGTCCTTTAATTACTAAAGGTATGGCCTTTTATTCGGCTTATTTATTGAGTCACTTTATTTGTGTATTAAATAAATGCATGGTTGGGAAGATCATATTGACCAGGGTAAATGCTAGCCCAATCAGCCGTTAGCTCTATGGAGTCTTGCATTGTAAGTGCTGTGATTTTTGCTACAGCGTTAAAACAGCAACTAACGCGCCCAACAGTATTTTAAAACAAAAAGGCAACTTACCGTCGAGTAGATGATTGAATACTTTCAAATTTCTCCGACTGTAGATCTGGTCAAGTTGTAGAAACAACAGCAGAGTGCAGCCACACAGCCGTGACGCAGCTCCAGTCCGGTGTTCTGTCGGGTCAGAAGTCAGAACCATTGGACAGAACCATCACTCGTTCCGAATCTGAACCGACCAAGTAACCTCTGACTTAAAGCGTACCTGCAGGCTGCAGCCAGACTGGTTGTGAGTGTCACTGCAGCACGATATGTTCCAGGATAAAAAATTTAAATAAACTGAACCGGAAGTACACGATCGGTCGGTACTAATGGGTATAGCTTGCATTCGACGTGCCCCGGGCAGCGATATCTGCGCCCAGAATCATTCCTTTCTCTTGTAACGTCGTGGAATAACTGCACATGCGCCATTTTTAACGAGAGTATATGGATTAGATTCATGCGCCCCCAGGGGCCGGAAATACGTCGCCAATCAGACGTTTTTTGAAACAATCAACGTAGCTCATCATTACCTTTAAAATATTTATCCTACACAACTAAAAACATATATACATATATTTTGAAATATTTTTATTTTATTATTTCATTTTTATTAAAAAATTTTAAGTCTTCAGTGTAAAATGGTGAGTAGTTCCAGTCGGTGGGAGGCGACATAGCGCCCTCTACTGGCCGGCTGCCCCAGACAAACTCCACCCACCTCCCCTCCACCTTCTTGCTGAGAGGCAAAAGCTCTACTAACAGTGCCACCATGCTACACAGCGTCAGAAAGCTGTCAGTATAGTGTCATCAGCATAGATGCACACAAAGCAAGCTAAACTATCCCTCCAGATCAGTTTTTTATAAATGTAGATGACGTGATACATCCTCTCTGCTTTTCTGCTAACAATATGGCTAACAAGCTAATGTTAGTTGATTGTCAACAGGTTAATTAGCCTCCATAGCTAACCTACAGCAGTTTGGTGGATAGCTCACCTGCTAACGCTATATATCTTGTAGCTTGTTGCAAACATTTGAATCCTACATTTGTATAGTAATCTCAATGTTCTTGTCCTTTAAAAAAAGTTTGATATATATTGTAAAGCATGCTTTTCTGCCTTGCAAGCTTTAACTAAAGGTTGTACAGTAGTTCCTCATATATCGCGGGGGTTCTGTTCCCAACCCCCAACCCCCTGCAATAAGTGAAAAACCGTGAAGTAGGAATAGTAGTACAAGTAGTAGTAGTAGTAGTCAGCTGTAGTTTATTTAAATATTAAGGCATTTTAAACCCTTCACACACTCTTGCAATATTGAAAACAATGTTTCTGAACTCTAAACGTTCTAAAAGAGCACAGCATGTCATGATCGCTGCTCTCTGCCACCTGCCGCTCTCTGCCACCTGCCGCTCTCTGCCACC
>NC_056498.1:38783056-38785368 GCF_014905685.2 Nematolebias whitei
GCTCTCTGCCACCTGCCGCTCTCTGCCACCTGCCGCTCTCTGCCACCTGCCGCTCTCTGCCACGCCCACTTCTTCTCTGCAATTGCTAGCAGGTGCAGAGATCATAACATGATGCAGGAGGGACGTTCTCCCTGAAAGTGTGGGCTGCAAAGCAGCAGGTTATAAATCATTAGAAATTATTTATTTTAAATGAACAATCCATGCTGCTCGTGCAGCTCATCCATCAATCAGCCAATTGTGTGTCATGTCCAATCTTACTTTGAAAAACCACAAAAGAGCGAGACCCGCAAAAGTCTGACTGTGAAGTAGCGAGGGACTATGTATTTTGTAAAGAGAATTACAGTATTTGGTTTTATTATGCAGAAAATGGAATTTTCATCTAGCAAGAAGTGTCCAAAATCCATCCTCTATAAATAGTTTGTATTATTTTGTGTGTTTGACGTAGATACAGGAAGTCAGAACTAGTATGGAATTGGTATATATAGTAAGCAGAATCATTTGAGGAAAAAAATCTTAATAAGCTTTTCTGTTCCTTTTTCTCTTCTTGCAGAAAATGTCCAGATCAATCACTGTCATTCTGACACTCCTGTGCCTTTTGGTGCTTGGACCTTCTTACAGTAAAGGGGGCAAGATTCTGGTGGTTCCCGTTGATGGAAGCCAATGGCTCAACATGAAGGTCATCATTGAACAGCTTCACTCCAGAGGACATGAAATCACAGTTCTGCATACTAGCAAGACCTGGTTCATCTCCAGTAACTCCTCCATGTATACTTCTATTCATGCTCCAGTGCAAGGGACAAAGTGGGTCAAGGAAGTCATGAATATATATGTGCAAAATATTTTAGATTTACGCAGCTATCCCAATTTCATACGCCAATTTTACCAGCAGCAGTTTTTTTCATCACTGGTGCAGTTGGGACATATCAGCTTGGCCAACATAGCTGCTGGAGCGTTAGATGACTCTGTGTTTATAAAGACATTGAAGGACTCTAAGTTTGACCTAATGTTGACAGATCCTGCTCTGACTTTAGGAGTTATTCTTGGTAATTACCTGAAGCTGCCGATGGTTCTTAATGTGCGATGGATTAATCAAGGAGACGGTCATTTTGCCATTGCTCCCTCGCCTGTCTCCTACGTACCTGTAGACCATAGTGAGCTTCATGATCAAATGGATTTTATCGATCGAACAAAGAATATGTTGCACTACCTCTACACTGTCTATGTGCAGCATTTTCTGATTGAACCCTCCTACTCAGATGTGTTTCAGCGTCACTTCCCTCCTGGGACTGACTTGTTGTCTTTACAGCGTTCAGCTGATATCTGGTTGTTCAGGGCAGATTTTGTCTTTGAGTTCCCTCGGCCCACCATGCCCAATGTGGTCTACATTGGAGGGTTCCAGTGCAAAGAAGCCAAACCCCTCCCTGCAGAGTTGGAGGCGTTCATGCAGAGTTCTGGGGAACACGGGGTGATCGTCATGTCTCTGGGGACACTGGTGTCAGCTCTACCTGCTGAAGTCAACGAGGCTATCGCTGCTGCTTTTGCTCAGCTCCCTCAGAAGGTCATTTGGAAGTTTGACAAGGAAAAGCCTTCTTCTCTTGGTAACAACACCCTGCTGGTGAACTGGCTGCCCCAAAAGGACCTCCTGGGACATCCCAAGACCCGGGTCTTTGTAACCCATGGAGGAACAAATGCCATATATGAAACCATCTACCACGGTGTTCCTGTTCTGGGTATGCCCCTCCTTTTTGACCAGTTTGACAACTTACTAAGACTGAAGGTCCGCGGTGCAGCTCGGGTAGTGGAAGTCCGTTCACTGACCAAAGAGAACTTCTTGGAGGCTCTAAAGGACCTCATAGAGAATCCCTCTTACCACAAGAACATCCAACACCTCTCTCTGCTTTACCGTGACCGTCCAATGTCTCCTTTGGACGAAGCCATCTTCTGGATTGAGTACGTCATCAGGAACAAAGGAGCTGCCCACCTGAAGTCCGCAGGTTTCAGCCTGCCTTGGTATACCTACTTCTGTCTGGATGTGGCCGCCATTTTGATGGCCATAACTGGAACCTTCATCTGGGGTTTAGTCCTGGTCTGCAGGTGTCTCTGCGGCCAGAGGTTCAAGAATAAGATGAAAGCAGAATAAATGATTAAAGTGCTTTTTATACAAGTGTGTTTTACCACAGCTACATGCAGTGTGATGTACTGTAACACCTGACTCATAATGAAATGTTTAATGACAATAAAGCTTTTAACCAACACTGATAAGATGCAGTGAAATCATATTAAGAGTCCAGCCAGTCAGCTTATGATATCAG
>NC_056498.1:38785468-38786521 GCF_014905685.2 Nematolebias whitei
TATGATATCAGGATTGCCAGAGATGTAGAGGAAACAAAACCTTAAGACATTCCTTATTGACACAAACTCATTTTAAAGTTTATTTTTTAAGATTGCTGTAATTAAACCTTTACTTAAGAAACAAAACCTTGGCACGGGAATCCTAGCCAATTATAGACCTATATCCAATCTAACTTTCATATAAAAAAATTCTAGAGAAAATAGTTGCAGGTCAGTTGCAATGGAGAAGTAATCTGTTTGAGCAGTTTCAGTCAGGGTTTAGAGCACAGACACAGCACTGGTGAAAGTTATATTCTCATGGCTTCAGACAATGGACTTGTGTCTACACTGGTCCTGTTAGACCTCTGTGCGGCATTTGATAAAGTAGATCACAATATTCTACTACAGAGCCTTGAATATGATATTGGGATTATAGCAATGGCTCTAAATTGGTTTAACTCATATCTATCTGATTGATTCCAATTTGTAAATGTAAATAATAAGTCTTATTTTTTCATTCATTCATTCATTCAACCTTTATTTAAACAGATAAGTCACATTAAGCCTCAAAGACTCATTTACAAGTGAGGTCTGTTTGGATAGACAATAAAAGTGGCAAACTGGACACATGTAGAAATTGGAGGCGAAAAAATTCCTATCAGACTTTTTTTTTCCTACTTGAGAAGAAAAATAACTTTGATATTAAAAAAACACCTCACACAAACAAGCACATAGTGACGTAGACATTCTGCAGAGGGGAGATGACGAGAGTGGTGAGCACGATCAAAGATGCTCTCGAGGGCATTGCAAGAGTTCTGATAAAGAAGGAATAATCAGCCAGTGTCCTCTGGTGAGATCCATAAACATTCTCGAGGTATGTCGAGGAATGGCCAAGAATAACAACTATGAGAATCCTAGAGTCCTGAAATGATGACACAAAGTTTATTCAGCTGGTTTCATCTGGTTATCAGTTGGAAATTCCTCAGGGAGGGGGTGGTGAGCGTCAGATCACATGTTCTCCAGGCGGATTCAGATAAGATGGCCTTCAAGACCAGCCAAGGGAGCCAAATTCAA
>NC_056498.1:38786621-38792554 GCF_014905685.2 Nematolebias whitei
AAGTTGATTACCCTGAAGGAACTGAGGAAACTCCGTTTTGTTATTATTTTGAACATCTACAAAACATTCTGACAACCTGTGTCTCGATTATTTATGAGTTTTCTTGTGTATTTTTACTACCACGACTGATTTATCAAGCTGTATTAAATTTTGATCACTAAATTTCACATTTTTGTCATTTAAACTCCTGTTTGAAGACTTATTGCGAGCAGGAAACAGTTCCAGTGATTGAGCTCAGAAATATAAAAATATGAACAAAATAATGTAGCTATTTTTAAGTTAGAGTGATAAGGCATACATTGAGACATTGTCAGGCAAACATCTATGGAAACAGAGAAGTTTTATAGATACTGAAGGATTAAAATGAGGTTAAAATATTAACTCGGGTTGAGGAGCCTTAAACTCACCTCTAATCACGTAAGAAAGCCTTTTATAGCCTTTTTAACCCACATTCTTCATATCATCCCTTTCCATCCCATCATTTTCATCCTTACCTGGTTTCAACTTTGCTCCATGCCAGAGCTCACGGTTACCGACACCATAATTTTTTTCAGCGCCAGAAAGGCGACGAGAAAAGTAAGCGCAGGGGTGGACCTTGTTGTCTTCAATGGACCTTTGGGACAAAACTGCCCCTACACCAGAGTCAGAGGCATCAACCTCTGATATAAACTGATGGTTCAAGTCAGGATGGGCGAGAACGGGAGTCAAGGAAAACCGTTTTTTGAGCTTACTGAACGCAGAGTTGGCCTCGGGGGTCCATTTGAAGGTTCTGAGAGTGGATGTGAGCTGGGTGAGGCGATGTGACTGTAGTCTCTGATGAAGCGCCTGTAGAAGTTGGCAAATCCCAGAAAACATTGTAATTGTTTCCTCGTCTCGGGGACAGGCCGAGACTCGTCTCGGGGACAGGCCGAGTCAGAGACACTCGGCTGGCTTCATCTTCTCCGGGTCAGTTCTGTAATGTCCTCCTTCAAAAATAAAGCCCAGGAATGAAATGGAGGGAACATCAAACTCACATTTCTAACCCTTCACAAAAAGTTGATTTTCATATAGTCGTTGTAACATTGTTCTGACGTGATTAGTGTGTTCCTGCTCGTTTTGTGAGTAGATGAGGATGACGTCCAAATAGACAAACACAAAGTCACCAATGAAGTCCCTAAGGACATTGTTTACTAGGGAATACTGTCAGGCCGAACGACATGACCAAGTATTCGAAGTGTCCCAAAGGGGTCCTGAATGCGGACTTCCACTCATCACCCTCCTTAATATGCACCAAATGGTATGCGTTGCGTAGGTCCAGTTTAGAAAATATGGTTGCAGTCTGGAGCTGTTCATGGATGGAGTCAATGCGCGACAAGGGGTATTTATTTTTATATACTGTATACTTTGTATGTTTTAATAGTGTTTGACATAGCTACAGGAAGTCAGAACTAGTATGTAATTACAAAAATGTTAAACTGAGTCATCTGGACAGTTTCTTTTTGGAAGAAACGTTTCGTCTTTCATCCAAAAAACTTCATCAGTCTGAGGCCTGCCAACAGGAGCTGTCATATTAAATAGCACCTTATTGACATGTTTCAAACCAGTCTACTGTGGAATTCACAGAAACTGGCTTTACACGTGCAAAATAGAGGACTATCAGTCTAAAACAATCGATCATTCATTCATTTCAATTCAGTTTATTTATATAGCGCCAAATCACAACAAAAGTTTTCTCAGGGCATTGTACAGAAACATTCACGTACATAGAACAGCCAATTAGTAAAGTTCTCTATCTAAGAAAGCCAGCAGACTTGTTGAATCTTCATTTCGTCACAGTCTCCCATCCTGTGCAAGCACAAAGACAACAGTGGAAAGGAAAAACTCCCTTTCAAAAGTATATGGACTGTACTTATATAGCGCCCTTTTATCTTATCCAGATACTTAAAGCGCTTTACACTACAATCTGTGCCTCATTTATCCATTCATACAGCTCTCTACTAGATCGCTACAAAGCTAATTGAACAAATCATTCTAAAGAGACTACTCAGTGCTTTATCACATTCATACACTGATGGGACACACATCAGAGGCAACAAGGGGTTCAGTGTCTTGCCCAGGGACACTTTGGCATGTGACTGCAGGTGGATTCGAACCCCCAACTCTTGCATTGGAGGACGACTGCTCTAACTACTCAGCCACAGCCGCCCTCCAGCAGAAGAAACCTCCAGTAGAACCAGGCTCAGGATGAGCAGCCATCTGCTTCGACCGGCTGGGTTTGGGAGGACAAGAAGGAGAGACAGATGAACACAGAATGGCAGGTCCAGATGTAGGTCTTGACTCTACCAACTTCAGTAAACTTCATCCGATCTCTAATCTACTCTTTATTTCCAAAGTTCTTGAAAAAGTCATTACTAGTCAACTTCATTCTCACCTATCTAACAATAACATTTATGAGTAGTCTCAATCTGGTTTTTGCCCCCACCATAGCACCGAAACAGGTCTAATAAAAATTACTAATGACCTTCTTGTTGCTGACTCTGGTCTTCTGTCCATCCTCATTCTACTTGACCTAATTTCTGCCTTTGACATAATCTAACATTCTATCCTCCTCAACAGACCACTAGCATCCCAGGTATTCCACTAGACTGGTTCAAATCTTATCTCTCTGACCGCATTCAATTCATTAAGCTTAAATCCTTCCGTTCTCAGTCTTCCCCCATCTCCAGGGGTGTGCCCCAAGGCTCTGTCCTCAGATGCCTCCTCATCATGGAGACATCACCAGTACATGTACTAATGTAACCCAGAACTGAGGATGCGTATTGGTCCAGGTCTAGTGCCCCACCACTTTCAGTAGCTTCTCTGAAGACATCCCAGTCTGTTGGTTCAAAACAATCTCTCAGTATGGGGCCACTATTCTGCATCCAAGATTTAACTTTCTTTTGTGCCAGTCTGGATCATCTTAGTAGGGCCAAGTAAACAGGAGCCAGGAAGATTGAGATGTGATCAGACAGTTCTAGGTGGGGGCGGGGTTCAGCTTTGTATGGATCTTTTATGTTTGTGTAAACACGGTCCAGCGTGTTGTTTCCACATGTTGGTATGGCCGCATGCTGGTAAAATCTTGGGAGGAAGTCTTTTAGATTCCTGAGATTAAAGTCTCCAGCCACTATGTAAAGAACCTCAGCGTGTTTGCTTTGCAGCGAGCTGAAGAGATCATGAAGCTCCTGAAGAGCTTCGTTAGCATTAGTATCCGGGGTTATGTAAACAACTGTTATAAAAACCACTGTGAACTCGCAGGGTAGATAATATGGTTGACATTTCACTGTTAGCTGCTCCAAAGCCTTGGGGCAATGATGGCTAATCAGTGTACAGTTTGTGCGTCAACTTTTACTCATGTAAATGCAAACTCCGCCTCCCCTCAATTTCCCTATTAACTCACTGCAGCGGTCTGCTTGGAAAAAAAGTATGTCAACCAGCTGAAAGGCTGAATCTGGCATGTTGCTGGTAATCCATGATTTCGTGAGGAAAAGTACTGCACACTTCATCATCTCCTCTGAGGCACCCACTCTCAGACAAAGCAAATCCATCTTGTTGTCCAACTAGCAGACGTTCGACAGAAAGAGAGACGTATCAGGAGTTTCCCAGCGTTAGCATTAGCCTGTAGCCTCACCATAACCCCTGCCCGGCATCCTCGTTTTTTAAGCCGGGAACAGTGCTTCCTCCTCTGCCCATTGATGCATCTCTGCTGCAGCTTCCAGGTAGATGACTTTAAGATCTGCATTCTGCCGGAGCGTAGTTTTGAGTTTGTTGCGGATTGCTGCTATATTCCGTGGCAAATCTGCTCCTGTTCTCATCAGTTCTGTTCGGCTATAACTCGCACGCATAAATCGTGCAGAGTCAGTCATGGAGTCAATTTCAAAACTCCTAAAAACTGGGATCGCACCAGGAGCCTGTGAAGCTGCAGCTGCAGGGAGCGTGGACATCTTGCCCGCATCATCACACATCGTTTTTAAAATTTTTCTTTTTACTTTCAAAGCTATCCACAATCATGCCACTCCTTACCTATCTGACCTCCTACACATCTCCATCCCCTCTCACTCTCTCATATCCTCCTCTTCGCTGCACCTCCATGTACCCACTGCCCGCCTCTCCACCATGGGGAACAGGGCCTTCACCTGCTCTGCCCCTCACCTCTGGAACTCTCTACCACCAGACCTACGAAACACTACCTCTCTTTCTCTGTTCAAGACTACTCTGAAAACACATCTCTTTAGATTAGATTATCCTTCTTAACTTTGTTTTATGTATTTTCAGTCAACCTTTATTTAGACAGGTTAATCCCATTGAGCCTCGAGGACTCATTTACAAGAGAGACCTGATTTTATATTGTGTATGTACTTTATATCTCAATTTATGCCTGTTGGTCTTTGCACTGTTTGTTTTTACACAATCTTATATGATGTGTTTCTTGCTGTAAAGTGCCCTTGGGTGTCCTGAACATCCAACACCTCTCTCTGCTTTACCGTGACCGTCCAATGTCTCCCTTGGAAAAAGCCGTCTTCTGGATAGAGTATGTCATCAGGAACAAAGGAGCTGCCCACCTGAAGTCCGCAGGTTTCACCTTGCCTTGGTATGCCTACTTCTGTCTGGATGTGACTGCTTCATTTATGGTCATTACTGGAACCTTTATCTGTGGTGTAGTCCTGGTCTGTAGGTGTCTCTGCTGCCGGAGGTTCAAGAAGAAGATGAAAGCAGAATAATAATTATTAATATTAAGTTTTATTTAACCAGACAAATCCCAATGAAAACACAGATCCCTTTTGCAAGGGAGGCTTGGTCCTGAAGGCAGCCTAACATGCATGTTTTTGGTCTGTGGGAGGAAATCAGAGTACCTGGAGAAAACCCATGCAAGCATGAGAAGAACATGCAAACTCCACATAGAAAGACCCCAGGTCCAACCAGGGATTGAACCCAGGACTAAATGATTAAATAAACAAATGAATAAATAAAACAAATAAGTGATTAAAGTGTGTTTTATCTCAGTTGACATGCATTGTAATGTACTGTAACTTCTGACTCATAATGAAATGTTTAATGACAATAAAGCTTTTAAACAACACTGATAAGCTGCAGTGAAATCATATATAGAGTCCAGCCAGTCAGCTATGATATCAGAATTGCCAGAGATGTAGAGAAAACAAAACTTTAAGACATTCTCATGTTGGAGAAGCTAAACCACCTGTCCACAGACGCCTGACTCAACTCCAGAGAGCTGCTCTTCAGGACAAGACTTGGCAGTCCACCTACACCTCAAGGATAAGGGACACTCTGCTGAGGACCAAAATGTTCATGTTTTAGAGAAAACAGATAGTTTGAGAGTGGGGTTGAGTGGGGTTATCACTTGGCAACAAGCTAGTTTTGTTTACACAAGTGACTGTTTGAAAACTTGACTTTTATTGCTCTGGAGCAATGTCTTCTGGAATTTCAAGCCTATATTCAAAAAGGAGTATCCCCAAGCTTCAAAATGATACCAAGCATTACATGATGGGATTTCCGGATGCTATGGCAGGCAGAGAAAAACTGTCACTGTTTTAAGGAAATAAAATACTATGATTATGTCTCAAAACATGCCTGTTAGAAAACTTTGATTTAAAGATAGGCGAGGAAATCATGTATTTTATTAGTTAACGGGATCACTGAATGGTGTCTTTATGGACTCGTTTTTTACGACTATCTCGCTAAAATATTGGGAAACCCCCACCCCCATGTGAACATGCAAAAACATTGAGGGGAAGGTGTGAAATGCAATTCACATTTTCCATGTTCTTTCATGTTTAAGAAGATAACAGTAGACCATTTTCTTTAAAGTAAAAATCACATTGGACTCATTATGACCCGAGGTTTCAGAATAATCTACAGTGCCTTGCGAAAGTATTCGGCCCCCTTGAACTTTTCAA
>NC_056498.1:38792654-38795696 GCF_014905685.2 Nematolebias whitei
TTCTTCTTGCCACTCTTCCATAAAGGCCAGATTTGTGCAGTGTACGACTGATTGTTGTCCTATGGACAGACTCTCCCACCTCAGCTGTAGATCTCTGCACTTCATCCAGAGTGATCGTGGGCCTCTTGGCTGCATCTCTGATCAGTCTTCTCCTTGTTCCAGATGAAAGTTTAGAGGGACGGCCGGGTCTTGGTAGATTTGCAGTGGTCTGATACTCCTTCCATTTCAATATGATTGCTTGCACAGTGCTCCTTGGGATGTTTAAAGCTTGGGAAATCTTTTTGTATCCAAATCCGGCTTTAAACTTCTCCACAACAGTATCTCGGACCTGCCTGGTGTGTTCCTTGGTCTTCATGATGCTCTCTGCGCTTTGAACAGAACCCTGAGACTATCACAGAGTTCATAGATCCTCAGTGAACTTCTGGAGTGAGTTTGCTGCACTGAAAGTAAAGGGGCCCAATAATATTGCACGCCCCACTTTTCAGTTTTTTATTTGTTAAAAAAGTTCGACACATCCAATAAATTTCATTCCACTTCACAATTGTGTCCCACTTGCTGTTGATTCTTCACAAAAAATTAAAATGTTATATCTTTATGTTTGAAGCCTGAAATGTGGCAAAAGGTTGAAAAGTTCAAGGGGCCGAATACTTTTGCAAGGCACTGTAGTATTTTTTTCAGAAGACTCTAATATCAATGAAGTTTGTGGTTTAATAAAAACAATTTGTTTTGTCTTGTTTCTTTCAGAAAATGTCCAGAACAGTTACCGTGTTCCTGACAGTTCTGTGCTTTCTGTTGCTCAGACCCTCTGACTGTAGAGGCAGCAAGATTCTGGTGATGCCCGTTGATGGCAGCCATTGGATCAACATGAAAGTTATCCTTGAAGAGCTTCACTCCAGGGGCCATGAAATCTCAGTTCTGCGCCAGGCTAAGAGCTGGTTTATCTCCAGCAACTCCTCTATGTACACCACTATTAGCATCCCAGTGAAAGATGAAAGGAGGGAGAAGAACTTTTACAATGAATATGCCCAGAGTGTCATGGATTGCCGCAGTTATCCCACTTTTATACACATATTGTGCCAACTGCGCTTGACAACATCTATTTTAGCAAATGCACAAAACAAAATAGGCAGAGCAGCTGCAAATGTTTTAGACAACCATGGGTTTGTGAAGAAATTACAAGATTCTAAGTTTGACTTAATGTTGACGGACCCGTCTAACTCTTTAGGAGTTATTCTGGGTAGGTACCTCAAGCTACCAATAGTTTTTAATGTGCGCTTGATCAATGGAAAAGCTCAGTTTATTGTTGCTCCTTCACCTGTCTCTTATGTACCTGTTCCAGGAAGTGAACTTGATGATAACATGGATTTCGTACAGAGGACAAAGAATATGTTGTACTATCTCTACAGTGTTTATGAGCAATACTTTTTGATTAACCCTGCTTACTCAGATGTGTTTGAGCGTCACTTCCCTCCTGGGACTGACTTGTTGTCTTTGCAGCTTTCAGCTGATATCTGGTTGTTCAGGACAGATTTTGTCTTTGACTTCCCTCGGCCCACCATGCCCAATGTGGTCTACATTGGAGGGTTCCAGTGCAAACAGGCCAAACCCCTCACTGCAGAGTTGGAGGCATTCATGCAGAGTTCTGGGGAACACGGGGTGGTCGTCATGTCTCTGGGGACACTGGTGTCAGCTCTACCCCCTGAGGTCACCGAGGCTATCGCTGCTGCTTTTGGTCAGCTCCCTCAAAAGGTCATTTGGAAGTTTGAAGGTGAAAAGCCTTCTTCTCTGGGCAACAACACCTTGCTGGTGAACTGGCTGCCCCAGAAAGACCTCCTGGGACACCCCAAGACCCGTGTCTTTGTAACCCATGGAGGAACAAATGCCATATATGAAACCATCTACCACGGTGTTCCTGTTCTGGGTATGCCCCTCTTTTTCGACCAGTTTGACAACTTACTAAGACTGAAGGTCCGTGGTGCAGCTCAGATGGTGGAGGTCCGATCACTGACCAAAGAGAACTTCCTGGAAGCATTAAAGGATCTCATAGAGAATCCCTCTTACCGCAAGAACATCCAGCACCTCTCTCTGCTTTACCGAGATCGTCCAATCTCTCCCTTGGATGAAGCCATCTTCTGGATCGAGTATGTCATCAGGAACAAAGGAGCTGCCCACCTGAAGTCTGCAGGTTTCAGCCTACCTTGGTATACCTACTTCTGTCTGGATGTGGCCGCTTTATTTATGGTCGTAACTGGAACCTTCATCTGGGGTTTAGTTCTGGTCTGTAGGCGTCTCTGCTGCCGGTTCAAGAAGAAGATGAAAGCAGAATAAATGATTAAAAGCTAATTGTTAAATGTTAAGGAAATGTTCAATCGTGGCCAAAGGTTTTGAAAGTGATCATTTTTGTCATTTTTGGTTTCAACATTTCTATATTTGATTCATAGTGCATGTGTATTGTTGTACTGAAAAAGTTTTTAATCGGCACACAAGTTTTAATCATTTTTATTAGCTTGTATACCAACTTTGTGTAGAGACATTATTTTTTTCATTCAAAGTATCGGTAGCTCTTTGAACAAATTTAATTTGGAGAAATTTTGCATTTTATGAAGGACAAGAAGAGAATAGTTTGTCATTGTCATGGACAATTATAGTGTACAATTTTTATACCAGATCATTCTAATGCAAATATAAAAACCATTATAATGAAAATAAAATTTGTTATATCAATCAATTCCCATTTTACATTAATGATTATCATTGCTCTTATGTAATATTCCTGCAGGAAGCACCCAAGTTATATCAGAAGTGCTACAGCTAGCAAGCTAACATTTACGTATAACCATAAAATTTTATGAAAATTACAAGGTAGTGTGAAATTGGTAGTAAAAGTACATAAAAACTGCTTACCTGAACCGCTACAAAGACGGCAGCGATCCATTTTGGGGGGTTTCCCCGCTCAAATTAAGTGCTAGCTCATAAATTCAGTTTAAATTAACCCTCAGATGGTCTAACGGGGAAAAATCAGCCACGCTTTTATTTTTGTCA
>NC_056498.1:38795796-38796975 GCF_014905685.2 Nematolebias whitei
CTCTGCCTCCCGCTATGCTATGTGAAGGTAGTGGGAAACATATACTTTGTACTTTAATATCACTAAAACTGACCGATTTATAGTGTTTTTCTTTGTTTTCTTAGGCGGCCATCTTGGATTTTTGATTTTCAGTCAGAGTCTATTAGGGATCATTGTCAGCTACCAATACGCTAAATTTCAGCTCTTTAAAAATAGCCGAGTTGTCATATTTTTTCTCTTTTAGCTAAGGCAGCCATCTTGGATATTTTTGCATTAGGAATGTATAACAACTCGCTTTCAGCTACAACCATACTTGAGTTCAGCTCAAAATCTCAACGAATGATTGCGTTATAGTCTATTTTGTGTTTGCTGAGGTAGCTGTGGCAGCTGAATCAAAATGGCTCCATACGCTAATCAGTTCTAGACATTTATCTGATGATTACTTTCTGTGAGTTCAAACAAATCCAACAGTGAATTTCTGTTTTCTTCAGGGACATCTCCACTCTGTCCTGTGACTTGACAGCAGCAGTTAGTGTGAGGAGTGTCCTGTTCATTTCCTATGGGGAAATATGGCGTCTCTTCTAGCAAAATACATCGTCATGGTAACTCCGATTGCCAATAAACGTAATAGCTCCCTTCTCGAGACCGAGCTCATCGGAGGGAGCAGACTAATCAGGGCCGCAACCTTCAAACTAACATCACCGCTGTCTGAAAGACAAAAAATATAACCGTAAATTACCAGCAACTGTGGTTGACTGAATTTAACCGTTGAAAAAATGTGACAAAGTAAAAGACAGTACCGTTTTGTAACTTGTGTTTTTTATGATAAATTAATCATTTTAAACCTGTTTACGGTAATTTATGTCGAAACAACAGAGACATTCTGTGAACATGATTAGTCTCCCAATATATATTTAAACTACTGCAAACTACAGTTAACGCGTCATAGATTTAACCTTCAAAGCACGTTACCTGTAAAAGGTGAGATAGGAAAACACAATACTGGATTCTTTTAACTGTTTTTTAAAATTATTATTACTTTAGTTATCATTTTAAGCTGCTGTAGCTGTAATATACAACACATGTAACACGTTTCTTTTTCTATTAGATACATAGTAAAAATACTATATTCCCCAATACTTTTTGTTAGCTGTTTAGGTCAACATATGTTTTATAGTTTGTTGGGATAAAGGTGAATCA
>NC_056498.1:38797075-38806396 GCF_014905685.2 Nematolebias whitei
AGTTTCTTTATTTGTCATACAGTCTAACAGCCTCAGGATATAAACTGTTCCTCAGTCTTGTGGTTCTACACTTAATGTTCCTCAACCTCTGAGGGGAGTGGGGCAAAAAGGTGTGTGTGCTGGGTGAGTGGGGTCCTTCATGATGCAGGTGACCCTCTTCCTGTATCTGGAGGTGTAAATGTCTGTGATGGTGGGGAGGCTGGCTCCAATAGACTTCTGTGCAGCCTTCACCACTCTCTGCAGAGCTGTCCTTTCTGCAGCTGTGCAACCTCCATGCCACAGCTGGAGCACAGGATGCTCTCCACTGCACACCTGTAGAAGGAGGTGAGGACTGAGCTTCCCAGCCCAGCTCGTCTCAGCCACCTGAGGAAGTAGAGTCTCTGATGAGCTTTCTTCATCAGGCTGGTGGTGTTGTTGCTCCAGCTGAGGTTGTCATTCAGGTGCACACCCAAGTACTTGTAGCTGGAGACCACTTGCACCGCAGATCCTCCTATGTTCGTGGGGCGTGGGTGGGTAGGTGTGTTTGTTCTGTCTGAAGTCCACGACCATCTCCTTCGTCTTCTTCACATTGATGTGACGGTTGTTCTTCCTGCACCAGCTCTCCAGGTGTTCCACCTCCTGCCTGTAGCTGGACTCATCGTTGTTTGTGATGCATCCAGTACTGGAACACCATTAGTGGAACACGGGTTAGCGAAGCTAACTATTTTTAGTTAGTGGAACATGATTTTGCAAAGTAACATTTTTAGTTAGTGGAACACAGGTTAGTAAAGCTAACTGTTTTAGTTGACGGAACATGGGTTAACAAAGCTAACTATTTAGTTAATGGAACATGGATTAGCAAAGCTAACATTTTAGTTAGCAAAACATGAGTTAACAAAGCTAACTTTTTGGTTAGCGGAACATGTGTTAGCTGTGCCCACCACTTAAGGTTTCCCACTAAATGTTTGTGGTTCAGTCCAGTGCTTTTCTGCATGTTGTCTTTTGACCTAACAGTTCGTACAGTTGTCTTTTAGATCGATTGAAAATGTAACTTTACATGATTCTAAGTAGGGAACCTGACTTACAATCTCAACATTTTCAGCTCACATGAAAATGCATGTGTGAAAATAATCCATAAGGCTCATGGAAGTCTTGAACACTACAATTGTTTACTGTTAATAAAAAAGGAAAATTGAGTGAGCAACAGTTTGTACATTTAAAATGAATGTGTCTAGAAAGTTTAAATATTCAGGGGAATATAATTAATACTTGAAAGAACAACTGAATTTTATTTTTTTTTTAATTCTCATTTGTTTCTTGACAGGAAATGTCCCGAAAAATCCCTGTATTTTTGGTGGTCCTCTGTGTTTTGCTGCTGAGACCCTCCTACTGTAGAGGCAGTAACATTCTAGTGGTGCCTGTTGATGGCAGCCATTGGATCAACATGAAGATTATCCTCGAACAGCTTCACTCCAGGGGTCACCAAATCACAGTTCTGCATTCTGAAGAGAGCTGGTACATCTCCAGAAACTCCACCTTCTATACCTCCATCAATATTCCAACGATAGGCACTGCCGATGACCAAAACATGTACATTCAATTTATGCAAGATAACATGAACTGTCGCCGTTATCCCGCATTTATTCGCTCGTTTTGCCTACAGAAAGAGATCATATCCATGTTAGGAGGAGCTCATGAGATTCTGGCCAAATCAGCTGAACAAATTTTGGACGACTCCCTGTTAATGAAGAAGTTACAGGATTCTAAGTTTGACTTAATGTTGACGGACCCTGCTCTGTCTTTAGGAGTTATTTTGGGTAATTACCTCAAACTGCCGATGGTTTTGAACGTGCGCTGGATTAATATAGGAGAAGGCCATACGACTGTAGCTCCCTCGCCTGTCTCCTTTGTCCCTGTACCAGGAAGTGAACTTCACGATCAAATGGATTTCATAGATCGGACAAAGAATTTGTTGCACTATGTTTACAACGTTTATGCAGAGTACTTTATTATTAACCCTTCCTACTCAAAACTGTTTGAGCGTCACTTCCCTCCTGGGACTGACTTATTGTCTTTAGAGCTTTCAGCTGATATCTGGTTGTTCAGGACAGATTTTGTCTTTGAGTTCCCGCGGCCCACCATGCCCAATGTGGTCTACATTGGAGGGTTCCAGTGCAAAGAGGCCAACCCCCTCCCTGCAGAGTTGGAGGCTTTCATGCAGAGTTCTGGGGAACACGGAGTGGTCGTCATGTCTCTGGGGAGTTTGGTGTCACTTCTTCCACCTGAGGTCACTGAGGCTATAGCTGCTGCTTTCGCTCAGCTCCCTCAAAAGGTCATTTGGAAGTTTGATGGTGAGAAGCCTCCCTCTTTGGGAAATAACACCCTACTGGTGAACTGGTTGCCCCAAAAAGATCTCCTGGGACACCCCAAGACCCGTGCCTTTGTAGCCCATGGAGGGACCAATGGGATGTATGAGGCTATCTATCATGGTGTTCCTGTTCTGGGTATGCCCCTGATGTTTGATCAGTTTGATAACATGCTCCGACTGAAAGTCCGTGGCGCAGCTCGGATGGTGGAGGTCAGATCTCTGACCAAAGAGAACTTCCTGGAGGCTTTAAATGACATTTTAGAAAATCCATCGTACCACAAGAACATTCAGCACCTCTCTAGTTTGCATCATGACCAACTAGCATCTCCCTTGGACACAGCCATCTTCTGGATCGAGTACGTCATCAGGAACAAAGGAGCTGCCCACTTGAAGTCCGCAGGTTTCAGCCTGCCTTGGTATACCTACTTCTGTCTGGATGTGGCTGCCATTTTGATGGCCATAACTGGAACCTTCATCTGGGGTTTAGTCCTGGTCTGTAGGTGTCTCTGCTGCCGGAGGTTCAGGAAAAAGATGAAAGCAGAATAACTGGAAAACTGAGTTCAGACTTCTTCAAGTATGCACTAATTAACTAGTTCTACCAACATTCCTGTTTCATGTTGTATTCTTAAGAAGAAAAAAAAACCCATACAACTGCAAAAAATAAATAATTAAATAAATAAGTGAAATTGTTTATTTTAGACACAGAGAACCAGATTATAACACAAAAATGCTTTTGCCAAAGATGCAGCGGACACACATTTTGAAGTGTTCATTGTATTCATTTTACCTTGATCGTTTGGTTCCAGTTTTAAACTAAGCCACTGTGTCCTCACACCTGCCCTACTCAGGGACATGATGAAATCAGGTTTTAGGTTTTCCCTTGTTTTAACTGCCTATACGATGCTGTGTAACCAGTAGACTGTTGTGTCCAATAAAATAAAAACCATAGAAGACAGATTTGTGTCCAAGATTAATCATGTTTGTCACTTGTCCATTGCAATGCATCAATCAGCCACAAAATTACTTGGTGACCACACACTTGTGAATAAAAGAGCTCATCTACTTAGAACAGAATGTTTTCCTGGATAAAAAGTGCATCTTTTAGCTCTTGCGGGTGGTTCTGTACACATACCTACGGTGGTCGACAGGTGCAAACGTGCCGCAAACAGTGAACCTGTGCTGCAAACACATGAATGATGCAATCCCCAGAACACACAAAACTAATGCAACAGAAAAATGCAGCTAAAGAATCATTATGCAGAAGAAACAACTTAAAACCAACAAAATAAATGCAAAATGCTGCAAACCCCTCAAACAACCACAAGTAAGAAACGCTTCCCAAAACAAAGGTGCACCAGACAAGGAGGGGGTACTAGACCACCAAGTCATTTGTGACCAGACCCCCAGCAAAGATATTAATAGGATGCCCAGAAGAAAGTTGGAGGGAAGAAAGAAAAGGTAAGTTTTCCTTCAGGTCTTTTTTTAAACAAGTGGCTGTAATCTTTTACACTATTATAGCCCATAAGCATATTTACGTAGATAAAATTAGTGCGCTAGGAACTTTGATTTTAACAGGGGGAATAACCAGGAAGTAGAGAGCAGACATTAAGACAAAATGAGAATGTGCTAGGGCGGAACAGTGGCTCAGTTGGTGGAGCTGTTGCCTCTCAGCGAGTAAGTCGCCAGTTCAAATCCCGGCTGGGTGGAGTTTGCATGTTCTCTCCGTGCATGCGTGGGTTTTCTTCGGGTACCCCGGTTTCCTCCCACAGACCAAAAACATGCATGTTAGGCTGATTGGTAACTCTAAATTGTCCCTAGGTGAGAGTGAGAGAGTGAATGGTTGTTTGTCTCTATGTGTCCCTGTGATGGACTGGAGACATGTCCAGGGTGAACCCCGTCCCTCGCACAGTGATTGCTAGACATGGGCACCTGCGACCCCCATGACCCAAAATGGAAGAAGCGGGTAAAAGATAATGGATAATCACTGTAAGGGGAAAAAAAAAATCACTGTTAAGCCACTTTAATTGGTGATATGTGACTATATTTTTGCTACTTTTGCATGTAACTGGAAGCCTGAGTACATACAAAAAAGTTTAAAATAAAAGCAACTGGACTTTATTTGTAACAGTAGACGCTTCGCTTCTCATCCGAGAAGCTTTCTCAATTCAAAGAGCAGTGAGTGTGTGGTTCAAGTTATAAAGCTGAGATAAGATACATACATATGCAGACTGACCTATCACACCTTACAGTAGGGGTTTGTTAAGGTCTTTGTTAATCTAATTCACAGATGGGCCCCTCTGGCCACATCAGATAGGTGTGACACTGGCTGGGTATCAGTCCTAAACCTGCATTATAAGTTGATTTGTCTTGAACTTTTTTGAATTTACCATGTCCTGGATGACTGAGAATCTTCACCAGCCCTGAGTACATAATTTCGTTCCACCTCATGTACCACATGTGATGCACATGACAATAAACTTGAATGACACAGTGTCCCAGTATTGTGACAAAACAAACCCATCCATCTATCTATCCATTATCCGTCCATAACGATAACCCATTATATTACCGTATTAAAAGAGGGACTAGTTTTTAAGTAGTTAAATAAAGTGATTGTTACCCTAAATAACACAAACAGTCGTAAAGTTAAAGGACAATATAAGCATTAATCTTCCTTCTTCTTTCAGCTGTTCCCTCTTCAGGGGTCTCCACAGCAAGTCCTCCTCCTCTGTCTCACTCTGTCCTCTGCATCCTCTGTCCTAACTCCAACTCCCTCCATCTCCTCTCTAACTGCATCCATATATCTCCTCTATACTGGTAAGGGACGGACTCTTATGACGTTCTGAAAAGGGTGTCCCCTTGTAACTTCAATTTAAGGTCCATGGACACTCAAAATCTAGAGGTAGGGATAACCTAAATGGGATTTGCCCAAAGAGTGCAACTGCACAACCTCTTGAGCCTGAAAAAAATAATCTTTATTGACTCAGTTCCAGATACTCCTGGACGCCCGCATAGGTTTTTTGCCTAAAGGTACCCAGGCAATATCTTGTTGTTTAAGTGGGCGGCTGTGGCTGAGTAGTTAGAGCAGTCGTCCTCCAATGCAGGAGTTGGGAGTTCGAATCCACCAGCAGTCACATACCGAAGTGTCCCTGGGCAAGACAATGAACCCCTCGTTGCCTCCGATGTGTGTCCCATTGGTGTATGAATGTGATCTAAAGCTCCGGTTAGTTTCTTTAGAATGATTTGCTCAATTAGCTTTGTAGAGATCTAGTGGAGTGCTGTATGAATGGGTAAATGAGGGCACAGATTGTAGTGTAACGCGCTTTGAGTGTCTCTATAAGATAGAAAGGCGCTATACAGTCCATTTACCATTTTAGTGATCCATTGTTCACTGTAAGAACCCTAATATCTCATAGACCCGGACAAAACTCAGCTCTTTCCTTACAACTCTGACATGACACATATAATTTTGGTAGAACAAATTGTAATATCCAAGCAGACTGTTGTAGAACAGTTGTCTTTCTGTCTCTGTGTCCTGGGACCGTCTCCAAGGACATTTCCACTGCAGGTTACTTCCTGTTTAAGCAGGCTGTTTTTAGTTTATGTGGTCTTTAAGGGTCAATCAGGGACATGAATAGCAGGAAAGAAAAGTCTCGGGGGACTTTCAGTTTATTAGTAACCAACTTGGATTTAATAAATCATAGATTTGTGACATTTAAAGGAAACAAACTAAAATGACCCACTCCCTTTGAAATAATGAGGTAACAATACTGCCAAATACTTCTCAACATAGCCATTCTTTACTCAAACAATTTCAATTGTCCAACATATTTTTCCTCCCTTTGATGCCTAAGAAATGTAAAATTTAACACGCTCAGTGTTTGTGAACAGATTTAATAAAACCTTGTTTGAGGTAAATGGTAATTGGAATCCCTTGTGTCTTATTTTACAGTTAAACTAATTTGTTAAGAAGGGTATTTAACGTTTTCTCAGTAATTTAAGTCTTCTGCCGACTCTCACTTGTAAATCAGACATGTTCAAAGACTCCACTCAGACACAAAAACATATATGCATGTTATAAATATATATAAATGTTTTACTATTGTGGTGTTTCATCATTGATACAATGTATGTAGGTGCCCATTATGTTAATGCTTCAACCTAACTCCAACTGTGAAGCCATCAAAAATCCCAAATTCTTCCTCAACAAACACCTGTTAGACCTCAAAAGTTTTGGAGACCTCCGGGTTTTTGGACCCTTGAAAAGCAAAAACACTGACAAACATAGTAAAAAAAAAAAAAAAAACATCTGCTTCGTTTTGGCCTGTTATATATTTATACGGACATGCACTCATTCACTGTAGTACATCCATTTTCTTTACTGGTTTTTGTTCTTGCTTGGATGTGGGGGAGCTGATGTGTATCTCCAGCGGTCCCTGAGAGGTGGAGGACACCCTGGACAGGTCTCCAGTCCATCACAAGGACAAACAGAGACAAAGAAGACAAACATTCACTCTCTCACTAACACCTAGGGACAATTTAGAGTTACTAATCAGCCTAAAATGCATGTTTTTGGTGTGTGAGAGGAAACCGGAGTACCAGGAGAAAACCTGGGATAATGTAAACTCCACACAGAAAGGCCCCAGCTGGGAGTAAAACCTGCAACCTTCAGCTGTGAGGCAACAGCTCTAACCACTGCACCCCTGTGCTGCCCACTGTAATATGGATAGTCATCTAGTCTCTGGTTTCAGACTCTGTAAATATACAAATATTGCATGTTTAGCAAATTGCTCACATGTTCTCATTTAGTAAAAGAGCAGCAGTACAGTTTTTTAATGTGAAAATCTACAGTAAGTTTGGATTAAAGCAGTTCACCACCACACAGTTACCGTCCGTCCTTAATCTTTGTGACCGCTACTACAGGGTGGCACAGAAGACGGGAGTGTGTGTGTTTTTGTTCTGGAGCAGAAAGGCGTTCTCCTGCCTCAGGATGTTGCCTTTAAAACTGAAGAAGTGAGTTTCCTGCGGAGGAAACGACTACAGAATAGACGAGGACTGGGCGAGACGCCGTGTTCCCAACATTTCTTGAGCACAGGTCACTGATGTTCAGAAGGTGCAGCGCACTTCTGTGGACTCGACTCAGACTTGAAGCCTTGTGAGGTGGGTGGAAAGCCTTTAATTCTTCATGGGGATGCTATCAATCCATTGAAGATGCTTTATTCTGTCTACTTTGCAGCAATTCATTTCCAACGATGAATCAAATATGCTTTGACGACTGATGGCAAATGAGATGGCACGTGAGCCCAACCTTTTTTAGGCAGATGGATTAATTAATACGACAAAATGAGGAAGAAAACTGGGTGCACGAAGCAACACCATGTGAATGAAAAATAATTTCTAAGCCAAGCGTTCAGGCGTTGAACCAACATGTCCAATGATACCTGCAACCTCCCTCTGAACACGGACGCATTTGGGTTGACCTGCATCTATGGCGTCATCTTGACCTTGGGTCTTCCCAGCAACTTGCTGTCTCTATGGGGATTGTACCACCTGGGCCGGTCAGGTGGAGGAGGCTGTCAGCTCGTCTACATCCTCAACTTGCTGCTGTCTGACCTCCTCCAGCTGCTTACCCTGCCTCTGTGGATCCTGTACCTCCAAGGTGCGCACCGCTGGCCCTACGGCCGGCTGACCTGTGAGCTCGTTGGTTACGTGTTTTACGTGAACGTCTACGCCAGCGTCATGTTCCTTTGCCTGATAGCGATTGACCGCTGCTTGGCTATTGTTTACCCGCTCAGCAGCCGCGGTATGCGCAGTGTCAGGGTGGCAGCTGTGTCGGGTGTAGCTGTGTGGATCCTAACGTTCCTGTTCTGCCTGAGTGGGCTGCTGCCATCTGTGTTTGACTCTGACAGACAGCTCTGTCTGGAGAAGTACCCGGTCAGCCCCAAATATGCTCACTTTAAGATCACCACTATGGTTCTGGGCTTTCTCCTGCCATGCACCATTCTAGGGTAAGTTCATCCCCAAAACCATAAATTTACAAACTCTAAGTAAAATAATGTCTCTCAGTTATCATAAACAGTAATATCTCACTGCATGTGTTCAGATTTACTTTACTGCAAAGGCTGAGTGAGTCCTTATTTAAGTGTTTGTGTGGAGCACTAATAACTAGACAGTATCTGTCCTGCAGTTGTCAGAGGTCACTGATCTTAGTTTGAAGATAAACGTTCTTTAGGTGTTAAAAAAATCCTGTTAAAATGTATTCAGAGTCAAACTGATCGTTACTCAGAGTGTGCTATGTAGATAGTCCATCTAATTGCCAAAGTCAAGCTAACAACTCAAAGTACCACTAACAGCTTCTCATAGTCAGGCTAACATCTATTCAGGGTCAAACTACAAAGATTCAAACTAACTGCTATTCAAAACCAAGGTATCCACTAATCAAGGTTGGGTTACCTGTTACTTAAAGTCAAGCTAATTGCAACTCAAAGTAATGCTAATTGTTGCACAAAGTCAAACTGACAACTAAGAGTCAAGCTGTACTTAGAGTCAAACTTACAACTACTCAAAATTTAACTAACAGCCACCTAAAGACAAGCTAACTGCTACCCAGAGTCAAGCTAACTGTTACTCAGAGCTAAATTAGAAGTTAGCTACGTGGTCAAGCTTAGTGTTTTTCGGAGTTAACTGTGTTGTGTGGGTTGCAAGACTGAATTAAAGTAAAAAATAAACAGACACGTGGCTCAGCTTCAGTTTTGCTGTTTACTTCCTTACGTTTTTCAGCGTCACTCTCAGCGTCAGTATATTTTCACAACAGTCTTAGACTGCCCTCTAGTGCCCTTTCTATGCAATTACAATCCTACCGCAGAACACAACAAACTGCTACTCAAAGTCAAGCTAACCGTTACTCAGAGTAAAGTTAACTGCTACGAGCTAACCGCTACGCAGAGTTAAATTAGCAGTTAGCTATTTGGTCA
>NC_056498.1:38806406-38815196 GCF_014905685.2 Nematolebias whitei
TACTCAGAGTAAAGCTAACTGCAAGAAGCTAACTGCTACTCAAAGTACAGCTAACTGCAAGAAGCTAACTGCTACTCAAAGTAAAGCTAACTGCAAGAAGCTAACTGCTACTCAGAGATAAATTAACAGTTACTTGGAGTCAAGCTAACTGCTACTTGGAGTTAAACTAACAACTACTTGGACAAGCTAACAGCTACTAAGAGTCAAATTAACAAAGAGTTAACTGCTACTAAGCAAGTATGGGACTGACATAGTCTGTCCCCGGTCCTTACTGTTTGCTGCAGTGAGATCCTACTCAAAAAAATCAGTGGAAGAACTTCTCACAGCTTCAAGCTTCTTTCCTCTCAACCCCAATTCTTTAAGATATTTAGTGATTATGAAAGTCCCCTTCATTTTCGTAGTGCAATAGTCCCATTTCCAAATATGGTACGGGACTGCATGGTCTGGCCCCGCCCCTTACTGTTTGCTGTAGGAGGTCCTACTCAGAGTTAAAAGCTTTAAGCTAGCTGCTACTCAGAATCAAGCTAACATATATTCACGGTCGAACTCACACTGACACACAACCCTCCTGATTTTTATCTTGAATCTTAATAATGTTTTATATTGAAAGTTTTTTAAACATTATTTGGCCTCAGGTTGAATTTGCCATGTTAGTAAGATTAGGAACCTATTTGTGATGTCAGAACCAGACTGCCAAAACATGTTAAGAAAAGGAATAATTGCTGTATAGTTTAAATAAAAGCCTAAATATAAATTTGTCTAAACTGTCGGAGCGCTCCGTGCTTTTGGTTTTCCAAGGAGACATTTAGACAACCCTGCTACAAAAAGAGAAACAAAAGGGCCTTAAGTATCTTCTGAAATACGTGCTTGAAATATTTCCCATTTTATTTCCCATTTTAATTTGCAGTTTTATGGTTTAACTAAAATAATCTTCACCATCAAACTAAATGGTTCTTTGACTTGAAACGATCAGGCTGAGTTTTTGAAGTCAGATATTTGTTAATTTATAAATAAACTGAAATGAAAGCTTATCTTGGAATATTAATGAGAAAATGGAGAGGACAGGCCTCCAGTGGGGGGTCACTGGGTACATTTGAAGGATCAGGCCGGTTTCTGATCCAAACCTCTGCTTCCTTCCTC
The DNA here is from genome assembly GCF_014905685.2 of Nematolebias whitei. Taxonomy (NCBI): domain Eukaryota; kingdom Metazoa; phylum Chordata; class Actinopteri; order Cyprinodontiformes; family Rivulidae; genus Nematolebias; species Nematolebias whitei. The sequence continues at coordinate 38,807,547 of NC_056498.1, forward strand.
AGCTACACCTCAGCCCACATCGGGGCCACGCTCCGTCGGTCTCCTTCTCTGTCTGACCACGAGCGCAACAAAATCGTAGGAATCCTGGTTGTGATCACGTTTAACTTCATCGTTGTGTTTGGACCCTACCACCTGGTGGGCGGATACAGGTTTGTGTCCCTGCTGAGGACCGATGAGCCATGTGGATTTGAGCAGTCCATTTTCCTGGTCTATCGGCTGTGCTACGGTCTGACCAGCCTCAACACCTTACTGGACCCCCTGTTTTACATCTTCCTCTGTCCCGACGCTCGACTGGAGCTCCAGAGGTCCCTGCCCTGTTTGAGAAGAAGCCAGAACCATAAAAACACGAGCAGCCGATTTGAGCTGGACACCAGGACAGACAATAAAACTGGACATGGTACCTTTGTCCCCATTTGAACTGGACTCATGTTTGGAAGTGAGGACAATGGTGCCACCCTGTGGAAAGTCGTGCTTTTAGTTTTTACAGATGTCACTTTCTAATTTTATTTCTCTTTTTTCTTTTCATTTGAAGATTTCTACTCTTTTTATTCTCATAATATAAATCTACTTGAGCAATGACCACAATCAGTGTGGGATTAAAAGAACAAACACTGACAAATGGAATAAAATCTGAATTATTTTGGGATTATCATGAACCACATTCCTATAAATAACCTATCAGTTATAATTTTAAATATTACTACCATATAAGTCAATAAATTAACAAAATAATTAGTTGCCATTGATTGATTAAAACTCAAAAAGGCATATTTTTAAATACACAGAATAGATGTGTTAAAATCAGAATTAAATAGTCAGCTTGGTTTTAATAATAAGATGTAGGATACAAATTAATTTCAATTAAGATATTTTACAAATATCTTAAGAAATAAAAAAATATATATATTTAAATCAACATGATGTTTAATTAATGGCTGCCCTTGGGTCAGAATCACCTCTGAGGCCCCAGTTTTAAATTTGGGGTTTTAATACATTATTTTTTATTCTATTTCCTGTTTGGTATATTTGATGATAAAGTTAATTGTTCTGAAACATCTATTTTAATTAATCAATGACAAAATATTTTGGCACTTTTGGTCCTCCATACATTGATCTTTTGACAATGTATGTATATTATTTCTATATTTGCATGAATATTCTACATTTCACAACATTGTTGAAAATAAACTGTGTGGAGCAGAAACCCTGTACTTTATTTTGAAGTTTACAACTGTTTTAAACAAGTGTTTGTTTCCTGTCTTTTATTTTTTTTTTAAGACAGAATTTGCGTGAGTCTTTGCAGAAACGGCTGTCGCTGCAGGTTTGCACGCTCGTATTCTGGTAGTTGCTGTTTTCAGTTCATAGAAAGAAGGTCTTGGATTTTAGCTTCAACCTTCGGGTGTAGTTTGCGTGTTCGGTGTTCGTGCCATCTGTTTTGACCACGTTCTGAAAACGTGCACGTCAGGTTAATTCTGCGACTCAAATCCCGTTAAAACAGGCACAGAAAGTGAAGGAAAGAGATTGTCAAAGGGAAACAACAGGAAGTATTTTTCATTTATTAAAGTTTGAAACAGTCTTATTTAAAAAGCTTTACTTGTAATAAACATGAATACAACTAACTGCAAAATAATCTGCTTCATCGGCACTTTCAGCTTCTGATAAGAGTTTGCGTGCAGCGTCTCTTTACACCTGTGGTTTTCACCTTTTGCAAAATAAAAAGTATTGAACACTGTTTTACTCATCAAGATATGCTTAACACTGAAAACAAAAATAAGAAATAACACACGATGTTTGCTTCTTTGCAGTTTGTTAACTTGAATCCGTTCCAAAAACTATCTATACCATGTAACATTTTAACTGTTGGTGACTTTAATTACAGATGATGTATTTCTTAAAACAGGTGTGGAATAAACAGATTGAAAACCTAACGGTAACTGTTTTTTTTTTTTGTTTGTTTTTGCGGTTAACTTTTTGTCTCTTAAGATAAACACTCGATTTAAGAGGAATGATGAAAAAAGTTTCATCGACAGTAGATTGATCTTAATTCATCATCACCAATTTGAAGCTAAACGACTCATGGATAGAAAATGTGTAATATCAGTTTTAAAATACAGGTGCTGGTCATAAAATTGGAATATCATGAAAAAGTTAATTTACTTCAGTAATTCCATTCAAAAAGTGAAACTTGTATATTATTATATTATTCATTACGCACAGACTGATATATTTCAAATGTTTATTTATTTTAATGTTGATGATTATAACTGACAAATAATGAAAACCCCAAATTCAGTATCTCAGAAAATAAGAATATTGTGAAAAGGTTCAATATTGAAAACACCTGGTGCCACAGTCTAATCTGCTAATTAACTCAAAACACCTGCAAAGGCCTTTGGTCTTAGGTCTCAGTCTAGTTCTGTAGCTACACAATCATGGGGAGGACTGCTGACTTGACAGTCGTCCAAAAGACGACCATTGACACCTTGCACAAGGAGGGCAAGACACAAAAGGTCATTGCTAAAGAGACTGGCTGTTCATAGAGCTCTGTGTCCAAGCACATTAATAGAGAGGCGAAGGGAAGGAAACAATGTGGTAGAAAAAAGTGTACAAGCAATAGAGATAACTGCACCCTGGAGAAGATAGTGAAACAAAACCCATTTCAAAATGTGGGGGAGATTCATAAAGGGTGGACTGCAGCTGGAGTCAGTGCTTCAAGAACCACCACGCACAGATGTATGCAAGACATAGGTTTCAGCTGTCACATTCCTTGTGTCAAGCCACAATTGAACAAGAGACGACGTCAGAAGCCTCTCGCCTGAGCTAAAGACTAAAAAGACTGGACAGCTGCTGAGTGGTTCAAAGTTATGTTCTCTGATGAAAGTACATTTTGCATTTCCTTTGGAAATCAAGGTCTCAGAGTCTGGAGGAAGAGAGGAGAGGCACAGAATCCACGTTGCTTGAGGTCCAGTGTCAAGTTTCCCCAGTCAGTGATGGTTTGGGGGGGGGCATGTCATCTGTTGGTGTGGTCCGCTGTTTTCTGAGGTCAAGGTCAACGCAGCATCTACCAGGAAGTTTTAGAGCACTTCATGCTTCCTGCTGCTGATCAACTTTATGGAGATGCAGATTTCATTTTCCAACAAGACTTGGCACCTGCACAAATAAATCAACTTTTTCATGATATTCTAATTTTATGACCAGCACCTGTACTTTGGGGGCATGAAAAGTTCTTCCTGTCAAATTTAAAGTATTTTGGCGTATTTCAGTTCAAGGTCTAGTTGCTGAGACTTTCGTCCTGCTCAGACGTCTCTGCTTTCAAAGGAGCTGAAGCTAAAATGGAATTTTTCTTCCTCATTTCAAACTCGGTGGTACTGATGGAGCTTCGAGCGGTGCTACGTCGCCGGGCCAGCTCTGCCAGATCCTCGGCCAGGACGCTCTCCATCACTGCTCCGAGAGAATGCCGGATCTTGCGGCACAGATCGGGACAGCTGAAGACATACAGGATGGGGTTGATGACACTGTTCATGAAGCCGATCGTCGTTGATATTGGAAGAGCTTTGGTTGCGATCTTCTGCTCAAAACTCCCATTAGGGGCCATCATCTCCACGATAATGAAGATGTGGTACGGAGCCCAGCAGAGGACAAAGGTCACCACAACAGCCACTACAAGCCGAACAAAACGGAAAGGCCGCCGGCAGCCTCTGTATGCCAATTTGTTGTTGACAGCCACGTAACTGAAGATGATGATTAGAAGAGGAATCAGGAAAGCAAAAAGGAACTTCATGATAACCAGTCCCTCCTTGCGCTGCTTGCATAACGCTATCAGGTTGTAGGGCTCACTCGGTAGCAATCTGGCATAGTTGTAGTAACAGTAAATCTTGCCAGAGCGTTGTGGGATGGTGTCACGAAACAAGTAAAAAGGGATGGTGCAGATTATAGCACAGACCCAAATCACTACACAAATCCTCCCCACCAGCTCGGTGCTTCTGTAGTTCTGGGCCCAGACGGGTTTCAACACAACCAGGCAACGGTCCAGGGAAATAGCCGCCAGCAGGAAGGCGCTGACGAACATGTTGAGGAAGAACATGTAGGAGTAGATGCGGCAGAAGGTAGCGCCCAACATCCAGGTGCCTCCACGAGCTAAGTAGAGGGTGAAGAAGGGCAGGAAGCATGTGGCCAGGAAGTCAGACGCCGCCAGGTTTAGGATCCAGATGCTAAGCATGGAGCGGCGGACGCGGAACCCAACGACTCCGAGGATGAGAAGGTTCTCAATGATGCCAACGGTCGAGACTATTCCATGAAGGGAGACGGTAAAAATACTCTGAGAGCTCAGCTTGCCTGGTTGGTGGGTTTGGTTTGAGACAGTTATAGAACTGTTGGGAGAAGGGCAGCCGAACATCTTAAAGGAGAAAAGGTTGGTTGGAACTTATGTGAAATATCTTTGCGCTGTGAAGATCTGAAAAAGACACATCAACAGAAACATGAAAAAGTTTTCAGTATTCAGACCACTTAAAGCTTCTGTACAAAACGCTTGCGTCATTTACTATTAGACTGAATACCAATATGTGCTAGCTTCAGATTCCCCTACCATTATACAAACAGGGCACCCCGCCCCGTCAACAGAACCGTGCCTACTGAACACCATCGTCGACAACTGTCGGCATTGATGTAGCGTGGGGCGCAATCCAAACGCACTAGCAAAAATACTACTGACGTACCGTTCTGCTGAATCTGCTCCACCCACCACAACTCCATCAATAAAAACCGGCAGCAACGTAGCGCTAAGCTAGCAGGCGGGAAACGCAGATGTGACTCCGTCCCGACCCAAAGTTCCAGTGAATCCAGTGACCAGATTGGCTAATACTAATAGCTATGGCTAGCATATTAGCTAGCTAGCCTAACAAGCTCTTATAGCTGTTGCTTAGCTTTTTACCTAAAAATCATGTTCTCTAATAGAAGTTGAGCAGTACTATAGCTGATTTAATTCAAATATACTGTGAGAAGGTGTTTTAAATATGTTATAACAGCTACAAGCATTGTTTAGGCACGGGGCAGCCATGTTGGATTTTGAAGTTGAAAATGGGTGCGATCAATAGCCATGCAAGCTACTGTTACCAAAAAAGCTACAACATAAGCCTGTAACTACATTTATGTAAGAAAACACTGTAGTAACATGTTCAGTCATGGAAGCTGAGCTAATACACTGTTTTTTTTGCGTTTAAAAACACGTTGTCAGCTAGCAAACCTAGCTTTCTTTGAAACTAAACACCACTGAATGTCATTTTTTAACAATCTAAAGCTCAACGTATGATTGGGATGACTTTCAGCAACAACACCAAAGTTAAATAAACGTTAAAATATTTGTAAAATTGACTGTTAGCTTTGTTTGCGTTTGCTAAGGTTGATTAACTGTGACAGCCATCTTGGATCAGGTTGACTCTAAAAGATAATCAGTTGTAGACGTTCAAAGTCCATGCTCAATAATCCAGGTATACAATCCAACAAGTTTCAGTCAGGTCATCTGGATGGAAGGTGAAACATTTCAGCACAAAAAAAAAGAAACTGTCCAGATGACCTGATGAAAATTGTTGGATTGTATACCTGGATTATTGAGCATGGACTTTGTTGGTTTTGAACCAGTTTGACATGACTGTCGACGAGGGAGAGGGCCGGCACCGGAGGAGGGGGCGTGCCAAAGACACCATCTTAGCACCAACAAAACTGGTTTGTTCCACTTTGGAGTAAGCAGTTGGGGGAAGAATCAGTTTTGTTGTGCGTTTCCTTGACTGATGAAGCCTTCTGGATGGAAGGTGAAACGTTTCAGCACAAAAAAAAAAAAAAAAGAAACTGTTGAGATGACCTGACTGATAATTGTTGGAGTTGTAGACGTTCATCCAATGAATATTTTGAGTTTTATTCAAATATTTTCAGGATTTATTGAAATGTTTTGCTAACAGACAGACCAGCAAACAGATGATTACATAACGACGAAGGGCGATACTTAAATACAAACTGACGAACGTGTACATGATACAGTAAATGACAAGCAGCTACGTCAGATCAAATCCCAAATTTTAATGGTTTATTTTTACAACTGAAATCTCATTTATGAATTCAAATAAAATGTGTAAATAAAATATTTGTAAATAGCATAATTTGGGTCAAATAATTATTAAAGGAGATTTCTAGGTTTCTGAATGAGTTTTTAATGACCAGCTATTCTAATAGGTATTATTTTTCATTAAATTACTGCCGTTGGTTTTTATGGTTAAGCACTTTGGTAACAGCTGCTGTTTTAAAATTAGCTTTATAAATAAATTTGACTTGACCAGCTGTTTTATGAGTTATTGCAACAAAACCAAAGAGCAAACCAAATATTTGCCAAATCCTGCCGTAAAACAACATTTTTATTCACACACTCCTATGCTGATGTAAAGTTGTGGCTCAAACTTCATTTAACTTTTGTTTTGTTTAAAATAATATTTAAAAAACTAGCATTTCTGTCAATTTACAAGTGGCTCTGCGGCTGAAATAGGAAGTTATTACCATGTTGGTTCTTAGTACAACTGCAGTTTTAACATTTATATTTCCTACATCCTTAAGAAAAGTATTTCTGTGGCCATTTCTATAATCTGACTTAATCATCGAAAGCATCCCACACAAAACAAACTCAGCTACGTTTAACCTTGAAATCCCAAAGATGTCACATTTGTATGGAAGTAAACAGTAAAAATATAAGAAAACGTTGTAAAAAAAAGTCCTAATATTAAGAATCATGTTGATACTAAACTACAGAGGAAACCAGGAAACAATATAAGACGCAAACTAATTCTGATGAGGTTTAAAAACACTAAATTTCACCTCGTTTCCAAGTTTGTTTATTAATTATGATGTAATAAAACAGCTTCTACCCTTTGTGCTCAGTCCTATTGCAACTATTGAATTATTGAAGCTGAGAGTAAAATAAAATGAAATGAAATACTTACTCAAGCCTGATAAAGTCTCTGCAGCCTTCTTCTACTGAACGACTGCAGATAATCGACTGTCGATGGAAAGTTCAGCAGTAGGAAGTCTCAAACCTCAAGAGGAACCTTATCTTCACAGAAAATGATTCACAGCTTTGCATCGTTACGTTTATAACGAGAAACGCTGAGCTGCTCAAAGTGACGTTTGTTGGACGTCAAAACAGAGAGGAATTCATTTTCTGTTTGACTCGACGTGTCAGTGCAGAAATATATTCTTTTATCCAACTTTCTCTTACAGTTTCTCTTGAGTTCAGCCACGTTTTGTTAAAACCAATCTAAAAGCTAGTTTGGATGTTCTGAAATCCATTTTGTGAAGTTTTAACAAATTATTCAATGTCAAAATGACAACGACTACAGATGTTTGTTTATAAACTGAGTGCATCCAGATGTGCTGAGCGAGAACGGGACGTTCGCACAATTTAAGAAAAGACTTTACCCGCTTAAAAGATTATACTTAATAAATGCTGTTTGTCTGCTTCTCTGTGGACATAAAATACTGAACTTTTATATTGATGTTGAAAGTTTCAATCCACTGATGACCTTTAACCTACAAGAGCTGATGTTACAAAATGAAGGTGGTGAGTGAGTGAGTGAGTGAGTGAGTGAGTGAGTGAGTGAGTGAGTGAGT
>NC_056498.1:38815296-38816392 GCF_014905685.2 Nematolebias whitei
TGATGGATGGATGGACAGTGATGGATGGACAAGTGATGGATGGATGAATGGACAGTGATGGATGGATGGTTGGATGGACGGTTGGATGGACGGTTGGACATCTACAACTGAACAAATTTTGTAGTCAACCCAATTCAAGATGGCCGCCACAGCCAACTGACCATAGCGAACACAAAATTAGTTTTGACTTCTTCAGTTTTACGACATGGAGCTAAAGTTCGGCGTGGTAGTAGCCGAGAGTCATCCCAACCCTTCACAAATGACAGAGCAGTAAACTGAGAAAACTCCATCTTGTCTCCAACAAACAAAGATGTTGGAATAAAACTGGTGAACGCTCGTGGGCGACGTGATCTCTTTCAAGCTCTGATGGGACTTTAATGAACCGCGTCTTCTGTTTGTCTTCCTGTGGACACCACACCTGGTCCAGTTCTTCTGTATGTCTGTCTCTTCTGTCCTCGTAACCTCTCTCTGGTTCTGTTGCAAGAGGCCGACTGGACGTAGACACACTTTAGAAACGGAGCAGAAGAAACAAGTCCTTCCTCTTCTTTAGCGCCGCGGTAAGTGGTGCAAGTTCAGGGTTAGAATTAAAGTTGGACGTCGTGCGGTCGGACTGTTTTTGGACACTGCGCCTACAACTAAAGGCTCTGGTTTGACACGTTACGTTTCAAAACTTCCTCTGTTTGTCACAGCAGCTCTAAGAAAACAAGAAGTCGATGTAGGTTTTATCCAACAACGATAAGTCAGGTCCTCTTGTCGTATTAAAAAAAATTAAACTTGTTGAAATGTTACGTCTTTTATCCAAAAGACTTCGTCAGTCTGAGCTGCAACAAACTCAGTCTTGTACGTAAATAGCTCCTTCTCATAGTGAATCAACAAGTTTGCTGATGACATCCACAACCAGCTGTTCACATCATGGAGGACCATCAGCCCAATAATTGGTCGTTAGTGCCCTGATGACCACTTGCTATTCACAGAGGGCTGAGTGATACTAGCAATCACAGCATTGTAATAGTTGAACACAGAGGCTCCGCCCCTGTTTAATGATGGACAGGTTCTCATCACAAAGATGGCCTCCTTTACTCCTCTCTCAAACCAT
>NC_056498.1:38816492-38818598 GCF_014905685.2 Nematolebias whitei
ACACTGGTGGGTACAAACATAGTGCCAGTAGGACCTGTCCCCAGGTCAGGTTCAGACTTCTGGGCCTCTAGGATGTCTTTTTCAATGGACCAGGTTAACAAACTGACCACACATGATGAGGGTAGAATGTTTGGTTCCTGTTCGGTGTCCTCTGGTGGTGAGAACTGGCAAGACAGGGCGTCAGGCTTCACATTTTTGGAGCTGGGTCTGAAAGTTAATACAAAGTTAAATCTCGTATAAAACAATGACCATCTAGCCTGTCTGGGATTTAATCTCCTGGCCTCGTGGAGATAAGTGAGGTTCTTGTGATCAGTCCAAATGAGAAATGGTGTGTCTGTGTCCTCGAGCCAGTGTTGCCACTCCTCCAAAGCCAACTTGACAACAAGGAGCTCATGGTTGCCTACATCGTAGTTCTGTTCAGCAGAGGAAAGGTGTCAAGAGAAGAATGCACAGGGGTGCACTTTGTTGTCAATAGGAGACCTTTGAGACAAAATGCCTCCTACGCCAGTGTCTGAAGCATCGACCTCAAGGATAAACTGTCTCTTAGCATCAGGGTGGCAAAGAATAGGGGTAGAGGAAAAAAGTCTCTTTAGCTCACCAAAAGCCATTTCTGCCTCATGAGTCCACTTAAAAGTCTGCAGGGTGGATGTCAATTGGGTGAGAGGAGCAGCAATCCTGCTGTAGTTCTTTATGAACCTACGGTAAAAGTTGGCAAAGCCCAGAAATCGCTGCAGCTGCTTCCGTGTCCCAGGTGTTAGCCATTCCACTACTGCCTTCGTTTTCTCAGGGTCTGTGCGGTATTGTCCTCCTTCAAAAGTAAAGCCCAAATAGGAGACTGATTGTACATGGAATTCACATTTTTCGGCTTTAACGTACAGTTGGTTCTCATATAATCGTTGTAGGATGGTTCTGACGTGGCGAATGTGTTGCTCCTCATCCTATGAGTAGATTAATATGTCGTCCAGGTACACAAATACAAAAAGTTAAAAATTCTTAAAATGTTGTTAACCAATGTTTGAAAAACTGCAGGGGCATTGGTGAGACCAAATGGCATGACTAAATACTCAAAATGTCCCAGGGGGGTCTAAAATGCTGTCTTCCACTCATCACCTTCCTTGATTTGGACGAGGTGATAAGCGTTACGGAGATCCAATTTGGAAAATATTTTAGCAGAGTGCAATTGTTCATAGATGGAGTCTATAGGTGGCTAGAAGGAAGAGGAGGCCCTTGTAGTAAATCAATTGCACAATCATATGGACGGTGCGACGGTAATGATAGGGCCTTTTGTTTACTAAATGCAGGAGCAAGGTCATGGTATACTGTAGGATTTTTAGACAAATAGAGCGGATCGGGTGCCTCAGGACATTTAATAATAGAGGGAACAGCAGTTCTTAAACAGTTCATTAAACGGTGTGGGCTCCATTGTTCTAGTCTTTTAACCATCCAATTAATTATGGGGTTGTGTTCTCTGAGCCAAGGAAAACCCAGGATAAGCTGTGTAATGAGTGATTCAAATACAAAAAACTTACTGTGTTCATGATGGTTTCCAGAGATCATGAGGTGTATCGGTAGTCTTCTTAAGAACTGAGGCGAACTTCTGACCTGTTAGTCCGGCCATCATCAGAATGGGAAGAGGTTGTGTAAGGATGGATATGAACTCAACCAAGTCCTGGCTAATGAGGTTTTGCTCAGCCCCAGAGTCCACTAGAGCAACAACCGACTTACTTTCTTACCATACCATACCATAACATACCACTTTATTTATAAAGCACTTAAAACAGCGACAAGGCCAACCAAAGTGCTGTACAGACAGAACAACAGGTAACACACAAAGCAATATACAAAATTAGGTAAATCAGAGAATAGACATTAAAACGATGCAGATAATGACGACAAACCAGTGTGGAGCATACAGGATCAAACACAGATCATCTGGTGTTGAAAGCCACCGAATAGTAGTGGGTTTTTAAATGGGACTTGAAAACCGAGAGGGAGGGGGCCTGTCTGACAAGCAGAGGTAACTCGTTCCAAAGTCTTGGGCCTGCGACAGAGAAGGCCTTGTCACCTCTGCACTTAAGACGAGATCCTGGAACTGTGAGGAGCAAC
>NC_056498.1:38818698-38819868 GCF_014905685.2 Nematolebias whitei
GTCAACACTGTTCAGTGATTTGTAGACATACATGAGTATTTTGAACTGGATTCGAAAGTGAACCGGTAACTAGTGCAGTGAGGCCAAAACTGGTGTAATGTGCTCTCTTTTGCCAGTACTGGTTAAAAATTGGGCTGCTGCATTCTGAACCAGTTGTAGTCGTGCTATAGAGGTCTGACTGATACCAAACAGGAGCGAATCGCAGTAATCAAGCCTAGATGTAATGAATGCATGTATTACTGTCTCCAGGTTATTTTTGGACAATATGAGCTTCAGTTTAGATAGCAACCTCAGTTGGAAGAAACATGACTTAACAATCATGTTTACATGATTAAGTTTCAGGGAAGGGTCCATTATCACGCCCAGATTAGTGACTCTTTGTTTTTCTGACAGGGTTAGAGTGGAGAGGTCGATGCAGTGGTTTGTGATCGTGTCGTTGGGAGGGAACAACATGACTTCAGACTTCTTTTCATTGAAACTTAAGAAGTTTAAAGACATCCAGTCCCTGATGTCAGCCAAGCAGTCGAGCAGAGGTTGAATAGAGCATGTACCATTGTGTCTTAGGGGGAAGTAAATTTGACAGTCATCGGCGTAGAAGTAAAAGGGTATGATGTGTTTCCAGAAAATAGCATCAAGTGGCAGCAGGTATAAAGAGAACAGGAGGGGACCCAGGATGGACCCCTGCAGAACCCCCCATTTAAGCTCTGCTGCTGCAGAACTGAAATCCTCGATGGAGACACAAAAGGATCTGTCAGTCTCTCAGATCAGAAATTCACTGTCGATGCAGCGCACCCAGAGGTGGTGGTTTGTTGTTGTCTCAGTACAGACCTCAGATCAGATTGCAGCCTCACTAACCTCACGACTGGTCGCCGTATTTTCATCTGAAATGTCTTCAAGTTGGTCTTATTTAGAGCTCATGAAATTTTGACACACGTCTATAAAATTACAGCTCAATCTTTGCTTTTCTTGTACGTACTGGGGTCAACAAGCTGTAAACTTACTTAAAAGAGAAATAAAGATTCAACTTCTGCTTTTAGGCTGACTTGTTTACGATCACACGTGGCAGATGTTTAGTATTTGGCCCTCTGTTTGCTGGTGAAGATTCTCAGTCATCCAGGACATGATGAATTCAAAAAGCGTTCAATACAGACAGAGGCTGGTCCACCCTAA
>NC_056498.1:38819968-38821022 GCF_014905685.2 Nematolebias whitei
AACAAAAAAAAAACAGGTGCAACCGTGAATATTTTTTGCACTTTTCCAAGAAAATAGTGTGCAACACTTTAAATAATTCTGCATTTCCTTCCTGAATGAGACATCAAATGTGGCATCTGCTGATGCTGCACACAAGTCCTTACAGAGAAGAAAGGTTGCTACATATTTCTTGAAATGTAACACAACTGGTCTTGTCCACTTTGCTGCGAGACTCTTTTGTCCCTCGTCTCGGACTAATGTGGGGCAGTTAGGGCGTCACAATTATTTTACCAGCACAACGCATTCTGGTGCAATGGCGCACATCGGTTGTAGTGGAGACTAAATGGAGACGAGGCTAAAAAGTTATAACGTGACAATAAACATCAAAGTTCATGCTCAATAATCCAGGTAGAAAAATCCAACAAAGTTAAGTCAGGTCCTCTGGACGGGTTCTGTTTGTTGAAACATTTCGTCTTTCTTCCAAAAGTCCTTCAGTCCGAGGAGCCACAACAAACCCAGGCTTATAAACAGCACCTTCACAACCAGTTTGATGGTGCTCAGATGGTTTCTGGAGTCCGCCCTCTCCTCCAACGAGTCCTCTGAGGCAGCCATGGCCAAAGTGGTTCAAAACATCAAAGTTCATGCGCAATAATCCAGGTAAAAAAATCCAACAATGTTCAGGCAGATGAAACGTTTCAACATAAAGAAACCGTCCAGAGGACCTGACTTAACTTTGTTGGATTTTTTTTGTTTGATGTGTGACAATAATTTATGTATTGTCCAAGTTCTGGAGATAGCGTCATAAATATTAACTTCACCTGCGGTAATATCACTAAAATTAGAAACATCTTGTCCAAAAATGATGCAGAAAAACTGGTTCATGTATTCATCGTTAGACAATAAATGGTGGACTCGTGATTTGTAGACAGTCGCTGCGTGACGTGGCTCCCTGGCCAATCAACGACCTGCAGTCTACTTATCTGCTAATCATCGCCGCAGCACGACTCGTCCGGAAGCATGGCCGGGGAGGTCGTAACAACTAAACTGGACGTGCTGTCATGTTCCCATACAATGG
>NC_056498.1:38821122-38825829 GCF_014905685.2 Nematolebias whitei
GGTCGTAACAACTAAACTGGACGTGCTGTCATGTTCCCATACAATGGTGAAATTGGTTCTCTGCATTTAACCCATCGCACCTGGGAAACATCCAGGTGGAGCGGTGGGCAGCTATGGGTGCCCGGGAAGCAACTGGGGATTGGGTGTCTTGCTCAGAGACACCACGACATGTGGGAATGGCTGGGGATCGAGCCCGGGACTTTCGGGTCTGGGGTCGGCTGCCCTATCTCGGCCCAGAAGTCCATAGGATCAACAACAGTCTCAGAACCTGCATCAAATCGAGCCCATGAGAAAATATACGTACATACCTGGGAGGGGATCGTACCATTCATGCACCGGGTGAAAGGGTTGAAATCACGACTTTTAGCTCAGCTGGTGTGTTCCTGTAAGAACCAACAGTATAAAAATGAGAAGAAACTTACCAGTGATACAAAAGAGTCCAGGAATTGAGATCAGAAGTTTAACTGCTTCAAGGTTAATTTTAAAAAGAGTGAAAATAAAAAGTTACATCATTTTCTTTAAAAGTTTGAATTAAAAGACGGGATAAAAGGAAGCTGCGTCTCCCAAAACTGTCCGACTAATCTCTGATTCTCTACTTTCCTTTCCATCCTTGCTCTTTCTCTTGGAGCGTGGGCCGGTCTCCCCCGAGCGCCAGTTCTGGGTTGTTTTTCCAGAGAATCCTGTCTTTGTTGGAGGTCCTTCTCTGATCTGTCTCAACAAGGAGCCAAGCCTGAGCCCAAAACGGCTGACGTGATCGCTATCAGCAGTTCATCAGACGAACTGTGGTCGTTCCTGTGTGTTCCGACTTCTCCAGAGACCTCCGCTTATCTCGGAACTCATCTTTTATTTGCTGGTTCAGCTGCAGGCAAAAGCCGAATCTCCCCCATGCTTTCCCCATTCCTGCCTCAAGAACCCCTCCTGAACAATGGACCGTCCCAAAGTCTGCAGCTCAGCGAGACGATAAAACATAATAAAAATAAGAAGCAAAGATTTACGACTCCTATAAACCCATATTTTATTCATAATGGAGCATAGTAAGCATATCAAATGTTTAAATGTACTTTTTTAGAGGGGGGTTATGTTGTAACTAATTAGGTTAATCATCAACAGGTCGGTAAGAGGACTCGATATAAAAAGAACCTGTAGAAGAAGCTGTAAAAATGGGCAGAGGTTCACCAGTCTGTGGAAAAAGGAGTTAAGAAGAACAATTTTGGAATTCTGTATTTTCCGTCGTACACGTTGCACCAGAAGTTGCATCAGTGCAAAAATGTCTAATAATGTGGAAAAATTCATAAATACATTGCTTCGCCGTATACATCTCATATATTATGTGTCACCTCTGACAACCCGAAAATGTGGGCTGGAGTTGTGCCAAAAATCTATGGGCTGCCAAATGGCAGTCACGGGAGCGTGCATGGGAGAACTTTAACAAGATTAACACTTAAAAACAATTATTTGTTTGCTCGACTTTATAAAAAAAACGGTATGTCTCAGTTGAACTTAATAAATGCACTTTGACGGTCAAATCAGCTGCATTTCGCCGGGGCACTTTACCTATTACATGGTACAATGGCATGCCATACTACTCTGGTGCCATCTAGTGGCTGAAAATGGTAGTGTTCATTATATATATATATATATATATATATATTTTTTTTTTCAGTCAGAATGAATGAAAACGGTCATATCTCAGTCAAAAATTGGATTATAAATACGGGGAAAAAGATATAAATATGTTGCTTCGGTGTATAAGACGCAGGACAGGAAAATTATGCAACAACAAAAAAGCTATTTATACAGCAAAAAATACAGTTATCTTCAATGGAAAATTGGGACAACTTTTCTCGACATCCATCCATCCTCTTTACGCGCTTCTTCCTTTTTCCGGGCACAGGAGTCACTGGTGTCCATGTCCAGCAATAACTGTGCGGGAGGGGGACACCCTGGACAGGTCTCCAGTCCATCACAGGGACACAGAGACAAACGAGACAAATAACCATTCACACTCTCTCTCACCTAGGGACAATTCAGTTACCAGTCAGTCTAACATGCATGTTTTTGGTCTGAGGAAACCGGAGACACCCCGAGAAAACCCACGTATGCACGGAGAGAACATGCAAACTCCACCCAGGAAGGTCCCAGGCCAGGATGTGAACCGGCAACCTTCTCGCTGAGAGGCAGCTCTACCAAATGAGCCACTATGCCACCAAACATCTATAGTTTATAATCTCAGCAGATTTGAAGAATCCGTGGAAACGTAATCTCAAAGGACACTGAAGGTCAATATTCGATGGTCGAGGTCTTGTGACCTTCGGGGACCGCCGCATTAAAAACTGGTCTGGTTCTTCCACAAATCCTCGTAAGCACAGTTCACTGGGCCACAAACACTGCTGAAAGCTCCATCAGGCAAAGACGAAGCAAATGATCCACAGAAGAATCCCCGAGCTTCATAATGACGACAAACATTATACGACGGGATTTCCCAGAAGAGAAAAATAGTCCATTTCAAAAGAACTTTAAAGAACAGAAGACGCATTTGGTAGAAAACATGCATTTGAGGGTAAATTAAGAAGATTTATTACGGTTTTGTTACTGGGACCACTAGATGGCGTCCATGGACTTAATTTGAAATAAATCTCAACTAGAACAAAATTCAAGTTACACGTTTTTTTTGTTTTCACTGCAGCCACAACAAATGTCAACATCCTGGTTTATTGTACCATTTTTTTCCCCCCCATCCAAATATATGAACGTAACAAACACGGAATACATTTTTCTCAAATTAATAACATCACCAGACTTATATATATATAAAAAAAAACTTTATTGGAACAAATTATTGAATATCTTCATACAAACCTTTTGTCCAGCGGTTAAAATGTAGCAGCGTCTTTAAAAAGGCCGTAAATGTAAACAATAATTTCCAAAGTTCGTGAAGGGATGAATTAGAAACGTGTGGCGTTAAAGGCGAGGAGGCGTCTTGGAGAGAAATCAAAGATCTGAAGGAGATCACCAGGAGTCAGGAGAGTGCTCCTGGAGTACAGTAGAGCTGATAAACTGTTCTGCTCAGAGCCGGACCTACATTTCTACAAAAGAAGAAGAAAAATCACACGATTTAAAGACCCTCCTGATTCAGTCAATGAAAAACATTCAGTAAGTAAACCAGTGGGGGCACGGTTCCGCTAGCCCGCTAATAGCACAGCTAACTTTCAGTTTAGCAGATTAGCATTTTGCTAACTTTGAAAACCTTTAGTGGAATTAGCTTCCGCTAAATTTAAATCCAGTAAATTCAAGTCCACTAATATATTTTAAATACGGTTCTCTGCACTAAAAGTGTACAGGAGACGGGTGAGCACTGCCCTCGCAGAGCTTTTCCTCCTCACTACAAACCGTCTCTGACTCGTGGTGTCAGTTTACAGCCAAGAACAGAGACTTTAAAATAAATAAACACCAAACCAGAAGAGGAAAATAACATGAAAAACACATTTTTACACTCAAAAACATCATAAACAGTCAGATACACTGCACACATAATTTCTACCCAGCATGCTTTGCAACTCTCTGGGACGTGACTCTCTCACACATTTCACAAATCTTTACTTTAACACAAACAGATTTTACTGACAGAATACTGACTATGATGCACAGCAGCTTTGTAGCTCGTTTATAAAAGTAGTTAACCACAAAGAGGATGGTCACAGTGAGTTAATTCAAATGACACGAGGGAAACGTCCGACACACATTGAATGCATCACTCTGCTTCAGCCCAAGAGTTCTGCTCCGCCTCTGGTTCTGATGGACCAGATTCATTTCTGAAAGCTCACCTCTGAACCGAACATGGACGCTTTACTTGTGATTTATGAACCGTTGAGTTACAGCGATGTCACGTTAAGACAGTTGGTGTCAGTGGCAGCAGAGGATGATAAACGTTAGCGCTTTAGCGTTAGCTTCTGCTAACTTTTTTTTAATCTGTTTAGCGTTAGCAAAGCTAACTTCTTGATGAGCTGCGTCCACCAAAGCACTTATCTGCAGTCGAAGCTTAATTTGTTTCAGTGCTTTTACTTTGAAAGTATCCGCTGCTGCGATCATCAAAAGATTTTTCTCATCTTCTGCGAGAGAAAACAACTAAATCACAACGACTGAGGTCAGGTTGAGCAAACCTTTTGAGTTTCCCGTATCGGATGCAGGAGAGCAGTTTCTCTTTCTCGGCTTCGCTGGAACAACGGTCGTACGCCGCCAGAAGACTGAAAGAAAAAAGAAATTAAAAATCCAAAGCTTCCCACAGCCGGTGCTGCCGGGGGAGGGGGGGTCATGTCAGGTTGAGGTTTATTGACCATTTGATTTATTTATGTTTACATTTAATCCGTTTGGTCTCACTTGAGAAAATGAGAATCTGTACCTAATTAAACGTCTCAGATTAATCGTCAGATTATCCTAAATAAAGTCACACACTTTATAATCCCTTAGTTTTAGGTTGGATTAAAAACGGAACAGCAGAAAAAAAAACATCTGACATTTTCTGAAATGTGTCGTTTTTATTCTTCTGTAATTTGGAGGAGACAAAGAGACAGGAAGTGGTTCTGATGAGCCTCTAATCTGATCTAATCTGACACGAACAGAAAACAGAAGAGCTCCACGCTGACACCCAAAGCTCTGCTCAGTTCTTATTCTCCTTACAAAACAAAAGATTGTTTACCTGTCAGGTGT
>NC_056498.1:38825929-38829117 GCF_014905685.2 Nematolebias whitei
TGTCAGGTGTGCAGTAAACAGTTGTTTACCTGTCAGGTGTGCTGTAATGCTCCAGCACAGCAGCAGCTTTGTCTCCAGACAGGCCACTGATCTGCATCAGCTGTCGGGCGAACACTTCTCTCACCGTCTGACACTGACGAGGAGGAAAACAGAAAATAGAAGCTGAAGACTTTTTGTTTTTAGCCTTTTACCAACAACTTCGGCTGCTTCCAGAACCAGAACCAAACATGGAGAAGCAGCATTCAGCTTCTCTGCACCACAAATCTGGAACAAACGTCCAGAAAACTGCAAAACAGCTGAAACCCTGACCGAAGCAGTTGATGGTACTTGACATATGTAATGTTTGTGACTGGTTTGTGACTGGTCGGTGACTCTGTGTTGTTCTTATGATGTAAAGCACTTTGAACTGCCTTGTTGCTG
The DNA here is from genome assembly GCF_014905685.2 of Nematolebias whitei. Classification (NCBI taxonomy): domain Eukaryota; kingdom Metazoa; phylum Chordata; class Actinopteri; order Cyprinodontiformes; family Rivulidae; genus Nematolebias; species Nematolebias whitei. Next base: position 38,826,350 of record NC_056498.1, read on the forward strand.
AAATGTGTTATACACTTAACTTGACTGATTCAAACAACAGGAGCTTAAGAAGGTGAATGCAGGGAAACTGGTCGGGGAACAAAATTTAACTCAACACCGGTTTAAAACTCAGATATTTGTCTGACAGTGTCTCAAACGTTTGATCTTGAAGCTGCGGCAGGTAGAACACCTGCCTGACGTCTGAAGCAGCTTCAGAAACTTGTTTTGTACTCGGGCACCTCGTCGGTCACTCTCTGTGCCTCATTTAAAGATGGAGAACGTCACCTGACCTGACGTGACCGCAGGTCTTCACCTTGTTTTTGACGGCGCCGTGGTTGAACTCTGCAAAAGACATCAGAGAGCTGGAGGGGGCTCCTCCCTCCTCCTCCTCACCCGCCGCGTCCCCCTCCAGCTCTCTGGAGCGACAGGTCAGAGCCCGGTTCTGAAACGATCCATAAACAACAAGTCTAGTTTACATCCAGCTCCCTCACAGGAGCAGAGGCGGGAGCAGGTTTCAGCCGGACCTGGTACAGCGAGGTCAGGTATCGCGTCATGATGGTCAGGTAGGCGGCCGACTCCCGGACGTCCTGGACTCTCTTCACGAAGAACCCGTCCACCACCTGCAGGAGACACCACCACGTGAAACGGACCATCAGCGGCACCGGTTGCTGACGGGAAGCTGCCGTTCCACATCTGCACCTGCGTGTTGACGATGGCCTGCTGCAGAGTGGCCTCAGGTAAACTCAGGTGAGACGCTGAAGCCCCGCCCCCTTCCACCAAATAAATGGGCCTGTGCAGACCGCACCTCTTCAGCCGGAACTGAGGGACAAAAACGGAAAATAAAACTCACTTCGGCTCGTTCACAGACTTCATGAAGCTTTTGATCTTTTCAAAATAAAAGCGAGAATAAAAACAGAAACTCTTTGACCGAACGCCGACGGCGTCAAATCAGCCGTCGCTTCCTGTCGATGTTCAGAGTGACAGCGGCCGAAGAAGCTGAAACCAGCTGAAAAGATTGAAACAGCGGATATTGGATGAAAGATGAAAACAATGCTGAAAAGTGGAGAGGACGCTGAAACAGCTGAACTGAGCAGAGGTTGAATATTCACCAAAAAATTAGACAGTTGCAATAAAAGTAGCTGAAATGGCTCAAAAAAGAGCTGAAATTAGCAGAAAGAGGCTGAAAGGACCATAAAAAGTTTTAATTATTCAAAAGAATATAAAAAAAAAACGAAATAAGAAAAAAGGGCAGAAAAAAAACATCTAAAACTAGCAGAAAAATACCTAAAAGTAGCTGAAAGAGCTAAAAAAAAGAGCTGAAATGAGCTCATAAGAGGATGAATATTACAAAAAAGCTGAAATTAGCAAAAAATGTAACTGAAAAGGCTAGCAGAAATTAGCTGAAATGAGCTGAAACAGGCAGAAAGATTGAATATACAGTATTAAAAAACCCTGAAAGTAGCTAAAAAGAAACTGAAATGAGCAGAAAAAAGCTGAAATTAGCTAAAAAAAAGTAGCTGAAAAGGCAAAAAAAAGAACTGGAATTAACCGAAAGAGGCTGAAAGGAGCATAAAAAGTTTAAATTATTCAAAAGAATAACAAAAGGACAAAAAAGAAAAGGCAGAAAAAAACAGCTAAAACTAGAAGAAAAATGCCTAAAAAGTAACTGAAAAAGCTTAAAAAAAGAGCTGCAATGAGCAGAAATTAGCTGAAATAGGCAGAGGTTGAATATTACAAAAAAAAAGCTGAAAGTAGCAAAAAAGAAACTGAAATGAGCAGAAAAAAGTAGTAATTAGCAATATAAGCAGCTGAAAAGGCTAAAAAAAGGAGCTGAAATTAGCAGAAAGAGGCTGAAAGAGCAGTTTAAAATATTCAAAAGAATAACAAACGCACAAACAAGGCAGAAAAAACAGCTAAAACTAAATACATAAAAAGTAGCTGAAAAAGCTGACAAAAAGAGCAGAAATTAGCTGAAAGGTTGAAAATTACGCACAAAAAAACTGAAAGTAGCAAAAAACAAACTAATGAGAAGAAAAAAGATGAAATTAGCAATAAAAGTAGGTGAAAGTTAAATAAGAGAAAAGTTTAAATGAACAGAAAGAGGCTGAAAGAACCGGGGGGTCAAGGAGTCGTGTTGGATTTTCAAATTAAAACTTGTTGACCGTCCTGGGTTCATCACATTATTGAGCCGCAGCTGCGAGAGGTTTTTTTCTTCTCATAGGCTCGCCCACCGTCAGAGGAAAGAGTTTCTGCTACTTTAGTTCTTATAATTAACATAAACACTAAAAGATAAATATTTGTCCCACATAGTGTGTGTGTGTGTGTGTGTGTGTGGGGGTGGGGGGGGGGGTGTTACAGAGTACGCTCATGAAAATGTTGAAATCTGTGAACGAGCCTCAAACAAACTAACGTTTTGCAAGTTTGCCGGTTGTGAAGGTGAAAAGCCGCAGCTCTCTGAGCCGCTCACCTTCTGCTCCCTGAAGCGTCCGTCCATGATGCTCCCACACAGGTCGTCCATCCTCTTCCTCTCCACGATGAAGTCCAGAACCAGCTCCCTGCCTGCAGGAGCTCGCAGCTCACCTGGAAACAGTCCAGCTGTGAACATCTGGAAGTCCCTTCAACTCCGGGACACTTCCGCCTGATTTAACTGCAGAAATTCATTTTTGATATTTTCTTCCACAGAAACCAGTCAGTCTGTTGGTGAGCGCAGCCAGAAATACTTTTTCATTTATTTTAATTATTTAAGGGCCTTTATGATCATTTAATTGAGTTATTTAAGGGCTTTTATA
>NC_056498.1:38829217-38832530 GCF_014905685.2 Nematolebias whitei
GTCCGCCGACTCCAGCCGCTCGGCCAGAACTCGACCTTCGTCGGTCAGAGAGAACCTGAAACGGAAAGTTTCACAGAACCTGAGACGGACGGCGCCGAGCGCGGTCCGAACCTGCGGCCTGATGTCGGCTTTAAAAACCTTCGGCTGTTCTGTCTGCGAAAAACACCGTCAACCTGAGAACGAGCCGAAGAAGGAGCCGAGGAAGCAGCTTAAGAACGGAAGCGGTTAGTGACGAAGCTGGCGTGAAGCCACTCGTCAGCCCTCGGAGGTCGTGCTGGGGGCGACTCTCGGCTACTACCACACCGACTTTCAGCTCCGTTTCTAACCCGGTGCGTGTCTGCTCAGGTCGATTAGCTGTGGCGGCCATCTTAAGTTGGAAAAGTTTCTTACAGTCCTCTCAGTGGTTCGTGAGATATTTTGCTAACGGCAGGGTTGACTGCCAGCAGTTTGGGCTCAGAGGACGTGTTTTTAATGACTCTCAGCTACTACCACCTTAAAGATTAGCTCAGCGTCTGTAAACACCTCTGAGTTAGACATGTGTGTGTGGCGGCCATCTTGAATCCGACCGCGTCCAAAACTTAACGAGCCGTCGACGCCCGGCTGAGGAAAACTTCCTGAGATATTTCGCTAACAGATGAGGTTAGAGCTCGGGGCTCGTGACGATGCTCAGCGACTACCACCAGCTCGTAGCTCAATATCTGTGCACGTCTGAGAGGTCCAAACCTGGCAGGACTGTGGGTCTTCAGCACCAGGTTCTTGTGGATCAGGGTTCTGACGGAGGACCAGGCCGTGTATCGGCTGCCGGGGTCCGGCTGCGGACGGATCAGAGTCTGAGTGAGACCTCCGGTCTGAACCCGGAACAACCGGGAAGAGACGGGAGACTCACCGCCGTGAACGATCTGTCGCACAGACGCTGAGCCTCTGACTGCAGCTCCATCTTCAGCATGAAGCCTTTGTTGCCCGGCAACTAGAAACAAACAAACAAACAAATAAAACCAGGGAGGAGACTCTTTGATCTGTCTGCAGGAGGATCCAACCTGTGAGTGTCTGTAGAGAGCGAGCAGCACGGCGAATCCTCCAGACCTCCTCTGAGGGACATACTCCCTCTTCCTCCTCCTCCCTCCACCTCCTCCACCCTCCTCTTCATCACCCGCAGCCTTCGTCTGCAGCAGAAACACGTCAAACGGAGGCGTCCCCATCGTTTTCTCTCAATAAAGCTCCGACGTTTGAGGCGTTTCAAACGTCTTTGCTTAACTAGAGAAATTACTTTTCCTGCGAAAATCCAGCGTGAGCGCTTACAGCTGAAAAACAGCTGAAGTTAGCTAAAAAAAACCTGCTTAAATGTAGCTGAAGCACAAGAACAAGCCTAAATGAGCAGAAGAAAGCAGAAAGAACACATTTGCTGAATTGAGTTTAAACAAACAGAAATCAGCATCAAAATTTAGGAAATTAGCTTTAAAAGTTAAAAGTAGCTGAAAAGTAGCTGAAAAGTCAAAAAGAAACTGAAATTACCAGAAGGAGGTGGAAGGAGCTGAAATGAGCTCCAAAAAAGTGGAATTGGGTGAAAAAAGCAAAAATTAGAGTAAAAAAAGCTTAATAGTAGCTGAAATAGCAGAAAAAGCTGAAATTAGCAGAAATAAGTTAATTAGGCTGAAAGTAGCAGAAATTACTACAGGAAACTTTAAATTATCTGTAAACAGCTAAAAATGCTAAAAAGGTAGAACAAGCTTAAATAAGCAGAAAAAAAAGCGTGTTTGCCCATTAAGGCTGAAAGAAGCAGAAATTAGCACAAAATGTGGGAATTATCTGAAAAAAGCTAAAATTATCTTAAAACAGCCAAAGTAGCTAAAAAAGCAGAAAGAAGCTTTACTTACACAAGTAAGTGGAGAGAGCATAACTTTGTCCAATTAGGCTGAAAAAAGTTTAAACGAGTGCAAACAATGTGGAATTAGCTGAAAAAGCTAAAATAAGCATAAAACAGCTAAATAGTAGCTGAAATAGCAACAAAAAACTGAAACTTGCATAAAGTTAGAAAAGCACAAAAATGTTGTAGTTAGAAGAAACTGAAAGGAGCATAAAACAGCTGAAAAAAAAACCCCAGCTGAAATTAGCTGAAAGTAGCTGAAAAAAGTTAAAATTTGCAGAAAGCAGCTGAAGCAAAACAAAATGTGAAAGGAGCAGTAAAAGATGTAAACACGCCTCAAGAAGGATGTAAAACGAGCTCAGTTCATTTTCTATGAGGAAAAAATGGCAGAAAAGGCTAAATATTTCAAAAAGCTAAAGTTGCACCAAAAGTCACAGCAGGATTGTCCTGAAAGAGCCGAACGTTTTGATTCATGATTTGTTGACATAGATGAAAAGTGAGGGGTGAGAAAGAAGCCGAACAACGTACAGAAGAAAAACCTAAAAATAAAAGTGTTTTCTGGGTAAAGCTCCACTCGGACCTTCTGAAGCCACTCCTTCTTCACTGGAAGCTGCAGGAGTTGAAGGCCTGCAGCGCCGCCTGCTGGACAGAAGCGAACACGCAGCTTCGCAATATTTTAATCAATTAAATTCTCTCAAGTTGAGATAATCAAACGCTTTGATCAACTACGAGTGTTTGTTAAATCTGTGCGCAGCATTTTGTGTATTTTTTACACAAAATTACCGACTGATTTTGTGTGTAAATAGTAAAAGTTTTAAAGTTTCCATTAATTTAAGGGGACGTCCAGAGCAGCAAGCGAAACAAGAAAAGGTCCAAAACTTGATGAACGTCTGAACTGAACGCCGACACGAAGGTTCGTGGAGCTCATTTTACAGACGGAGGGGGAGTTGACCGACTGATGGTTCTCCTCCTGGTTCTTACCGCCCGCGAAGCCTCCAGCCTGTTGTTGTCTGCTCCTCCTGCAGGGGGCGCTCCGGCAGGGAGGGGGTGGATCGGAGCGTTCGGACCTGAAGGAGACGAGAGTTTTTAAAGCGATAAAAAATATAAAACCTGAGATTTAAAACCAGCTCAGGTCAAAGAAGCTGCTTTGCCACAAAGACTCGTTTTCCCGCTCTGTGGATCGTAACTGGTCCGTAACTGGTCTGTAACTGGTCACTGTGTTTGAGCCACTCCACCAGGTGCGCTCCTTAATCGCCCGATAATCAGACCTGAACTTCTTCAGCTCCTCCCAGAGCCACTTATCAGAGCAGGTGAAGCCGTCGTGTGTGAATCATCTCGCAGTAAATCTGCTCACGGCTCGAGGCGTCGCCCGTCAACACGACAGGAAGTGGAGGTTCAGACGTAGTTTGGGTCATTCAGTGACGCAGCTCCACCGTTCAGTCGTCTGTG
>NC_056498.1:38832630-38834434 GCF_014905685.2 Nematolebias whitei
CTGTCCACTTTGGTCTCTTTAAGGCATTTTAAACAATTGATAAGGTCAATAGAAACATCAAAGCAAATATGTTCCAGTTTTTAGTACTTCACCTTGTAAATTTGGCTGTTTCTAGAACTACTTTAATGATTTTTTTTTCCTTTTTCTTGATTTGTCTATCTAGAACAGGTCTCTCTTGCAAATGAGTCCTCGTGACTCAACGATTCTAACCTGTAGAAATAAAGGTTGAATGAATTCATCCCTCCATCATTTCATCCCTCGCTCCTCACCTTCCTCTCTGTAGTATCTCTGCAGTCGATCGTCTAATATTTTGCAGATCCCGTCCCCAAAGTTCTGCAGGATCTTGGCCTCTCTCGCGCTCCGGAGAGGAAGAGGATATTTAGTCAAAGAGTTGATCGCCTGGACACACAGGAGCAGAGAGCGTTCTCATTTCTTCTCATCGATTCAAATCTCAACTTCCTTCTTGTGAAAATACTTTTTTTTTTTGGTAGGGGGTACAACAAAAACTTTAATATTATCAAAAACTATACAAAATATTGATCTTTTTGGACATAACTGACAGTAAAGACACTTAAACTGTGTATCACGTGTCTGTTAAATAACTCACATGTTTTGTAAATTCATAAACTTCTGGGATGGAGATAAAAATGTGTTGTTTTGTTGCATTGTACAACTATTTGTCCTTTTTGTGTTTTTATTTTTACTTAACCTGTAGGTTTCATTTCACTGTTTATTTTAAAAAATATACAGTAAAATAAAAGATAAAGCACATTTAAACTTATTTTACAAAGAAAACTGCAGTTATTAAACAAACAATTGTCATAAATGATCTAACTCCTTGAATTTGTTGCACATTTAGACTACTTAAAATATGTTTATTTTTCTTTGCTTTTCTAAAACAGTCATTTATATCAAGCAGATGAATTAAATGAAATATAATCCGGGTCCAGCAGCAGAACCTGCTGTTTTCAGCTGCTACCTTCTGGTACGTGAACTGGGTCTTCCGCCCCTTCTCTTTGGCCTCGTCCCGGAGTTCGGTGAGCCACTGCAGGAACAACGGGTTCGGGCAGGACGGCAGGACGCGTTTCCGACCCCACCGAACCGGTTCCGAAGCTGGCATTCCTCCTGCGGACCGAACAGGCCGAACTAACCGATTAAAGCGAGAAAAGATAAAGAGGAAAATGAACTGAGGCAGAATTAGCTAGCATGATTAGCTTAGCCGCCGGCGCCTTGTTTTCAAAAAAAGAGCGGAGCACTTCCGTTTTGATACGAGTCACGTGACCTGCGGGCTGGAGCGTCTACAGCGACACCCAGCGGCAACAAGAGGAAATACAACCAGACCTGATAGAAAACCAGAAAGTCTTTTTTTCATCACATATTTTTACATAAATTACATACAATACATCCAAATGTCCCGTCTTTTATATATATATACAACCTGTAAAATACTGATGGAATTTTCATTTATCTGAAGGAATCCTCCAAAAGGGATCAGTAAAGTTTTATCTAATCTACATGTTAATGTACATATTTTAGTTTAAGCATGTTTATGTTTAAATTTACATGTTTTCTCTAAATAATAAGTCCATCGCAGCAACATTTCTCCTTCAAAGAAAGAAAGAAAAAAAAGCATAATCTATAAAATAAACGTACAAAATGAAACCACAAATCAGACTATTAAACAACAAAAGGTAAAATTCCTTAAATTTATGGTTAGCTATTTTAACTAAAGTTATGAAAGTTAAAAAAAAAAATCTTACCACTCGCAAACATCAGGTTAAATAGGTTTAATTTACCTTAAATG
>NC_056498.1:38834534-38835857 GCF_014905685.2 Nematolebias whitei
TAGCTATTTTAACTGAAGTTATGAAAGTTAAAAAAAAAATCTTACCACGCGCAAACATCAGGTTAAATAGGTTTAATTTACCTTAAATGTAATTTTTAAGGCTGCCGTGCACAAATAAAAAAGTAATTGTTCATCGGGACTTCATTTGTAGAACTAAGAAAAAATGGAACACAAAAAAAATATTTTCTGTTTAATCAGTCGATGATGTTTCTGTAAAACAACCATTATAGTGTATTTTTATAGAACTAAAAGTCTTTTATAGAAAGATGAAGTAAGAGCTTATAGTTGCTCATTAACAATAAAAAACATGCGTGTTATTAAGCTAAATGTGGTTGTTTTGTTTTATCAACGGCTTGATTTTAATTGTGATATAAAATACCAGTTGAAAATGTCACCAAGTAGAAACACTTGTTCAAATTGTCAGCAGGAGTTCCTAGAACCACAACCTCAACCTTCAGGTGGCGCCAAACGAAGAATCAGGAGCAGAGAATAAAAATCTGTTATCTTTCTTCAGCCAGATAAAACCCTCATGAAAACACGTAGAGCTCCAACATCCTAAGAAACCCGTGAGATTCTCCTTCGTCCTGCAGGGAACGTGTCAGCAGGCCCATAACTTTCCATCTTCTTTGATCCAGAGTCGGTTCAGTTTCCAGACCGTTATACGTCTTCGGCTGAGACCTGTTCTGTTTCCTCGGGCTGGAGGCGGCTGGAATCCTCCAACAAGACTCGACAGAGATCAGGAATCCAACCTCACCCTGCCAACCGCAGAGCCTTTCCTAAACACTCAGCCCAACTCACTGAAAAGTCAGCAGAGAAAAACAAAAGAGGAAACAGGTTTGGGAAGCCAGGACAGCCGAACGTTCCCACAAGAGAGAAACCCTCCTTCAGAGGATCGTAGCGCTCTAAACAATGAAACCGCGAAAAGTGTTCAGGCCTTTCTGAAAACTCCAACCTACAAGTAGCAAATGTGTCCCCTTTGTTTAACAATCAGTTTCATGCTTCGGGGCTAATTCTCTGTGTAAAATTTGGCTCCAGAACAAAAGTGAAGGTGAATTTAATGGTTTTAAATCTGGAAAAAAATTAAATTTGGATAAATTGCTTGAAACGCTTACAACTGCTTTGAGAGCAATAATTTAAATCCTTTGAAGTGAAGCTTTGTTAAAGGATTGATGAGCTAACAGGCACTTCCTGTGCAGACTGGAATACTTCCTGTATGGACTGGGGCACTTCCTGTGCAAACTGGAATACTTCCTGTATGGCCTGGGGCACTTCCTGTGTAAATTGGCATACTTCCTGTGTAGCCAGGGGCACTTCCTGTGTAAA
>NC_056498.1:38835957-38855100 GCF_014905685.2 Nematolebias whitei
GGAGATGAGTGTAGACCGCAGAGTCCTGGCCTGATGATGTTGATCTTCTGTGCTGGGCCATCCTTTTGGCCAGTGGCTGTTTAGTTTCCCCGATGTAAGACTGATCACAGCCCTCCTGACACTGAACAGCATACACAACATTGCTCTGTTTGTGCCGGGGGACTGGATCTTTGGGATGACTTTGGAAGTAGGGGATAGATGAAGCTTTTCCTTAGTTTACACATTTCCCAGGAGAAATTGATATGTCGGCCTGTTTTCGAAGCCAACAGGGTAGTCAGATTCAGATAAGACACAATTGTTGATTTATTCAAGCAGACTATTTTTCTTGTCAGCCTTGAGTCTTACTGGTACCTTCAAGATCTGAAATGGCCAGATAAGGGTGCATTCTACTGGTCCGTGCTTACGAGCCCCTCCAAGGTCGTTTTATGCTGGCGTGTCCCAAAGCCACAGGTGGCCTGCGATTCTCACAAATCACTTCCATCTTACGGTTTAGCTCGTAAATCAGCTGATTTTGAGTCCTCAAAGCACAAACCAAACCTTCACATATGCGGCAGCCTGACCAGGCCAGCCTAGCGGCCGTCTTCTTTGTATGTTGCTAAACCAGGAACCAGACTATTCCAAAAACAGGAAACCTGTTATCATAAATACAATTATATGCAATTTCGGCGTCCTTGATCGACAGCAGAGATAAACATATCACATTCCACGTCCCCAGAGACATATCCAGCTGCATGCGTGTCGTCCGGGCAGACATGAGGGCTCTCCAGGACCCTGTCGCTTTGTTGAAAAGATTTTGTTGATTGCGTCGAAAAGTCCAGTTGGTCAGATTCATAACAGTAATTTTCATTTCGGAAGATGTGTAAAAATAGGAGCTCCCATACGCAGAGAACAAAAAGCAGGAGGAGAACAGGAGAGGGAAGAGAACGTGTCCACCTCGTACCAGAGCAAGTGAGGAAAAACTTTGACTCAAACTATTGAATATGATAATTATCGTAAATATGTCTAAACTGGTGGCTAGCTGTAGTACATCTTTTAAGCCCCGCCCCTTGACTTAAATGAACGGGACTTTTATTATTTTGGCTAAAAAAAAGCAAAACACACTTTTTTATACTATTATTTTTTCTCAGGTGTTGATTTTTGACGTAGCTCTTACTTTGCTGCTGTATCTTCAAATATACGTGGTTTCAGTTTGTTGCAGTTTAAATAAAATTGTCCCGTTGCACTATGATTGACAGCCTGTTAGCGAATTAGGAGGCTGTGTAGGCGGGACTTTTGTTTTAAATGGCAGCTCCTAAGAAAATTGACATTTTGGTGTCAATTTTGGACAGTGGAAGTTAACGGGGTTGTTTTGTTCATCTTTACGTTGATGATATCTGTTTTATTTTAATGTTTGCTTAAAAAAAGTTTTCCAGTTTTTGTTTTTGTTCTTTAACTGCTACTTCTCAGCTTTTTTAAATGATGGCTCAATTATCAGACGCTCCAAACACGGGTGTGAACTGCTTGAGTTATTGTCTCAAGACTTTTTGTTGTTAAAAATATGTAATTACTGGCTTCAAACACGGCCTCAAACAGGAGCGTGTGGCCACCGCGGTAATCCCGCTCCAACAGACGTGGTGTTGAAACGACGGCTGCTTGTGGAAACCTTCTGACTCACTGCTGGAGGAGATCCTCCAAGTGACTTGAAACATTACATGTTCGTAACTTTTCCTCAGAGCCCCCTTTAAATCACTTGAACTATGTTACAGAAGTAAAATTGCTAATAAATCACGAGTTGTTTTTTTTATGCCATGCAAACAGGCGATACACATTCCTTCAAGGGATGATAGTTTCATGTTAACTTCCTGCTGCCTTTGGGTCAAAATGACCCACAAGACCTCAAATTCTGACCCAAATGACCCATGAGACCTCAAATTCTGAACCAAATGACCCATGAGACCTCAAATTCTGACCCAAATGACCCATGAGACCAGTTTCTGACCCAAATTACATACAAGAACTCAAATTCTGACCCTAAAGTCTCAGTGTCAGGACTCAATAAAGCAGCAGGAGTGATAAGTTTTTTTTTTAAATAAATAAAACAATTAGTCCAGTTAGTGTCATATATTACTCCCTTTAATGAATTACTTCCATAGAAAAACATATATATATATATATATGTATATACATATATATATATTCTGCTGTACAGAGAAACCCACAGGTAATACAGTCCCACAAAGAAACATAAGATGAGCCAAAACATAATGACCACTGCACTGAAGAAAACATCATCAAACAAGAATTGTCTTTAAAAAAAAAAGTAATCTCATGTTTTGAGGTGGCTCCAAATTTAAAACCTGACAACATCTGTTGCAGACGACAATAAAGGACAACAGATGTTTGAGCACCGCCAGAAAGGGTCATAATGTTTTGGCTCATGGCAGTCAGCCTTATTAATATCCGTCATACAGTAGAAACCCATAAATATCCACATATTTACAGTAAACATCGTAGATTTGACGTTGCTGTGCAAGAGTTGACGTCCGTCCCGTCAGAGTTTATTCTGAAGTTCTACTGCCCGATCGACCCGTTGGTGTCGTCGCTGTCGCCTTCCTGCGGAGAGCCCGGCATGAGTCCGCCGGCACCCCCCGCCTTCCTCGCGGCTTTCCCCTTCAGCAGGGGACTGTGGGGGTGCAGCGTGTGCAGGTGCAGCAGCAGCTCGTCCTGGGTGGCCGCCGTGTGGCCGCACTCCTCGCAGACGTACAGCTTGTTGCGCCGCTCCTTGTAGGCGTACTTGAGCGTGACGCTGTGGATCTTCTTCATGTGGGACTCCAGGGAGCAGCGCTGGGTGAAGGCCTTGTCGCAGAGCGTGCACTTGTACGGACGGACGCCTGGACGAGACATTTTCAAACACGTCAGCGGTTGGTTGTGCGGGAAAAACATTGAAATCATTCATCAGCACTAACGTGGACGTCACGAAATACAACTTGTTTTTTTTTTTGCTTCTAAAAACATCGTCTTTGATTTCAGCTTAGGCTAACAGTCCCGTTACCAAGCTAAAGTAGAAAAATTAAAGTTTTTGTCTGCTGATGAGTTTTATAACCAGTTTTACATAGTTTTACAGATAAAGTTATATTCTTCTTCTTCAGGGGTCACCACAGTGAACTAACTCGCACACTCAACCACAGACCACCGAGCTGCCACGGCCTCCATGTGGAGCAGAGCTGCCATGTAGGGCGCCCAGGGGAGCAGATGGTGGGGGTTCAGGGCCTTGCTCAAGGGTCCAAAGTGGAGCAAATGAGGGTGGAGGCAGGTGTGGGTGTTTCATCTATCCCACCTACATTTTGATGTTGTTGGTACAGGGAGTTGAACCGGCGACCTTCCGACCACAGACTCACCTTCTCTAATCTGCGCCACCACTCCCCAGTTTTATAAATAAAGTAATTTTAGATTATATTTATTTTACATTTTCTAAATATCTTCCACCCATTTTTGTCTGTTCTCTGCTACGCTGCTAGCATTAGCTGCCAGCATTAGCTGCTAGCATTAGCTGCTAAACATTAATCAGAAGTTTATGTGAAAAAATTGTTTACTGTGAACAAATATTTTAAAAAGTGCAACGCTACTCAGTATTACCTTAACACAGATTTGACAACCAACATAAAATGTTAACTTATTTCTGTGCTTCCAAGGATATATATATATATATATATATATATATATAAATATTATTTTAGCTCGGGCTAGCATTAATGTTAGCAAACTAAAGAACGCAAACGTATATTTTTCTGTTGATGTGATCATTTACAGTTTTACTTGGGGATAAACAGATAAAGTAATCCAGTAAACTGACCATAAGTTATATATATATTTTCCACTTTACTAAGAGTTTCCACCCATTTTTGTCATTAGCGGCATTAGCTGCTAAAAATGTGCAATCTAGTACTGAGGTCAAATATTTATTTTTCTGAGCTGTGGAAACATTAAATTGGGGCATCATTGCTAACAAGACAACGTTTTGCAACTGGCATGGAATTAAAAATGTTTATTGAACTACTAATTAGACTAACTGTGTTTTTAGCTTAGGCTAGCATGCACTTTACCAAACTAAATTACACAAATACTTTGTTTTTCTGCTCCGGTATTTCATTTATAATTTTAATTAGTGTTTTATGAATAAAGCACTTTAATACTGTAAAATTATTATTATTATACATATTTTCTACCTATTTTTGTAATTAGCAATAGCTGTTAAAGCTGCGCAAGCTAGTCGGTTAGCTTTTCTTGTCCTTCTCTGGCTGTGTTTAAATTCAACACTCCTTCATTTTGTAATGGTGCTTTAACTTTATACCTTTAACATAATACCTGAGAAAGTCACAGCGTAACGGTCAGTTGTTACTTTAGCTGACGTTAGCAGAAACAGCCGGCTAATGCTAATGTCCGCCGTTCAATAATGAAGTTTTCGGACTTGTTGAAAATGCCTTTAGATATTTTGATGACGCTAATGCAAAGCGTCCGAGCCGAGCTTGAGAAATTATTACAAAAACGTGAACTAAAGCTACATTTAAAAAGTTTGTTGTTAAGTTTGAATATAAATCACAGCAGCTTCGATATTTCAAAGTAAAACACTAAAACCCTGAGCACAAATATTTTGTGAGTGAAACCAATTTGTAATTTTAGCACATTGATGACGGCTAGTGTAAGAAGACAAAACAAAAACAGCGCACGGGAGTGAATACCTGTATGTGTGCGCACGTGTCTCTTGAGGTCGAAGGTGTCGTTGAAGCCTTTGCCGCAGAAGCTGCACAGATGCCTCTTGGTCTCGTTGTGGCACTTCACGTGTCGGTTCAACATCCGCTGGAACTGGAAGGTCTTCTGGCAGATCTGAAACACGGCCGGGACATTTTACTCTACGTTTAAACTCACATGAGTTTTGAAGCTGGTATATTTGATTTAAAAGCACTGAATTTAGACTAGTTTTGGAAACATGTTGTTATATTTTCCCCATTTTATTTTACTGGCATATAATAAAACAAATATATATATTTTAGTCAAAACGGATCCCTTGAACCGGTCGGTGAGTCATACCTGGCACACAAATCCCCCTGTTGTTGCTGTTGTCGTGCTTTGACTTTGACCTGGCGATGTGGTTACCATGGAGACCGCCTCCGAGGGGGGCGGCGGTGTGGTAGCCGTCATGACAGAGGCCGGTGCGGCTGAAGGTGGGGGGTCAGAAACAGGGGGAGGAGCTTGCAGGAGAGGAGCGGGATCAGGAGGTAACTCACCGGTCGTCACCTGTGACAGAGAGAAATACGAGTTATTTTTTAACGTCGTCAGGCTCAAACTTCCTCCATTTAAAGTTGCTTTGTACACGAGTTTACACGTTTATGTTGCCTGCAGACGTCTCGACGAGTTCCTTACCTTAATTTTGGATCGAACGTACAAGGAGCCGCCCTGCGACCTCCTCCTGATGTCCGACCTCCCCTCCAGCGAACCGGCCGGGCTGCGGGGTTCTCCGAGCACGGTGCTGGACGGCAGCTCGGCGTGAGCGTCCAACACCGAGCGTTTGGTGAGGCAGAGGGGAAGAGTCTCCGCAGGACTGGCCTCGGCTTCCATCGTCAGGACCGCGGGAGGGAAAATGGAAACTGGAAGGAGAAGAAGGAACAGTCGTCATGATGTGACCACGATCTACTGATAAAATACAAAAACTAATGACTGAAAGCAAGATTCCTACGATCATCTGAGCTGGCCCTGATTTAAGTCTCCACTCGGTCCTGAGGAGACAAATCAGACTCCAAGATGTCGTTTGGCTGGTTTGCAGTGAGCAGATGGTGAAAGGTGAATTTGTTGTTCCAAAACTATCGAACTATTCTGTTCACGAATGAGGGAAAAATAAAGCTTGAGAGTGACAGATGGATCGTGTGGCTAGCGTACTCTGAGCTGGTCCGTTGAGGTGAAGAGGGAGTTGAGCCGTAGTCTCCGTGTACCGGTCGATCTACGTTCCTACCCTCACCTCTGTCCACAAACTCTGGGTAGTGGCTGAAAGAATGAGCTCGTGGATACAGGCTGTTGAAACGAGTTTCTTCTACAGGGTCCTCCACATCGAGAAGAGCCAGTTGAGGTGGTACGGGCATCTGTTAAGAATGCTCCCTGGACGCCTCCCTAGGGAGGTTTTCTGGGGACATCCAACCGGGAGGAGACACCAGAGAAGGACGTGCTGTTTCCTGGACGGCCTGGGAACGCCTTGGAGTCCTCCCAGAACAGAAGGTGGCTGAGGAAAGATACTGTATGTCTGGACCTCCCTGCTCAAGATGCTGAGCCAGAGACCGAACTCCAGAACAAGAAGAAGACAATGGACGGATGAATCAAAGGGAGGCGTGAGCCAATTATCTCTCAATGCCATAAAAGGTGGGAAATCAAGCAAGTGCTTCTCTTTACAAGTGTTTGTCTATCAATTACCAAAATGTCTCATGAACTACTGGACAAGTTTCAGTGAAACACTCAGGAAGTAATCTTTGGGTTCACATCAACTGATTAACTGTTAACCAAATTCAAAATGGCCCCCACATCTCACCGACCTTAAAAAACACAAATATAACTTTATCTCTGTCAGTTTCACAGATAATGAGATAAATTTTGGCATGGTAGTATCTGGGAGTTATCCCCGATACAAACTTCAAGAAGTAATATTCCCGACATCTTTGTTTACAACGTGCGTTTATTCTACTAACGCTAGTTTCATTCAGGATATTTTTCTGTATGTTTATGAGACAATATGGAAAAGAGACACGAGCTGATATAAAATTTGTCATCAAATTGTAGTTATCGGATTGTAGACGTTTTTAATGACATTTAAACGTGTAATTGTAATTTTTTAATACTTGTTTAAATGATAAACCATGTAATTATATAAAAAGGCCTTTTTGGCTGTATTTTTCATACTGTGTAGTATAAAGGTTTAAAAACTAAAACGATTTTGGTAGTTATCCATGGCTAACACAACTAAGCTAGGAGTCAAATGAAACATTTCTGATAATTTGACTCATATTAAATTTTACTTTGGATTTTGTGGTTAAACTATTTCAATTTGTGCTTTGAGTTCATATATACCCAATCCTTTTTAATATTTCAAAGAATTTCCACATTTTCATCATCGGTAGCCATTGCTGCACTGCTAGCATTAGCTGCTAAAGCTGCGCAAGCTAGATATGTAGCTTTGCTTAGAGTTTTGAAACTTTTTTCAACGAATCAGAACAAACTTTTACCATGTAGCCCCTGCGATAAGTGAGGGACTACTGTCTTCTACAATACAGTAGTCCCTCACTTATTGTGGGGGTTACGTTCCAGACACCCCCGCAATAGGATATATCGTCCTTCTTGATATAGCAAGCGTTGCACCGGGAAAGAGCTCGAGTTGTCAGGCATCGGAGTGCGGCGGCAGGGGCACGTCTGGAGGGCTAACACGTTGCCTGCATGGTGACCTCCACCCTCCTTCACCTGCTAGACGTGGTCTCCTCCAACGGTCCCAGGGAGACCAGTGCAAGGACACGGGCAGCGCGGAGGAAGGTCTCCACAGGCAGCCATGCCCTCAACGGGAGAAGGCGCCCCCAGATGCGCGCCCAGAGTTGTGTGGACAGGGAGGGAAGGAGGGTGGGCAAGGACATACGGACACTGGAGGTACAGTCCCCGGATGGGGACCGGGCTGCCTGGTCCTTAAAGAGCACAGCAAAAGAGAGCAGACAGACTGATGCTACAGTTACTGAGCCAATCAGTGCCCGGGACACAGAGCACAGTGCTCTGGTTGGTCGCCATCCATCAATCAGCCAATCGTGTTTTGTGTATATTTTCCGATGAAAACCCGTGAAACCGTGAGTCTGCGAAAGTCGAACTGCGAAGTAGCGAGGGGCTACTGTATTTGCTGTAATGTTACATTTCGTAACTGTTTCTACATTTTTCCCCATATTCTTAAGATTTTCCAGTTTCATCATTAGAATCCAGCGCTGCACTGCTAACATTAGCTGCTAAAGCTACGCAAGCTAGTTGTCTATAATATCCACTCCACAGACTGGGCAACGTCTCCTCTCATTGTATTTTTAATAAATAATAAAATAAAAATGTGTGATGACTTTGGACTTTTAAGGGGCGGCGATTTGAATTGCCGGATCCGAGCATACAGTTGCCAGAACGCACCCGGTCTTGTTCCGGTAGGATCCGGCTCAAATTAAGCACCGGCCACTGGTATATACTAGAAACATTTGTGTTTATCCATCTAATTTCCATAAAAATACAAAAAATGTGATGCTGTTTGCTGACGACATGTTGTTCGTCATGATTGACAAAAAGACTTTTGGATAAAAAACGAAACGTTTCACCAAGTTTTTAATATTTTTATTTTTATCTGTCCAGTGGACCTGACTCATTGTTAGATGTCATTTGTTGTTGCTAATCAACACAAGCAAAAAGGTATCCATCTCCTACGTAATTACACTCTTTTAATGGAAATCTACATTTAGATTGTTCATTTCCACGCTGATTCAGAAGTAAAATGTTTGAAAGAGAGCCCAACAAAGAATGTTTGATTTCTACCTAAAAATGTTTGAATTTATCTAAAACAGTGGGATGCTCTTTTAAAAGACAGTTATTTAATTGCCCAATCATTCTGATTGCTAAACGAGCTTCTGTAGCAGATGTGGATTAGAGTTATCTTGAACAACCACCGAGGGAGAAAATTATTGTATTACAGAGTTACACAACAAACGTTTCATATTTGCACAATCACTCAATTAGCAAACGCGCAGAATTAAATATATGCATTCATGTGTTAGGGCGTGCTCCTGTTTGGCCTATTGTTAAGTGCGACTTGTTTTGCACGCACACACATGCCTAGGAACACTCACACAGAAACGTATACAAAGACATCCCCTTTACAGTTAGACTTGTCCAACCAGACAGTCTTGCAGCACCAGCTCTGTACCTTCCTCAAACAATCCACCTCCGCAGGGCTGGATGTCAGAGTGTGTGTGTGATATGTGTGCACGAGCAGAACAAAACGCCAAAGAAAGCAAGCGACAGAAAGAGAAACCAACAGCGCTTCGTTAAAGGCGCGCAGATGAGTGTGCTCAGGTGGCCCCTGAGGCAGGTGTGGTTGTCCTCCGTGAAAACAATGAATCAGTTTAGTTTGCCGAGTCTCAATCTGATAAAAAAAAAAGAAGCCCAAATGCAAATGAGGTAGCTTTAAAGACGAGAACACACAACAGGTGAGCTGTAAACCTCCGGAGCTAACGGTACACTGGGACAGTAACGGCTCTGTTCTGCCTCAGCAGCATATTTGGTAAAGAAATGTTGCCCACAGAGTTCCGTTGATCCCAGGACGGAGTTTACTGACACTCGAGCTGAGCGTCCTTCATTAATTGTTACTGGTGCGACTCAAAACGTGCACATTTATACTTTTATTCTAAACTAAACAGAGCTACGAAGACATTATGCACCGTTTTATCCAACTCATACTATTCATAGCCACTCACGCAGTGTTTCATCGTCAGGTTATGGTCAAAGTGATCTAAAGCGAAACTGATGGTAAAAGGACAGTTTAGCTCGTTTGAAGTGAAGTCATGTGGAAAGTTGTGAACAAATCGTATCGTACTTATCGTAGACGGCCTTTTGAACCAGGAATAGGGTTTACTAATGACCATACTGAAGAACAAATGGTATCTTCTACCACGTATTCGTAGTTGGGTCGCGGAGGCAACAGAGAAAAACAGACCCTGGTCTCCCCAGCAACACTCTCCAGCTCCTGGGGGACCTCAAGGTGTTCCCAGGCCAGAGAGAATACAGAATCCCTCCACCAAATTCTGGGTCTTTGTCTCTTCCCTGCTGGACATGTCCAGGAAACCTCCCGAGGGACGCTCCCAGTCTCCAAACTTCCACAGCAGTTCTTGAGAACCCTCTTGGTAGTTTTGGCAGAAGTCTATTCTTGCTGGAGGTGCTACAGCTAGCTGCTGCTGCCTCTATTTGCACTTGAAAACAACCACGAGCTTCTGTGTGATGCAGAACAAGGTTCACATGGATCCCTGAGGACTTTCAGAGGTTTTAGTTGTTTGAACCCTTCTGTTGTCATTGGGTCCAAATGACCCGAGGTCTTCGATAAGCTGCTGCTTCTTCTTCTTCTTTTGGCTGTTCCCCTTCAGGGGTGGCCACAGCGAGTCCTCCCCCATCTCACTCTGTCCTCTGTCCTCACTCCAACTACCACCATGTCCTCTCTAACTGCATCCATGGATCTTTTTGTCTTTTTCCTTGCAGCTGAATTTCTAGCATCCTTCTACCAATATACCCACTGTCCCTCCTCTGGACGTGTCCAAACCACTGTCCCTCCTCTGGACAAGTCTAAACCATCTCAGTGTGTCCTCTCTAACTTTATCTCCCAGTTGTTCAACCTGTGCTGTACCTCTGATGATCTCATTCCTGATCTTCTCCATCCTTGTCTCTCCTAAGGAGAACCTCAACATCTTCATTTCTGCCACTTCCAGTTCTTCCTCCTGTCTTTTTGTCCATGTCTCTGTCTCCAGACCATACAACATAGCTGGACTCATTGCTCTCTTTGAAACCTTTCCTTTGACCTTTGCTGACACCCTTTTGTCCCAAATCATTCGTGAAACCTTTAAACCTTCAATAAGCTGTGATGGGTGGGATGGTGAAGTTAGAGAAGACATGGAAGTAGTTGGAAGTGAGGACAGAGGATGCAGAGGAGGAGAAGAACAAGAAAGAAGAAGAACAACAACAACAACAATAAGAAGTAGGGGTGCACCGATTGCAGTTTTCTGGCCGATCACCGATTTCTAAAAAGTCTCACCTGCCGTCTCCGATTTTGTTTTACAAGCGACGCTGTCAGGTGTTATGAGGTCACAACGCACCTTCAATTGTCCACTCTTGTTTTATTGAAAAAAAACATACCCTTGAACAATATCCTAGAAACAACACAAACTTGTTTTCACTGGACATGAGGTAGTGCTCTGAAATATAAATGAAGTTCAGACAATTGTTGTTAATACTTTTTTTAAATCTGTGAAATCAGTTTCTCATGTAAGTATCGGCCCCGATCTCCCAAAATTAGGGAAATCGGGGCCGATGCATCAGCCGGCCGATTTATTGGTGCACCCCTAATAAGAAGAAGAAGAAGAAAGAAGAAAGACAAGAAGAAGAAAGAAGTAAGAAGAACAACAACAACAAGAAACTGTGATGGATAAATACATCCCCTCTTCACACGATCTAATTCAAATTAGGCAACTTTGACTAAAATGACTCAATTCTTTTTCCGTCCTTTTCCAGGAAGTTTCGTGAGGAAACCCATATTTTGATCAAACAGCCGTCCGGTGTTTTACCTCCGGCTGACCCGAGGAATCCAGCAGTATCTCATTTGTGGAAATCAGGTGCATAGTTTAAATGTTTTATGAATAAAGGCCGCTCAAAGTCCGACTTCAGTTTTCTCTTTTGGCACGTTTTACCGCTTCGCCTGGTTTCACAAATATCCGTTTGTATGTTGCGTTCTGACAAACGATAGCTCGACGATGCAAAACAAAAACCTCTGTTAGACAGATGTTATCACAACTAACACAACAACCAGCTTCCTCAGCTGGAACGTAGTTTCACTTTGTTTTGTTTATTCGTGGCTACAACTCGTCAGTTTTAGAGATGATGAGCGATAATTTGGTGTAGCTGAGTCATTCTAGATACATAGACCAATCACTAACCCTGTCTGTTAGCAAAATATCTCATAAACCAGAGTACAGATTTGAATAAAACTCTCAGAAAGAAATCAGTGGATGTGGGTCTACTATTGATAAACATTTGGAGTCAACCATATTTAAGATGGCTGCTACAGCTAATCAATATTAACAAACTCAAATATGCAAATTATTCAGTCAATTCGACAGATATTGAGCTAAAATTTGCTGTGGTGGTAGCTGAGAGTTGTCCACGTTAGATAACCAGAGAACTAACAAATCTAATTAGATCTATGTTTAAATCTTTGGTGTGCAAAGTGAGCAGATGTGAAAGTGTTCCTTTAAAGGCAGGGGTTCCCAACCCTGGCCCTTGAGGAACACCATCCTGCATGTTTCAGTTGTTTCTCTGCTTCGACACACCAGATTTTAATATATGGGTGATTTAAAGGCTTCTGCGGAACACGAGTACCGGTAAGTAATAAAATCACTGAATCAGGTGTGTTGGAGCAGGGAAACAACTAAAACATGCAGGATGGCGTTCCTCAAGGACCAGTGTTGGGAACCCCTGCTTTAAGCAATGCTAATTTCAACAGAGTAATTGGGTTTTTATGTGTATTAATGGGTCAAAAACTGACCTGACACCATTAACTTTCCTAAATATTTAATTGTTGTTGGGTTTAAGAAAAAAAGGCATTTTGCAAGAAAATAAAAGCCTAAACTTGAGCGTTTACTAAGAACACACCGTGGTCATTTCAAATCAAGTTCATTTGGAGCCAGTTCTCGCCAAAAGTCACCCACATGACAATAGTTTTTAATAAAGTGGAACGCCTTAAAATCTTTCCTCTAGCTCCATTGCAGCGATGGTTTCCGTGGTCACGACTGCTAGCTGCATATTTAATCTCCTCTCGTTTTGTTTGCTCACCTCTCCTCCCCCCGATCACGTATGAATGAGGCGAGTCTGTTCGGTTTTATGAACGCCGGTTTCTTCCCAAACGGTAAACGGGAGCGTTCGAACCGTTTAAAGCACTGTTTTCATTTTGTAGAGTTGCTCTGCTGAAAGAAAAGGTCAATAATCGGTAGATAAGTTTATCAACCGCGGGGCGTGTGTTTGCTAAAGGTGTATTGTCTTCAGCAGCAGGCTGTTCCCGCGGCCCGTTACATTTTCTTCCATTCAATAAACATTAACCTGCAGCAGCTTTAGCTCTGACAAAGGAAGCTGACCCTTGACCCCAGTGGCTTTATTAGAGGTAGACTGATTAAACACTTGTCCTTGAATACTTTCTGAGAGGCGTATTTATTGTTTTTTATTTGGTCAAACGTTCTCACGAAGAACAAGATCTAACTTTTATATTTGTCTCTAAAAATAAAAGGCTAGCCACATTAGCCAGAATGGCAAGCAGCTAGCTTGGCTTTAGCTTATCCGGGCTGGAATCATTCAGCAGGAGTGGCAGCCAACGGGTTAGCTTAACTTAACTTAGCAAGCTAATTTAGTTATTGTCCATTCATCTTCTTTACCCACTTTGTTCTTTACCAGGTCATGGGTGACCAGGTGCCCATCTCTACTGGGTGCACCAGATAGCAAGCGCATTATTTAGTTATCTTAGTCATCCCGAATGGAAACACCAGGCAAGCAGACAGGCAGATAGTTAGCTTAGCTTATTTAGCTTAGTTAGTTAATCAGGTAGTTTAAACATCTTATCTGGAAACATCAACCAGAGAGTCAAGAAACTAGTTATTTTTAACCTACCAGATAGTTTAGCTCGTCCTGACTGGAAACATTCAACCAGAGTGTTGTGTAATGAGTTAGCGTAGCTTGCGTCAGTTAGCTAGCTGGTTAGCTTCCTCGGCTTGTCTGAAAACATCAGCCAGAGTGGCAGGAAGCTAGTTAGCTTAGCTTATTAAATTCAATTCAATTGAATTCATGAGATTAAAACTAATTTATATATTATTTAGACTAATATTTGCACTATAATAAATAAAATTAGACATTACTGGAGTTCATTAACTTCTTTATGCAGAGGATAAAAGTATTTTCTGTTTGTTTTTGTATCTAAAACTGACTTTTTTTTCAAATCTAGACAAATAAAAGCTCCGAGTTTAATTTAAGACGGATCTGTTTAAACAATAATAACGTTACCATCTATCATGTTTGGTTTATTTTTGTTGTTGTTGCCAAACACATAAAAACTTTCAAACAATTTGAAACAGACAGAACGACATCGGCAGAAACCAAACGAGAAAGAATGAGTTTAACTGGACATTTATGCAAATCCAGAAATAAAACACTTAAATGGAGCACTTTCTTATTTTTTTTAATGGTTTTATTAATTTCCACTGCACACCACCATGATAGGTGGGGCAATCACGTAACTGCCCATGTCTGTTAGCAAAATATCTCATGAACCAACGGGTGAATTTTAATAAAACCTTCAGGAAGTAATCACTGGATGTACGTCTGCAACTGATTAACTTTTGGAGTCAACCTGATTAAAGATGGCTGCCGCAGCCAATCTACAGTGGCAAACACATAAACGGCTAATTCTCAGTCAATTTGGCAGCTTTTAAACTGAAACTCGGCGTGGTAGTAGCTGAGAGTCATCTCCAACACATGCTCTGAGTGCTAACTGATGGTCAGACGTTTTGATTTTAAACTTTGGCGTGCAGAGCAGCAACGTGCCTTGACGCAGCACTTCTTGTTTATGAAACAGCTTTCTGTTGCAGCACCTTTATTGTCTCAAGTGCCCAAAAAAATGTGGCACAAAACTGTCTAATGTTTCCGTTAAAGCTCGAGAAGTGGAGGAGAAACAGTTAGAGACTGTCAGAAACAGGCTGAGGCACATGCTTGTGGACCATTAGTGTAGAACACACACACGCACGCACACACGCACACCTTTAAAAACTGTCCAAACTACTGTAAACTGACGCATCTGAGTCTCATAAAAGACGCTCAACAAACACTCCTGTCTCTGAGGCAATTATCATACCTGTGTGTTTCTGTTCTGTTGTGTTGGGGGGGATGTGTGTGAGAGCAGGACGCACGCACGCGCGCACGCACAAAGCAGGTACATCAAGTAACGGCACATACCAGAAACTGTGACTGAGACCGTTGCCGGGTCGATTATTTCTGCGCCATTACGCACAGGCGCTCCAGGGTTCTTAATAATTAAATAAATAAATAAAAGCAAAATAATGCAAATATTAATAATTATGTCCGAATCTGAGATTCTACAACTGGCTGGGCTTGGAGTCGAAATCTGTTTAAAATAATGAACATAAAGGATGTTTTGGTTTTTTGGTGCCAAATTGCGCTCCGGTGCGTAAAAACGCATTCCCATTCAGGCTGTCTGCGCTTTTCTTTAAAAAAACTTTATTTTCTCTTTTCTGATGAGTTTAAAACCTTCAAACTGCGAACAGCCAGGAGGAGGAGGAGGGAGGGGGGGGGAGTAAAAGGTAACGGTGATGAAGAGGAGGGGAGAGGGGGGAAGGGTGCAGGACTGAGAGGTTTAGGGTGTAGTCCGTTAGTTGTTATCTGATCTGAGAGGTGTTCCAGTGGGCAACAATGGGGACTGTTCTCCCGGACCGGGTGGGGGTGCAACAACCCCCCCCCCCCCCCCCCCCCCCCCCCCAGCCTCAGCAGAGTAAAATAATGTCTTTTATTCTTTAAGGTTTATAGTTGAGGAGTAAAAAGCGCCAGAGGGAGACTCGAGCAGACCGAACAAGGAAGGACTGAGAGGCTGAAGGTCGAGGAGAAGCAACGGGCCCAGCTGGGCCCAAGACCAGAACTTTCCTTTATTCTGATCAACCCATCATTTGATTTAATCCAATTCTACGTGATTAAGATTAAATCAAAAGGATGAAATTATCTGATTTTGGAGGCAGGAATTGTTGTTTTTTACGCAAATTAAACAAATTTACGCATAAAATAAAATAAATAAAAAATAATCCAGTGGTCCCTCTGAGGTAGTGGAGGTTCGGGGTCCCGCTGTCCTTCCCGTTATTCGGTACTCACGGCCCCGTTACACTCAGCACCGACCCCCCCCCCCCCCACCTGCTCCACAAAAAACAAACCAAACATTTAAAAAACGCATAAATCTCCAACCTGTGCGTAAAAAGCTCCAAAACCAGTCCACCCCTCCCCACCTCTGTTATGTTTGTGGTTCGGTTCCAGCTCCAGACAAACAAACAAACAAACAAACAAACATGGCTCTCATGCAGCCGCAGCGTGGACTCACCTGGGATGTAGACGTCCCCCCGCTTGTGGTCCGGGAGTTCGCTCCAGTTCCGCTTCATGGGCGAACAGTTCGCCTTCTTCACCAGAAAGGCCCGCGGCATGCCGGCTCCGGAACCAGAACCGAGCCGTCGGTTCTGCTGCTCGTTTCAGGGAAGTTCGGAACAGAACCCGCTCCGGCGACGTCAGAACTCAGCAGGTAAAAGTTTTCAAAGCAGGAAGGAGAAGGTGCCGCGCGCTCTCTCTCTCTCTCTTTTCTTCCTCCTCTCCAGCCGTTCTTCTCTCTTTCACCCCTTTATTTTTTTATCTTTCTTTTCTCTCGTTTAGTTCCAGCTCGGCGGAGGAGGCGCGCGCTCCTCCCGGGCAGGTGAGTCCGCTCAGGTGAGCAGTTCAACAGAGAGCGCTCGGAAATAACGGGAGTGTGGAGGAAAAAAAAAAACCCGGCAGATATCCCTGAGCTAACGCACGCACGCGCGCACACGCACGGGGAGGTGGGTCGAAAAGCAGCACAGGTAGTCGCTTTTTGAAAAAAGCAGGAAACGGGCGGCAGCGCGCATGCGCGGCAGAAATAACGGTGACAACAGGCTCGAGGGATCTGGGTTAGGCCTCTACCTGCAGAACCGGTTTCCCGCTCCTCTCCACCTCCTCTCCATTCCGCTTCAAGGTGGGACCCGGCATGAGGAGGAGAGCACGAGGAGGAGACAGACATGTTGGTGAGGAAGAGGAGGCCGTGACATCATGAAGGACAAGAGGAGGTGAGTTGAAGACAAGAGTAAAAAACTTGTTTCCAACACACGACCGAACGGTGTAGAAGCACGAAGCAGAAAAATAAAACACAATAAATGAACGGCATGGATCTGTGTGATCGGCTCAATTCAGTTTATTTATGTAACAGAAGTCGTCTCAGGACGATGAACGCAAACATTCATACATAAAAAAAACGATTAGTAAAAGTTTTCCATCTCAGGAGCAGCAGACTCGATGAATCTTCGCTTCACCACAGTCTCTCGTCCTGAGCAAGCACGAAGGAGACAGTGGGAAGGAAAAACTCCCTTTTAACAGGAAGAAACCTGCAGCACAACATCAAAGTTCGTGCTCAGTAAATCAGGTAAAGTTCAGTCAGGTCGAACAGCAAAGACGAGGGAAGACTTGTGCCGGTAAAACGATTCGACTCGATCGCAAAGGCGAGAGGAAACCTTCGACCTTATTCAAAATTCATCCCAAAGGGAAATGAAACGTTGCTGTAGCTCATCATCCTCGTTGTTACAGGTGCTGTAGAAGGATCTCTTGTCCCACAGTGGATCTGAAGAATCTGGCTGCAGAAGCCGTCTGATCCGTCCACCCAGACTCGGCTGGCCTCTCGGTTCCTCCGGGCAGAAGTCCTCCCAGAGCAGGTGCTGGAAACGATCCTGTCCTTCCGCTGTCACAGTCGTGTTTCCTGCCAGTTCCAGGATCTCAGTGTTCAGGCACTCGAGCACAGCCGGCAGGGAGACGGGAATGCATCTACGGCGCCTCCTTTTCAACTCGTTTGAGATTTGGGGCTGTAGCTGAGATATTATTTGAGCTTTTGAGATGTTAATCAGCTGCTCCTGGTTGTAAAAAATAACACCTTGTTGCCGTGGTTACGCATCGTAACGAATGTCCAAAACTAAAAAAAAGATTCGGTAAAAACGTTCCGGCTGCGCAGCGTCCGATACCAGAGGAAACAGTCAAACAAAAAATGTGGTTTACGTCCAGAAAACGAGGAATTAAAGTTTCCAAAAGCAAAATCTCTGAATGAACATTTAGTTGTTAAAAACGGACTGAATATGCCCGAGAAGATCACTGCGTGCACCAGCGTGGGGGAGAGAGGACCGTCCAAAACTGTCCAGCAAAGTTAAGTCAGGTCCTCTGGATGGTTTCTTTTTTACTGAGGCGTTTCGTCTTTCATCCAAAAGACTTCATCAGACCGAGGCGCCACAACAAACTCAGTCCTATAAATAAATAACACCTTCACATGGTCCACAGTGATGCCCCTCGATCAGTTCCTTTGGGAGGGCGCTCATTATTACTGACAGCTTTTGTCAACGGGGGGGGGGGGGGGGGCGCCCTCCTTGGATGACGGTAGGAGAAACACTGCAAAAGATTCTGTAGAAGGAACAACTACAGAGAACGGCCCAGTGAGGGTAGAAGAAGAAGAAGAAGAAGCTTCATTGTCAGCAGCAATCTCCTTAACACTGACGAGAGAGATTTTCTTCTTCTTCTTCTTCTTCTTTTGGCTTTTCCCTCTTCAAGGGTCTCCACAGTGAGTCCTCCTCCTCCATCTCTGTCCTCTGTGTCCTCTGTCCTCACTCCAACTACCTCCATGTCCTCTCTAACTGCATCCATACATCTCCTCTTTGTCTTTTTCCTGGCAGCTGCATTTCTAACATCCTTCTACCAATATACTCACTGTCCCTCCTCTGGACATGTCCAAACCACTGTCCCTCCTCTGGACATGTCCAAACCATCTCAGTCCATCTCTAACTTTATCTCCCAGTTGTTCAACCTGTGCTGTACCTCTGATCATCTCATCCTGATCTTCTCCATCCTTGTCTCTCCTAAGAAGAACCTCAACATCTTCACTTCTGACACTTCCAGTTCTGTCTCCTGTCTTTTTGTCCATGTCTCCGTCTCCAGACCATGCAACATAGCTGCTCTCGTCACCACTGTCTTGTAAACTTTGCCTTTGACCTTTGCTGACACGCTTTTCTCTCAAATCACTCCTGAAAGTTTTCTCCATCCTGCCTGGACTCTCCTTCACTTCTTCACCACACTCCCCATGTTCCTGGACAGTGGACCCCAAGTCCTTGAAGTCCTGCACCTTTGTGACCTCTGCTCCTTGTAGCCTCACTGTTCCACCTCCTCCCTCTCATTCACGCACATGGACGCTGTCTTACTACGGCTGACTTTCATTCCTCTTCTTTCAAGTGCATACCTCCACCTCTCCAAGTTCTCTTCCACCTGTTCCCTGTTCTCACCACAGATCACAATGTCATCTGCAAACATCATAGTCCACGAGGATTCCTGCCTGACCTCATCTGTTAGTCGGTCCATCAACACAGTAAACAAGAAGCGGCTCCGTTTGGACAACAAATAACAACAAACCACCAATAAACGAGAAGAACAAGAGAAGGGAGAAAATAAAAAAACACAAAACAGCTGCGTCAAACCATAAAAAGACATGAATCTGAATTT
>NC_056498.1:38855200-38857055 GCF_014905685.2 Nematolebias whitei
TTCTGCCACTTCCAGTTCTGTCTCCTGTCTTTTTGTCCATGTCTCCGTCTCCAGACCATACAACACAGCTGGTCTCGTCACCACTGTCTTGTAAACTTTTCCTTTGACCTTTGCTGACGCCATTTTCTCTCAAATCACTCCTGAAACTTTTCTCCATCCTGCCTGGACTCTTCTTCACTTCTTCACCACACTCCCCATGTTCCTGGACAGTGGACCCCAAGTCCTTGAAGTCCTGCACCTTTGTGACCTCTGCTCCTTGTAGCCTCACTGTTCCACCTCCTCCCTCTCATTCACGCACATGGACGCTGTCTTACTACGGCTGACTTTCATTCCTCTTCTTTCAAGTGCATACCTCCACCTCTCCAAGTTCTCTTCCACCTGTTCCCTGTTCTCACCACAGATCACAATGTCATCTGCAAACATCATAGTCCACAGGGATTCCTGCCTGACCTCATCTGTTAGTCGGTCCATCAACACAGTAAACAAGAAGCGGCTCCGTTTGGACAACAAATAACAACAAACCACCAATAAACAAGAAGAACAAGAGAAGGGAGAAAATAAAAAAAGACACAAAACAGCTGCGTCAAACCATAAAAAGACATGAATCTGAATTTACTGTATCTCATTACAGAGACCATCCTTAGAAAGCCTCTGCGTCGTGTTTTCTCTGACTAAGCCGTAGTTCAACAGGTTAAACCAAAAGATGAAATGTAGGAGGACAAAACACCAGAGTAAATAGCTGTGGAGAACATTTCACACCTGTTGGACCTGATCCAGTGCCCTGACGATCAGGGCGGCTTTAAAGGACCCAAACACGTTTCTTTGATTTAAAGGCCAACCTCCTCCACGTGAAAACGACTAAAATATGAATCAGAAGAAGAAAACGTTACTTAAAACAATGTCAGATCAACTCCCGGACACCAACATCTAAAAATACCTTCACGAGAGCTACTTTCCTGCTTGTACTTTACCGTGTTTTTATTTAAATCTCACTTCTTCTGCATACTTTGTGCTATTTTAGTCTTTCCTATATCAAAACGTTCGGCTCATTCAGGTGCTGTGACGTTTAGACCATGTGATTTATACTATACATGTCCCCGTACAAAAGTCCAGCTAGACTTTTGATGCTTTTAGCTAGTCTTTTGCTACTTTTAGATATCATGTTGGTATCTTCATCTATCATTTTGATTCATTTAGCTAGTAATATTTTTAACATTGAAATGTTCATTATTTTATTGTCTGTTGCTACTTTTAGATATCATTTAGCTACATTCATCAAGTCTTTTTTAATTTAGCTAATATTATTTATAACTTTTAGCAAAAATTTTGATTTTTTTTCTAGCTTTTGCTACTTCCAGCCATCATTTTGCCATTTTTAGCTAGTAATATTTACAACTTTTACCTAAACTTTAGCTATTTTATTTACTCTTGCTATTTTTTGCTACTTTTAGTTATCATTTTGCTACTTTAAGCTAATCTTTTGCTACTTTAAGCTAATATTATTTACACCTTTTAGTTACAATTGAGCTATTTTATCTAGTCTTTTGGAAATTTGCTAGCTTTTGCTACATTTAGCAAGCCATTTATAACTTTTAGCTAGCTCAATAAATTTAGCTATCATTTTACCATTTGTAGCTGGCATTTTGTTACTTTTTACTTGCTTTTGCTACTATTAGCTAGCCTTTTGCTACTTTAAGATAACATTTATTTTAATCTTAACAAATTCTTTTTGCTGCTTTTAGGTAGGCATTTACAACTTTTAGCTAGTTGTTCACTACTTTTAGCTACTAGGCATTTACAAATTTTAGCTAGTTGTTCACTACTTTTAGCTACTAAGAATTTACATTTAGCTAGT
>NC_056498.1:38857155-38857356 GCF_014905685.2 Nematolebias whitei
TACTTTTAGCTACTAGGCTTTTACAACTTTTAGCTAGTTGTTCACTACTTTTAGCTACTAGGCTTTTACAACTTTTAGCTAGTTGTTCACTACTTTTAGCTACTAGGCAGTTACAACTTTTAGCTAGTTGTTCACTACTTTTAGCTACTAGGCTTTTACAACTTTTAGCTATTTGTTCTTTACTTTTAGCTACTAGGAATT